>NC_138351.1:50737643-51344429 GCF_046562875.1 Panthera onca | reverse complement strand
AGACACGAAGCTGCCATGCATCTCCAGAGAGGCCGAATGAATAATGTGGGTCTTGACTTCTCAGTTCCGTTTCTCCCCTCATGATGCTGAACCGTTCCTCCCACCCTCGTTCCTTTCCACCAAATTGCCTGCATTCGCTGTGCTCACTCAAATGGTTTTCTTTTGTTCAATCCAAAGTGCCTTGGGTAAGCCAAGAACTCTGACCCATAGAGAAAAGGCTGCTTGCCCTCCGCAGGCTCCGTGAGAGGTCACCCTTGGCAGTGATTCAGTAGCTTAGCAGGTTTACTGCCATAGCCTGCAGTTCCTACACCATAAATTACGAAGCCCATGCACCTTCCACATGCACGGGAAAGGCTTCATTCTCATCTATAAATCACAAGGATTCTAAAGACCTTGACGATTCACAGCACAACCTCCCTCCATTCTTTCACTTCCAGGAATATTTTCAGACTTGATTAACTGGAAGGCTGGAGATGGGGCTTTGCAGGCTCATTTTCGGTATCCTTGGCCATATGAAGAAGTGAGAGCAATACCTCTCTTTTTAGGGCAGAAGACACGAGGTTGGTTTATCTCAGAGACTTTTTGCATCTCTGATTTCTGTGACAGTGAGGCTGGTACCCCTGTTTCCCCTGAACATCTGCCAGCAATTTCACCTCTCTGTGGCTTAATTCATGGGCACCTCCTAGTTTAGAATCATCTTGCTGCTCAAGGTGGGCAGAGGTAAGAGGTGTGGCATGGGACAGATGTGTGTGGAAATGTATTTGGAGCTAAACAAAAAAAAAAAAGGCGGGGAGCTAGGGACTGGAACAATTTGATTTAAAATTTGGGGGAGGGGGCCTAGTTGAAAATCAGCAAATCTGATTTAGAAAATAATTTCCTAGAGGGAAAATGTTGATTTTTCTTAAAGATAATATTCTAAAAGAAGAGAAGGGGATATACCTGGACTGATTTTTTTTTTTAGCATCGTTCTCTATTTCCCAGATGAATCAAAATTTCAGTGTAATTGGGAGCAAAGGTTGGAAAGCTGCTTTTTTCCCTCCTCTTCCTCTTTTTTCTCCTCTTCCTATTTCACCTCATCTTGACTCCTTACTTTGATACCTCCTGTCCCTGCACAAGAGTGTGTAGAATCAAAGAGGCAGAGGAAGACACTAGTTGGACCCACCCTTAAGTACAAGTTGGGAACTCTGCATTTTCCCCCACACTGGTTTTGGGTAGGAAGGGATAAAACTAGAAGACTTCCGGGGTCTCGTACCATTCTGTTACAGAAAAGGATTGTTGATGACAGAACCCGTTCTGTGGGCATGACAAGGGTCAGGAGCACACAACCCTGGCTGGGATTCGGTTCAGTTCAAAAGAGACTCACTGGATGAGTGCCTGCCATGTGCTGGGCAGGGGGTAAGGCATTGCAGGGCAGAAATAGCAGTGAAAAGTGCTCCCTTTCCTTGAGCTTCCTATCTCTAAGTGAAAAACGATGAAACATAAAAGCTCTATCAACGTGACCCCACAAAATAGAACTTTGTAGTGTATGGATTATTATACCTCATATGGCAGTAATCCTGTGATGGAGTTACTGCTATTTCTACTACTCAGGGAAAGAAATTCAGTTTACAGAAAGAAAGACATCTAATAGACGAGCAAAAGAAGAACTCCTATCTGGCCGGGTGATCACAGAATAGGTTTTATAGAAATGACGGGGAGTCAAACTAGGGATCGACTGCTCTTTTCTGTGGCCAGTTTCATAATAGGCTGCCTTCCTCTTTGCAATTAGTTTCTCTCTTAGCTTGGCATGTCCCTGCATAATTTTTCTGAAAATGGTAGCTGCTTGCTTGATGTCTTTTGCTTTTGTGAAGTGCATTACCAAGTGGAGTTGGACTGTTTCTAATGTTACCTTTTTTTTTTTTTAATTTCCAGGCTGGTGCTCAGTTCATTCCAGCCCTAAAAAGTTTATTTAGTTCTGCACGAAACTGCCCTGCACTGTGATGCCCAACACCTCACCTCATCTATTCTGTGTGTGATACATCAGACTGTTACTCCAGAGAGTTTGGGGGAATTTTTAGCATATTTATTTATCTCTTGGTACATGGAGCTGTGTTTGTGTCTCATGTTGATGGGTTGTGTACAGTTTTTAATGGGAAAAGCATGACTTTATGACCTTTTCTGAACAAAGAACTTTACTTAAGGCTGCTTGCTGTTATTTGGAAAAAAAAAAAAAAAAAAAAAAAGTTCTTTCTCTTCTTCCCCTGGGGCTGCCTCAAGAGTTTTGCATTTGAGAATGACCAGATTCCCAGCTTCACACCTTCCCCTTCACCCCAACCACATACTTTAAAGCAGATTAGAAAGAGAAGCAGAGAAGATGAGGGGAACAGGAGCTGTGTGGCTGTCGGTCACCTGTGCTGGACTTTGGTTTGCAGGGAATATTTACATCAAAGTTCTCATGTTCTCTCCAGAGTAGTCAGCTACCGTTGCCACTCCAGGTCAAGCTCTTCTTCCCAAGGGAAGTCTTGTCTTTCTGGAAAGTGCTTAAGGCTCTCATCGTTATGAGACTTGGTGCCCTCTGAGTTCTGTGAAGATTGGGGAAGGGAGAGCTAAGAAGATTCCTTCCTCAGTCACCTTCCCTATCTCCATTTTCTATCCTGGGTCTCCTTTCAAATGTGGTTAAATCCCTAGGCCTGCTTGAAAGCAGATCAGGAGTTGGGATTAACAACTGAAATAAAACCACACATCTCTAGTTAAGTGAGGGAAATGCTGTTGTTTGTTTAACTTTTGATTCTTTGGTTGTGATTCATGGGGTTTGTTTATTTTTTTCATTGTGGGGTGATCTAGCATCTCCGCCTTTGGGAATATATAGAATATCCTTTCAAGGGTAGAAAACTGTTTTGTTTGTTTGTTTGTTTGTTTAAATGGAAGTTTCTCTCAAAAAAAAAAGTTGAACTTTTCCCTAGTTGCAGAAGTCAGTTTCTCTAGCTATGCACAAAATCCCAGTGATTTACAAGTGGAGGAACCTGTTTAAGGAATGGCTAAATTAGCAGTGGCCAAATTCTTGGGGCTTAAGAGTCTCAGGTGAAATCTGATCCTTGACTGGGAATTTTTTTTTTTTTTTTTTTTTTTTTCTGGCAGGCAGGATGGCAGCTTAACAAAATGTGGAACAGAAACCATGTGGTTAATGTTCCGAAGGGGAGGGTTCAGAAGGTTAACATGGTGGTAAGAGCCAGGCCTTGTTGTGCCTCCCTTCACAGAAAATACTTAAAAACAACTACCACAGAAACCCTCAGTTAATAATTGGCCCATGAGCTTTTGTGTTTTATGATGACCTCTTTTAGGAATTTCCTGTCTCCTTTGAATTCCACCTGGCCACACTCTGCTTTTGGCCTCAACCCTTCAGTTGTTTTAACTTTATAAAAATATGGTATGATGTTATAGCTACAGACACACCATTTTACCTGTTTTAAACCTTTCTTTATGTTTTTCAAACCAATAACAACAAAAAGATACAGAACCTGGAACAAAATGAGTAAAATTGGATCTGCATTGGCTACAGTGGTGGATGAAAGGCTGAGAGTTCCCCCCACCCACCACCACTTAAGGCAAAGTACCTCCCTCACTCATAAAATGGAACCCTAAAGCTTCAAGGAACATAGTTTGCAAACCATTGCTTCATAAGCCTTTGTCACTTAACAGTTTTCCCTGGGGGCCCGCCTTTCTTCTTGTTGAAAGTTAGGAAGGAGTCACAGACCTGAGAGAGGCTGCTTAAAAAGGAAGAGGTTGGGGACTCAAGTGCCAGCCTCTGATGGTCCCAGCAACTTCTCCAACCTTCCCCACTTACCCTGAGAAGGTGTGCCTGGCCAGAGAGGTGGATGGTGAAAGTACCTGGTCAGGGAGTAGCAATGTCCCCTTAAATTCAGCAAGGTTCATCAGGCAGCATAGTTGAAGGAAGTACTCTGGGAAGCTACTGCAAAGCAGTTGACACCCTTGGGGCCCATCAGGGAACTCTCTTGCTGCACAGGGTCCCAGAGAGCTTTGTTGCACTCAATTCTGAGCTGTAAACACTGATCTTACTGCTGACACTATCTTAGATTCTTAAGCCTTAACACATTCTTACTCCTCCTGATACCTGCTCTCATAGTTACCATTAGAGGTGTCATGGGTGCTTTTACCTGGTGATGGTGCTTATTCCTTGAGGTTATGAAACTTCATACTCATTACCTTGAACTGTCACCCTGAAACTGGGTAACCCTCCACCATGGGTGGGCTGGCCCAAGCTTCTCATCCATGCATCAGCCACAGCATCCATCTGCGTACTCCTTTTCCTGGGTTCCTAATTCTCTAGTGCCTGGCCCAGCCTCCTCTTTTTTGCTGTTAACCAACTGCCATAGCAAACTGAGAAAACAAATCCTGTTCTAGCTCCCAGGAGTTTTTCCTTTGCTTATTTTAGTGGTTTTAAGATAGATTTTTCTCTTAACTGTTTCCTGGTCTCTGCGAAATTGTTCTGAATGGGATTAGAATACTTTTAGGAGAGATGCCCCTCCCCAACATTTTCCTTTCCTGTGATCAGATTTCAGCTGATAGCTGCTGAGACACAGTTACTCACTCTGCGTACACCATCTCCTTCCATGGGGGTATTTCCAAAGATCACGCATTTCATTGTGGGGCTATGCAGATCATTGGTATACTGACTGCTGTATCTAATTGGGCTTTCCAAGTGGTCCATCTTACAACATTATTCTGAAGTCCTAAACTCAACCAAGACCTGTTCGTTGAAGTGAGGGTAACAACGTGTTCCTAGAGTTGGTGAGAAGCACTCCAAGTGTTACTGGGTGCTTTCCCTTGGTGCCCTGGCATCCACAGCGTGGATCGAAAGCCAGGGTATCTTCCTATGAGTGTCACCTGCGGATCAAACCAGTTTGAATTCTTTAAGCTTCTGAAGTATGTACAAATCAAGAACACAAGCCTGAGTGTGAATGGAATGTCACATTTATTTTCCTTAATTTAACTTCTGAGTACAGTCCTTTTTCTACCAGGTGGTGGGGAACCCAGCCCCAGACATTGTTGAGGCTTTCTGTCCCTCCCTAGAGTTTGGCAAAGCTTCTTGGACTTGACTCAGTGCCAAAGCCAGCTTAGTCAGTCCTTTATCTACACCGGTTACCACTGAGATGCCCATTGTCCCACCCTGCGTGGTCCCCTGGAGTGCTGCATCTGTGCCAGTCTTGGAGCACAGGAATCTTTGGCAGAGTTGGGAGCCCTCGTACCTGCCATCTTATATTTTAGATACACCCTAATGCTGTCACCTTTGATAGGCTGCCGTTTCCCTCACCAATGAGTCATCAATACATTATCTTCAAACTCTTCCTGCTGTTCAGGCTTTGAGAACTTCACTGACAGAAATTCAACATTTTCACTTTATTTTACCTTCTGCCTCTGCCACCACTCATTTTTCCTCACAGACCAAACCCATCTTCTTCTGGCCAACTCTTACTCATCCTCTGGGTTTTAGCTGTGATAATTGCTGACCAAGTTAGAGGTGCTCATGTGTGCATCCCCTCTACCTGCCAATCCACTTTCCTACTACATTGACTCCAAGTATGATTTACAACTGGATTGCATGGGAAATTGTAAAAAATGCAGAATCTCAGGCCCCACCCAGGATCAGATTGCCAGAATAGAATCTTTGTTTTAACAACATTCCCAGATGGCCCATATGCACATCAAAGTGTGAGAAGCACAGACTTACTTGATCCTGAGCTTCTTGACCATGAGGACATTACTTGTTTTCACCTCCATATCCCCTTTCACAGTGCCTACTTCATGACAGCCCTCAGTAAATAGCTACTGAATGCATGAAGAGCCTATAATAATGATATAGACCAAACACTTAGTTTGCAGTGGCTGCTATTAGAAGAGGAATTGTGCCTCAAGTGTGCCCTGGGAGTTACTATACTGGACCAAGCTGGAGATGGAGGAGGTAGTTTGGGATACCACTCAGTCTAGTCAGAAATGGTGGGCTCAGGTCAAGTTATATAGCCAGAACCACAGGTATCATAACCAACTCAATAGGCCAGGTGGGACCAGGTGGGCTGAGTTGGAGAGCCTATAGGAGAGCCTACCCAGGAGGAAGAGGAGCAAAGACTGAAGTAAAGAAGAGTGGGTAGGGCAACCTTGGAAGGGTTTCTGAAGGACGTGATGGGAAATAAGTTTGGACAAGTAGACTGAAATTCCAATGGCATTCATTTCCCACCCAGTATTGAAGCGTAGATTCCAGCTAGATCAAAGACAAGGTACAAAATATGAACAGAATCTCTCTTGTTCTATTCATTCCTTTTATGCATTTGAACTTAAGGGTGGGGGGGGGGGGGTGGAGAAGAGCCAAAAAAATGGATTAAATCCATGTCTCAAGTTAGGAATCTGAGATTTAGGTGGCAGGTTTTACACACCTACTTACTGCAAAGACATGGCCAGCTGGTTTGACATGAAGCCACCATTAGAGTAACCAGGGCAGAGAGGTGGCTGGCTATGAAAAGATTATGCTTGTGTGTGCAGACATTTCTCTTCAAACTGGTCACTCCGAAGGAATGTTTGATGTTGGCCACATGGGAACTGTCTGCAGGTGAAGTGCTTCACTCTTACTGGCATTTCCTTTTCCCTAGGAGATAACCAGATACTCTTTTGGGATGCTTGCACATTGGTGCCATATCAGTTACTGAAATTTCTCTTTTGTAGAACATAATCTGTATGGATTGTATCAAGGAGGCTTAGCACGGGATCTAGGGTCGGAGGGGGGGGGGCTGGTGGGGGGAATGAAAGCAGCACTGTCTTAGGGCTGCATCAAGGGGCCCCAGACTCTGCTGCAGATGGGTAAGAAGTTGAGCCTTGGAGGCTTTCTGCAGTCCTTGCCCTGGAATGTCTGCATCTGCTTTTAGGGGAGCATGTAGCACTCACTCTGCCTTTGCTTTTGGCAAACTTGGATGCCCTCTGCTGAATTTGGCACCTGGGATAATCTAGTGTGTGCTTGCAAATTCTGTCTTGCCTACACAAGCATGGGGTTCTGCAAGAAAAATCAAGTGTCCTTGCCCATTCCATTCTCTTCCACCTCTCTGTGCTTGTAATGAACTCTGAGAGCTTGCTTTCAAAGCACTCATGGGGGAGGGGAGAGTGTTCTGATGGAAGCCAGGCCTCCCTGTCTGGGCAGTAGGAGGCTGCAGAAAAGGAAATCGTGCAAGCTGGGAAAATGAGTCCTGGGGAGCGTGGAACAGCTCATTTCCCCCTTGAATTCAGACTTGAGGGGGAGAGTGGTCCTGTGTTACTCTGAGATCAGAATTCAGCTGATCCTGGACTTCTTGTGTAGAAGCAGCGGCTGCTGCCTAGACATGAGCTAGAGCTCCGTGACACACAATGGCATTGACATTCTCAAGTCAGCTTCACAAATCCCCAAGGGAATGGAATTAGTGCCCAAATAAGAGATCTGCTTCAAAGCAGCTTTGTCACCTGCCTGGACCTCTGTGTGCATGAGCTCTGCCAATATATGTGGTATCTCAACCAATAAGGGCTTAAAAATCTGTACTCCCCAAGACTGCTCCCCACCTCTCAACACAAGCACCTTCCTGTCCTGCTCATGCCCGGCAAAAATGAAAACAGAACAACAAAGCATACCGCCCTTCTTTCCTTCCTAAGTGATGCTTATAACTGAGAAAATTGGGTTTCAGTATCACTCAGTGTGTTCTCCAAGTTAACACCAAGTTAAACAGATCAAGAGTGTGTTCTCTGGTATCAACACAGTTATAGTGTTGTTACTTACTGGCAAGTTACTTAACCTTACTAAGCCTTCGTGTCCTCATAGATAAGGTGGGGGTAATAATAGCACCTATCTCCTAAAATTTACTGAGAGGAGGGAACAAGACCTTCTGTTAGAAGGCTTAGCCTCGTCTTTTGCTATGGGAAGTATTGAATAAATATCGGACTGTTTCTTTTTGCTTTTCATAGAGAAACAGATTGCCCTTCTCCTTCTACTCGGTGAATCAGCACTGTGTTCTCTAATGGACAAGCCACTTAGCAGTTGGTCTTACTTTTTCTGTGCCTTTTCTAGCCTCACATTTTGAGCCCCTCTGATTCGATTGATGAGCACGCGGTATAATGTATGCTTGAAATACATGAAGTTTGGAAACACCTTGGAGGAGGGAGTACCAGGAAAAGAGGAATGAAGGGAGGAGAGGACTGGTGGAGGGGCCCTCAGACTTTCTGATGAACCCACTGAACCCTGTCTTCCATCCCACCCTGAGCACTTCCAGTTTTGTAAGGCCCACCATATTGAACTTCAGGTTATGAAAATGGGTCTGTAATCCCTCATTAGCCATTTCAGAGTCCAGAAAAGGTCTAAAAGCTACAAGTGTTCTCCTCTGGCATGAGGCTATTTATATTCCTTAAACTTACTATGAACATTCTTATATTTTGCCACAAAGATACATTAATGTGTTTGATTCCAGGGTGTTGCTCCTGGCCCTGCTTGGGGGGGGGGGGGGGGGGAGTGTATGTAATAAGCAGCATATATACCATTATATTGCTATTCTAAATTCTGAAAGATCCTTAAATTATAGTAGTAAATCTGTCCCCAGAGACTTTGAATAGGGTTTTTCTTTGACAAAAGCTAATGCGAAAGTAGTGTAAGCAAACAAACACTAACTTGGGGGGTGCTGGGCAAGAAATTTATTTCAAGGATTATAGGCATATCTTACAGAACCCAGGGCATAAGGGCAGCTGCCTTGAGAAGGGGATGGAAGCAGGCCTGGGAGATCTCAGAAGGTCTGGATCTTTAGAGGGTGGCTGCCATTGATGTACCAGTTATATCCTGGAGCCCCAACCTGTGGCAGGTAGGAATGTAATGTGTATGTGTCAGTTCACAGATTGGCTCTCCAGTCTGATATATTACTTGCGTGGTGGCCAACACACATTGCACTTTTCTATTAAGCCACTATCAGAATTTCCTTTTGTAGTGTCTCTTTACAGTGGTCTTTCATGGCTCTGCTGGGCTGCACAGCCAGTGGTCCCTGTGCAGCTTGCGATTAGCCCCCAGTGGTTCCTTCATGGGGTTTGGCAATGGCAGGAATCAGTCAGAGTTGATCTTCCCTACAGTTGTGGGGCTTAATTTACATACAAATATATGAGAAATGAAGCAAAATGGGAGAAGGATAACAAAAAGCCACCCTGATGTGAAATGAGGCAAGCTACCCTGTTCCTCAGTATTTCTTCGGATCTTTACTTTGAGCTCCATGTGCATTAGCTCTCTGTCCCAGGCCCATGGGCCTTGGAACCTGGCTTCACTTGGTCATGACTATTTGGATGAGCCTCTAAAATCAGCCAAATCACTTTTTCTGAGCACATTATCTTTAGTCTTAGTGTCTTTAAGAAGCCACAGAAACTTCTTTAAGTGTCCTTTCCCATCTTCCTTCTCTTATCTTACAGCGTCATACATGAGCATGGGGGATGTCAAGGGGCTCAGTCAATCTGAGTGATGATTGTCAGGAAGCTGGAGCGCTGGACACATACACAGTGTGCACAGACATTCACCCTGATTAGTGCAGGGATTAAAGAGAGCAGACTCTGGAGCCAGCCTTCCAGATTCATGTCCTAGTTCTACCACTTACTAGCTACGTAACCTCTGGAAAGCTGCTTAACCTGACTGTGTCCTCATTCTTTCACCTGTAAAGTCAGCCTCCCCGCACCTATTTTCCATAGTGGTTTGATGATTAGATGAGCTAATATATGCAAAATCACTTAGAAAGTACCTGGCATATAAGTAGTTCTGGATAAACATTTGATACTTTCCTCTTACAAGCGCTGAGTCTGAGTTAGACTCTTACTCATTCATTAAATAGATACTTATTTGCGGGTATTTTGTGTCTACCATGTGAAGGCACTGTGTTTGAACAGGTGAACAATTCATGTATCTTCTAGTCTTGTGGTAAAGACAGATAGTAAACAAGTTATTACATATGGGATGGTGCAAGCTTTCTAAAGAGAAGATCAGAAACCAGATAATAATAAATCCAACTCCACTGTCTTTTCTCTTTCAATACTCCTGCGAAATACTTCATAAATTTTCCAATGATCCAAGTGTAAGCAGATGAGTGAGGATGTCTTAGAATACCAGTTATACCAATAGTTGCTTGCTTGGGACAAGGAATGATTTAAATTATGGATAAGTTTTTTTTTTAAAAAAATGTTATTACTATCATATATGTGGCGCCAAAGGTATCTACAGAACAAGTAAAATTTTTGCATTTATTTGCAATAATAACCAGAAGAGTTGTAATGCTTAGTACTTCATTCTTCATCCTTGATTTTCACAACTGTGATGTAAAGTCAGCAGGGCAGGATTTATGCCCGATGTACAGATGAGAAAACTGAAGCCCAGAATAGAAAAATGACCCCACATCATAGGCATGGTCAGTGCCTGAAACATAATCAGCCCCTCTAGTGTTTGTTGGATGGCATGGCATCCGGGCATCCTGACTCCCTGTGTCCTGCTCTTTCTGGTTCTCAGTGCAGAACACAAGCAAAACCTCAACTTGAGTGTTTTTCAGTTTTGTGCTTAATTAGTATTATTAGGATGATTTATACTACTTCTCTGAAGGTAATCATTGGCAGCACTTTTTTCCTGACCCTATTAAGACCTGACATCTGTACATCTCCATCATTTTTCTGTTTGCAAAGTCAGGACATAGAAAACTGATTTTCAAGGCATACCTTTTAAAATTTTATAAGTGACATTTTAATAATTTTTAAACATTACAATACAGTGTTTCCTGACAAATTGTTTCTGTATCTGTAATTTATAGGCAAAGCAGAATTAGTGGTACGCATGCCTCACCAGTCCTAGAATTATCTCTTCCAGATACAATCTTTTCAAAGCCATTAATAATCATTAGAGGCTGATCTCACAAGGATTGTCTTACAAAAAGCTTATGAAGTACATCACTCCTGTGAAACTTTTGGTAAAGCATAAAACTACATATTGCAAAGGTGTGAAAACAGAGCAATAAAAATCTGGCTTCAGCTGTCTTTATTAAATATGATGCCTTGGTTACATTCCACTAATAGCTTTCATTTCTACAGATGCCGAACGTTAACCTAGGTCAGACTACATCAGCAGGCTTAAAGAAATGACACCAGTATAGGTGTTCAGCATATTTCACATTCACTAAATGCCTCTGTTGTGAAAGTTTCCTCTGAAAGTAGGTAATAAAGTTGGACTGAATTTAATTTATGCATGAAGTGACCGGTGCTTGATTTATTTTCATGCAGAGAAGATTGAGTGAATGAACTCAGGAAATGCTGGGAAATGAAAGCTCAAGCATAAATTGCTCAGCCAGCCAGTCTTTGGAAAGCAGGATCAGCCCTAGATTTGTAAGCCACACTCAATATGAAGTCCTCATTATTTTCCATTTGTAACTTAGTGCCCTGAGGGAAAGTAGCATGCATTCACTTTTTCCTGCATTTATTCGTTCCCTCACTCAGCAAATATCGATTGAGCTCCTATCAAGTTTTGTCTCTTAAGGGGGATACAACAGAGAACAATAAAGACTAAGTCCCCACTTTCACTGGGCTTCTGAGTGGAAGAGGAAGGCAGACTAGAATCAAATGTATAAGATGTCAGCAGGTGATAAGTGAGAAAAGTAACGGGGGGGGGGGGGTGACGAAGTACTGCTTCATACCAAGAGGACAGAAGAACCACTGTGAGAAAGTGATATTGGAGCAACATCTGAGTGGCCTGAGAGATGGCATCCCTGGCCATCTGGGGAAAGCATGCTCCAAGTAGGGCCAGGAGGTGCGAAGGACCTGAAAAAGGACTGTGTTTGGATGCTCGAGGAACAGCAGGGAGGCCAGTGGGACTACAGTGGGAAAATGGGGACAGTTGAAGGAAGTTACATTCTCTAAGGCCACAGTAAGGTTTTTGCATTTTATTCTGAGGGAGATGGGGAGCCAGTGAAGGCTTGTGAGCAGAGACATGAAATAATCTCCCTTGGTTTCTTTTTTTTTTTTTTTTTTAGTTGTTTTTTTTTTACGTTTATTCATTTTTGAGGGACAGAGAGAGACAGAGCACAAGCAGGGGAGGGGGAGAGAGAGAGGGAGACACAGAATCCAAAGCAGGCTCCAGGGTCCGAGCTATCAGCACAGAGCCCAACGCGGGGTTCGAACTCACAAGCCGCGAGATCATGACCTGAGCCGAAGCTGGATGCACAACCGACTGAACCACCCAGGCGCCCCTCTCCTTTGATTTCTAAGAGAATCATTCCAACTGCTGTGTTAGAGAACACCGTGGTTTGAGAGGAGTACTTGATGTGAGTGAGAAGATTCGAGTTGATTTCTGCTACTCTCAGGTAGCTCTTTGACTGCAAGCCTCCACCCCTCATCTGTACAATGGAGGTGAGAGTACCTCTCTTTCCTGTGAGGAAGGGTTGGGTGTGAAGTATTCCCGCATGTATGCTGAAGGCTCACAGCACAGATAAAATCATTACTGGTGTCAGGCTCTGGGTCGGTGATGCATATTGTCGGCCTTCCTATTTCCTCACCCCAGAGGTTTGTGTACAAGGCTCACAGGAGATCATGTATGTAAAGTTCTTGGCAGGGGCTCAGTAAGCATTGGCTCCCTTTACCATCCCTTTACTGGTATAGTCCCAACTATTGTCTTCTTTCTTCTCATCTAGGGACACTGAGCAGGAGTTTAGAGGCTTAGAGGGTGCTCTTAAAAATCCCAGGAAAGGGGCGCCTGGGTGGCTCAGTCAGTTGAGCATCTGACTTCCGCTCAGGTCATGATCTTGCGATTTGTGAATGAGAGCCCCATGTCGGGTTCTGTGCTGACAGCTCAGAGCCTGAAGCCTGCTTCGGATTCTGTGTCTCCCTCTCTCTGCCCCTTCCTCTTGCTCTGTCTCTCAAAGATGAATAAACGTTAAAAAAAATAAAAATAAAAAATCCCAGGGAAGACAACTATTGACTCCTGGAGCAAGGCCCAGGGGGCTAGGAGAAGACAAGTTGCAGTCATGTTGCCCAAACCCAACTTGACCATGTCATTTAAAGGTGGAATTTCTGTCTCCCTCTGTCTCTCTTCACCCTACTTCTCTCTCTCTCTCTCTCTCTCTCTCTCTCTCTCTCTCTCTCTCTCTCATTTCTTTTCTGGCTCTTATATTAATACATCCTGGCACTAATAATTTAAGTAATACCAAGTGTCTCAAGTCTCAATAAAATTAAGAGGGTCCACCCCCCCTCCAACTCACCACAATGCCAAACTCCAGATGTAAGTAAAGATAACAAATCAGTGTATATCTTTCTTTTAGTCTTTCCCTGGTCTGTTCTAACGACCGTAAACACGTTTGCAGATTTATGGTGGTGCCTCTCTTCTGTTTTGTTTTACAAAAATAAAGAAAAGAAACCTCCAGGGGTTCTACCAGACCCTTCAAATTATACCTAAAGTATTTCATATTGCATTTTCTAGGTAGGATCTCTACAGCTTTATCAGATTGTCCAAGTAGACTAGCAGCCCACCCCAACCCCAAATTAAGCACCAGTCATTTTAAACTTCCTAAAATCCTGAAACATGGTAACTAGACCAGATGTTCTCTGAGGTCCCTCTATTGTTGCTGTTTCACCAAATCTTCTCATGTTCAAATTCAAGAAAAACACTTTTTCTTTGATAAGCAACTTATTGGATTTCTCTTTTCAACTGGTCTTTAAGCCTAATAAAATCTTGCAGTCCTTCAGAATCATGAAGGGAGAGCTTACTGCTTAATAGAGATACTTAATTTTTTCCCCACAAGTGTAGTTTATTAAATTCTAATTGTTCAGAATTCAACAATACTAGTATATGCTACATAATAGTTTTATCAATTAGGATAGTCCATTAGCCAAAATACCTTTTTGTCATAAGAGGATAAAAACATAATTACAAGTCCAAATATTGACAGAGCTTGAATGTACATGACTCAGAAATGACAGCATATGAAAAGTGTATCTAATCCTATTGTCTACATGAGTTAGCTAAAGAAATAATTGCAGGGGCGCCTGGGTGGCTCAGTTGGTTAAGCGTCCAACTTCGGCTCAGGTCATGATCTCACAGTTTGTGAGTTAGAGCCCCATGTCAGGCTCTGCTGAAAGCTCAGAGCCTGGAGCCTGCTTTGGATTCCATGTCTCCCTCTCTCTCTGCTCCTCCTCTACTCTCTCTTTCTCTCTCTCTCTCTCTGTTTCTCTGTCTCTCTCTCAAAAAATAAACATTTTAAAAATTAAAAAAAAAAAGAAGTGCATAAAACCCCACATTAAAATGTATATGAGTGATAGAATCCACTCTTGCTGCAGTTTAGGACTACGTGTGATGAAATTGTGTTTTCCTCAGCAAGGCATCACTTACAGGAAAGTAGACAGACATCTGTTTGGTCGTCCCTGGATGACACGGTGGTTTTCAGATCTAGAGCCAAATCCACTTGAATCAGCCAGGACCTTTTCCATTTGAAATGGAAGAATGAGGCCCTTTTTCATACTATTGGCTGGTGGTGCTTTGCTAGCATGTTGGGTCAATGATTGCCAAGTTTAGACTGATAGAAAATGCAAGCGTCCACCTCACTTATTGTGTCATGATCCCATCCAAAATTGATCAGATAAGATTTTTCATCAGTGTGGAATAATGCTCTTGGTGAGAGAAGTCATCGATGGGAAAACCCAAAGACCATAGAATCCTGTCATCATTTTTAAGATTTTTATTTTATAATTTGAAATAATTTTAGACTGAGAGGTAAGCTGCAGATACAGTGCTTGGAATTCCCATTATTCACCTGGCTTCTCCTAATGTTAACATAGCCTTAGGGCAGTTTTCAAACCTAGGAAATGGGCATTAAGTCGTCATTTTTAATAACTTTTCTGAAAACATATAGTGAAATTGCACCTTTAGCCTATACTTGAGGAAAAATTTGGTATTTTGTCTTTACAGATTGTGCACACACATAAAGCCATCTTATAAAAATTCCTTCATTCCAAAGGACCTTAAAACCATAGTTACAGTGTGGCTAAGCCCTCTTGAAGGATTTCTTCCTCACTTCGGTAAAAAAATTTTGAAGATCCGAGTAGCAATTCTTACCAACAGCTGCTTGGAAGGCCGACATGCATTTGACTTACTGGGGGAAAAGAACTTGTGACCGAGTCATTTCATGTTTATGTTGCTGATTTAAGTAGTGAGGCAGCACTTTGAAAATTACACCATGTGTTACTGGTTCTTTATCACCAAATCCAGGGCCAAAGGGAGTATAACCTCAGTAGCAGGAGCCAAGAAAAACTGCCTTTTGTTCAACACTTGGACATTTTAAACCTAATCCCCATATTAGCTTTTGCTGAGGCAGGAGGTGGGTCTTGCCTCATGTGGGGAACCTCAGGGTCATCCCACTGCCCAGCCCTAGTTGAATGGAGGCCATGAGTTTCAGAACAGGCTCTCAGCGGCTGCAAACATCTGTAACAATCTGGTGTCAAGATGAATGGGCCCCACGGGTCTGCTGCTGCCTGCGTCCACCAAGGCCTTGTGGCTTTAGACAGATGTTTCTGCTCTGAACACTGGGAAATGAATGTGCAGTTTTGCTGCACGTTGCCAGGGACGGTGGTTATTCGCAGTCATACTTTGAGGTCTTCTGAAGCCGTTTAATGGTACCTGTAGAAGTTGGCATCTGTTGACGAGAATAGGCAAACATTTGGTGCTTTAAAAAGCAAGTCTTCCCCTTGGGAAGCAGCAATGAGAGATCATATGTATTTCTCCATCAGAACCCACTCCAGATTTATAGGGCTAGGCACTGTGTGGAGATGTCACAGGATACTTTGTTGCTCCCAAGCTAAATGAAAGCTTGACTCCAGCCAATGCATATGTCAGTTTTCAGAATTCATCCCAGATTCCAGCATTTGCCTTCTGTTCATTGAGATACCTCAAAGAAACCAGAGCTCTTTGGAAGACTGTTTTAAAATAGCCTCAGGAACTTGCTAAGCTTGGATTTATTAGCCTCCCCTCCACCCCAGACCCCTCCATGCTTCTCCTCAGGGCTCTCCAGCCCACAATTCATCCATGATCTCCTACCCAATTGCTCAAGCCAGAAACCTAGAAAAATCCTTGCTTCTTTCTCCATTACCTGAATTTTCAATCTAGCCTTAGATACTAGTGCTCGTACGCTCTAATGCATGTCAAACTTCTCCCTTTCTGTCATTGTCCTTTCTGTAATCCTCTCTCCACCAGAATACCACAGCATCTCCAATCTTAAGTCTTCCAACTTTATTCTTGCCCCCTCTCCAGTCCATTCTCTTCAAAATAGCCAAGGGAAAGCTTTTAAAACAAACCTAGTGATGTACATAACTGGTCCATTCCTGGATATGCCTGGTGTTGCAGCCAGAATGTAACTTTGTGCTTTGTCTCCTACTCTCCCTTTAAAAAAATGCGTTCAATGTGGTGGCCTTCCCTTTGTTCCTAGGCCATTGTCTCAGGCCATTCCAGTCTCTCTTAGGTAGTAACAATTGTACATTGCTTCAAATCACATAAAAGCCCCAATTCAGTGAAGAGAATGAATCCAATCCAAGTTGATGATAACATTCCAAAGGGAAGACTCCTCCTCCTACCCCTGCCACCCACTTCTTTATGGTGCTAAGATTTACAATTGAGCTGTCTGCCTCAGGGGAGTAGAGCAATGGAAATATGGCAGGATTCCACTCCTGTTCCATCTTTTTCTTTAAAAAAAAAAAAAAAATTTTTTTTTTTTTTATTTTGAGAGAGATCCAGGGAGGGGCAAAGAGACAGGGACAGAGAGAGAATCTAAAGCAGGCTCCATGCTGTCAACGCAGAGCCCAATGCAGGACTTGAACTCACGAACCATGAGATCATGACCTGAGCTGAAATCAAGAGTCAGATGCTCAACCAACTGAGCCACCCAGGCACCTTCAACCAGGAGTTTTTAAGACGACTGCTTTGGAAAAGACTCTCCAGGTGAGGAAAGGAGCCTGGTCAGGCAGCCTGTCTCCACCCCCTGGAATTTCAAGCTACCTCTCAAACACTGCCCTGGACATGGATAGGAATGCTGCTCCTCCTTGTTTTTATTTAATTTTTCAATTTTTTTTTATTGTAAGGACAGATTTCAAGACAAAGTTGACTTTTTTTATTTTTAATAAGCTGTGTGCCATTATTATCCTGCCACATTCTACCTGAACTGTTTCATCTTTCTTAGGCTGCAAGAAAACAGCATGAGTAATAAACTATTTGGGACCAATAGCCATCCTCTTTTTTCCTGAATTAATAGGCTTTATTGTTTTAGAGCAGTTTTAGGTTTTAAGCAGGAACTTAAGCAGGTAATACAGACTTCTCCTATGTCCCTTTTCCTCTCATAGCCTTTCCTGTTGTTCACATCTTAGGCCAGTGTGGTACATTTGATATAATTGATGGGCCGAAATTGATTCATTATTATTAACTGACGTCCATAGATCACATTAGGGCTCACTTTGTGTTATGGTTCTATGGGTTTTGACAAATGCATACTATCACAAATCCACCATACCATACGGAATGGTTTCACTGCCCTAAAACTACCCTGTACTTTGCCATTTCATCACTCCCCTTTATGTCTTTATTTACTTACTTATTTACATTTGTCATGCCTCAGGTGTGAACTAAAACTCTCCTTTGTTGCCTCATTTGGTCGAATTGGCCTGCTTCAAATTTTCAAGCTCTGCCAGATCCTGAGAAAGATCAACAAAGAAATACATACAGACTTTTTAAAAGTCTAAAACTAGGCGGAGCGTGGGTTCTGATGATGGCTGTCCCTCTCCTCCAGGCCACCTTGCCCATCTGAGGCCTCACGCTGGCTTCTGATCCCCACACTATAATCCCAAAAGGTTGGTACAAATCTGCAAGCCTTTTGGTGGAAATTAAAGGGCCACAATTCACCATTTTGATGCTCCTCCCTAGAAATTTTGAACATTCTCTGGGACCAGGAGAGAGCTGGATTCCTCTACTGCAATAGTATCCCTCTCCCCTAATCCCAGGACTTTCCTTCCAGGTTTCATACTGAGAGAGCAAGGTGCCTTTTTACTCGGAAGAGAAATATCTACCAGGAAAGAAGCCACTACTATTTAGGGAAGACCCCCACCTGCTAGATGCAAGGCCCTATGGTTAATTTTGCCTGTGCTTAATTCCAGAAAGATACAAAATATATCTTTATCCCAGAGCAACTATGCTCTTAAAAGAATTTCCAGAAACTCAAGGTATAATAAATCCTCTTTTCTAAGCAATTTCCTAGCCAGATGCATGTAGAAACTCTTGTATTTGGTGACTCAGATTTGCCACTTCGCAGTACTGCCCTGCCGTGATCTTTATCAGACTATACTCAGTACATTTGTCCCATACTGGCTGTGCGTTTGGGGATAAACGACGCCAGTGGATAAAGGAGCTGAGTGAGGACTTGTAGAAAGCTGGCATCTTTTCTTCCCACAGTGTCTCAGGGCGTCTGGATGGTTTGTTTGGTTCAGTACCCACCTCTTGGTTTCTGCTCAGGTCTTGATCTCCCCGTTTGTGAGCTTGAGCCTCACATCGAGCTCTGTGCTGACAGTGCATGCAATTCTCTCTCTCCCTTTCTCTTTGCCCTCCACCCCCCCGCCGCCTCTCTCTCTCTCAGAATAAATAAACTTTTAAAAAAAATGACAGAATGATCAAGCAGGTACTCCAGACCCTGAGAGAACCTCAATAATTATCTGCTGACTTCTTGTTCTGGGGCTGATTTCCTTTATGATCAACAAAACAAAACAAAACAAAACAAAACAAAATGCTATTTCTTGTAGTGTGGTAAAGTACACATAACATAAAATTCACCATTGTCACTGTTTTTAAGTGTTACATTCAGTGAATTTACTATGTTGTGCTTTCACGGTATTGTTCAACCATTACCACTGTCTATTTCCAGAACTTTTGATCACTCCAAATGTCCTGTGCACCCATTAAACACTAATTCCCCTTTCTACCTTTCCCCCAGCCCCTGGTAACTTCTATTCTATTCTGTGACTCTATGAACTTACCTATTCTAGGTACTTTGTGTGAGTAAAATTATACAATATTTGTTCTGTTGTATCTGGCTTATTTCACTGGTATAATGTTTTGAAGTTTCATCCATGATGTAGCCGGTATCAGAATCTCAATAATGAGATAATAATCAGAATCTGAATAATGTTTAAAGCTGAACAATACTTCATTGTGTGTTTATTCATTCATTTGTTGATGGAAATTTGGGTTTCTCCACCTTTTGGCTATTGTGAACAATGCTGCTGTGAACACTTGTGTACAGGTTGTTGTTCAAGTCCCTGCTTTCAATTCCTTTGTATGTGTACCTAGAAATGGTATTGCTGGATCAGATTATAATTCTATGTGTAGCTTGTTGAGTAACTGCCAAACTCTCATCCACAGTGATGGCATCATTTTACATTTTCACCAACGGCACACAATTCTGATTTCTTCACAGCCTCACCAACACTTGTTATTTTCTATTTCTTTGATACAAGCGATCCTAATGGGTGTGAAGTGATATCTCATTGTGGTTACAGTCAAACATTTTAAAGCAAGTCTTCCCATGTGGTTGTGACCACCTCTGAACTAGTGTCATGTAATTTAACCATTGTTGGACTCCGACTCTGGGGTCAAACAGCTTTGAGTTTAAACCCCAGTAGGAAATGAAGGAAGGTAGGAAGGAAGGAATTTTAGGCTGTTTTGTTTACTAACATGGAATCCCCAATCCCTAAGACAGTGACTGGCTCATAATAAGAACCTAACATTATCTGTCAAATGGATGAATTCTAGCTCCAGCACTTACTAGCTATGTGGCCTGACTTAAGTTGATAACTTGCCTCCATTTCCTCAACCATAACATGGGAAAAAAGATAGTGCCCTCTGCCAGGTGGCTTTCATGCTAAGCCAGAGCTTTGTAACAGGAAGAAAAGGGAAGTGCTGCAAAATCCATAAAGCTCAGAACTCCCCAGAGCAAATGCACTCCCTGGCAATGATACCAGGGGACCAGAAGCCCAAGGAGGAGAGCCGGGAGGCATGCTGTCAATGGGCCCAGTCAGCAGGACCTTAAACCAGAACAGGCACAGTGAGACTGCAGCATGAGCAACACTCAGTGGAGATTCATGCCCAGTGATTGATTGATGGTGGGGCTTATAGCTACAGCTACCATGTTCCTTCAAGATACATACTAATGCACTGGGAAAATGAAGCTCCATGTAACCAAATGTTAATGGAATGCTAATGCCCAGCATCCAGGAGAAAGTAGATTAAAGGAGAGGAAAGCCGGGAGTTTCCCTCCTTGCTCAGATGTTAATAGAAAATGCACCTCCCATCTGTGTGCAGAAGTGAAGATTCTTGAGAATTCGGGCAGGCTGAAGACTAAATCCCAGTTTGGTCTGTTATGTGTCTGGTGAATGGCTGGCTTGTGTCAAATAGATTTCTCCTAGGAGGAGGGTAATTTTTACTTTTACCTCCAGTGTGGCTTGCCTGTTTTATCAACTTGACAGAGCCTGCTGGGACATTTCAGAAGTAGCACATGCATTATTCCAGCAGCTGAGTCACCAATATATTAATCTGTACAGCTGTCATGGGGTGGAAGGTCAACAGACCCTCCTCTGTGCATAGCACATTTTTTCCGAGGATCAGACTCAAGCCTGCTGTGTACGTCCTGGTCAAGATCAACAGGATACCCTGGGGCACTGGAGAGCTATAGGTGCTCCCAGTACCCAGCTCAGTGCACAGAAATAACCTCTAGAAACGGAGAGACCTGTGAGGATTGAGGGAAGATACCACGTGGGGCAGGCAGGACCAGGGCTTAGGTCTTCAGAGCCAGTGATGTGATGGGTTGTCAAAGAATGTGAATTCAGTCCAAGTTTTAGGATCAGGGCCAAAGATGAGAGAAAAGACCAGAAAAGTTGAGAGGAAGCAATATTGGGAGCAAATGGGCATTCCAGGGATCCCATTGTCTGGCCAGAGACAGCCCCTGAGACCTTGCCCCACATTCTCATTGCCAGAACAGCACCCCTCCGTGCATCTGGGCAGGAGAAATGAGAACAACCAGTTTTTGGAGCAGAGGGAAGTCTGGCTGGATGGGAGCCGGCCCATGGGAGCACAGGCCTTTCATGCCTCCCTTACTTCCAGCACTTCTCCAAGAAGAAGGAAACGTGGGGTAGAGCACTGACTCTCCTGCCCACCATGAGCTCAGAGCTCCCCATACCTCAAGGGCTCATGCTTTGGCCCGAATCCATGCAGACCACTGGCATTCCATCCAACAGTGAGTGTGAAAGATTCACTCCACACCTCTCAGTGAGTTGTTTCCTCTTCCTTTGATGGAGGATTCAGACTCTCTTTATAACTAAACAAAACCTGTAATTATAATCCTGTGGTAACGCTTCTGTAAACAGCAGCTTGAGTTGAAAAGACCAGCTCCCGAATCGTTGGTGAGAAATGGCAAGACTCCTTATGCTTGTCTGGGAATGGTTCCCTGATGTTCTGCTCTTGAGTATTTTTTCTAAATTCACATGGTGAAATACAGGGCACTTCTGCCTTCCCCAGACCAGCCAGATAACACAAAGAGGGGGCCAGGCGGTAAGCAATGTAGAAGATCTCTGAGGATAACATTGGTGTGTTTGTCTCTGTGAACCTCAGCCATTCTTTTCTTCTTCTCTTCTTCCCATACTTGCATATTTGTGGTTTCCTGAAGGCTAAATAATTGAAAGTCACTGATTTTCTCTTAAATGTAATTTACATTCTACCTTTCATACTTTGTTTCTCCTTTATTTGTTGTCAAGACAAGAAAGAACATTCCTCTCCTCTAAAAGTGACTTCATTTTAAAATCCAGACACATAAACTGGTCACTATTTGAAATTTTAAAGATACATTTATGGCTGAATGAAGTCTTCCTTTTTTCTGGATCTTTTTCTTCCTATCTTCTTCATCAATCCAGCCCCTCTCCAGTTCTGGTGGTCACCAGGGCCAGATACCAGAAATTCTATTACTTCTTCCTCTTTTTCCTCTTCTTCTTCTCCCTTCTCCTTTCTTTCTTCTTCTTCCTCTTCTTCTCCCTTCTTCTTTCGTTCTTTCTTTCTTTCTTTCTTTCTTTCTTCTTGTTGTTCTTGTTTTTCTTCTTCTTCTTCTTCTTCTTCTTCTTCTTCTTCTTCTTCTTCTTCTTCTTCTTCTTCTCCTCCTCCTCCTCCTCCTCCTCCTCCTCCTCCTCCTCCTCCTTCTTCTTCTTCTTTTTTCTAGGACTATTCTCCATTCCAACCTTCTTTCTCTAGGGAAGACTGAACATTTGATCAGAGATATAGGGAATCAACTCAGTGGGCTCTTTGGACAAAAGCTACATTAAGTAGCATGAGCTCCACACAGTGCCTTGGGAAGGTCTTGTTCCATCCAAAGACTTATGGTACAATTGCAAGCTGCTGGCTGTTTTAGGGAAGACTAAAGCCAGCAGGCTTCGGGGAGCTATACACAACAGTCCTAACCTTTTCTGCCTTGTCAGGCTGCAGTTCAGCACTTTGCCTTTCTCATTTCCCTGGGAGGCCTATGGAGCCACATGAATGCTGATAGGGTCCATGTAATACCAAAGAACCCGCTGAAAATGTGATAATGAAGGCAAGCCACTGTATGTTTTGTGATGGCAATGACCGATATCCAGATTTGTAGCAGTTTTTATGGACTTGATACTCTCTGGAATTTGTATACATAGGCCTCAAATTTATTCACTTGTTCACTCATTCATTTCTTTAATAAACATTTATTGTGTCCCTACTGTATGCCCGGCAATGGAATCAAGGACCGTATTGTCCCGGTAGGCTGCCCAGAAGAGGTAGCTTCATCATCACCACCATCACCGTCGTTGTTAACATTCATTCATTCAAAAAATACGGATGAAATACCTACTGTCTGCCAAGTGCTGACAGGCCTCATGAGGGAAACAGGAAGGCATAATTTAATGGTGGAAACATACACATACAAGATAATCATAAAAAGTGATAAGTTCTCTGACAGGGGAAGCATATGAAATCAGTGGACCTACCAAAGGGTCAACTTCATCTGGTACAACCCAGTACTGCTCATTGACTGCTCCCTACATAGTAGGCATAAGAAGATGTGTTTTGTGACTATCACGATTAACATACACAAGAACCCTGCAAAGGGAGTTTATTATTAACATTTGATAGATGAGGAAACTGAGATAAAAAGAGGTTGGATGAAATTCTCTCGGTAACAAATACTAAGTGGCAGAACTCTGTCTGACCCCAGCTTCTGTGCTGTGTTCTCTGTAGTACAGAAGCATCTGCACCTGCGTGTCAGGCCATTGGACAGGAGCAGAGGAAATTGGTAGAGCATAGAGCTCACCCATTACATGGAATAGTGGCTGAAATGAAGTTTCGCCTCTGGAATTGTGGTTGCTGTATTTTAAAATATGCTCTGAGATAGGAGATAGATTGCAAAATTTACCATATGTTTTTAATTTTTGGCTTACCTGTATGTTTTTCTTTTGCTTTCCTTGCTTTGATGTTCCTTTAATGCTTTTAACGCCTCATTACTGTATTAAAAGGATTTAACTTTTGGCATCTAGATGTGCCCTTTCCGATAGTATTGATGTTGGCAGGCTAGCATAGTTGTCAGGGATGAAGGGTGAGACAGAAAGTTATAGGACAAGTCTTGGAGGTTGGCAGGTGGGGGTTTAGAAGTGGAAATATACCCTTGGAGCTGACTATACTGCCTGTGACCCTTCTCCCATCACCAATTCTTGCTCACAGCCCCAGATAAGAAGGCATCTGTCCATGTGATCCCACCCCTCCTTGACACAGGTGACTGGACCAGGGTGGACACCTTATGTGTGCCAAGTCCACCAATAGGGTGGCCTGTGCCGTGTGACTCTTGTGCCATCTACAAGGGAGCTGACCAACTAGAGCTCCTGTCTTATGATCTTTTTACTCTTAAAGATAAACGGAGGGGCACCTGGGTGGCTCAGTTGGTTAAGTGTCCAACTTCATCTCAGGTCATGATCTCACAGTTCCTGAGTTTGAGCCCTGCTTTGGGCTCTGTACTGGTAGCTCGGAGCCTGGAGCCTGCTTCAGATTCTGTGTCTCCCTCTCTCTCTGCCCCTCCCCTGCTCTCTCTCTCTCTCTCTCTCTCTCTCTCTTCCTCTCTCTCTCAAAAACAAAAGCATTAAAAAATTTTTGAAAAAAGATAAACTGAGGCATGTTAAAATTTTTGAGAGTTTATGAACAAAAATCAATTCAAATCAGGCAGCACCAAACTGGAGGTGGTTAGAAGCTCTCCACTGTCTGGTGCAAGGGGAAAGATTTTCATGGAGAAAAGGTGGAAACAAAGCAAGAAAATTTTTTGATTGGTTATAGCTTAAGCATTTGCCTTATTTAGGAAAGCTTAGTTGGCTACACGTGATTGTTTGTCCTTATGTTTGATTTCCTAACCTTCAGGCATTTCAGACTTAGGTTTTGGTTTGCTTGCATAGGCTTCTGAGGAATTGGAGGCACCTCAGTCTAATAGCCTCCTTGTTGAACTGATTTAATAGTACTAAGGCTCAGAGGGAAATTGTTAGAGCCCTTGAGTTGAAAAGTCTTGGGGGCCAGGCTGAGGCTGCCATTTGGGGCTTACACATGTGTCAGATGAAGAAAGAGTAAAGTCTCGGCAGAGATTAAAAAGAAGAGAGTGACTCCAGGTGGTAGTGCCAGCCAAAGAAATGAGGCCACAAGGCCCATGAGAGAGGAGGGGCATCAGTCCCCAGGCTTCGGTTTCCTCATCCAGTTCCCCTGTTGTGCTCCATTGCCTGCTCTTGGGGGCCATGTTTAACACAGTAAATCTCTCACTATTTAAATAGCTTCAGGAGGCTTCTGTTCTTTGCAATGGATAGATAAAAACACAAGTTCTCAAAGCAGGTGAAGCAATTTGAAAGGGAACAGCTAGGGGCGCCTGCGTGGCACAGTCGGTTAAGCGTCCGACTTCAGCCAGGTCACGATCTCGCGGTCCGTGAGTTCGAGCCCCGCGTCGGGCTCTGGGCTGATGGCTCGGAGCCTGGAGCCTGTTTCCGATTCTGTGTCTCCCTCTCTGCCCCTCCCCCGTTCATGCTCTGTCTCTCTCTGTCCCAAAAATAAAAAAAAAAAAAAAAAAAAAGGAACAGCTATTTGAAAAGGAACAGAGGAACCCTCGATGTCCTGCTTCTGGGTCTCAGATACTTCCGCCCTCTCCACAGAAGGCTAAGCTAGATACTTCATATCGTTTTCTCCTAAAAGAAACACTAAAAGAAAGAGAGCATATAAGCAAACTGCCCTATTTAAGTAATTATCTTTTTTTTTAAATTAATTTATTTATTTTGAGGAAGAGAGTGAGTGGGGAGGGGCAGAGAGAGAGAAAATCCCAAGCAGGCTCCATGCCATCAGCACAGAGCCCAGTGTGGAGCTCGAGCTCATGAACCATGAGATCATGACGTGAGCCGAAATCAAGAGTTGGATACTTAAGTGACCGAGCCACCCAGGCACCCCTAAGTAATTATCTTTGTACATTTAATGTAACACCAGAACCATTATTGTACTCCAGCCACTGGCCACCCCTTTCACCCACCATTACACAGGCCTTCTCTAATTCAGGCTCTGAGCTAGGTACTGAGTAGATGAAAGTAAGTGACAGAGTACCTGTTCTTGAGGTGTTCACAGGGTAACATGGAGAGAACAGCAAACAAATAAATCACCATAAAATATGGGTGCTACAATAGCAGAGATATAAAAATGTTCCTTTGAGAAGGGAATGACTATTTTCACCTGAGTATATTGGAGAAGGTTTCACCCAGGAGGCGATTTTTGGCCAAAATCTGCCTGGCAGTTGGGGAATGAAGGAGGGAGGCAGGTACTCCAGGCAGAGGGAACAGAGTATGCAAAGGCAGGGGATTCTAAAATGTCCTGAGGAGTTCAGGGAGCCAGGAGAAAGCACAGTTGAAAAAGCGGGTGTTTTGGGTGAGCAGTAGGAATAAGGTTAGGTTGGGGCCACATTTTGAAGAGCTGAATATACAATTAACAATGCAATTAATAATTTCAGTAAGTATTATTCATTATTCTCTGCCAGGGCCAAAGTAATCCATTCATATATATGTTCTCATTTAGTTCAATGCCAAAGAAATGTGTTGTGGTCAATGTTCAACCAACGGAAAGGTTTTAAAGCTAGTTTTTCAGGATGAGGGCTCTGGAGGCAGTTTGGAGGAGAGACTGCTCTGAGGGAAGATGAGGAACAAGGGAAGGCGGGCGGGCGGCAGCTCTAAGTCCAAGTGAGAAGCAAGTACCTGATCCAGGGCAACAGTTGCAGCCTCCCTAGGAGAAGTTGGGCCCGAGACCCACTTCTGAAGCAAAATTATTTAAATACGTGGAAGGAGAATGAAAAAGAACCTTGAACCTTGCATTTGAAGGATTTCCTTTTCAGAGGGGGGGTCAATAGTGATTGCACTAACTGAGAGAGATGACTGAGGAACAGGAATGGGCAGAAGGACGTGATTTCATTTAGGGAGCATATGAAGTTTAAGATCTAAGAAGACATCAAGGTGGAGATTTGTTGGCAGTCAGTGGGGAGTCTGAGCTTGGGAAAGGAATTAGGAATGAATAGACAGATTTGGGAGTTTTGATCCCTCTGTCCTTGTGACCAGTGGAAGGGTTCAGAGGGGTGTGCGAGACCGTTTTCAAGATTTGTGTTAATGGGAGGGTGTCCAGGCCACAGCAGTCACGTCCAGTTGGTGTGTGTAGTACTCTCTAAAACATCCATCCAGGGGCTTGTCTCTCTCAGCCAAGTCCCTGGAGCTCTGCCTCTCTACTGCTTAGTGCTTGCTCCCTAGGGATGAGCCAGGAGTGGGATGCTCCTAGGCCAGAGTGAGCTAGGGGTGGGATGCCCAAATCTATAATAGCCTCAACTGCTTTTCCATCTGCCATTTTGTGCTGCAGGGTCCTTTTTCCTTGTCCTGCCCCCATGTGACATACATATGCCTCTCTCTTAGTTAATAACCTATGAGCAGTTTCAGATAGATAGTTCCCTTTCCCTGCTATTATTAATTCAGAGCTCTGTTGGGATTTAGGATCAAGCACCTGCCTCTTTTGCTAGAGTCTTTTGGGAGCATTGTAAATTTGCTTCTTGAGTTGATGAAAAAAAGATGGGAAAGAATAGAATTTTCACCCACACTGAGTATACCTCACCTGGGCTTGGCTTCCTCAGAATTTTCCACATGTAACCAAGAATAATTTATTTGATCTCTACTTGAGAACCTAACATTTTAGATATTTGAAAGAGTCTGTTTTCCCCCAAAGGTGAAATTGGCCCCCAAGAAATTGCCATTTCACAGGTGAAAAATAGTCACATATCAGCAGTTTCATGTGGTTCAGCCTACTAGCAGCAGGGGATGTGGATGGTGGGGTGAAAGCAAGGGAAATGTTATGCATTGTGTGCATAATGTGTCACAACAGCTACGGGTGTTTCTTTTCATTAGTTCAGATCACACGTGACTTTAAAAAGTCATCAAGGCATTTAATTATATGTAACCATGTATTTGTAGATAGACTTGGCAGTATTACAGAGTGAATATTTCTGTTTCAAAGGTGTTTTCTGCCTCTCAGATATGCTGACCTTTCTTGTTCATCCAGATCATGGTAGGGGTACATGTGTGCTTGCTTTTCCCCGTGGCTCTTCTGGTCTCCATCGTGACTTGCAAATTAGACTGTGAGGTGGCCCTGGTTTGGGGGTCATTGTAGAGGGACTGAAAGACTCATAATTCTCATTATGTACATCTGCTGTATACTAAACTCTGTGCTAAATGCTTTATATATATACTCTTCAGTTCCAACCAACAACTTTTTTTTTTTTTTTTAATTTACATCCAAGTTAGTTAGCATATAGTGCAACAATGATTTCAGGAATAGATTCCTTAGTGCCCCTTACCCATTTAGCCCATCTCCCCTCCCACAACCCGTTCAGTAACCCTCTGTCTGTTCTCCATATTTAAGAGTCTCTTATGTTTCGTCCCCCTGCCTGTTTTTATATTATTTTTCCTTCCCTTCCCTTGTGTTCATCTGTTCTGTGTCTTAAAGTCCTCATGTGAGTGAGTGAAGTCATATGATATTCGTCTTTGACTAATTTCGCTTAGCATAATACCCTTTAGTTCCATCCACATAGTTGCAAATGGCAAGATTTCATTCTTTTGATTGCCAAGTAATACTCCATTGCGTGTGTATGTATATATATATATATATATATATATATATATATACACATACATGTGGTGTGTGTGTGTGTGTATATATGTATGTATGTATATATATATATACATATATACATATGTATATATATATATACACACACACACACCACATCTTTATCCATTCATCCATCAATGGACATTTGCACTCTTTCCATAGTTTGGCTATTGTTGATAGTGCTGCTATAAACATTGGGGGTCATGTGCCCCTTCAAAACAGCATACCTGTATCCCTTGGATAAATACCTAGTAGTGCAATTTCTGGGTCGTAGACCAACCAACAACTTTAAGAAGTGGGAATTATCTTGGTTTTCATGAAGAGGAAAACTGAGGCTCTAAGAGATGAGATAACTTGCACAGAATTACCTAGGAGATGGTTGCTGTTGGTTAGTTCTTGCTCTGAGCTCTGAAACCCTCTAGTGCTAAGTTGATCTCCCGGAGGGAAGAAGGCAAGAGGTGAAGTTATATCTATATCTCTGCCCAGATTGGGAGGGGGGGATGAGAAGGAGATATCTCTCAGGAGACACACTGTATCTCTGTTTACTCTGTGGTATTGGATTCTGTTTCTCAACAATGAATCGGAGCTCCTTGCAGGGATGCTATGTGATTAAAGGTAAAGTTGCTTTAATTTCTACTCAGCTTAGAAGGGTGACCTTCTCAGTAGGGAGGAGGTATGCCACAAACTTTATCTTTGCTTCATTTGTCAGTAGAGGGGAGTGGCTAATAAGCAGGAAATGAGTGACCTGAAGTAGGAGCTGTCACATGAGAGTGATACTGTACACAGGTGACTCTAGACATGCGGCAGTGTCTACAGACATTTTTTAGTTGTCACATGTGGGAAGGTGCTCCTAGAATCTATCAGGTAGATACTTCCAAATATCCTACAATGCACCGGACAGCCTCTCACTACAAGTACCCAGCCCCAAATGTGAATGGTGTTGAGGCTGAGAAACTCTGGTCTAAAATGCACTTGCTGGGGGGGCTCCTGGGGGGCTCAGTCCATTGAGCATCTGACTTCAGCTCATTTCATGATCTCACAGCTCGTGAGTTCGAGCCCTGTGTCGGGCTCTGTGCTAACAGCTCGGAGCCTGGAGCCTCCTTCGGATTCTGTGTCTCCCTCTCTCTCTGCCCCTAACTCACTCACATTCTGTCTCTGTCCCTCTCAAAAATAAATAAACATTAAAAATAATAATAATAATAAATAAAATAAAATGCACTTGCTGGGAAAACAGTCCAACTGCTCTAAATGAGCAAGTTAACTTCATGAAATCCCAAGTATTTTGGAAGTACTTATTCGCACATGAAAAGTTATTGTAATTATAAATTACAAAATGTCTAGCCATAAAAGCAATTCTTAGGAGGGAATTCAATTATTATTGTTAATTATCAATTCCTGAGTATTCTATGAAGTTTTTTGTTTTATTTTTTAAAGAGAGTATGAACGGGAGAGGGGAAAAGAGAGAGGGAGAGAGAGAGGATCCCAAGCAGGCCCACACTGCCGATGCAGAGCCTCGTGTCTCATGAACCATGAGATCATGACGTGAGCCAAAATCTAGAGTCAGATGCTCAATTGACTGAGTCCACTCAGGCACCCCACTATGAACTTTTTAAAAAGAATATTGTAATAAGGAAAGAGACAATAGTCCATTTTCACAGACTTACACTCATCAGAGCAAGGAGAGGAAGTAATCACTCAGAATTAGTGATAACTTCAAAATACTGAGTCACTATTTGGTTTATTCCCTTGTAATGTATTGCTTTTCATGTTAATCAGTGGAGACACTATTGATTTGCATTTATTTGGTCATTACTTTCTAATGTAAGTATTAGCTCTAAAAAGGCTGTGGTTCAATGGAAGAAAAGCCTTGAGTTAAATGAGATGCTTAATACAGTTGACTCTTGAACAATGTGGGAGCTAAGTGTGCTGTTCCTGCCCCCTTACCACACACAGTAGAAAATCCTCATGTAACTTTTAACTCCCCCAAAACTTAACTACTAACGGCCTACTGTTGACCAGAAGCCTTACTGAAAACATAAGCAGCCAATTAACATGTATTTTATATGTGTATTATATACTGTATTCTTGTAATAAAATAAGCCAGAGAAAAGGAAATGTTATTTAAAAAACCATAAGGAAGGGAAAATACATTTACAGTACTGTATTTATCGAAAAAAATCCACATGTAAGTAGACTTCTAGAGTTCAAATCTGTTATTCAAGGGTTAACTGTATTATCAGTCTTGACCTTTTTTGCAGTGGTGAGGTTGGGAGGCACTTCTGTAAAACCAGGTCTCATCCTAGGCCTGCCTATGTGTTTTATTTCTACTTTGGGGAGGATATGAAATTGAAGAGGCCAGGGCCTGTGTCTTGAATGGAAGAAAAGAAATCCATTTTTGATCTGGAAAATGTGAAAAAAAAATACTCCTCTGTCATAGTTGAGGATATTTTTACTTCAGTTACAGAGGTGGAGTTGAGTGAGATGTTATGGAAAGTGCTACAGTAGATCTTTGAAGTGTACAGGGACACTCGGCGCCCATCTATATGTTCTTGAGAGCCAGGGGAAATGAATGACCCATGCATTCTGCACATTTTTAGACCAATTTGTAACTGATAACTGATTTTTCATTATGGAAGACCACATAATTAATCAACTTGCCAACTCACAGAACTCTGGAAATTCCAGTCATTGAATAAGTAGCATGAGTACCAGGATAGTTTAATAGAGGAATGGTAAGCGGGTTTCTTTATGTTGATCTGTTGGTTATGGCTGTTTGTTGTACTGTGTTGAGAAGATTCTGAGACTCTTCGGCCCAAGTTAAAAAGAGCACTTGTGGTGAATTAGCAACATCTGCTTTGGAAGTAAGGTAAGGAGCATGGTGACATGTAACCCGTATATTTGACCACCCTGCTTTATGTGTTTAACAGTTAAGCAGTATCTCTTAAAGCCCTTCATTTAAAAGTTCTCTGAGTTAGAGAATCTGTTAAAAAAAAATCAGAAAGCTGTATCTGCCCACCTTTTGTCAATTACAACTGCCTTACATAGACATTTAATTACGTGGTTAAAGTCAAGTGTGCAGATCTAATTTCATTCATTTTTAAAGCTAATGTAATATGCCAGATGGTATGACAACCAACACCTCTGTCTAGAAAATATCTGCTGTAAAACAGATTTTTAGATCAGAGAATTTTAAAGATACATATCATTGCCATATGCCTTTGGTGTTCATACTTGGAGATACGATTATTTATATAGTGTTATCTAACAAAAAATTTTGGAGAACTATACATGTATTATGCAATGCATTTCCAAAACCTACATATCCCCCTTCCCATTGCCTTCATTCAATCACTCAGGGAGTTTTAAGAGACTATGATGTTTTGTTCCTTGGGGACAAAAGAAAATTAAATATTTTTATATGAATTTAAAATAAAGAACTCTTTTATTGGTTCATTGCTTTGGGTCAGTTATCCAATGCTTATTTTTTGTGGGGAACCCTCAAATTTAAAACAGTTCACTGCACATTTTTATGTGCAGTATGTGTTATGTTCAATATGTGTTATGTTCAATATGTGTTGGCTAGCAAAGGACTTGGAATGGTTTCATTTTGGAGGATCCCTGCACCTCCCTGTAGAAGAAATATCAGGCATTTTTCCTTAACACCTCTCTCCCTTCTTGGTGCATTTCTTTCTTCCCTGACTTCTTTTTTGATTTTGAACAATTATTAGATCTCTTTATTATGAGACTGTCTTGTAGATGTTAGCATCCTATGACAAAGACTTTTCTACCTCACAAAGAAAATTTGCTTGGATTGGGTCCAAAATAGTATTTCCTTGTAAGTTGCCCAATCAGATGGCAAAAGCACTTTACCCAAGTGTAAGGAGACTGCATTTTAATCTGTCCTCTGTCTACCCGTTTGGACTTACACAAGTCATTAAAAGTCTCTCCTCCTTTTTCCACACTGTCAATGAATAGAGTTAAAGCAGATGGTATCTACTTCTCCTCATGCATTACCACTTTAAGACTGTGATAGCCAAGTCTCAGGGCACGTAGGATGCTGACATTAACATTTTGTTCAGCAGAATATCAGGTTGCCTTGAAGGTAACTGAATTTCATGGAGCCACTGTGCTAGTTTAAGAGGAGGGCTGACCTGTGAGTAGAGTGGTGGCTCATCTTTACTCACAGAACAAAATCTGCCATGTTTGGTGAAGAAGGAGATTGGTGGTGGCTAGTCAAGGAGACATATGGGAAAACCACCCACAAAGTAGGAAGGAAGCATCACTAGAAAGGAAGCAAAAATCAGTAGGTATCAGCTATCGCTCTTTGGTCTCAAACAACAGAAACAGACTCTGACTAACCTGAGTGGTAAAAATGATTTCTTACAGAGTAGGTGATCTGAGAGTCAAATGAGAATTCTGGGTATATGTGAATTGGGGTGGTTAGGGATAAGGTGGCAAGGATAACAGACTGACAAACTCACCAGAACCTCAGTAACTAAAGGGAAAGCAGTTTTCCTAGGGAGGAAAGCTATGAAAGAAGAAGGTAGAAAGAAAAACTGACTATCAAGAATAATACAAGAAAGATAAATATTTCTAGAACAAGTAAAAAAAAAAAAAAAAAGAAAAGAAGAAGAAGAAGAGGATTGGATAGCCTTAACCTGCTAACGATGATACATCTGTTTGAAGCAAGAAAAAATGTGGTTCACTATTTTGGAGAAGAAACAAAAAATAGGGAGAATGTACCAAGAAAGGAAAGTGAAATAAATTAAGCCAAATTCCTTTATTCTTGAGCATATTTAGAGATCCCCACCTCCCTGGGTTGTTCCCAGGCTCATCTCGCTCAGTACCTGAAGGAGACACAACCCAGTCCTCAAAGAGCCTCCAGTCTTGCAAGCAACACATTGTTGTGAATTCCTCACGTACCGTATGCCCACTAGGTGCCAAGCTTTCTGCTGAGAGCTTTAGGAGCTCATTTGGTCCTCCTAGTGTTCTTTGAGGCTGGTCCTATTGTTATCTTCAGTGTTGAGCTGCTGTGGGAGCCGGAGAACTAGCCTGAAATTAGAAGCAAGCAGGGCAGAGCAGGGACTCAGAGCCCTGCTCACTTCAGCTCCAAGGTCTAGGGCTCTCGTTGCCACTTTATGTTGACTGTCTTAGCAAATAGAGGAGGAAAAATAAAACAGTAAGACCAAAGGAATTCATCTGACTCAGTTCAACCCTACTGTATCTCCAGTTAGTGACTAGTTCACTGGGCATTACAGCCCTCAGGAATTGAATCACGTTCACCCCCTACGGCAGCCTGTGATAAATTTTAAGGACAGACATGCACAGTCTGTGCACTAGAGCTACCTGGCAGCTGTTCCAGGGCAGGACCAAACTTGCCTCTCTCAGTCTGGAGCGCACCAATTTGTCAATGGTCTTTTCTCACTGAGCTCCTACAACATGACATCCTGACTGACTGACTCCCTGGATGACCTTTTTTCCCCCAAAGTTCAGATTTCAAATCTAAAATTTTTATCCTAAGCCAGGATTGTTGTTACTCTGTCTATCAGTGGTGAATGGAAATCCCAGTGATTATTAATATTTTCAAGCTAGTAGAACCACGCACCCTAGTCACCTGTCATAAGACAGCCCAAATGTTAAAGTATGGCTCCTGAAACACAAAGCGTGAAACTCTGTTCCCTGCTTTTAAGGTGACATGAATACTTCTTTTTCATGTTTTACTACTATTTATTAAAAAGTGTGCTTACTTTTGTAATAGAAAAAAAAGCGCTATATTAAGAAAAATGCCTCATGCAGTAGGTAATCTAAAATTAATCACTTCTCTGCCACCCACACCGTTGTTTATAAAGGAGTCTGTTGTAAATAAGTGTGACCGTTCGATGCCCCACACACCAAATTTAAATAACCAAGAGAAATAAAGTATCCTCATATGAGATCAAACCTCGGATGTCCTGCTTTTCTTCCTCGTCACCATCCCCACCACCCTTTTGTGGTTTTTGGACCTTTTCTTCAAGACATCCTCTAGACAGAGTTTATTCAATGGCTGGTGTAATATGGAGTTGCCGCCCTTTACAACCCATTTGGGGCCACTGCTTTTGGTAGTTCTGTCTTTTGAAACTCTGGGCCTCTGCCTCTGTTTTCTTTTCCTTTAAAAACTCATTGAAGTCCGGAGTGTCGGCAGTGACCTTTGGAAATGTTTTTACAGCTTACAGAGACTTCCTGACATGTTTTATTAGCTCTTGGTGGTAGCTAATAAAGTGAGTCTTAGCAAAGCTGCATAACGTGACAGATTAGAGCCACTTCCAAAATAACCACTCACCAGAGTTGCCTTGGAGGAGGCTTAACGACAGGATATTTGGCTACCGCTTTCTGTCCAGTTCAGCAGGGCATGAGTGATTACTGCTTGAAGAAAGGGAGGTCATCCCTTTAGGAAATACAACCACCAACTTATTCTGCGAGAGCCCCAAATATGAGAGCCTCCTATCCCCAGGAAAACAGAAATATCATTGTTCTAGGGATTGAGGAGTAAGTTATTCCAAAAAGTTTTTGTTTTCTGCCTTCACAGAGGTGAAACATAAGCCAGAGCTGGTCAGCTGCCTTTTTTCAGAGGAAAGAAGAGAAACGAACCCTCCTTAAAAGTTCATGTGTTAAACAAGATCTCTGTTCTCTACTTTCTTCTACGTGGAGGGGTGGTTTAGCCAACAGGTATAGAGTTTAGGCTGTGCATTTCCACAGATCTAGATTCAGATTCTGCCTCTTCCTGTTGACCAGCTGGGCAGTCTTGAGCAAGTGACCACTTAATTCTTGGTTTCTTCATATCAAAAGTGGGGATAATTATTGTAGGGTTATTGTGAGAGATAAAATATGACAATGCATATAAAGTGCTTAGCATAATGCTTGACACAGAAGACTGAAAAAATACTAGCTACAAAATTATCTTAAGTTGTTTGGAGGCCCATGCATAGGCTCTGTTTGTGGAACAGTATTCATCTGTGTGCCTCCCTCCACCCAGGTCCATCATTTTGTATGACTCGTTGAGGCACAGTTGGTGATGGGACCCCAATCACCTAGACTGCTGTGTGCATGGTGCTCTGGAGCTGTGCCAGCAGCTCTGTTCCCTCCATTCTGCTCTCTCTCTGTCTCTCTCTCTGTCTCTCTCTCTCTCTCTCTCTCTCTCTCTCTCACACACACACACACACACACACACACACAAATAATCACCTGGCCCACTCTTACTTTGCGGAAATAAGTTACTCATGAATAGTTATAATAGAAAAAGCAAACAAGACCTAGACAGCATTTTAACGTTTTTTTTTTTTGTTTTTTTTTTTTTTAATTTATTTTTGGGACAGAGAGAGACAGAGCATGAACGGGGGAGGGGCAGAGAGAGAAGGAGACACAGAATCGGAAAGAGGCTCCAGGCTCCGAGCTGTCAGCCCAGAGCCTGACGCGGGGCTCGAACTCACGGACCGCGAGATCGTGACCTGGCTGAAGTCGGACGCTTAACCGACTGCGCCACCCAGGCGCCCCTAGACAGCATTTTAAACATGTATGGCAGGAATTTACTCGTACCCATTCTTTTATGACAAACTAGGCAGGGGAGTGCTATTTCAGATAGTTGGTAACAACCAAGTACCCAGGATCTGCCTCATGTGAAGTTCCATCAGAATCTAAAGAAAGAGGAAAGAAGCTTAAAAAAAAAAAAAAAAAAAAAAAAAGCTGGGAGCAATTAGTTAAGCAGAGTCTTTTCCTCCTCTTGGTTGGAAGCAAGTCTTTATCTCACATCCAACAAGGTTCTTAGTAGATTGTAGAGCCCTAAGAAGAGAAAACCAGGGAAGGAGGACATCTTTTGAGTGTATTCAGTGTGGCAACTGACCAATCCATGGTTACAATGACAATTATCCTTATTTTATAGATGAGGAAGCCAAGGTGCATCAGTCTTGCAGGTGATGCACAAGTCATACAGCCAGCAAGGGGCAAAGCTTAGCATAGACTTTGGACTTTCTAAAAACCCTGGTCTCTCCACTGCATGAAAGGTTCCCAAACATCAGTGCTGGAGTCAGCACTCCCTGGGACAAAATGAAAATGAGGAAAATAAAGACATTGTATCAAATGCTTTGTACTTTAAAGTGTATTCTGGGTAAGGTCTGTTTTTTTATTCTGAGATTCTTTCCTGCTTATTTTTTTTGGCATTAAAAATATCGTTTCTTTAAAAAAAATGCTATTTCTTTTATGAAATGGTAGAGCTGGTGAGGCATTTTTATGTGCCTTAGTTGGCAAAGTAAAGGAGACAACTTGTGTTGATCCCTTTACCCAGTTTTTAAAATTGTGCTGAATTTTGAAACCCGGAAGTCTAGTATTGTTATATGACACTGTTTTGCTTCCCTCAAAATACCTGCAAATGTCTTAATTGCCCATGTTTGCACTCTATGATACCCCTCATAACCGGTGGGCCTAGTATGTGTTTATGGTCTATATTTTTCATTAAGCTGTAATGATGTTCGAGAATTACCTAGATATAATAAAGGAACATTTCCTTGTTACTTTGTTCACATTCTACCAAAAAAATGGTTTCAATTAAAAATTCTCTGGGAAACACTAAAACTTCAGATTCCAGAGCCCTGCCCTCAGAGACTGATTCAGTAGTTCTGGGCAAGTCCTCAGATTTGAGTTTTTAGGACCCCGTGGAGGGGATGCTGGGCACTGCTCATCTGGGAATGATACTTCCAGAGACTCTCATATAAAGGCATTGGATCTCACATGAAATGATCTTCCTTCCCCGCATTGAGAATTCTTTGTCCTTTCCATGGAGGCATGGCATCACGTCAAGCTCAATTTTCTGAATTATATGAGATTTCTACATCCATTTCTGGTTAAAGTATTGGAAAATGACCCCTTGATTTGCTGTAAGTGCTTCCTTCCAAAATCAATTTAAGTAAAATTAAATATTAAAAAAAATTTCCTAAATTTGGTATCAGTTTTACACTGACTAAACATGTAATTAATACCTCCATGCCAAATCCTGGCCCCATCAGGAAATTCTCCATCCCCTATGTGACATCAGTCCATTGCCATGGAAGTGAAGGCTGTGCTATAATTCCCATCTCTCTGCAGATCTCCATTTATTGCAAATCAAGTGAGAAACACTTTTTTTTTCTTTTGGATCACACTCAGAAAGGATATTTAGTATAAACACTTAGTTTTATTAAAATACTTTAATAGTTTATGGTTTCCAAACATTTTCTGCCATCACATTTTTCACACGACAGTACGCTTCCAACAATAACCTAACTCATCACAGGCAGGGATTACTGCCCCAGGAGACACGAATCAGATTAGCTGGGGCCTGCGTATAACTTGGAAGTCCTTTCTCCGGAGATCTTTTAAGCACTGCCATGACACTCCAGCATTCATTTATACCAATAAACTTCACAGAGATCAGTTATGCTGCCAATATTCAAAAAGAAGATTACCATTGAAGAATTGGCGGAGACAAGAGCAGCCAGCAGTGTAACCTCTGAATAGAATAATGCTCGGCCAAAAGTCATTTTACCAAAGCTTTCCTCTTCCCAAATAAGACCTCTCTTAAGAAAGTAGGTGTGAGTAAAGGGTTCATGCCTCTGCTTCCCTGTTTCTTTGGTTTTTGTGCTTTTGATTCACCCATTCCTCAAAACTCCTCCAGGATTCCCTCTGGCACCTCCACCTGGGCTAGAGAATAGTTATTGCTTCTTCCACATGACTGTTAAATAAGATAATTCTTGTGAAATATAAGCACACTGTTGGGCACATAAATAATACTAGCATTTCAGTTATTGAGTGTATTTCTTTCATCTCCACTGCAAGTAACAACTTTGATTCCTTCCTTCCTTCTTTCCTTCCTTCCTTCCTTGCATCCTTCCTTCTTTCCTTCCTTCCTTCCTTGCATCCTTCCTTCCTTCCTTCCTTCCTTCCCCCCAACTGTGTCTCTCTCTCACTCACCCTCCCTCCCTCTTCCTTCCTTCCTTCTTTCCTTCCTCCCTCTCCTTCCTCCCTCTGCTTCCTCTCCTTCTTCTCCTTCCTTCCTTTGTTCCTCTCCTTCCTTCGCTCCTCTCCTTTCTTCCTCTCCTTCCTTCCTTCCTTCCTTCCTTCCTTCCTTCCTTCCTTTCCTTCCTCTCCTTCCTTCCTTTCTTCTTTCCTCTCCTTCCTTCACCCCAACTCTGTCTCTCTCTCTCCCTCCTTCCCTCTTCCTTCCTCTCTTTCCTTCCTCTCCTTCCTTTCTTCCTTCCCTCTCTCCCTTCGTTCCTTTTCTTCCTTCATTCCTTCTTTCCTTTCCTTTCCTTTCCTTTCCTTTCCTTTCCTTTCCTCCCTTTCCTTTCCTTCCCTTCCCTTCCCTTCCCTTCCCTTCCCTTCCCTTCTCTTCCCCTTTCCCTTCCCCTTCCCCTTCCCCTTCCCCTTTTCCATTCCCTTTTCCCTTTACCCTTCCCTTCCCTTCCCCCTCTTCCCCCTTGCTTCCCCCTTCCCCTTTCTCCCTTCCCCCTTCCCTGGAATGAAGTGTCATGACAAATTCTGAAGCAGAGCTAGGTACAAGGAGGAGGGACTGTGGGTGTCAAATAGCTATGTCTGCCTAATTCAGATGTGGAGTGGCTGCAGATGCCACACATTTTGTCTCCCTGTGCTCTACTAGAAGTACCATAGAGTGATAATACATCCAGGCCCTCTGTATTGATCATCTGCTACATACCAAGCACTGTAATATTCATTGTACATACATTAACAAACAAGACATGGCCGGGCCTAGTGGAGGTTATGGAATAGTGGAGAAGCCAGATAGTAACAAGTAAACCAGAAAAAAAAAAAAAGAAGAAGAAGAAGATAGAAAAGAACTAGTGATAGGGAGTGCTGTGAAGAAAACTAAGAATTTCAGGTGTAGGCAGAAGTCTGCATGAGGAGTGGTCAGAGGAAGTATCTAGGAAGGGAGAGGAGAAGAGAGATGGGAAGTGTGTTACAGGCAGCAAGAGCAGACCATGTAAGGACCTGAAGTAGAAGAGACCTTGGGATGGTCAAGGAATTGCAAGGAAGCCCCTTTGACTTGAGTGTACTGGGAAGAGAGGAGAATCAGATCACATAAAGCAGTGGTTCTCCAAGTGCATGCATCACCATTACCCCAAGAGCTTGTTAACATCCAGATTCCTGGCCCTCACCCCTGATGTTTCAGATCCAGTGGTGGGCGATGCTGGGAATTTGCACACAAGTTCCTGGTGACACAGCCATGACACTGATGCTGCAGGTCTGGGACCACTCTTTGAGACCCCCTGATATAAGACTTTTTCAGGCCATAGGAAAGGGTTTGAATTTTAGTTGAAGCATTAGTGAGAAGCCAACAAAGGATGTAAAAAGCCATAGCCTTTAATTATTTTTTTTTAATGATGACTTAGATCACTGTGTGGAGAATTAATTAGAAATTATCAAGAATAACAATGGGGAGGCAATTTAGGATGTTAGTCACAGTGGTCAGGCCAGGGCAGTGGCAGTAGAGAAGGAAGGAAGGAAGCATTCAAGATGTACTCAGGAGGCAGGAGCAAAAAGAATCTGCCTGAGGACTGAATGTGAGCATGAGGGAAAAAGGGAGGGGAGGATGTTGCCTGGCTCTCAGGCTTGAGAAACAGGGAAGATGGTCAAAGCGTTTATTGAGATAGGAAAGGTGGGCATGTTCAGGAAGAAGAGGAAAGGAATTGGCTGGGCATGTTTTAGACACGTTAGATTTGAAGAACCATCTCAAGGCTCAGAACTAGCATGTACAGATGTTCAATGCACGAATTGAAAATATGGAAGGCAGCCTCTTCAGTGCTAAAATGAAAACTATATGGGTGCTGGAGGACCAGCTCCTTGGTTTCCTTTCTTGGGAACCGGGAATGCCCTGGAATAAATGAATACTGCTACTAGTGTAGTAGCACCCCCCCCCCCATGTCACCTTAAAGTAGGCCAGCACCTTTGGAAACTAGATTAACTCTTGGATTGCTGGGAGTTAACACTATAATCCATCCTAGGGGCACCTGAGTGCCTCAGTCAGTTAAGTGTCCGATTCTTGATTTCTGCTCAGGTCACAATCTCATGGTTCATGAGATCAAGCCCCGTGTCAGGCTCTGCAACAACAGTGCAGAGCCTGCTTGGGATTCTCTCTCTCTCTCTCTCTCTCTCTCTCTCTCTGCCCCTCATCCACTCGAGGGTGCATATACAAGCACGCGCATGCGCACACACGCACAAACACACGCTCTCTCTCTTTCAAAAATAAATAAATAAACATTTTAAAAAAACCCATTGTATCCATTCTAAAGTGGAAGATCCTGTGGGGCCAGCATGCTTTTCTTTCCAAGGTCTATTCTAACAAGGTTTCTAACCTTTGGCACTGTTGACATTTGGTTTGGATGATTCTCTGCTGGGGGCAGCCAGGGACGCTGTCCTGAACCTTATAAAATATTTAGCAGCATTTCTGGCCTCTACCTATCAGATGCCAGTAGCCCTTCTGCCTCCTAACTGTGACACCCCAAGATACCTTCTGACATTGCTACACGTACCCCGGGAAGCAAAATAGCATAGCATGTGAATCCCCCATGGTACCCCTTGCCACAAGACAAACTATTCCTCATTTAATATTCCTTCTTTCTATCCCAGCCTCTCAGGACTCCCTTTCAAGGAGACTTTCAGGGGCGCCGCAGTGGCTCAGTCAGTTAAGCATCCACCTTTGGCTCAGGTCATGATCTTGCAGTTCATGAGTTCAAGCCCCACATCGGGCTCTGTGCTGACAGCTCAAAGCCTGGAGCCTGCTTCAGATTCTGAGTCTCCCTGTCTCTCTGCCCCTCCCAGCTTGTGCTATCCCTCTCTCTATCAAAACTAAATAAACATTAAAAAAAATCAAGGAGACTTTCAATCAGGCTGAAATGTAAATACAGGTCAGTGGTTAAGGAGATGCTATAATGATTTTGTAGAGAGCATCTCTGGCCTTAAAATGTTTCTGTTAAATTTGCTCAAGTAAGGAACTTTAGGGCAGCCTGTAGGAGGAAAAATGGGAGAATCTGATGAGAATCACTATAATGATAATGGTAGTAATAGTAACAACAATAGCAGCTGCTAATATTTATACAGAAATGTGTGATAACACAGATTTAAATATTTCAAAAATATTAACTCAGTCCTCACAGCAGCACCATGACTTTGATGGTATTATCATCCTCATTTTACGGATGGGGAAATGGAGTTGTAGATTCTTATCCAAGGTCACACCATTTAGTAACAACTGGGTTCAGACCCAGGCAGTCTGCCCCTCGACTTCCATCCTCCTAACTTTACTGTGTTTGCAAAGGAGGGTAGAATGATCTGCCTGCTAAGATGTATCACCTTTAATCCTCAGCCATGGTTCTAAGTCTGCCAAGTCTCTTCAGTAACAAATTCCTAGCATTGAAAGTATTTTATAAATTGTGAATCCCATTGATGACACCTATTTTCAGTAAACAGTCATTCATTTATTCATCCACTTCCTCCCTTTCATTCTGTTTAAAGGAGGCATCTAAGTTTAATTTTCTAAGCAAACATTATTAAGACCACAGGTTTCATTAAGTCATAGGTATTCATTTTCAGAGGTTTGTAACATTATTTTTGGTACACAGAAGCAACTCTGCCACATTTTGCTGCTATTTCCAGATTGCATGGAGAAGCCAATGCAAACAGAATGTCTATTACTGTGGCAACGGCAGACAGCTGTGGAATTAGAGGTGTGCTGAGTTCATGTGATTTAATAGGGATGAATGCTCGCACCTTCCCCAAAACTCCCCCAACAGCAAGGAGATGGCAGAGGGAAGTGTGCTTGCATGAGGGATATAACATGAGTCATGAGCTGATTCCTTGATTGTTGCCTTGGCCCTTGGAAAGATAAGCTCATGACATTTTCCTTCAAACCATGTTCTGAAATGCAATTCCTGTAGCTTAATAAAATATCACTGGATCTCAGGCTGATGGGGCCTTGAGGACCGTCAAGAATGTGATGACAACTGATACAGGGTTACACCTGACCCTGTTTGTGCTACATTTATAGATTTTGAAATTCCTTCGAAAAGAGCTTCCATCTGGTGTATTTCTCTAAGGAGAGAGGTTTCTTGCACTAAGACGTTCCAGCATCTGAAAAAAAAAAAAAAATTCTTCATGCTGTTCTTGAAAAAATAAAAAATTGCCATCAACATAGCAGTTCCTTCGACCTGCTTTAGTGGTTTTGTTTTTGTTTTGTTATTGTTGTGGGGTTGTTTGTTTTGTGTTTTGTGATTTTTTTTTTTTTGACTAGCCTTACTTCCAGATCCAGACCATCACATGCTGTGACAGGACATGTCCTTGGACTTTCCTTGGTGCTTGTTCCTCTCAGATGTGTCAGTAATAATGTTAATCATACTAAAAATGGCTGAGACATATTGGGTACGTACCTAATGTGCTCATCACTCCATGTGACTGATTTAACCCCTCAAGCCAATGAGATAGGAACAGTACTGCCCCCTGATCCACAGATGAGAAAATGCAGGCTTAAAGACAAGGGTGACTTGCCTGCCCCAGGTCATGAGTGAGGCAGCAGTGGGGTCAAGACTTGAACTTTGCACACATTCCTGGACACCCAGTGTCTTTTACGTACTGCCTCCCGCCTGTGAAGAATATATCCCCAAGGAGACACAGTCACAGATGTTCCTCTTGCATATCTCTGTGCAGCTGTCTAGGTGTCCGGAACTTACAAGGTTGGAAACCTCCCCAAACATGTCTGTGGGGAAAGTGTCTGAGAACCTTCTTCATTCCTGTGCATGAGGCATGGAGACACCATTCACCATGATGGTTGGCACCAGAAGCATCCAGAGCTCAGGGTGCCCTGGGGCTTAATTCAGCAGCTGCCTCAGCCAACTGTCAAAGGGAGCAAGTCGATGCTTGCGGCCATGCTGCCTGGCCAGTGCTGGAGCACGCTCTAAAGCCCTCAGCAAGCAATTCACTGTGAGGGTGTTTCCTCTGCCAGAACCCATTAGGGCAGTCAATATCAGCACATGTCTTTGCATGCTCAGTAAGAATTCTGTTCCTGGGCCAGGCCTGCAGAAAGTACCTTCAGATATTGTTGAGGGATTTATAAATATCAAGAAATTAAGTCTCTCAACAGCTGTCCCTGCGAAGAGACAGAGCAGGTCATAGTGGAGCTGTGGAGGTTGCTGCAGAGAAGGTGGATGAGGAAGAGTGCAGTGAGCAGGAGAAATCCCGGTGCTTTCAGCCTGTCAACCCCCCCCCCCCCATTGCACCCCCTCAGACACCGTCTTAATACCTACACAATACAATTTCAAAGCCACTGGTCGGTCCTGCCCTACCTTCTTTATCTCCTTGTCACTCTGTCATGGTCTCACGGTGCCTAGCATAGGGTCTGACCCTCTGGGAGTGCTGAATACATTTTTTTTACTGAGTTGACATGAATTGGGAAAAAATAGTCACTGTTCTTTTTGTATGCCCTGCTTTGTTTTAAAATTTATTGTTAGTAGTGGGGTGCCTGGGTGGCTCAGTCGGTTGAGTGTCTGACTTCGGCCCAGGTCATGATCTCATGGTTCTTGAGTTCAAGCCCCACAATGGACTCTGTGCTGACAGCTCAGAGCCTGGAGCCTGCTTCAGATTCTTTGTCTCCCTCTCTTCTCTCTCTGCCCCTCTCCTGCTTGTGCTCTGTCTCTCTCGCTCTCAAAAATAAATACAAAAAACATTTTAAAAAATAAAAAAATAGAAGTTATTGTTAGTATAAGAATTCAGAGGAGCATGTTAAACCTCACAGAGGAAAGTCAACTAAAAAACATGTTCAGGGAAAACATACTCTACAGACTTTTCTTTTCCTCCCTTCTCCTCTTCTGGTGGTCCTGCTTCCTGCCCTGTAGCAGGCTGTGTGGCAGTAATTACACAGTTGTGGCTTGATGTTGATTTGTAGGGCAAGAAGACTTTCTCCATCCCTTAATGGTCTCTAGATGCTCATCCCACTTCTCTTTGACAGGGACTCACTGAGCAACCTCTGTAATTGGTGAGACACATCTGGGCTCCTGGGACAGGGGCTGTGGGCTGCTGGCTGGGAAGCAGGCACACCTTCCCAGGTACTGGCTGTGCCATGTAGCCAGGAGGACTCGCCTCCCTATCAGATGCTACTTACTGGCAGAACAGCAGGGTGGGCTGCACTGGGAGGCACTTGGCAAGCCTTTGGGGTGCTTCTGTCCACTCACATGTGCCAGAGAAATGCTGGAGGGGGCTCCTGATGGAGACAACATTGAAGTGGGTGTGTCCCGATCCTAAAGCACATTCTCCTCCACTGCTGTTTCCTCTGGAATAGGAGTTGCTGCAAAACATATGTTTTTAATTTTTTTCAAGTTTTTTTTTTTTTCTGAAAGAGATAACAAATGGGGGGGTGGGGCAGAGAGAGAGAGAGAGAGAGAGAGAGAGAAAGAATCCCAAGCAGGCTCTGCACTGGCAGTGCAGGGCCCAACGCAGGGCTCGAACTCACGAACTGTGAGATCATGACCTGAGCTGAAACCAGGAGTCTGATCATGCTTAACCGACTGAGCCACCCAGGCGCCCCTGAGAACATGTGTTTTAAATAAGAGTGATTATCATCGCCAAGTGGCCAGATTTCTGTTTTCATCAGTCCACTGAGGGGTGTGCCAGCTAGTTGCCAGTGGGAACAGACTGAGGTTGTTTGAGCTATTGAGCTCTAAAATAATAGGAGCTCCCCAGTTGCGTTCCTGCAACTCACCCCCAGTGCCATCAGAAGTCAGCTGTTGGGCAGGCTCTTGGCTCAGGCCGCTGTGCACTCAGACCATTCATGACAAACGATGGTAGTTTATTTCTTCATTTACAGATTTTGAAAGCCTAGTGAACTTCAGCCTAGTCCTCTCTCCAGTCTTAAGGAGCTCTGTGATTTTGTTCAAGCCATTTAATTCTACTAACATTTAGTTTTACCTAAAATTTTACATTGAAAAGCAAACGATGTGATGCCTGTGATGGTGGCTTTTATAGCTCAGTGCTTTGGAAATGTGAGCATTGTTATTTTGGAGGCAGAGCCTGGGCATCTCGCGGTGGCTCCACCACCTACTGGATGAGTTTCTCTTTTCTTACCTCAAAAATGGGGATAATTATACCTTGCTCGCAGGGAAGTCAAAATTTAATCAGGTAATTTCAACATTCCCCTAAGTTTCTATTACATAGAAAAGCACTCTGTGGCTAAGGAGGCTTAGGAAATCCTGCATTAAAAGTAAGCAGGTTTCGGGGTGCCTGGGTGGCTTGGTCGGTTAAGCGTCTGACTTTGGCTCAGGTCACGATCTCACAGTCCCTGAGTTCGAGCCCCATGTTGGGCTCTGTGCTGACAGCTCAGAGCCTGAAGCCCGTTTCAGATTCCGTGTCTTCCTCTCTCTGACCCTTCCCTGCTCATGCTCTGTCTCTCCCTGTCTCAAAAATAAATAAAACATTAAAAAAAAAAAAAAAAAAAAGTAAGCAGGTTTCTTTACTGTAGAATTTCTCTGAATCTTTATGAGGCTTATGTATACCAGGAAATTTCCAGGAAAGAGCTAGTAAAAAGCGTTTTATCTAACTCTGATATTTTTTAATTAAAAAAATTTTTTTAATGTTTATTCATTTTTTGAGAGAGAAAGAGACTGAATGTGAATGGGGGAGGGGTGGAGAGAAAGAGGGAGACAGAGGATCTAAGGTGGGCTCCAGGGTCTGAGCTGTCAGCACAGAGCCCCATGTGGGGCTCAAACTCAAGAACTGCAACATTAGGACCTGAGCCTAAGTCTGACGCTTAACAGACTGATCCACGCAGGCTCCCCTTTTAATTTCTTTTTAAAGGAACATCTAGCCATGAGAACAAACTTTGAGGACTGCTAGATAATGCATGTAAATTTAACTTCATGCCAACATATAATAGTAATTAGGGGTAATCACAACCCTTTACTAGATGCCCACTATGTTTTGGGTAGAGGACAGTATAAATCACAAATTAAGAATGCAGTCTGCCGGCACCTTACCAGGAAATGTATGTACGTACGTAATTCCCAAACACTCTTTAAAGGCACTGGCTTACTGGGTTCACAGAGTTTCTCTGTCCTGATTTAAAACGAAAATAATATGTTTCTACAGATAGGTATCCTTCTACACCCACACCCACATATAAACAGCTTGCCTGCCCTTCTAGACTTGACTCAGGATCCACCCCACAACCTATTCTGTCAGCTCCTTTGACAAGTCTTCTGGCCCTCTCTCATGGGACCTTTATGAATCAGTGTTTATTTATCTAACAGACTTGGAGTCATTTGAGGCGGAGTCTGAATTCCCAAACTTCCACTTATTATCCATGTGACCCTAGATAAATTGTGTCCAGGTTCCTTCAACTGTAAAACTTGGACCCTGCCTGCCTTACCAAGATCAAAATAAGTTGGAGAGATTAAATGAGAAACCTTGTGAGTAAGAGCAAGTTCTGTAGCATTTCCTATGGACCAGGCTGTGTTGTACAAGCACCAACACATAGGAATTTGTGTCATCCTAATGGAGTGCTGTGAGTGAGCACTTCAAGACGCAGAGAGACGATGTAACTTGTCCAAGTGCCCATGTGCCAGGATGTGAATGCTGGAAGGCCGGGTTCCAAATCCACGCTCTTGCTACTTCACCTTTCTTTCTTATAAAGAACTTGAATAGTGCATGGCATGGAGTAGGTCTATATTGATGAACATTTCCTTCTCCCTCCACATCTGTTCTCTCTTCTTTTCTAAAAATTATTTTTTAAGTTTATTTATTTTGAGAGAGAGAGAGTGTGTGTGTGTGTGAGCAGGGTAAAAGCAGAATGAGAGGAGAGAGAGAATCCCAAACAGGCTCTCCTCTGTCAGCATGGAGCCCGATGCAGGGCTCGAACTCATGAACCGTGAGATCATGACCTAAGCCAAAACCAAGAGTCAGACATTTAACCGACAGAGCCACCCAGGCGCCCGTATTCCGTCTTCTCAATCAGTTTGTTCTCCCCTTCCCCAGTACCTTCTTGCTTCCTGAGATTTTACTTGTTTAATTGTTTACATGTTTAGTACATAAAGGTCACATAGCACCAAGCCCTGGAAGTTCGTGATATTGCTGTGGGGCTTTCAGCAGGACTGGAGAGGGAAACTGCTACTTTCACACCCGTGGGAGAGCTGCCAGAACCTGTTTCTGCCAGTCCCGCTCTGTAGTGAGTAACATTCTGAGTGGCCCCTGAGTGTCCCTTCATCTCTCATGGTGTCCTGGAGTACCATATATCTCTACAAGTTCACACGTACCAGGTTTTTATTAAGTCCTGAGAAGGCACAGTCCCTAGAATTCTTGGTCTTGCCTTTTCTCAGCCCAGGTAGGAGCTGAGGAGCTATTTGCGTGAATCAACATGAAGGAACTCATCATGTACCTTGATTTATGAGGTGGTTTTCTCCACCCCAAGCCATGAGAGTGGGGGTGGTGGGGTGTGGAGGAGCTAGGGGACAGTTGGCCTTGATCTTCTGAACAGTGCTCACACTTGCCAGCTTCTAGGCACAAAGGATGACTCAGAGCTTGGCAATAACTAGGAACACTCGAATATGGGGAGCCTGAGACTTCAGGCAGAGGAGCCCTTGTAGAAAGAGAACTGCTTTGCTATCTAAAGCAATGGGTATCCGTACAGCTGGGTAACTTTGAGCCCCTTCATTTGGGGAGCTCCTTTTATTACTCATCACGTTTTAAGGCAGTCCAGGTGTTCACTGAGTACAAAGTGGCAGCAATAACAGATAATAACATGTACAGTTCCAGACGCTGTGCCAACCTGTCAACACACACATTGTCACTTCCTCACCTGTTTGACCTATGAAAAAGCTGAGGCTCAGAAAGATGAAATAAGCCAGAATGAAGGGAAGTCAGAATTATGAATCCAGGGTTTTTTGGCACCAAGACTTCAGATTGGGAACACCTACTCCTATCAGGTTATGCCTACCCCTCGCCAATTTAATGTTACCTTCTCACAGACTTGGAAATTCTAGGGTGACACCTGAAAGGAAACGGTCTTTAATTCCATCACAAAGCAGGCAGTGCCATGAGCGGCCTGGCCTGGGGTGTCCAAAGTGGCCATTCATCCCAGACCCCTGCTGCCTGCAGCCGGCTTGGTTTGCATAGGCACTTGGCAGATTTCCAGGGACACTGAGGGAATCCCGTCTGATCAGAGGATGTGCAGAAAATGGAGGCAGCTTCCCAGTAGTTTGGCAGAGACAGGTTTGTAGCCCTGAGAATTCCAGGGAAGAGGTATTAACCCTCAAACAATCTCCAATCAGCATGGGCTGAGGTGGTAACACCAAGAGAAGACAGCATTGTTTCTGTGGATAATTGCATCTCAGAACCATAGAATGTTAGGTCTGGAAGGAACCTTAGAAATCACCTAGGCCAGGAATTTTCAAACTTTAATTTTGTCAAGTGAAATCCTACACAGAACACGAATGTCACAATGGATTGGCAGGTGGAAGAAGAGATCCCCTTGTTCCTCCCGCCAGCCTGGAAGTGCCTCAGTGCCCTAGGTAAAGAGTTTGAGACAGGCTGAGCTCAGTCAAACCTCTTGTCATGTGAAGTGTTTTATCTAACTCTAGAGCCGAGAGCCTGAAACCCTACAGAGATTAGTTGAGTTCCTCCAGAGGCCACCCGGATCTTCATCTGGTGAGAGGTGTTGTGAATCAGGATTCCCCGGATGATTTCTAGGTTTAAAACGGTGACATTGGCTTTACCTCCTGCCAGCCACAGCTTCAACTGAACTTCTCTCAGCTGCGGGAAAAAGCTCAGACATCCCATTCAGGCTAATCCAACTCTCTCCTGCGAATTTTAGCCAATCTCACAGGGGGTTAACAACTTTGGGAGAGAGGATTATTAAACAGCAAGAATAGTTTAAGAGCCCTGGGCCAGAACCAAGAACAAGGGTGATTCGCAATGCCAGAGGGAAGAAGGAGTGACAGTAAGAAGATGGACCAACTTCACTCCTCCAACCATCTTGCCCAGAATCCACTTTCCAAGAGGATTAGTTTAATAGGGCATGTACCTGGAAAGTCCCCAGTAAGTTCAGGAATTGGAGTATAAAAATCCCACCTATTTTTGTACTCAGCCCTCCTGAGACCTTGAGATTGGCCCAGAAAGAAGAAATAAGAACATACTTGGTTGAGAAAGGCTCAGAAATAAAGCTTCACTCCTGGTGGTGGTCTCTAGACCTGTAGTGGGTGAGGATTTGTACACACCCTGCAAGCAGAGGTGACCCAACTCTTCCCAGAAAGGCATGGGCAGGTTCTGTTGAATTAGCACATCAGGAATTTCACTGGGATTAATGTTTTAACCATTGTGCCAATACATTTATACCATTTTGTCTGAACATTCTCTGACAGAATAAAACCACTTTTAAGTAAGCAAGCTTTGTTTTGTTTATATATATATATATATATATATATATATATATATATATATAAATTATTTTTTTAACATTTATTTTTGAGAGAGAGAGAGAGAGAGAGAGAGAGAACATGAGCAAGGGAGGGGAAGAGAGAGGGGAGACACAGAATCTGAAGCAGACTCCAGGCTCCAAGCTGTCAGCACAGAACCCTATGCGAGGCTCAAACTCACAAACTGCGAGATCATGACCTGAGCCGAAGTCAGACGCTTAACTGACTGAGCCACCCAGGTGCCCCTATGTATTTTTTTTTAATGTTTAATTATTTTTGAGAGAGAGAGAATATGTGCACACAAGTGGGGGAGGGGCAGAGAGAGGGGGACAAAGAATCTGAAGCTGTTAGCACAGAGCCCAATTTGGGGCTCAAACTCACCAACCATGAGTCATGGCTTGAGCCAAAGTCAGAGAGGCTCAACCAACAGAGCCGTCCAAGTAGCTTAAGTATTGTTTTGTTTTTAAGTGAAAGAATGGCAGTATGAATTACTTGGATGCCCTTTGTGCTATGTTTAAAAGTTTAAAAATTTAAGAACCCAGTATGATATATTTAGAATAAAGAAATGTCTAGACTTTACCTTGTGAGCTTTGCAACTCAGTTCTTATACTTATTTCAAGGTCTGAGTCTGTTTCACTCCTGTTGCTTCCTTTACTGTGCAGTTTTTGTTAATTGGGAGGTTAACCACTGGTAGGTTTCATTTAGAACCTTCCCTGGACTGGATGGCTTTGGATCAGGTCCTACAGTTAAGAGTAAAAATCTAGAGCCTGCTTGGACTCACAGTCTGGCTCCTCCAACTCCTTGTGGTGTGACTTTGGGCAGAGAACTCAATCTGCCTCTGCCCAGTTCCTCATCTGGAAAGTAGATGACAGTGGTGTCAGTCCAGTGAGATGATCGTGTGGACTTTGTGATGTAATGCACAGAACTGGAGGTCAGCTCAGCTGAACGACCATAGGGATGAGGGCTGGGGACTTTTATGGCAGTCTTTTCATGCCTCTGGCTCACTCTTTGGTTTCTGGTCCACTCACCCAGCCCCTGCCAGCTCTGCATCATTCCCTGACCCAGAACCACACCTGGGGAACTATATGCATCTTTGGGTATAAAATGACTGACTGGGCATGTGATTGAAGTGATAAGAGAAATTGAGGTCTTACTCTGGCCCAGGGTAAACACTCAGCAGTTAACTGGTGTTGTTACTGTTAACATCAGCACTGACACCCCATAGCTGGCCTTCTCTTACACCAGAATCTCTATACCCATAAGATCTCAGAGGTAAAAGACACCCTAACAGTTACCAAAGGTTGCTTTAGAATTCCTGAAGATGCTTTGAAAAATTCCCTGTTCTTGGGGAAGATCAGAAGAGGGGTTGGGAATCTGTCCTGTAAACAAATGTAGGTGATTGTCATGTATAGCCAGTAATGGAAACCACCTTCTCTTACCTGAATTGCCTCCCCAACAACACTAGCACGTAGCCTCTGTTTGAACACCTCCTTGCACAGGAGGCTTGTACCATCACCTGAAGCAGTGCATCCCCACTTTTGGGCACTTCTGGTGATACGAAGTTATGTCTTTGCATTGACCTGAAGAAGGGAGGGACTGCCTCTGGCTTTAAGGAGGTGGAATATAATAGTGAAAAGAGAACAGACTTTGAAGTCAGAAAGAAATGGGCTTGAATTCCACTCCAGTGCTTATTAGCTCTGTGGCCCTGGGAAAATTTTCTTTTCCCATTTGTCTTTCCAGTGACAATCTTCCAGTATTTGAACCCTATCTTTCCAGTCTTCTCTTAGCCTCCCTATATGATAAGACCTCAGTTTCTCTTATCACTTCAATCACATGCCCAGGCTCTGCCTTTGCCTAGTCAGTCATTTTATACCCAAAGATGCATATAGTTCCCCAGGTGTGGTTCTGGGTCAGGAAATGATGCAGAGCTGGCAGGGGCTGGGTGAGTGGACCATAAACCAAAGAGTGAGCCAGAGACATGAATAGACAGCCACAGAAATCCCCAGCCCTCATCCCTATGGTCATTCAGCAGAGCTGACCTCCAGGTCAAATGCTTCTGAGCCTACACCTTGACCATGTCCCTTTGGAGCTGGGACTGGGGATAGATGTCATCATACTGGCCACATCCTTGAAGTTGGTTATCAAGGAACTGGATGGGGTGAGGCCAACTCTGCCTCCTGTTCAGTTGGTCCAAATGGTGAGACCAGAGCTTGCTGGAGCGCAGGAAAACAGGAATATGGGCTGTGACCCTACTACTTACACCCAAATGCTGAGTCCCTTCCATTCTCTTAGCCCCATGATGGCTCAGATACAGGGTGTCCATATACCAACAATGCCTGGTTCGTCCTCAGCCATGCACATGGTCTTTTCAGTCTACAAACTAGGACTCCTCTACCCATTGTGTGGGTCAGAAAGAGAAAGGAATATTTTGAGGTCTGATTTCTGAAGATCTTTATTACTAGTCACATGTCTTCAGAAAACTTGTTTAACCTCTTTGAGCTCAGTTCCTTCATCTGTAAAATTGGGATACAAGTACTACCTACCTCATAAGATCACAAGAAGGATTAAATGACATTGTGTATACAGATGCTTAGTACAGGGGCACCTGGGTGGCTCAGTTAGTTGGTTAAGCATCCAACTTCAGCTCAGGTAATGATCTCGAGATTCGTGAGTTCAAGCCCCACGTTGGGCTCTGTGCAGTCAGCTTAGAGCCTGGATCCTGCTTCGGATTGTTTCCCTCTTTCTCTGCCCCTCCCCCCTTGCGTGTGCGCTCTCTCTCTCTCTCTCTCTCTCTCTCAAAAATAAGTAACATTAAACAATTTTTTAAAAAGCAAATGCTTAGGACATACTAAGTGATTGGTGTGGGTTGGCTTCTTGGGAGGAAGAGGTGCAGCTGGGAATGGCTGGTATCCCACCCCACCACCACCACCTGTGAAAGCAGCCTGGGGGCTGCAACCGCCCATCGCTCCATCTCTCCCAGCACAGGACCTGGGCTTCAAATGAAAATGTGACTATCAGCACATCTGTCCAGTTGGCCAGTCCTGTTTGAGGCAAATCTAAGTAGCACATCAAAAGGAATTTGAATTTTACAGAGGAAATGTCAATGTCTTGGAGAATATTTCTTCCTTTCTTAAGCTTTTATAGGTCACCATTCATTGTGGCCTTTCAGTTTCATGAAGTTTCAATTTAGCATGGAAAATGTGGTCTGACCAGCTACGTGAGCATCACCTGGGAGCTTGATGGAAGTATAAAGCCTGGACCCCACCCCGAACATGCAGAAACTCTGGGGTGCAGCCTAGCAATCTGTGTTTTAGTGAGCCCTCCAAGTGCTTCTTAAGGCCCCCATTTGAGAACATTGGTCTAGATAATATGGGGTCCTTCCTTCTCCCCCTCCTCCCACCCCTGGCAGTTTTCACATCCAGGTGACCAAGCCTGTGACCAAGCCTGTGTCTTTAGCCATATATTTTCAGTGCTTCCACAATTTTTTAAATTTTTTTTAACATTTATTTATTTTCAAGAGGCAGAGAGAGACAGAGTGTGAGTGGGTGAGTGGCAGAGAGAGAGGGAGACACAGAATCCGAAGCAGGCTCCAGGCTCTGAGCTGTCAGCACAGAGTCCGATGAGGGGCTCGAACCCACTAACTGTGATATCATGACCTGAGCTGAAGTCACATGCTTAACCAACTGAGCCACCCAGGCGCCCCTCAGTGCTTCCACAATTTGAAGATAGCTCCTGAGAGAATGATTGATGTCTTATCCTGGGAGACTCATCTGTTCTTGCCACTGGGAGGTGTAATCTAAATCCAAGCCTGTGCTAGACAACAGTCAGGGAACAAGCATTTGTTTGGGATGTTAAAACCATCAGATCAGTTGGTTTCTTCCACCTCTGAAGCTTCCTTCCAGCCTCCTGACGACTAATAATGGTATCTTGGATGGGTAATGATAATAGCAAATATTTTTCGAGCTCTTCCCATGTTGCAAAATACCTTTCATTATTTTTTTCCATTTAATTCTCATAATAACCAAATGAGGTAGGTGTATTGTTAATATTATCCCCATATCCTGTATGGTGAAACTGAGCCTTAGAGGAGCTAATTCACTTGCCTGAAGTCATTTGGCTAGTCAGTGGCAGACAAGAGACTTGAACTCAATCTGTCTGGTAGCAGATTCTATGAATCTTCAGTAAACTCCCTTGCTTGGTTAGGTATGCTATATCTCTGGATCAGGAACATGGACAAGGAATACCCTAGGCCAGTGGTCTTAAATTTTAGCATGGATCAGGATTATCTGGAAAGCATCTTAAAATGCACTGATTGCTGTGCCCTGGTCCCAAAGAGTCAGATTCAGTGCCTCTAGCTTGGAGTCTGGGAATTTGCATTTCTAGTGAGTTCCACATATTGCTGGTGCTGCTGTTTGAAGGACCACACTTTAAGATCACGGCTCTAGGCCAGTGTTTCTCAACCAGTGCTACACACTAGAATCATCTGGAGAATTTCAGATTCAATTTTTTTAGTGTGGGACATTGCCATTCTTTTGTGTGTGTGTGTGTGTGTGTGTGTGTGTGTGTGTGTCTGTGTGTGTGTGCGTGTGTGTGAGTGCGTGTGTGTAATATGCTTCCCAAATGATTCTAATGTGCAGCCAGGGTTGAAAGAACCACTGCTATACTCAAAGGAAGACTATTAACTGCTTTCTACAGCCTTAGTTCTTCAGTCCTACGTCAGGGCTTCTCTTGCAAAGGTGTTCACAATGACAGGGAACCCACTGGTATGCCAGGGAATACCAATACTATCCTGCAGGATAAATAGAGCCCATTCATTTTATTTCAAGGTTTACAGAAAAGTTAATAATTTCTATAAGACAAATGGATCTACTGTGGAGTAAAGTGCAAAATGTGCATAAACTACTAATACAATCTATGAGATTCAACCCATTCCTAAGAATCTAACCAAGGAACATTGTCAGAGACTAATTGCTGAAGATATACTCAAGGAGAGTCACTCAAACATATTATTTTGTCCTCGTCATTGCTGAATCTGTGACAATCTATTGCTCAAAGAATATTTATATGTACTCATGATATAATATTAAGTGTAAAAAAGAGGATACAATGTATTATATGATTTTAATCTTATTTTTAAAAACAATATACCATTTACATACATATATACACATATATATACATGTATATGTATATATATATTCAAAGATAAAAGATTGGAAGTTAACACACCAAAATACTATCAGTGGTTTTTTCATGGTAGGATTATGGGTGATAATAATATTTATACTTGACCAGCATTTTCTGATTTTTTAACAATATTACTTTTGTGATTAGACCAAAAGAATTTAGGCAATGACTTATCTTTATAAGTACATATTCCGAAATACCTGTCTGAAAATATAAACCATGGATTTATAAGTCAGAAGTTTTTTCACCAAACTAGAAAACATTTAAAATTGCTAATTACTATTTCAAAGGGTGCTAATGCATTTCAGCCCAGGAAAGTAAGAACTTCATGAGAACTTAGGAGAGGTAGTACTGGGCAAGGAGACACGTGCCCTGCAAGGTGGTTTCCTTGGGACTCCTAGGAGGCTCTCAAGGTGCACAGTCCTCTCCAGTGAGTAAGCTGGCTGACGGTGCTTCTGTGTGACATCACCAAAGCATCACCGTAGTTAGTGTAAAATAGACCAAATATGCCAGAAGGGGAGTTTAGCAATGTCTATGTGTATCATGCAAATATGCAGGCAGTAAGAAAATCAAGTCTATGTAAATGTTAACAAAGAAAAGGCATAGGGAGGACACTCCTGTGTTGCAAAACACCAAGCCCATTGCCTTCATTAATCCAGATGCCTGTCTGTTGATGCTCCTCTTGGAGTTGCCTTCAAACAAGCAAATGGTGCCCTCTGCACATTTGTGTCAGAGGACTAGAAAGAGGATGGTGCCAGTCAGTGCTCAGAGAGGCCTGGGAAGAAGGAATCTGAAAATATTACATACTCGGGGGCAGTGTCACTAGGGTAATAATTTTCCAGTATAGCCAGTAGACATTTTCTATGCAACCAAGCCTCACCTGGCCACACAAAACAAAACCACCTGCTTCTACAACAGCTGGGACTGGTGACCCAAGTTAGAGTAGCAGGTGGCAGGCCAGTGGGCACCATTCTGGGGTGGCCCCTTGGTGGAAAGAGCCCCTTCTGCCTGAAGGGCAGAAGACTCATCCCAAGGAAGGGCATCCAGCCAGAAGTGCCTACCATTTACTGCAGTCAAATTTGCAACCATGTGCAATGTTTTCTTTAAAGGGTCCAAGCTGACAAAGTGAATGAATGAATTGAATGGGGCTGCCCAGGGGAATGGAGCATCTCCCAATTACAGGAAGCAGGTATCACTTAGCTGTTGCCATGAGGGAATTTCAGGCCAGCTGTGACAGGTCTTCTGAGTTTTTCCAAAAGAAGCCAGAATTCTTGATCTTTGTACTATAGTTCCCAATTTCTAAATGTTGGCAGCATTGCAAAATACTGTGTGGTCCAAAGAAAACATGCCTGCTGGCTGGTTTTGGCCTGCAGCATCAGCCTCTTCCCTCTGCTTTAGAATCTCAGATGCTAAAGAGGCAGTTGCTGGAGTCCCCTTGTCTTCTTACCTCTCTTCCCACCTACCCCCACCAAATTCCAAGTGATGAATTCCTGAACTCTCAGACTGCCCTCCTCAAATGTCATGCTTTATTAAGGACCTTAAAACTGGCTAATGGCCTCACAGTAATTTATTTCAGTTGAGGATTTTTAAAACGAGCTATACAGAGGTATTTTCTGGAAAATGAAGTTAATTTAAAAAATAATTTTAAAGGAACCACCCTGGATTTTGAGGGGTAAATCGTGTTTTATTTGAGAAATGTGTGCTTCCGAGTAAGGCCGGTTTGGGTTGAAATTCCAGCTTTACCACCTGTCATTTGTATCTCTCGGGCAAGTGACTCAGCCTCTCAAGCTTCTCATTATCTCATCTGCAAAAGGGGGGGGGGGGGGGGGGCGGGGCAGGAAACAACTCATGGGTTTATTGGTTTGTTTAGGGTAATCAGTATTAACGTATGTTAATGTCTGATGCCATTAGGTGCTCAGGAAGTATAAAGTTTCTCTTAGGAGCCAAAGTAACTGAAACTTTCAATTGCAAATGTTACAAAATAGCCTCATAAAGCATTTACATATTTAATATTAGAATTTTTAAAATCCACTTTCTTCAGGTATCCCATTGTAGGAGTGCCTGGGTGGCTCAGTCATTTAAGCAACTGACTCTTGATTTCGGCTCAGGTCGTGATCTCTCAGTTCATGAGTCTGAGCCCCACATTGGGCTCTGTGCTGACAGGCTGACAGCATGGAGCCTGCTTGGGATTCCATCTCTCTCCCCCTCTCTCTGCCCCTCCCTGTGGGTGCCCCCCCCCCTCTCTCTCTCTCTCTCAAAATAAGTAAAATAAACTTAAATACATACACATACAAGAAATCCCATTGTAGGAAGTAGTGTTGCAGTTGAGATGGGAGAAAAGGGGAAAATCAAGAGGTTGAGGGGATGAACCTGAGGGGTGTCTGCCTGGGGGAGGTCCTAGGGTCAGTGCCCAAATTCAGTTACATATAAGGTGACCTTATGATTTATCAGTCCATTTTAACTCTTGCTCACTGCTGAATCTCTAGTATCTAGCACACCACCAAATAAATAAATGTTTGTTAGTTATGTAAATTGGTTAGTGAACAAATAAAGAGCGTAGGTGGGAGTTTTATCTGGCAAGAATAACTAGGAGCTCTGTTCAGACCATGCTATGTATCAGAGACTGTCTGCTTCCCAGCCACGGGTCATGTACAGTCACATGGAGCCTGCCCTCAGGAGAGCCCTGTGCTCGGTTGAATACTCTGCTGTCATCATCTTGAAATTCTTAATAATTTGTGAACTAGGGGCTCTGCAAATTATGTAGCCATCCTGATCAGAGTTTCATCAGTAAACACAGAAATGTCAGTGCATGAACCAAAGGGAAAAAATTATGGTTCCAGGGCCTAATCAAATATTTGTGGTCCACAGAGTGGTATTTTTTATCTAAATAAAATTTTTAGTTAGAATAGTTTTAGATTTATCCAAAAGTTTAAAGGTAGTACAGAGAGAACCCATATATCCCTCACACAGTTTCTCATGTTGGTAACATCTTACATTACATTTATATCTATAATACATGTGTCATAACTAAGGAACTAACAACAGTACTATAAACTCCACACAGTATTCACATTTTATGAATCTTTCCCTAATGCCCCTTTCCTGTTCCTGGATTCCATCCAGGACACTGCATTACATTTAGCCATCAAATCTGTTTAGGCTCCTCTGGGCTATGATGTTTTTCTCAGACATTTCTTGTTTTTGATGACTTTGACAATTTTGAGCACTACTTGTCAAATATTTTATAGAATGTCCCCTCAGTTTGGGTTTCCCTGATGTTTTTCTCATGGTTAGACAGGGGCTATAAGTTCTTGAGAGGAAGACTACAGATATGAAGTGACATTTTCATCACATCATATCAAAGATCTATGCCATGCACATGACTTGTCATTGATATTAATCTTGATCACCTGGCCAATGTAGTGCTTGCCAGGTTTCTCCATTAACTCTTTCCATACTTACTCTTTGGAAGAAAGTCACCTAGTGTACCCCACAATCAGTGGCGGGGAGGGGGCCTCCACCTCCTTCAGGGGGAAGTATCTACATAAGTTACCTGGAATTCCCCTCCATGGGACGTTTGTCAATTTTCCATTCATTTATTCAACCGTCTATCAGTCGGGACTTGTGGATATTTATTTTATACTTTGGGTTACAATCCAGTACTCTTCCATTTATTTTGTTGCTCCCATTCCAGCTTTGGTGGTTCACGAGCTCTTTCAGGTTGCCTCCAGTGTCCCTTGGACATGCCCCTAAGGTTGTGATTTTATTGAAGACATCCTTTCTTTCTGGCACTACAAGGTGCCAGGCTGTCTTTTACATTTCCTTCTGCAGCCCTAGAATCAGCCGTTTCTCCAAGGAGCCCTGATTCCTTTTATTCAAGAATGGTATTAGAAGCTAAGATCTGGAGGGCACCTGGGTGGCTCAGTGGGATGGGCATCCGACTTTGGCTTGGGTTATGATCTCATGGCTCATGAGTTCAAGCCCCACATCAGGCTTTGAGCTGATAGTGCAGAGCCTGCCTTGGATTCTCTCTCTCCCTTTCTCTACCCCTCCCCAACCTGTGTGCACACACTCTCTCTCTCAAAAATAAATAAACTTAAAAAAAAAGAAGCTAAGATATGGGTGTTGTGTGCTCATTGCTGTAGCTCATTACTACCAGAGCATTTTACATTTTTTAGTGTAAATCTTTAAAAATTAAGCTGTCATCTTATAGAAAGTCAGCTTTTCCAAGCTAACTATGTAAAAATAAATAACCTTAATAAATTAAATGTTAAAATTTTTAATGTTTCTGAATTAACCACCAACATTTAACTATAAACAGATTCCACATTGGAATCTAGGCTCCTAGAAGATCTGGCAGTCCTAGACCCATATACCCCCTCAACAGCAGTCAGCTGAGGCAGAAGGGCTCTTGTCCTTTCCTGCCTAGAGCCCTCTCGGGTTGTCACTGTACACACTGCTCACTATCTTATTACACCCAACCGACTATACTCTTCTTTTTTTCTTTCTGACCCTTGAAGGCATTCGATTTTGTGATTCCTGGTTCAGACTGTATTCAAGTAGGTAATTTACAGATACACAGCTTAGTCCGTGATTTTAGCTGAACTTGGATCCCAGAGATCAAGTATCAGAGCTCTATTTCTGGTTTGACCCCTCTCTTACTGGTTCACCCTCATTGGCTCTTACATGCAAATACAGTGACTCACCATTTCTTGCTCAGTCCCTGCCTTCACCCCTCCAGCTCAGGTGTAAAGAGTCATCTGCGTCCACTTGGCATTTTCCCCTCAGCTTCAGGCTTCAAGGGTCTTTGCAGGCAGAGTCTGCCCTGAATGTCTTTGGCCAAGTGTCCTTTTCTTAGACTCTTTCTGTCTGGAGAAGATCCCCCAACAGTCACACCCCTACCTCAGATTAATTTCTTCCTGGTCACTGTTGCCTTGTGGCTCTGCAAAGCACTCCTTAAATTGGGTTCCAGTCATCATTCTTTCTGGATCTGCCCACCCTTTGCAAAAAGGATCTGTTGCTTTGCTGTCTTCTCCCTGTCCCCTGCTTACCCCCGTCATGTATCAGGAGTATTTGTCAGTCAATCCTGGCTTATTTCTGACTTTGCTAAATTTGGAAAACTACCTGTCTGGCACTTTTCTATTTATATGAAAATACGCACTTCAGTACAAATATACAATACGGTTTGAGGGGTTGCTTCTTTCTCTTTATGAGTGAAAACCTGATAGAAAAATGCATTTCTCTCTGTGATCTGCCAAGTATGAAGAGATACAAGTATCAACTTTCACTGAAGCCTTATAACTTCAGACATGACAAGGTTAAACATGGGCCTGTTTTTCAATTCCCCCGGGGAAACTTTCCACAGAGCAAGAGTTTTCAGGCAGTAACTCAAGGCCACTGCTTGGGGATGGGAAAAGCAAAGGCAACCCAAGCAGAAGTTTTCACCACCCACACTTTACATGGTCATTTGTTCATGTATTCACTCTACAGATACTCACTGAGACCACCATGTTCTGGTATGCATTTGATGCCAGGGATAACTGTGAACAAGAAAGGTAAAAGTACATTCCCTGACAGTACAAAATTTTCAGTCCAGGGGGAGACTTAAAAAATGGACAATTATAATGTAGCAAGTATTGTCATAGGAGAAGTACAGGGCGTCATGATATGCCTGACTTGAATGGGTTAGGTGGACAAGGAGGATATCCTAGAGGAAGTGATGATGGAGTTGAGCCTTGAATAACAAATGGGAGTTAGCCAGACGAGAAGGGGAAGTTGAAGAAGAGGGTTTCCAGCTGCCAACTCTTCAGTATGAGGCAACTCCCAGAGTGAGCAGAATAGGATCTTAGCTCCAGAAGACTGGAGTATTATATACAAATTAGGAGGCTCCGGAAGTGATGATGGAGAGATAAACAAAGTTGAAACCGTAGAGGGTCTTGCTTGCTGTGTTAAATAGCTCTGATGTTACCTTAAAGCAGTAGGAAGCTGCTTTAGAGTTTAATGCAAAAAGGTGGATGGCTTGGTTAGATTTGCATAGTAGGAAGATTATCTGCTTGCCCAGTGGGAGATTAGAAAAAATCCAAGAGTAGAGGGGAGAAGCTCCAGCAAACCAGGCAGGAAATGATGGTGGCTTGAGCTAGAGAAGTGGTGGTAGAGGTGGAGGGAGAACTCTTCAGACAAGATTTGGGATTAATTGCCCTTCATCACATCATGGAAAAATGAGTCTGCTGGTGAATAAAGGAAAGTGTTATTTGTGATGATGCTCATAGTACATCATCCATGACAAGAAGGCAGAGTCATTTTCAGATTCCAACTGGCGCTCATGATCAAAGTGCAGGTACTTCTGTCTGACTTTCTAGTACTAATGAAGTTGATTATCATCTTGTTCTCACTCCACCCCATTTGGCCCCATTTGATTTTCAGCAAATTCAGCACATCTGAACTAGCTACAGTTTGTTTTTTACGGCTTTTATTGCCTTTCTGTAGTGAATGAGCATCTTCCTCAGGATTTCCTGGGTCTTTCTCAGTCTACTTCCACCTCCATGCTGCGATGGCAGAGGGTGAAGGCAGACATCCTGGAGATGAATGGGCAGATAAGGAACAGCCTCTGGCAGTAGGGAAGTGACATGGGGAGAAGAGGGAAGTGTGGGAGGCAGGCACATTGTATTTACAGTCGCTCCTTTGGGTGGCTGAAACAGCACTTCCTCTGCCTGGCAAAATGGCATGTCTGAAAGAATTAACGATCTGTTTAGAACATATAATCACATGCTAGTCTATTTTCCTTTGGTCCAACCACTGTGGTGGTAGGTCAGAGGGCAACACAGGGGGCACTGGGGAAGGGCAAAGGGAGTTGGGGAACAGGGTAGTAGCCAGTTTATTTCTAACCATTTGCAGCTGTCAGCTTGTTTGGGGACTTTATTTTTTTTAAGGCAGAGGAACAAAGTCTTGCTACACGGGATTGTTTTGCTTGGCATGACGAACAGACACTTTCTTGAGGAACGCACAGAGATAACACAAAACATCTGCTTCAAGGAGTCAGTCCTCTGCAGCTGACTTTTCATCAGCCTGAGCCCGAGCACATGGGGCTTCTTTAGATCAATATGTAGATACATTTAGGAGGCGGGAGAACGGTGATGCAATGGGCAGGCAGCGGGCGGAAGCTAAAAGGAGGAGGATGTGTATTTGTAAGAAACAGATCTGTGTTATGAGGTTTTTTTCGCTGTTTGTTTTCCTCGTGATCCAATTGCATTTTGTTTTGCAAGTGTTTGGGAAATGGTATGTTCTCGGCCACGCTGCCAGAGGAGGTCTGTTTTCTTTTCCCACGTGTGTGGGATGTTGTTTTTCTTCAGGAACTATTGAGAATGAGGGAATTCTATGGCTTGTGCAGGGATTTTCATCCATGCACTCTTCGGTTACTGGACCCCAAAGACAAAAAGGACAGCACAAATGCCCTCAGACGTGAGTGACAGTTTTAAGGGGAGTTGTGGGCATTTCTGGTTGTTGTCATTCGTGTGCTATCAGGGGTCCCAAAAGGATGGGCCAGAACATTAGGTTTCATCTTGTGCCATGTGGAAACTCCTTAGACAACTCACAGGATGTTCCCCAGATCCACTTTCCAGGAGAGTTTGCCCTTTGAAGAAAAGGTAACTTCGTCTGTCCTGTTTCATTTGTCCTTCCCCGGCACCCTGGGCTTTGATGAGGAAGAGCCAAAGTTTCCTAACAGCTGTTAACGCCGGCTGTTAGTTCTGTTAGTTACTGGGTGCTCCTGAGTGCCTGCTGGCACTGTGCTCCATGTTTAACCCTCACAATCTCACAGACACCTAGGTCTAATTATCCCCGTTTCTTGGATGAGGAAATGAGCCTTTTCATTCGCAAACTTGCTCAAGAGCAAGCAGCCCGGAAGTTTCCCAGCTAGAATGTGAACCCAAGTCTGATGGGCACCAGAACCAGATACCTTAGCCACTGTTCTTAATGCTGGACGACACATGCATTTGGAGAAGTAAGAGCCAAACCTCCGCCTTCCACCTTCGTCTTTTAACAAGCTTTGCCTCTCCAGTTTCTCCAGTTGGATGAAAGAGATGAAAGGAGCTGTGAGAACACCCCATTGAGTGTCCTGGCCGAGTGGAAAGAGCACAGGCTCCAGAATCAGAGGCTGGACTTCAGACCCCTTTTCATCACAGCCTAGTTTGAAATCCCAACCAGTCAGTCCCCTCGCCTTTCTGAGCTTTGATTTCAGGGTCAGAATGTGGCTTGAGAGCTCAGCTCTGGGTCCAGCACTTGGCAACTATTGGTTACATGGTGAGCCCACTCCAGGCTCCCTGCCAGGCACCGAGGATCGGCTGCAAGGACCCTCAGGGAGGGTACGGTCTAGGAGAGAAGGCAGACCTGAGTCAGGGTCCACAGAGAAGTATGAAATTACCATGTGGGATCTGTGCTCAGGAAGGTTCAGCAGATGGCAGACAACCTGAGGCTGGAGATGATGGAAGTCTTTGAGCTGAGCTCTTAGGAAGTAGAGGCATTAACAAAATAAATGACAGGCTGGAATATCTGCCAATTACTTATGGAACCTGGGATTTTTGAGGAAAGTTCTCTGCTGTCCCTGGAGACAACCTCTTAGCCCTTACTTGCTACATCTCCATAGTCCGGGTCCAACCCAGTGTGATCATGGACCAGAGTCTCCTCCCCAAGCATTGGACATTCTCTTAAAAGATAAAAAACAGGGGCGCTTGGGTAGCTCAGTCGGTTAAGCGTCTGACTTCGGCTCAGGTCGTGATCTCGCGGTCCGTGAGTTCAAGCCCCGCGTCAGGCTCTGTGCTGACTGCTCAGAGCCTGGAGCCTGTTTCAGATTCTGTGTCTCCCTCTCTCTGACCCTCCCCCATTCATGCTCTGTCTCTCTCTGTCTCAAAAATAAATAAACCTTAAAAAAAAAAAAAAAAAGATAGAAAACAGAACAGGAATGTGCTATAGCTAGCACAGAAGCTTTCACCTGGGTCTTGAGTTTGGGACCTTTGTCTTCAATCTGTGGCTCTGTTATCCAAAGCATTTCTGCATTCTCTGAGGGCCTCTTTTCTTTTGCAGCTTCCATAACAGAACAAAAGGGAAAACATAGGCCATTTAGATAGTTTATTTTCTTTCAGGGGTTTTCTAAAAGGAAGGATTGAATGGGGCATCTGCTTAACAGTGCAAGGGAAGGGAGAGGAGGGGGGAGGAAGGAAGAAAATGGATTGAAGCTCAGAAATTACTGGAATTTTTTATTAAATTTTGTTTGGGAGAAAGGAGATTTACTAAGTCCGAGATAAAAGGCAAATCCACATGGGGCCCCAGAGAAATTATTATATTCCATGCTCGATTTAGCTCTCATACTGACTGTGGTTTGGAGATCAGAAAGTTGTGGTTAGGCACATTCATAAACTCTGCAGGACTCTGTCAGATGCTGGTTCCCTGCCGAGCACCACATCTTCCTGAGCAGCAGAGGCAGGGCTGGGGGCTGCCTGTCAGGCCTTCAGGAGAGTCCAGGCCCCCCAGTCTCACCTTACCCTCTGCCTTCATCCCTCCTGTCTGGCTCAGCCTCCTCCTTGGCCTGATCATCCAGCAAACTCCAGTCTTGCTTTGAGTCTAATTGTTGAGCAAATTCCTGAGGGAAGCACATACAAGTGATTGGCTTGGGATTCTGACCTCTGCCCAGGCATTTTGCCTCAGCTCCCTCTGGAATCTGGGCTCAGCCTGGCCCTGTTTTAGGTTCACCAACTTCGTTTCGGTACTGACCCATTTGCAGAGACCCAACTCCATCACATGACCCAAGATCATCCAGGTCCAAGGTTGTGTGTGTGCGTGTGTGTGTATCACCTCTGTAGAGAACACTCTTCTGAACACATCTTCTCATTTGGGGATAACTTCTTAGAGTCTGAAATTCCCCAGCTTGAATCTGAGAGTCCTGGGATGTGGCTCAAGGTGGGGTGGTGAAAGAGATTGCCCTGAGACTCAATCACTGATTGCAAATCATTTAGAGACCTTCTGATCAAAGGTTGTTTTCTTTATCAATTAGTACATATCTGTCTGGGATTATGGTCACATGGCTTATCTGGTTTATAATAAGACTAGTCAAAGTTTAACTCCAAACCCTTCAGACATGCAATCTACTTCAGTTAAGACTACTGGTTAATATTGTCTAGCATTAACTTTCTAATTGAGTACAGTAACTGAAAATTAACTATCAGCACCTGAAAAAATACATTGAAAGGCAAATAAGGGAGGTTTTAATGATAAGAAAAGAGGAGTTTCAGATTTTTTTCTTCCCACCTCCTTGTTGAAATCAAAATGTTCTTATCACAGAGTTCTCCTCCCTTTTCACCAAAGGCAGTGTGAAGCTTCCCATGTCAAGACCTTGTCAAGACCCTGGCAAAACACTGTTGTTCTGCTGTAGGCTTTTTTCCTCCCCCAAATAGGAAATGATAGAGTCACATCTTGACTAAATAAAATCACTGCTCTTTTATGATTCACTTTTGATTGATAAGTATTCCCTACCTAGGTCTGTGCCAGGTACTTTTAAAAGCAGACTCAGAATTTAAAACAATCCCTTTGTTCAGGGAGCTTACAATAATATGAGACATAAATATGAGAAATTTGTAGAAGATAATATAAGGCAGAATGTAACCCAGTGCTTAATTGAGTACTTGCCACTGTGAGTTCTTTGTGAGTTCAGAACTGATGTGTTAATGCCCAAACTGCCCTCATGAAAATAAATATGCAGGAGGAATTTAATCCCAAAGTGTCTTCCAAAGAACTTTGGGTCTATGGGATACTAAAAATAACAGTTCACAAGAGGGTGCTTACTATCTGCAACGCATTAGGCAAAACCTTTTTTATGTGTGTGTGTTTAACCTTCACAACAACCTCATGAGCTACAGACAACATTAACATCCCTGTTTCTTTCTGGATGGGGAAACTGAGGCTTAGAGGGACTAACTTTGCACATGACTACCTTGTGAATAGAAGGTAGAGTGACATAGAAATGAAAGCTGGGGAGTATGATTACAGACTGTGTTTTAAACCAGTAGATATTATGGGGCAGGGGGAGGAGTTTAGAGTAAAATAGGACTTTTTCCTACAGGAATTCTCAGATCCTTTATTTTGCAGAGATACATTGTAAACCTCTATGAAAACAGCATTTAAAATTTCTTTTAATATTTATTTTAAAGAGAGCGTGGGGGAGGGGCAGAGAGAGAGGGAGACACAGAATCCAAAGAGGGCTCCAAGCTCTGAGCTATCAGCACAGAGCCCAACGTGGCGCTCGAATTCATGAACCATGAGATAAGTCAGACATTTAACCAACTGAGCCACCCAGGCACCCCAAAAGCATCATTTTTGCAAATACATTTGATCTCATGATCCTCTTTTTTTAACCAAGGATCTCCCAAGATGAGTGATTTTCAAAACATGGCTTGGGAAATACTAAAGTGAAGGGTGCATAATATCTCACACACACAAGAGAAGCAGAGGGACAGAAGGTTGGATGTGGTCCTGAGCTGGATCAGTGGTGCCACATGTCCACATAGCCCTTTGCCCAGACCCAGCCAGTGTACAGCCCCCTCAGCTGCCAGCCATCATTATAACAAGCCCAGCATCCGTTTGTGATGATTCATTAGCCTTTCATTCTTCCTATTGCTGGACTGTATGCATTTAAAGCAAGCAAACACACATTTTCCAAGCTCCTTCCATTAGCCAGGTACTGAGCTAAGTGCAGGTCATAAAATGGTGATCTGTTCCCTGCTACCATGGAGCCTGCAGTAACAGGATGCAGAAGAAAAGACCTGGGTTTTAGAGCCAAATCATTATCTCCTTTTAGCTATGAGGCTAGGAGCAAATACTTTCACTGAGCTAAGCCTCAGTTAAAAACAAAGCTGCAACAATAATATCACTGCTCAGGATGTCCCTGAGACTAAAGGACTTCACACACATATGTATCAGGCATCACCCAAGGATCCCTTTCCTTTGGCTCCTTGGCCAAGGAGCCCTTTCCTTGGCTCCTTTGGAAATTGGATACGTCTTAGCAGCCCCATGAAGACAAAAACCCTCAGATGGATCACTTTTCATGATCTGGCCCATCTGGGGCCTGTCAAGGAAGGGAGTGGATCAGCAGGGCTGAGTCTTGCCCTATCTTGCTGCCATGAAGCCAGTTACACAGGGTGAGATAGTTGCAGAGTCCACCAAAGGGTTAGACATCCAGTTCTCTACATCAAAAAGGGAGTGGTCTCTTCTACCTCCCACCTTCTGAAGGCTTACTGAAAACACACAGACATACATGCTACACAGACATATGCATACATGTACGTACACACATATAAACACACAGATTCGTACATGTAACACACATACACTCACACATATACACACATACATACATATACGCATGCACACATATATCCACAAGTATACACACATACGTACATATGCACACACACACAAATCTGAACACCTGGAAGGCTGAAGAGAAGAGGGGGAAAGACCTAAAATATTACACAAACTATAGGAGTGGCCCCTGAACCATAGATATTATGGAATGAATTTCCTAACTGCTGTGTAGCTTTCTTACTCTTAATCCCATGCTCTGTGAACTGAAATTTTATCTCTGGTGCAGCAGAGAACTCACTGGGGTTTCTGGGCTCCCTAGAACTCTCAGTCCAGGATTGTCAGCTTCCAGAGTTGGCCTGAGGTGACTGGTACATGCTGAGCACGTCCTGACTTGAACCATTTGCAGCGTTCACTTTTGAAGAATGAATTGCGTGTAAGGGAGGGAATGGTGGAAGGGTCAGATCCAACTAAGCCGCTAGAGTCCCGAGGAATTCAGGTGAGAAATTAAAAAATAGAACTTAGTGTAAAAGTTCCCACTATATACCCATTACAGTACAGATACTAGTACAAGGACACTGCAAAGCAAATGTTTTTATTTAATAATCCAGAAGAGTGAAGTAACCTGCCTATACAGCTAGTAAATTGTAGGGCCAGGACTTTAAAAGTAGACCTTGCAGATTCTCAAAGCAACTCAGCTATTCTCAAGATAATTTCCAGCCATATCCCAAAAGGGAGAGATAGAGGCAAACCAACTTTGAGAACAAAAGCAAGGCCAGAGACCAGGTATGGAATGGAAGGTAGCACTAGGAATTCAGAACTAAGCAGAATAGGAATGGGGGGAATATGGCAAACTGGGGACCATCTAGAGACACCTAGCAATTGCCATGAACATCCTCAGTATGCCCAATAGTTGGCTTTACCTCTGAGTCAGTGTGTGGGGCCTGGGGCTAGTCAAGCAGATGCACTGACACAGCTAAGACTCCCCATGTTCTCTAGCAGCTGGTGAGCCTCCACAGAGACTGGAGGCAGGGATGTGAAAGGTAAACCCACTGGAGGGGGTTCAGGCCACCCAGAAAGGAAGGGCCACAGAGCTGCAGGTGTGTGTTGGAGCCCCAGAGCAGGATCTCAGGTTTTCAGGGTGGTCCTGGGCTTTAGGATTGGACAAACCTGGGTCCAGACCCCTCCTCTACTGAGTGACCTTGGGCAGCTACTTAATTTTCTGAGTCTGTTTTCTCATCTTTGAGATGGAAACAATAATAATAGTACCTGTCTTCAAGTCTTGTTCTGCAAACTTAATCAACTAATCTGTGTAAATCTCTTGGCTCAGTTCCTACAACACAATAAGTGCTCAGTTGATGTTGGCTTTTACTGTTAGTCCCAGATCCCCAGTCCCAAGGCATGGGCAGAGAAAACACATTTCTCCTTGAAGGCAGTAGAGTGTATTAATTAGCCTTCCTCTTATCCCCTTGAATCTGTGGCTGCCAGTGATGTGGACTTCTTTCAAACTTCTCTCTCTCTCTCTCTCCACTCCTTTTCTTTTTTTAAGTCATATTTCTATACCACCAAAGAGTAACCTTTGGATGCCTTGTTTCACTTAGCAGTCGAGCTATACCTCTATCCTTGGTAGAGAGTTATACTCCAAACTTAACCAGATCTTTTGGTGTTTAGAATCAAGCGGTCTTGGTCCAAATCCCAGCCCTGCCACTTTTTAGCTAAATAGCCTGGGGCAAGTCAATCTGTGCTTCAGAGCTTCAGTGTTAGCCATCCATGACATATAGGTAGTAAAGCCTACTTTGCAGAGAGGTTGTAAAGGAAAAATATGTCAGCCATTGGTATTGTCACTGTGTGGGTTACAGGGCTCCCCTTCTCATGGGAACACACTTGGAGGGGATTCCATCATCTCTGGGACTTGAGCTTCTTTGAAGACTCCAGAACCTTCCACAGCCTGGCAGCAGTGCTTTCTGCTGGCCTCTCCTCAGCCTAGAAAACCACCCATAATTTCTGCGAGGGTCTGCCCACCACCTCCTTCCCAGCTGTACCTCACCTCCATCCCTAAATCCCAGCATCTGTTGCCCAGACAGCTGCCACGCTATGCCTGAGTCTCTCCCTGGGTTCATTTGATAGGTCCCACTTTGTTTTTGAAGAAAAGCAGGTAAGAGTGCCAGGCCCCAGGGAGACAGATCTTGCCTCTGCCAGCTGCCAGTCATGTTCTGTCTCTCCCATCGTGTCCTGGGCGTCCCAGGTGATCCCATTACAGAGTATCTCACCAGACAGCTGCCACTGGGACCCTGTGGAGGAACAGAGAACAAAATTCCAGGCTTCCTAGGGACCAGGGCCACGTCCTGAGCACACTCTCCAATTCTGATGAAAGGCTGGTTGCCATGTCTACCTTTTCTTGAGAAAGGTAATATATTCCTTATAACAACAGCGAGGTGCTCCAGACCCTCACTGTAGTGCAGAGAGAAGGGGGCCATTCCCATTTGGTGAGCTCTTACTCTGTTCTAGGCACTGTCGAAGGATTTTACTCATGTTAGCACCCTCCAACGCATGCAAGGAAGGCTTTATTATGATCCTTCTTTTATAGATGAGAAACCAAAATTGCATGAGTACCACTTCTCATTCTTGACAGCCACTGGAAATTTTACCTGTATCGAATCCTCACAACTGTTGCAACTTTTACTTACATATGGCAAAACTGAAGCTCAGAGAGGTTATGTATCTTGCCTATGGTGATACAGATAGAAAAGTTGCAGAGCAGGAAATCAAAGTCTGTTGGACTTACAACAGACTTGTCACCATTTTAGGACAGTGTAAATAACAAGAGTTTGAACAGTGTTTAAGAGGGGGAAAGGAAGTGGGTTTGTGGATCCTGCTGTGTGTTGCTCTGACCAGACAGCAGTAGTGGTCATCAAACAGGAAATCTGGGTGTCTCCTCTGGCCACATAACCCACTCTTACCTTCCACAAGGGGATGAAGTGGTAATAAGTAATGCAAAGTGTCTGTGGAGTTTGCTGCATTTGCCCACCTCAGAAACAGTGAATCTCAGGAGAAATTTGGATCAGAATTTGCACACTGGTAGCCTGTAGGTGAAATTAAGCTAGAAAGATGTCTTGTGTTGACCGTTGGTATTTCTGTAAAACTTTAACTGCTGATGTTTTAAAAATGCAGCAAATTCACATAGCACTCCAAATTTCTGAATTATCTTGAAAACTCAGGAGTTCTCACATGGCCACCCTTGGCGGGAGTTTTGGCACAGCAGCTCCCTCTGAGGAGAAGGTGTTTTCAATTTACTTCAGTGCTCAAGGCCCGGGCCCCATCACGATGTGTCAGGGAGCGCTTGTCTCCTTGGAGCATTCCCCTCCTCCTGCTGGTTTTCTTTATGTTAATGTAAGAGGAAGATGAACTTTCTTGTGCTCTATCAAGTGGGGGAAAAACACAAGAAGGGAGAGCACACATTTGTATGTAAAAATGAATATTTTTATATAAATATAACCAATGTATATGCACACATTATACATACAGATATATACTGATATATGATAGATATATACAGATAGCTATAGATATAGATATATAGATATATACAGATATATACAGATATAGACACACATACACACCCATACATTTAGGTAAAGAAACCAACCTGGCCCTTTTCGTTCATTTTTTGGTCTCTTCCTGGTCATTGTTGGCATTTAAATACAACAGCATTTCAGCCACTTTTTTTAGGCAGGATCCGACACAGCCACCCGCAGAGAGCAGGCATCTGTAGGCTGGCCAGGGAGCTCAGGTCCAGGATGCTCTCCAGCCTCACACATGTGCTCCTGGGCTATGAGAGCTTTCCCATCATGGCTTTGTTCTCCTTTTTTTTTTTCTTTTTTTTAACTTCTCTAGGTGTTCCCTTCCCAAAGAACTTCCTTCAGATCTGCAAGAAGATCCTGTGCCGCCTTTTCCGAGTCTTTGTCCACGTCTACATCCACCACTTTGACCGGGTCATTGTGATGGGCGCGGAGGCCCATGTCAACACCTGCTACAAGCACTTCTATTACTTCGTCACAGAGATGAACCTCATAGACCGCAAGGAGCTAGAGCCTTTGGTAAGTGTCACCATGCTACTTCTAGGAGCTCAGCCTTTTGTCCCAGCACACTGACAAACCCATGCAAAATGCTCATTCATGATGAGCCGTCAGCCAGAGGCCTACAGCATTAGACAGGAGTTAGAGGTCAGCTTCAGGAGCAGGAGATGCCAAGATGTCCACAGCACCCAGTGTAGTAAACCACATAGTGGTTTGTAGTGGGATTATACTGGCAGAATGTAGTAGGATTGTAGTAGTTTGGGCTCGAGGGAGTAGCTTTAATTCTCAGCTCCCAAACCAGCCACCTATCTACTTACTCCCTTAAATGAGCATCTTTGATCTCTCATGTTATCCATTATACCTCCATTCAAAGATAACCAGAAACATTCCTTTAATCAGTGAACACATATTTAGCACCTACTGTTTGCTGCTAGGCATGCCAAGTCAAGCAAAACTACCTGCGAGTAGCTTTGACTCCAGAGAGTGAGACGGAAGTAAGCGCTTTGACTCCAAAGAGTAAGACAGAAAAGTAAGCACTTTGACTCCAGAGTTAGAGACAGAACTAAGCGCTTTGACTCCAGAGACAGAGACAGAAGTCAGCGCTTTGACTGCAGAGTCAGAGACAGAAGTCAGTGCTTGGACACCAAAGACAGAGATAGAACTAAGTGCTTTGACTCCAGAGATAGAGACAGAAGTCAGTGCTTGGACTCCAGAGACAGAGACAGAAGTCAGTGCTTGGATGCCAGAGATAGAGACAGAAGTAAGCACTTTGACTCCAGAGACAGAGACAGAAGTAAGCCCTTGGACTCCAGAAATGGCGACAGAAGTAAGCTCCAGATGAGAAGACGGTGTCTGAAGGGCTTTGCTTTTCGTACTGAATCTCCTGTGATGCATTTTAATGGGATATATTAAAATCCAGAACATCTGACTTAAGAAACTTAACAGTTATTGTTTAGGTGAATGGGAATTCCTTGTGTTTTCTTCATAAGGTGTTTTTATAGTTGGACTCAGTCTGTGCTTTAGAAGTCAAGGACCCTTGAAATCCTCAACATCTTTTGTAACACGTAGTATCTTAATGTGGATGCCCTCATCGCAGCTATTTCTAGTTGGCTCTACTGAGTACTTATCCCGTATAATACAGAGCTTTATACTAAAATCACACTTTCTTCTTAAAACATTAAAAATGGCAGTTTTGCAACTAACTTTCTTCCAAGTCCATTTGAATAATGACCAACACAGGGCCCAGACTATGGTCTTTTGCTAGTCCATCTTCCTTTCTCTTTATGTACATGTTTTTTAAGTATAGGTTTTGTTGTTATTTATGTATGGTGAGGCCAACAGATCAGGAAACAACTGCCATTGGAAAGATAGAGTGTTACACTCACAGATCGAAGGCAAGGGGCACACACCATGTCAAGGTGGGGGGCAGGGCAAGGCACGGTGGGGGAGCCACCAGGGTTGGTTAGAGGCAGGGGAAACAGAGAAAATGGGGACAAAAGCCTTTATTGGGGTTTCTCTGGGAAAGAACAGGTGAGCCAAGCTAAGCAAGATTAGAATTGACTAATCTGAATAATTTCAGGAGGCCCTGGGGATTAGGGGCTGCCTTAGTTGTGTGGTACCTGGATCTGGGGTGATTTGTGGAAGGCATTAGTAGCCCTAAGGGTGAGAGGCATAGGGGAGGTGGTTGGGGCTGTGGGCTCTGGATTGATTGGTTTGTATTGGTTGGGGAGTAAACAGCTGGAGGGTGAGTTGTTTACTACATATAGGAATTGGCTAGCCCTGGGAGGGGCAGTCCCTCCGGGGTCAACAAGGCTCTGTTGTTAAAGAATCAAAAATACAAAGAGAGAGAGAGAGAGAGAGAGAGAGAGATGTTTAATATGGTACAGTATCTGTATCTGGAAAAGAAATTGATATATCACATTTAGAGTTTCTCAACTTGAAATCTATTATCATGCTATGAAAGTACATGGGGAAAAAATATTTTTGTTTGCATCACTGGGAGTTCTGGAAAAAAACAGGACTTTCTGGACACAAATAAGATATATCGTTGGCTACAGAAGTGCTCATCTTCTTCATTTTCTTTTACAACAGTTTTCTAGAAAGTTCTTGGGGGCAGGAACTAGGTTGTCTCTGAATTCAGTTGGGCAAGTAGTGTGGAAAGAAGCTGAAATGCTTCACGATTGAACTTCTCCTACTTTGTCCTTTAAGGCAGCTGTGGGTAAACAGTACAAGAAGAAAAGGTGTGCAAACAGCTCAAGGGAGTTAAAAGGCTGGAAAGAGTTGACAAAGCTAATTTAGAAAATGTCAAGGACAAAGGAAAGAGGGACTCCAGGCCACGGAAACCAAGAGGGTGGAGAAACCGTCAGGGGAAATACCTTCCCCCAAAGGTCCACCAGAAGGAAGAGTCTCCCCAAAGCACTCACTGTGTCAGTTTCACTGCCTCAAAGGAACAGAAACAGCTGGATAGAAGCAACAGTTTCTTCTTTACATACAAAAGCATAAAGGCCGTTGTAAGACTAAGCTGAGCTCCAGCCAGCCTTTCTTAGCCATCAAAAAACTATCAGTCATTTTCAGTAACTGAGGAAGAGCCCCAGGGATTCTAACACCTGGCAGTACTAGGAGCTGACTGAAGTGAGAGTCACAGAAAGGCTCTGAACAGCTCAGTGTTCCAGACGAGAGCTTCTTTGGAGGCATAGGGAAGACTGACTCAAGGTTAGCCAGGAATTGTTAACAGTGGAACTGAGGAAGAAGGGTTATCAGTTTTTCCCCTAGAACCTTTTATTTCTTTAAATCTTGCTTGAAACAGAATCCTTCCTACCTTTATGCTTTCTTAATTATAATTGCAGGGTAATTAACTTTAATGCTTTTACATATTAACAAATGTTTTTCATGCCTAATTGTCTGAAATTATGTGTTCATTTTACACAAACCAAAGCCTATAAAGTTAACAGAAAAAGATACTGAGAACGTTTCTAAGGACAGTAATTATAGGGGCACCTGGGTGGGTCAGTGGGTTGAGCGTCTGACTCTTGAATTCTGGGTCATGGAATTGAGCTCTGCATCAGGCTCTGCACTGACAGCACGGAGCCTGCTTAAGATAGTCTCTCTCTCTCTCTCTCTCTCTCTCTCTCTCCCTCTCTCCCTCTCTCCCAATCCCTCTCTCTCCTTCCCTCCCTCCTTCTGCCCCCCCCCCACTCCCATGATCTCTGTCTCAAAATAAGTAAATAAACTTTAAAAAAATAATTATAATTATATGATATCGGGCTCTGGATACTTAGCATAGTCCAGTATCCACTAAGAATACTGTACTCTTGGACTGTTTTTACTGATAGGAACACTTTCAGTAGTTGATAATGCTAGAACACCTAACTTCTAAGTTGACTGTAGCAATGAACATATTAAAATCAGTCATAGTATGTCAGATGAACACATTTTTATTTAATTTGCATATATCAGGTACCCTGTATGTGCAACACAAGTTACTCAGATGTTCATAAGAAGGGTATGCTTTGAAGAACTTATAGCTACAAACTAAAAAATGTAAAATAATGACACACTCATCTTCAGCCCTTGCAAAATGATAAGCAAGTCAGGCATTTTGGCTTCACATTCTAGTGTGCATTCTTTAGGATCTAATGCAGCAAAAGGCCAGAAGGGCAACATTTGAGCAGCCAGCTTCCTTTAGAACACGAGCATTCTGAGTTCCCACATCTCCAGTGGGATATTTCCGATATCATGCCTTGGGATTGCATGAGTGTAGAACTCAGAGACCCCACCTCAGGTTCCTCTCTGCCATGCGTCCACCATGGACAGCTGTACTCGTCTGTTCCCAGAGACTACCCTGTAGCTTTCATCTGATGTTTACGGAGTGTCCAGCACCCCACAGGGGAGGAGATTCAACTTCAGTGCCTAACACCAGACTCAGTCTCTCTGGGTTCAAACTCTTCATTTACTAACTTGCAATCTTCAGCAAGTAGTTGATTTCTCAAAGCCTCATTTTCCTCACTCCTAGAATGGGTATAATAATTGAATTGTTGTAGACATTAAATGGATTAGTCGCATGGTAAGGGCTTAAGGAATGTTGGCTGTTAAATGAGATAATGAATATAAAGTCCCTGGCATATAGTGAGCAAGGATACCCCATTTCTCCCTTCCCAGCTCCCATGGCCTTTTGCCATCTTAGTGATCCCCTAGGTATCCTTGTAACAGATGCAGTTTATCATCTTTGTATTGGTGTCTCCCATAGAATGGTCAACTCTTTGAGAATTGGGGGTCTACAGGATATATGCTCGCATGCCTCTATTGCCAAGTACACACCAAGTACATAATATGTTTTGAATTAGGAAGAGTACTTTGAGGGTGTTGCACCTCCATCCACAGAGATTGTATACCAATCATTCCTCCCTTGGTGCCACCTTTATCTCAGAACATGCCAGCAGACTTCCACTTCTTCATTGTTGGAAATAAAGCTTCATCCTGTTGGATTAGCAATAGAACTTAAAAGCAAAATTAGGCACAGAGCAGTGAAAGGATGTATCATCAGTCTTAGTATCATTTATACCCCAACTTTCAGTTAGTTTTCTGTTTTAAATTCCAGCTAGGTCACCTGGGCAGCGTTGAATGCTCTCATACTACTGCGTCCAGGTGACTAACCCTCCCAGATTTGGCACTAAAAGTCTCATGTCCTGGGAAAACTCTCAATCCCTGGCAAACTGGGACGGTTGGTGACCCTCTCTGGCCTCAGAGTGGGAGTGAAATTTGGAATTCAGAAGCTGGGAAGAGGTCACTCTGGCCAGCCCAGTGAGGAAGGCCAGTGTGTGCATCCCCCCACAGGGCTTGCCTCATGGCTCCCATTGGGACCTGCTGGTCAGCGGCAGCCTGGGAACCCATTGCATCTGGTCTCCAACAGGGAGAGGGAGGCGAACAGAGACACAGACTTGACAGATGAGCCATTTCTCATGTAAATGCAACAGCTGAAGAAGACTTGAACTCAAGCAAGTTCACAGTTGGAGGAAACGAGCCCAAATGATGCTGGTAATTAGAAAATGGGCCAGTCCCTGATTGAATAAGCAGGCTGCTGTGGGCCCCTGGCAGCCGGGGAGTCAGCTGACAGAATTGAGCTGATCAGAATTATCATTAGCAAGCACAAATAACCAGCAGTGTTTTGTGGGCCTTTCACTAAAAACAAAAGCAGACTCCGAAAGCGCTGTTAGCATTGCAGTAGCTGGTGAATAAAAAGCTGATTAGGGAGGAGGAGGAAGGTTGTGGAGGTGGGGAGGAAGGAGGGTGCTTGCTCACCCTCGTGCACCTGCTGACCCCTGGGTGATCTTGGTCCAGGGCCTTCTCCATCTCCCTCTAGGGTTTCATTTCCTTATTTCTAACAATGAAGGTGATTGTTAAGAACCTACCTTGCACAGGTGCAGCTGTGAGGCCAAATACTGTCACAAGGCTGTTCTTTTACCTTATGGCAGGGCACTTGGGCCATAGAAGCTCTTAAATTAAATCAGTGTTTCTTAATAGGGGTCCATATGCCAGCGCATCAGAATCTTCTGGAGGTTATGTTTTAAAATGCACATACCTGGGCCTTGCCACAGATACAGCAAATCAGAATTATTGAGCTCAGGGCCTACTACCAAGCTCCCTCGGTCTGCATCTCAGACTTTACTGTGCATGTGAATCACATGGGCATGCTGCCAAACTGTAGATTCCAATTCAGTACACCTGGAAGGGGACTTGAACGTGCACATTGTGCTCCCAGGTGATGTCCGTGCTGTTGGTTCCCAGACCACACTCTGGCGGCAAGGCTGTGCATGACAATTACTCTCAGATGTGAGATTTACTATTTTTAGCACTCCGGGTCTTCTCTAGGATTGGAGGTTAGCTCAATGAGGTGGGAAAGTAAAGCAAAGAAGAAAAATCTAAGGATCAGTATTGGCCAAGAATATTCCTCAAAATGTCAGTCCTGTAATGAAGAAGTCATGGGAATAAAAGGCATGGCATAGGGAATATACTCAATGACACTGTAATAGCTCTGTATGGTGACAGATGGTGAGTGAGCATAGCATAACAAAGAAGCATGGCAATCCCTATGTTGTATACCTGAGATAATGTGACATTGTGTGCCAACTATATTTTAAAAAAAAGTTGATCTTGAGTAATGCTCAGTGAAAACAGACTTCTTTCCTTTGATCAAGTAAGTTTACAAAATGCTATATCATCTCCAGCCCTGAAGACCCACAATGTAGAATTGCAGATTAAAGACCTTGAGACGTCCTGCAGTGAAGAAGCTGGTTCAGTTTTGTGTAACCCACTCAGTTTAACTACATTTGACTCCCGCAAAATTTTTTTCATTTGTTATCACTCGTTAACATAAAGATCATGGTCCACGCAGCAAACTTTGGGTAATACTGTTCCATCTTTATGGTATGTCTCTAGATTTTGAGGTTTCCCTCCCTGCCTCCACCTGGGCCCCTACCACACCCACCACTGCTGCATGGGGTGAGGAAGGAGAGAAGATGGAAAGAGGAAGATGAGAAGGAAATGAAACTCATCCTAGGGGAGGGCTTCAGAGAAAGAAAATAAGCCCAGCCCTGTTCATTCTCACCCCTCAGTCCTTCTGCATCATTGTATCACACCTGCCATTGAGTTCTTAGTATGTACAAGGCACACAAGCATTTTCAAGAAATAGACAGTAGCTCCATTTCTTGAATTCCAGATATTCCATTAAGTTCTTTACGTAATTATTTTATCTACTTCTCACACTTGTTACCTTTACTTCAGACAAGTGTGGTCATCTGTTTCTCCATATCTAAACTACATTCCTCTCCGTCTCTCACTGCCATTACTACCATTTTGTCACACTAAGTCTCCCACTCCTCCTCCAGTTGGCTAATTATTGAGGTCCTTGCACCTAGTGATTTTAGGCTTTAGCTCCAAAACCACCCATTTAACAATGGATAATTTAGGACCAGGGCACTTTGGAGACCAAAGATTTGGAAAGCCTTATTCTATAAGTCCTCGCCACAACCCATGTAGGCCCAAGCATATGCTGACCTTATATTCCCCTAAGGGGTGGCCAGATCATGCCTAAACTCCCCTTGGAGATGCCTGGGTGAGTGCGGTAGCCAAGGTTGGCCTGTCATGGCAAGATGAGATCAGGTCTGTAAAAAGAAGCAGAACCTCTCACATGAGCCAGAGCTGCTCCCCAAAAGAGCCATTGTGGGCTTTTGAAAGGAACTTTTCTTTGGAAACGTCATCTCTGCAAAGTCCTCTGTGGTGTTTCTTGTCATGCAGTTTCCTTGACTTGCGGCCAAATGGCTTGGACATGGGCACAGGCGTTGAAGAAGAAAGAGAGAGCTTCAGCCTGTGAGTCTGGCAGTTCGGCCTTCCCTACAATGATGCTTCCACTATTAATGCTACGCCAGTAGTTGTCCGCCCCTGAGCAAGGCATGTGATCTCTGTGGGCCTCAGTTTTCCCAGATGTAAAAGACACCGTATCAAGAGTCTCCCCCAGCTTGAGTACAGTGATTATGATCTTTGACATGGCATGTCCCAGCCTTGTCATCTTTGGTCCAGGCTGGCATCTTCTTGCTTAGTGGGGCGTTCATGAGTTAAAGCCCATCATGCCAGCAGAGGGGGGTACACCCGGCCCAAAGAACAGCTGGAGTTTGCATTCCTGAGACTTTGTCATTTTAGATGGCATGCTGTGTGTATGTGTGTGTGTCCATTGTGGCATCAGCTGGTGGTGGTAGTACAGGGCAACCTTAATGCCCAGAGCTGAGTGGATGTGCCAGGCTGAGAACATTTTAAGAGCCTTGGCAAACATACTGTAAAGTGGCAGTTTGAAAAACAGCAAAGAAATGTGGGACTAATTTCAATGAACTACATTGTACTGAGTTACTGGGAATGTGGCAAAATCAGCTACATGTCTTTGTCAGTTCTATTTATTCATCCTTTGCTGATATCCAGAGAGTTTTGCTTCTGGTCTGTGGGCTGATGACTGGTTTTAGTTTTTTGGGTTTTTCTTTTTTTTTTTTTTTTTCTTTTTTTCTTTTTTTGGTTGGGTCAGGGGAGATGTGCTCTGGTTTATTTCAGGGCCTAAAATGTGATCAATTATAGCTGAAGATGATGCCCATGGGAAAATTGTCAGCATGTAATACTGAGTAATAAAAACAAGATTCAAAATGTATTGGAAGATCACTCTAATCCTATATCTATTAGTATGTCCTTTAGAAGCATCTAATCATAGATGAGGAAGGAAATATGGCAAAAAGTGTCCAGGGTAGTTCTCTCTTGGTGGAAATATGGGTAATGCTTCATATATATATATGTGTGTGTGGATTATATATATATATATATATATATATATATATATATATATATATGGATTATATATAGATAATTATTTGGTCTTTTCAAGTTTTCTATCACAAACATGTATCACTTTTATGAGAAGCAGAAAAATCAAATCTTTTGCTTTCAAAGGCCTTACCAACAAAGACCAAAGCTGCATATGGTGGCCTGTGTGCCCAGGACCAGGGGTTCTGAATGTCCTCTCTGCTCTCTCTGGCCATACCCTCTGCTCCCCCCTCACAGAACTGCCATGACAGTGATGCTTGAAGGAGCAAGCTGGTGATGGTGCAGGTCACTTTGTGATTATGGTTGAAGGTGGACTACATACAGTCTCCTTGAACTAAACAATTAAGCTTTCCCTGGAGATGGAGTGGTCCCTCCTGGAGTAGGGAGTTAAGCATCTTTGTAAACATTGAGGTAATGTTTATCTTTACACTATGTACACATTTTCCTTTTGAAGCCCCAGTTTGAAGGGGAAAGATCTCGGTGAATCTAAAGCACATGGTGAAGGCTGCAGATATACCCACATATAACACGCCTGCGGTGAAGGCTGCAGATATACTCACATATAACACGCCCAGCCCTGCGGGCACCTCATGGCACAGGGTTCTGTGATCTTGATGAAAGGTTTTGGTTGGAGTTTTCTCCATCCAGATTCCTCTACTCAACTAGATCTGAAAAGACTTTTGAGGTTTTTTTTTTTAATTTCAAGTTTTAAGAGAACAAAAGCGGGGGGCACCTGGGTGGCTCAGTCAGTTGAGTGTCCAACGTCAGCTCAGGTCATGATCTCACAGTTCCTGAGTTTGAGCCCCACAACGGGTTCTCTGCTGTCAGTGCAGGGCCCACTTGAGATCCTCTGTCTCCCTCTCTCTGCACCTTCCCTGCTTGCTCTCTCTCCAAAATAAAATAAAAATAAACAAAAATAAAAGATAACAAAAGGGATTCATTGAAAAGAGATTAATCTAGACCATGGAATGGTCTATATGCACGTTATTAAACTTAAGCATATGTGTATGTACAATAACTACAAATAATTTTTAGCTGAAATTATCATGTGGACTTAGAGTTAATTCCAAACCCTTCTTACTAAAATATTAGCAAAGCCTAGAATCAGAAGTAACTAGGGAAGTAACTAAATAACTAAGACCACCCTGGTCTCAATCAGACTCTTGTATTATCTTCCCCCACCCCCCTCAGACAGGACCATTCTCTTCTCCTATCCCCAGGAACCCATGCCCCATCTTGTTTTACACCACCCTGTATCTCTGGTATGATTCTTTTTTATGGAAGTTGATATTCCAATCACAATGAATTAGTCTTAAAATGCTATTAGTATATTTCCAGGGGTACCTGGCTGGCTTAGTTAGTAGAGCATACAACTCTTGATCTCTGATGAGTTTGAACCCCATGTTGGGCATAGAGATTACTAAAAAGTTTTTAAATATATGTATTTCCATAGCTGTTGTTATTCCTGTTCCAGTTTTCCATTACATACTTCTGTGTCATGCTTACATATCAGATTATCTTCCAGTTCTGTAAGTATGCCCACTACAGCAGCCTAAGAATGCCTAGGCTTACAGAGCACACACTGGCTCATCTCTTTACCTTGGCTGAGTAGGCATGGTTACAGACTGCCTCTGAGTTTTAATGGAAGAGAGTCATTTCTAGACCATTCAGTAAACACTTATTACCTGCTGAATATGTGCTGAAAATCAGGGTCCCTGCTTTGAAGGGTTCACTGGAAGATTCCCTCCTACTCTGTCATTAGTGTAACATATCCCAAAGTATTCTTCCCCAAATCTGCTAGTTCTAAGGGATGTCAGAAGGTGTTATGTGAAAGGGAGTTCCATGGTCACATAACTTGGGAAACAGTGAGTTAATAAAGCTGTTCTGGGGCGGGGAGCACCTGGGTAGCTCAGTCGGTTGAGCGTCCGACTTCGGCTCAGGTCATGGTCTCATGGTTCGTGGGTTCGAGCCCCACGTCAGCTCTGTGCTAACAAACAGCTCAGAGCCTGAAGCCTGCTTCAGATTCTGTGTCTCCCTCTCTCTCTCTCTCTCTCTCTCTCTCTCTCTCCACCTCTCCTGCTCATGCTCTCTGTGTGTCTCTCAAGAATAAATAAATGTGAAAGGAAGGAAGGAAGCTAGCTAGCTAGCTGTTCTGGGGTCCTTAATACCCTAACATGAATCCTAACCTTCCAGCTAAAGCACACAATGTACAGATTTATTTGATCAGGGAATCCTCTTGCTACAGAGAGTTTTGTGTTTCTAAAGCTTTGAGATACCCTTTGGGAAATACTAACTACTCAGTCTTCTGTAATCTACTTTCTGTATTATGAGCTCAGTTCTCTTCTGGCTGCTGAGTGTCTGTTAATAGACATTTTTTGAAAAACTATATCGCAGACACTGTGCTGAGTACCAGTCATATAAGATGCATCTCCATTTTAAAGAATGATTTTATTTTTCTAAAGTTTATTTTTTTGAGAGAGAGAGTGTCAAGGGGAGGGGGAATGGGGCAGAGAGAGAGAACAAGAGAGGGAATCCCAAGCAGGCTCCACACTGTCAGCATAGAGCCTGACTCAGGGCTTGATCTCACAAACGGTGAGATCATGACCTGAGCTGAAATCAGGAGTCAGATGCTTAACTGACTGAGCCACCCAGGGGCCCCAAGAAACTCATGCTTTTAAAGAATCCTACCCTTTAATCCATTACTTAGAGCCGTACCATACAATACAGAAGCCACTAACTACTTGTGGCTACTAAAAGTTAAATTAATTAAAATTGAACTAAAATGAAAATTAGTTTCTTAATCTTACTAGCCACGTTTCAAGTGCTCAAAAGCCACATGTGTCTAGTGGCTATTGTATAGTGCAGATAGTAAATCTTTCCATCATCATGGAACATTCTGTTGGACACCGCTGAGGTAGAGGGTTTATCTTCAAGAATTCCTTCCTACAATACACTGTTAATACCCTGTCCCACCACCAGTGGCTGCCAAATATGTTTAAAATTGTCCCTAGGTTGCCTCAGTAAGACATTGGCATTTAGCTCCTTGCATGGTCTGTCTCTTTTTGCTACGCCACTCCTCTCCTACCTAGTTTACAGATGAAAGATAGATAAAACTCGAAATCATATGTTTAGTGTTTCTCCCTCGGTGCAATGTCAGATCCTCCACCTCAGAGAGCAGCTCCATACCTCGGGACTGCTGTTGGTCTCTGGGGCACCAAATCATAATTATACTTCATTGTGTCTGCGGTATTGGAAATTGCTACAGAATGTCAGTCACAGTAGGAATTAATTCATCTCCATGAGCGTTTATATGAAGATGTGAATAGTCAGTATGGCTTGATGCCCATAGATAAGCCTGCCAAATTTTGGCTGCTCTGTGTGGTCTAGACTAGTTCAAATTTCCCAGCCAGATAAGACTAGATTCTTTGGCTCCAAAAGATGTCAAATGAGTATTGGTATTTGAATGCGGGAAGGTTTTATTTATTGAAATATAACAGTATGTCTTCTCTCACCACCCACCTGCTCCATCCACCCCATAAAAGCATGAGGATAAGAGTATGGCAGTCCCTATCCTAGGGGCTTGTGTGGTCTTAGGAACACCTCTTCCCATGAAATAATTTTATGCATAAAGTTCAGATATATATAGGCCACCAACAAAGCCAGTTAGGCCATAGTGTAGTACTATAACATACTATGAATCAATATTAGTTCCATGATGTTAGTGGTAACAGATTCCTATGACATTGTGAATGTGAGTGTACCTGGACCAATAAATAAAAAATAAATGCATACAGGTAGGTCTGGATTGAAAAAAAAAAGAGAGAAATACAGACTACTCGAAAGGGAACTTCCTAGAGTTCCTTGAACGGGCCTTGGCTTCTCACCACCAGGCCAGAGATCCATGTGAGCCCTTGATCACCATGTCCTATTGAGTCCTGATCAAGAGTTTGCAGTTTAAAGCTGCAGTTTTATTGTCCCTTCCTCAGAGGGATCTCCCCTCATGCTATACCACATTGGGTCCGTGCTAACTGCTCGCTGAGCCCAAAGAGGGCAAACAAGATGGAAGCCACCATATTGTTAAGGACTAGTATCAGAAGTGATAAACGACCCCCCTTCCACCATTTTCTTTTCCTTAGAAGTGAGTCATTCAGTCCAGCCCACACTTAAGGGGAGGGCAATTAAGCTCTATTTATTGAAGAGAGAAATATCAAAGAATTTTCTAGTATGTTTTTATTTTATTTTAATATTCTTTTGAGAGAAAGAGAACGAGAGACAGAGCGCACACGCATGTGTATGCAAGGGGCAGAAGGAGAGAGAGGATCTTAAGCAGGCTCCACGACCTGAGCCCAAATAGAGAATCAAACGTTCACCCAAATGAGCCACCCAGGCGCCTCCTCTAATATATTTTTAAACCAGAGACCAAATTTACTTCACAGGTGATGTTTGCCTTTGGTCCATGCATTGCCCTTTCTTCTTTCATTCCCCACGTCCTGCAGCTCAGGTCTGCTGCCTCCCCCAGTGCGCTCGTTCCTCCAGAAACCACCTGCTTCAGTGAAAACACTTGTTACCTCAGAGTGGTAGCAAACTCCTCCCCTTCCTAGCCAAGCTCCTTATATAAGACAGTCAAGCCTGTTGTGTCAGTAATCGCCTTCCGTCACTCCAGAAACTTGCCCTTGAAGTAGTGCCCTGCAGCCCTGTGCGCTTGCCTTTGAAACAGAAGAAACAGCAAGTAGTATAATTCATGTTACAGACAGATCTCAAAAACATTGTGCTGAGCAAAAGAAAACAGACATAAAAAGTACATACTGTTTGATCCCATTTGTATCAAATTCTAAAGCAGTCTAAACTAAGTCACGGTGTTAGAAAGCAGGTTGGTCATTGTCTGGCACCAAGGGTGTGGGTAGGGGCTTGACTGCAAAGGGGCAAGAGGGAGGTTTCAGAGGTAATAGAAATGTTCCATATCTTAATGTGGTGGTTACCTGGGAGCATATCCATATCAAAATTCATCAAACTGTACGTTTAAATAGAAGCACTTTAGAAGACCACGTCTACCTCGATACACTTTATTTTTAAAGTTTGCTTGGTGAATGCATTCAATTTATTTTTTAAACAACGTCAGGATTCACCAAAACAGTGTTTTGACAGGTCTTTGTTGAAAACTTTTGTCTCCCTGCTGCCTGGGTGGTTAACAAGACAAACTGAAAGGAAAAGTAGCAACTTATCCCTAAGGGCCAATTAGAATATAGTTATAAGAACAGAAGTAATTCCTGTCACAGAGACAGTAGCTCTCCCTTCCCTCTGGCAACCAGTTAAGAATGGTTGTTTCCATAATTTGGCTATTGTTGAAAGCACTGCTATAAACACAGGGGTACATGTGTCCCTGTGCATCAGCACTCCTTTATCCCTTGGGTAAATTCCTAGCAGGCTATTGCTGGGTCGTAGGGTAGTTAATTCTTTGAGGAACCTCCACACTGTTTTCCAGAGCGGCTGCACCAGTCTGCATTCCTGTAAACTGTTGTGCTGTATATCACCTGGGGAGGTTTCAGAAGGCTTTTCGGTTCTCAGTCTCCATCCCAGGCCTATTAAATTAGAATCTCCAAGGGTGGGGCTCGAGCAAAGTAAAGCTCTCTAGATGGCTCTCATGTGCCACCAGGTGAGCCCCAGGGAGATGGAGTATGGTGCTTCTCAGACTTTTGCCACACAAGAACACCTGGGAGCTTGTGGAGGATATATACATGGGTTCTACTACTGGAAATTTTGATTCAGTAGTTCCAGAATAGGACTCATGAAATCTTCATCTTTAATAAAGCTTCCAAGTAATTTTGATGCAGGTGGGCCAGGCATCACACTTTGAAACTAATACCATCAAGGAGCACCTGGGTAGCTCAGTCGGTTAAGCTTCAGACTTGGCTCAGGTCATGATCTAATGGTGTGTGAGTTCAAGCCCCATGTGGGGCTCAAGCTTGACAGCTCAGAGCCTGAAACCTGCTTCAAATTCTGTGTCTCCCTCTCTCTCTGCCCCTGCCCTGCTCATGCTTTGTCTCTCTCACTCTCTCAATCATAAAAAAAGAAAAAAATTTAAATAAATAAAAATAAGAAACTAATACCATCAATTCCCAAATTTCTGGGCAGAAATGGAATCCAACAAGATGCCTAGGCTGAAGAATGGTCCCCTCATCTTGATTTCTTAGATGGCACCCAGACCCACTACTTTTGTTTGCTTAAGTTCAGGCTCACGTTCCTCCACCCCATCCCTTCCCCCAGAATCACTCCATACCTACACTCCATACCCTGTCTAAACCATAATGGTGTTTTTGTCGCCCCCCCCCCCACCAGTGGCACTAGTCATCACCACACCCTAGAAGCCCATCCCTTCCAGACCTCACCATTTCAGCATAGCACCTCATGTGTTGAACCCCCATCACACAAACCATAGTACCTCCAGGACCCTGTGCTCCAGGCATATGGCTAGGCTTTGGGGATACCGTGACAGGTCAGTCTTGGTCCTTAACTTGAGTCTTCCTACCTGTGGAGAGGTCTGAAGGGTCTTCGTTTTCCCACGGGTAAAATGAGGGGGCATAGCCCAAATCAGTGATCCTTAGCAACAGGTTCTGTGACCATGCAGGGTGAAGCCAGAGCTGGGATCTGGGACCCTTCCTCCTCTTCAACTAGATTTGCTATATTTTTTCCTTAATGGCTTCTGTGTAAGATTGCATTAGAAGAAATGGTTTCTACAACTAAAATAAGCTGTAAATCCACTGGATTAGGGGAGATTTCTATATACTTCCAGTTCTGGCACAGTGTAGATCCAGAATGAATAAAATGTCCACTGGCTTTTTTTTTACTTCATTTATTCATAATAGTATAATTATTTTGAAACAGGTTTATAGTAGAGATTTATGTCTATGTCTTATTAAAGTATTTCAGCATATAAGAACTTTAAGTGGCTGGTAATAACTATATACTTTTAAAATTTGATATGCTCAGCATCTGAGGATATAATAATAGGGAAATTTTTTAAATAAAGCTATGGACCAAGTGCTGTGGGATATGTGTTTATGTATTTATGTATTATGTATTTATGTATTATGTATTATGTATGTATTTATTTGTTTTTTAATGTTTATTTATTTTTGAAAGACAGAGAGCTGGGGGCTCTCTGTCAGGGAGGGGCAGAGAGAGGGAGACAAAGGATCTGAAGAGGGCTCTGCACTGACAGCAGAGAGACTGATGTGGGGCTCGAATTCACAAGCTGTGAGTGAGATCATGACCTGAGCCGAAGTCAGACGCTTAACTGACTCAGCCACCCAGGTGCCCCTGTATTACCTTATATAATCTGCACACAATTCTGTGAGATAAATACTGTTTTTATCTCCATTTTAAAGAAGAGGAAAATCGGACAAGATGCGAAGTCACTTGTCCCATGTCACATAGCCCTGTGGAGTCAGGAGTTCAACATATGCATTCTGACCCAGAAACCCAGACACGGCCTTCACTGAGGCAGAGTTTTGCTCAGAAGCACACTAACCCAAACGGTTTCTGATAATCTGCAGCAAGCCAGGTGATTTCCTAAGGTTCTGACCCTTGGATAGAACATCATCTGGCTGTGAGGCCACGGTCAAGTCACGTCAACTCTCTGGGCACGTGGAATGTGCATTGTTTAATGATTCCAAGGAGATGACAGTGTGTAAAGAGCTGGCGCTGAGTGCTGGAGCAACTAAAAAGAATGGCACCTGCCTCCAGAAGTGTAATGTGTATAGACCAGATGACCCAAACCCAAAGCCTACAGAGTCCAGGCAGGTAGCAAATGCGAATTAACAGGCAGGCCATAAAAAAAAGGAAGCTCTGGGAGCAACCGCCATGCACCTCCAGCTCATGGTTTCATTGGGGGGAGTAGGGACCCAGAGTTTGCAAATCAGAAGAAATTGAAGCTCCAACATTTTAGGTGAACTCTTCAGAATTTTAAATGGTGGCAACTTATTAGAGCAGTTCTTGTATTTTATTTTATTTTATTTTATTTTATTATTTTATTTTTTTTGTTTCGTTTCGTTTCGTTTCGCTTCGTTTCGTTTCATTTCATTTCATTTCGTTTCATTGCACTCCATCCCATTCCATTCCATTCCATTCTCTTCCATTCCATTCATAACGCTAGAGGCCTAATAAATTCTTTCTAGGAGTGCACTTTACCTAGGAGCCATCATTTTGCCCTCCTGCCTTTTATAGAGCCTCTGGACAGGGCAGAGCAGGGTCTGACCTATTACAGTCTGGCAACACATTCACACTTGCCTGCACTTAAGTGTTACATTTAGAGTTTTCTCATATCTTGGAAGTCCAGAACTTCCAAACCTATGAAGTGAGCATCGGTGTGTGTGCGTGGGGGGGGGGGGGGGGGGGGAGTGTGCACGGTTTGGATGAAGCAGATAAGAGAGTGGCCATTTGATTGAGTTGGTGTTAGTTTCACACCATGCTGCTCTGTGCTCGTCACCGTTGCCGGTCTGCAGTGACTGTATTGCTGGAGGCACTGAGAGACACAGAGCACATCTGTTCCTTTGTCGTTGGCTTCACTTGACACGACCAGTGTCATCGCCAGTTGGCACTGAGATTGTTGACCCCGTCGCTGCCAGGCCCAGGGCCGCAAAGCAGCTGTTGTTATTGTATACATTCGCTCCAAACAGTGGAGCCTTCAGAAGCCCCGCCATGTACCATCTCTGCTCGGGGAAACTGGCAGAAAGTACCAGAGTCCTCACAGCACACACTCAAGGGATTTTATCTTATTAATCTTTGAAAAACATTGGCAAATGGACAGGAGTCAAATAAGATATTTGACCACATCCAACGTATGTTGGTTTTAATTTTATGGCCTGCTGATGGAAGAGGTAGATTTTTCATGAAGTTGGCACTCCTATCCATATCTAAATCCCACTTTTAATAGAAGGTTTCTATTGTGGTTTTCTCTTATTTGGAACTCTCTCCTTCTTTGACAGGGACAGCAGCCTTTGTGCGTACTCTACCACAGAGGAATCTTGATAGGTACTCGCGCGTGTGGTTCTTTCCTCTGTCACTGGCATAAGATGTTAGAGTTGTGAGAGCTTCTCAGACAGTTACCCTTTATTTTGGTTTCTGTTGCTGCTGCAAGGGTGCTTGGCATTTTGTATTAATAGATCATTCTAAATGGAAAAATTCTGGTGAACATTTGTTTCCAATATGAACAGCAATAATAGAGGGCATTTAATTAGCTGGACACAAGTGTGCACTTGGGTACACAGGCACACACACAGACACACACAGACACACGCATTTTTTCTGAGAAAGCTTCAGATCTTTCAAAACCCCTTCTCTGTGGATTTTTTTTCCGTTTTGTTACTGAAATTGCACATAAAAATCTTCTTCCTGGAAGCTTTTAAAATCCTTTTTCCAAAATTGATACCTATGGGGGTGTTTGTTATTGGTATTGTTTTGTTTTGTTTTTTTAAATTGTGGTAAAATACACATAGCATAAAATTTACCATCTGAACTGTTTTAAGTGTACAGTTTACTAGCATTCAGTACACTCACATTGTTGTGCAATCCACACCACCATCCATCTTCAGAACTCTTTTCATCTTGATACATGTGGGTTTTGTTTTGTGTTTTGTTTTGTTTTGTTTTGTTTTGTTTTGTTTTGTTTTGTTTTGTTTTGTTTTCACATACGAGCCAGAAGTCTAGGCTGTGCAAATGAGGCCAGGAAAGGGAACAAAAAAGTATGCAAAGAAAAAGCATATCTGCTTCTATTTCTCTTTAACTGAGACCGAACAGCTACCCACCTTCAATACATTAGACAGTTTCCCTCCTGAGAGCAACACAGTGTGGCCACGTAGGCACAGAATCGCCCCGATTGCTACAATGTCTAAAATTGCAGCTTCATACTAAAATGTCAGCAGAACAAGTGAGGAAGGAGCCCTAACAAGTAAAACTTGCTTTCGCTCTCTGAAGCACATCCCCTTTAAGTAAAATCCACGTTGTTTTCATGGTTCATTAATTAGGAATCAGAGGCTAAGAAAAGAAAGGGGCTTGCCTCCTCCCAGACTCTGAAAGCTATACAAGTATGGTTCTAAGGGGCTGCAGGCACATGCAGAGTTTATTCTTGTTTTACGTGTGTTTTCTTCCTGATGCACCGTCACTGCCCTCCCACAGCAGGAGCAATATTGAACTGTTTGTGGCCAGGTAAACTTTACAAGCTTGGCAGCCTGAGGATCCATTTATAATCCCATGGTCTTTAAAACTGTAGTCACACTGGCCATGGTATCAGGGTACAGCAAACTTTCTCTGAAAAGGTCCAGACACTCCCATGTTTTAGCTTGTGGCCCCTAAATGGTCTGTGTCACTGCTGCTCGACTCCGCCTTTCAGGTGAGAAAGCAGCCAGAGACAATGCATAAACAAATGGGCATGACTGTGTCCCAGGACCACTTTATTGGTGGACATTGAAATTTGAACTTCATAGCATGTGTGTCATGGAATATTCTTCTTGTTTTGTTTCCAATGATTTGTAAGTGTAAAAACTATCTTTAGTTTATGGGCCATACAACACAGGTGTGGACTGGATCTGGCCTGTGGGCTGTGGTTTCCAGTTCTCTGATATAAAGGAAAGATGTGATTCTGAGGCCCTTTGACCCAAATGACAGATCTCGGGTCAAATTCTCGCTCTGCCAAGCATTAACCGCGTAACCGTGGGCAAGCCACCAACCTCTGTAACTTTCAGCTTCTCTGTAGGGGAATCGTAATGGCCACCCCATAGAGATGAGGGTCAGTGACAAAGTGGGCCACCAAGAGGGACACCAAGATCGGCCCCTAACCTAAACCTCTGAGGCTCCTGAGAACATGTTTCATTTCTGTAGTCTAACCCTGAGCAAGCAATCTTATTTTGTTAAAATGAAGATTCCGTTTGTTTCATGTCTATGTATTTCATTAACCTAACACTCTGTTCCTTCCAAAGGAATGGGACTGCTGAGAAGCTACTATCCTCCTAAATTATAGGCTCTCTGAGGAAGCAAATCGCCATGTGTTTTCATCAGACACACAATAGAGGTCTTATTAAGTGATGGCAGCCTCTGTCCTGTGGTGCAGTCAGCTCGGCTGAACAACTTCTATGAACTCTTTGTTTTCCTGGGGGAGGTAAATTCTTCCTCCGGGGACCCATGCCCTGAAAGTTCAGGGCACACCCAAAATGACAAGTCGTGTTTCTTCAGCGTTTCTTGAATGTCATTAAGAGCTGGGTCCATTAAGCTTCTCTAGGAATAAGAAAGTCTGTGCCTGCAGCTGCCTTGCCTAGACTGAGAACTGCTTCACCAGCCAGTGCCTCCCCTCCCCCACCCCCTCATGGAAAGGCCAAGTGACAGAAGCCAGAGAATTCCTTACCCTGCCCTCCCACATCCAGCCTTCAAAGAGCAGCAACCTGATAAGTGGCCACTGGGCCACTTTGAAACCTGCCACCTCCCTCTAGGGGAGTGAGTGCACTCAGCCACCCTTTGCTCATCCCCAAACGAGGGGTCTGAGGAGCATGTGCCAGAAAGCAGTCCGGCTGTGCTGACACATGCAGGGTATGGGAGGGAGGGAGTCAGACACTTTATAGCTGTGTGGAGCTCAAGGCTCCAGGCTGTGGAGGAGGGAGGCAGGCAGAGATGGGAAGGAGGAGGGAGGGGCGGCTGCCAGCCAGAGAGGCCAAGACTGTGCCTCGTTGGGTTATAGGTCGCATCACTTTGAGCAGGAATCCGGTTGGGTGCATGCACTTTAATGGTCAGGAGCTAATAGTGCACCAGCGGAAGGACGGCATGGGGAGGACAGGGTAGCTCCATTGCAGAGTAAGTCAGAACGTTACAATGCCTGGAGTGTCAGAACGGGCCCTGCAGGGCTTCGAGAGAAGGTCTTGAGAAATGCGGTGATGGAACGTTGTGAATCACACTCTTGCTTTCATGATGCCTGGTAAGGCAGCCTGTCTCCATCTGGAGGGTGTCCATAACCCATCTCCTGTGGTTAAGTGAGAGAGTTTTCAAAAATGTGCAGCTCTGCCTTTATGAGAACCAGTGTAAATCAAGAGACTGAATATGTTTACATAAAGTGACTTATTTTTAATGCTTGCAGGATTGGGGAAAAGAAGAGCAGTTTGATTCTTGTATCATATGAATAAATATTCTCTGTGGGTGGCAGGTCTGTGTGTTTATCTATCCATACATATGTATACATGTACTTGGGGGCATACACATATGCACACACATTCACACACACACACACACACACACACAGAGACACACACACACACACACACCCCTCTGTTGGGGAACGCCCTCTGTGTCAGTAATGTGGGCTGCTGTTTAGGAACAGAATTAATCAAATAAATATTGTTCTTTCCTGTTTAGGGAGGTCTGGCCTGCCATGTTTCTATTTTTATTTCTTTTGGCTTATTTGCCACCCACATTCCTAAAAGAAAACAGAAAGAACGTTCTTAATTCCTGTGTGCTGGTTGGATCCCATGTATACTTTGAACCGGGAGAAATCTTAATTCTGTAGTCTGGCTGCCCTGCCTGCCTTACAAGAATTCAGACTTTGGGATGCTGACCGTGGGCTTCCCATGAATGATTCCACTGGCCACGTCCCTGTTCCCAAGGCCAGTGCTGGCTGTGTGTGCCCGCAGACTCAGATCAATGCAGCTGAAGGAAGATCTATTCAGCACAAGGCCTTGGGACATGGTGGACTGGTTGGAAAGACAGGTTTTCAAGTTCCCACATTGTCTACCCTCACTAATAGCTGTGTTACTTTGACCAAGGTTCTTAACCTCAGTTCCCTCATCTGTAAAATGAGGATAACACCACTCCCTATAGAAGACGGCTGTAAGGACTGAATGAAATAACGAATGTCCAGCATTGAGCACAGCATCTGGCATAGAAAAAGTGCAGGAAGTGATAGGTTCTATTCTGTTAGGAACACAATAGACTTTTATTGATTCACAAAGGCTCTTAACACCGTTGCCCCAACTTGTCCACTCCATCTTTTGTGACCTGACACTACTTCATTCATTCATTCACTCATTCATTCATCAAGTTAGTTATAATGTATAAAGCCTTGTTCCAAAAATAATTTTAGGTGTCTGGTGTCAGTCTCCCACTGGAATGCTTTCTCTCAGGTCCTGTTAAAGAGACACAACTATGTAAAAAAGATAGTTTTAAGAAAACATTTAAGCCCAATGCCTGATCCTTGCACAAAGTACCTGCTCTCTATTCAGTTTGCCCTCCTGAACAGAAGCTCCCTGCCTACAGGACCCTGGAGAGAAACTGCATCCTCCTGGCTTCAAAAGCCCTGAGGATGAAACAAGTCCCTGGAGCAGGAGAGGTCAGGGGGAGGGTGCCACAGAGATTCTGCAAGGTGGGCTCAAGGGCTGTGGTCCTGAGACATAGCAGCTTCTCTGGGGCCTGAGGGCAGGTGGAAGCTGCCCCCCCCCGCCCCCCCCCGCGCCCCCCCCGCCCCCCCCCCGCCCCCCCCCCGCTAACCCTGTTGTTTCCACTGTCAACTCTCCAGCTTTCCCACAGGGACTGGGCTGGAAAGTAGATGGGGCATTTTGTATTTCCTTGTTTGTTTTTCTTTCCGTCTTTTCTTGTTCTGGGGATTTCCCTGCAGCAGGCAGCCTCCTGGTTTTCCTGGGCTCCCCCTGGAAGAGAGACACTGCCCTCCAGAGCAGAATTGTTCTGCACCCCTGTCTGAGGGAGAGCTAGCTGCCAGGCTACATTCTTAGCAACCAGCTTTAGGGACACTGGGACCCTCCTTCTCTCTTTCCTTTCCCCGAGTCCTGGTCCCTTTCTCTGAATCTCTCTGTGTCCCATGGAGGCAGCTTGTAACCCTCACAGGCCTGTAAGCAGAGCACGAAAGGGTGAACAGGAGTGTTCTGGGCAGGAGAAGGGAATGGGCTCTCCAGGTAGAAGAAGAAAGCACACAAAGATACAGAAGCAGACAGAAGCAAGGTGTGTGCAAGGCTGGAGAGAAGAACGGGGCAGATCCTGAGATATCTGGATTTATCAGGTAGGAGATGGAGATGAGTGGAAGCAAGTTTTATGCCCCTGTGGATTTTCAAGGGCACCTTTCCAGCCAGCCCCGTTGATGATACCAGCAGGGATTAGAGCGCCTGCTTCTCTGGAATCATAAGGCAGCGTGGGATCGCAGGAAATTCTGAGTCCTTCAAACTGGATGATTAGGAGACAACAGCTGATGTTGATTCTTACCATGTAATGCCTTATCACCATACATACCACTTTCCTCTTCTGAATCCACAGCCCCTAGGGCCACACCTGCCCATTCCTGGAATTCTTACTCTTAGTGTCCTGGTGCCCAAGAAACTTCACTGAGTCCTTGTCCCTTGACCTCAGCCTGACCCACACAGTTTAGCTGACTTTGGTTCTCACTCTCCTCGCCCCTGGGACTTGCTTTTGCTACCAGTGGGTCAGATCTCGAGATAAAGAAATAAATAATCTGCTTGACCTCTAGTGTAGCAACATGACCTGAGAGAAATGGGTGTTGGCAGGAGCCGAGGACCCTGGAGAGGCAGGTGGACTGCAGTGGTTCTGGTGAAATCTTGGCATGGACACCAGCAGTATAGTCGTTTGGAATGGAGGAAGGAAGGGGGCAAGACCCATGACAGAAAGAATTTTCAAGATGGTTAACATTTTCAAAGCACCCACTTTTAGGGGGAAAAACATCCAATAACAAAAGAAACAAATGGATAATGTGGATACAACTTAGAGGTTTTCAAGTGTCTAAAAAATGGAATTTGTAGGATGAAAGGCACCACTGAAAGCTTTCTCTCTAACCTGGCCACCACCCCTAAAAGGCCCAACTCGCTGCTGGGAATGAAATTTCTCCCCGTTAGAGGACTCTGGTGTCAGCCACACCCTCACCCTGGAGCCAGAAATGTTGCCCCTGTACTTCAGGCTGCAGTTCAAACCCACGTTCCCAAGTCTCTCTGAGGGGAGCCTGGGGGCTGATGAGAGGCGGGGCTGGCTCTGCTCTTGGGGGAGCCTGTGAGGGGAGGGTGCGTCACTGCGGGGGCTGAGGCCGTGCTGCAGGTGGGTGGGCAAGGAGACAATTTATAAAAAGATCACCACACCTGATTGCTTTTCCTGGTGGACTCACCGTTTTTCTTTGGTGTTTTTCAGCAACCATTACCTTAACATACTGTCTTTTAAATGTGTCAGATGATGCTCCACTCCTGGAGAAGGTGAGGGTGTGTGTGCACACACACTCTGTTGACTGAGAAGCAATTTACTGCCCTCTTAGGGCCCAATCTAACAGTAGGTTGTCTATTCAAACTACCCCATTTTAAGCCACTGGGTTTTTAATGGTGGCTGATGGGGGGAGGGGCCGTTTATTTACATAAAGGTCATTTTCACAGTTTTCAGCCCTGTGTTCTCTCCTTACCGTGCTTCCAGCCTTCTGCACCCACCTTCCTTTCATCTCTCTGTGCTCCCCTTCTTCCTCGGACACGTCTTCATTTCCAATATTTCTTTCTCCTTCTCCTCTTATTTCTCAGAATTAGCAGAGTTGGTGAAGTGAAAACAGTAGACTTCAGAATGCTGTTGTTATGCCCTCGTATCCGAATATACTAGAAAACACTAGAAAAACCAAAGGCCCCACTGCTCTTCTTTTATTTCTCATGGCAGCGCAGTAATGGAGACAGTATGTTTGGTGTTTGTTGGCTTATTTTTGTTCTTGAGTCACACCAAACCCGGATGCAAATACTTATTCTTCCCCTCGCTTGCTCTGTGAACTTGAGCAAGTTACCTCCATTCTCTGAGCCTCTGTCTCCTCATCTGTATGTTAGAAAACAATGTGTACTCTACAGTTTTGAAAATAAGTCCATAAAATAAATATAAATGTCTCTACCAAAGTAGGTTCTCAACACATATTTCCTACCACCACTCACTTTACGGGCCTGTAGACCTAATCATTGTTTTTCTTCATTGGATTTTAGTCTAATTAACACATATTTTTTCAGCACCTGATATGTGTCAGGCCTTGGGCACCAGGGTCCAAACAGACACAAGATATGGTTCATCTCCTCAGTGGCAACCTCATGCAGGAACCAGGAAAGTAATAAACTATCACAGAACAATGTGAAGAGTGCTGTGGGCGCTAAGGGAAACCAGAAGAGGAGCACCGAACACTTCTTGGGGACAGGGTGAGGGAGGAGGCAAGAGAAGGTGTCCCTGAAGAGGCCACCCTGATCAAGAGCCTTGAAGGATGTTGGAGTTGGGAGAAGGGTGTTGTGGAAGAAGAGGAACAAGGGAAAGCCTATATTCAGGAAGAGTTGCTGTGAGTTCAAAAGGAGAGAAGGAGAGCTGAGGAGTGGCAGGGTGGCAGAGAGGTAGGGAGTCCAGATGAAAAAGAGCATTGAACACGAGGGTTGGGACTTACTAGTGTGAAAACCAGGGACAGCTGTTAGAGCGTAGGTTAGGGGAAGCCAATAACGTGGGAGGGACTTTACCTGAAGTGCACTGAGCTAACTCTAAGACATCCTCGTTTACACAGATTCCTTCTCTCAGATAAACACCAAGCACCCAGAGCCCGCAGCCAGGGGTGCTAACCCTGCTGCTAATTATCTGTGCCACCTCAGGCAAGTCTCCACTCTCCCACCATCTGGGTTTTCAGTCTCTGAAGTGAAGGTCTGAGACAATATCCAAGAGTCCTCCTGGCTTTAACAGTAGGCTGTGATTCTGTGATCATGCCACCATTTTGTAGAGCTTGTTGGTGGTGTGTTTTTGTTTGTTTGTTTGTTTTGTTTTGTTTTTTAGTGTTTACTTATTTTGAGAGGGAAACAGTGAGAAAGAGAGTGCTAGCCGGAGAGGGGCAAAGAGAAAAGGAGAGAGAACCTCAAGCAGACTCTGCAGTGCTATCAGTATAGAACCATATTCCGGGCTCCATATCACAAACCTTGAGACCATGACCTGAGCCAAAATCAAGTTAGATACTTAACCGACTGATTCACTCAGGCATCCCTCAGAGCTTGTTTTAGGTTTTCTAATGCTAACTTAGTAAAATCACTATGTGAACATGACTGACACCCAGTAGATGTGAATATTTTCCCTTTATGTGAAAAATTGCTAAAATGTATGATGGTAAGTACGGTAAGCAAAGAGTCAGTTGGGCTCTGGTAGTCACAGCTGGATCAGCAATTATTTGTGTGGCCTCAGTTAACTTATTTCACTTCTCTTTGCAACCATGTACTCTCTGCCCTCCACTGCCCATTCTAAAAATGGCTACCCTGGGAGATAAGAGTAAGTTTTGACTTTTAGAGTTCATGCAAGTTTGTTCTACAGATATCAAACTCTTGTTCCAATGGCCAGGAAAGATCTCTATTTCAGTTTAAAAGTGTTTAGAACAGAAGAGCTTGAATTTCTTATGCAGAAGATATGCTGATTTCATCCACCACCCCCATTCCACACAAAAACTAGCCAAAAGTCATTTTAACTTTATTTCTAAAAGCAAATATGATTTCAATTTGGAGGTTTGGTCCACTTCTATTTTTGTTGTTGTTTTAAATTATTGGAGCTTATTTTCTTAGAAAAAAATTACATGTGTATTAAAAATATCTAAAAATCCAGAAGATATGCAAAGGGCAAATATCAGAAATAGAAAACATGCATCATTTCCTTCACCCAGAGATAAGCTTACTCATCATGTTGGACTCCTATTTTGTTTATACTTTTCCCCAAAATAATTATATCAAACCATATATCAAAATATTTCTCATCATACATTAATATATAACAAAGTTTTAAGGGTCTTTTCAGACTCTGGCAAAAAATGAAATGATGAGTTCCAATGCTGGTAGAAAGTGACAGGTGTGTGCAAAGTGATGGGGAACCAAAGAAACCGAAGAAACTAAGGAATGCTTTCTGGGAGCTAACAGTTGAATCCTGAAGGATGTCAGTGTTTGCCAGGCACAGAAGAGCAGAAGGTATTTCTCAGATGGAAGAAAGAGCTAGAAAAACTACTAGAAACCTTGATAGATGGTGCCCTGTTGGAAATGGGAGGAGTTTGGGTTGCCTGGTGGGCGTGGTGTGTGACTGGGTGGGGGGTTCAACAGGAGGTGAACAGAGGGGGTGAGTCTGTTATAAACAGATTTGTTTGCCAAGCCATAGAGTATGGAATTTGTTCTGTTGACAGTGGGGAACCAGGGACTTTACAAAATCAAGTACTGCCTTACATTAAAGCAAATAATACTGAGTGAGCACAACCAAAACCCAGCTTTACTCTTTCCTCAAGGATGGATTTTTAAAAATCCAGGTACTTAAAAACATCTTCCTATACAAGTCAAATACAGTCTTCATGAAAATTTCTCAGGAAATTCTCATCACCTCTGCAGAAGTTTTTAAAGTACCTTTTGGAGTTCTTGAGTGGTCTGCCTTAATACACATTGCATATAGATGACTCCTACAATGGCAAATTCATTCCTAAAGAAGTCTGGGCAAATGTTGTTTAGGCCACTCTCTGTGATAGCAGGGAATGTGTTTGGTTCTGCTAGATGACTTCAGGAGGGCTTTGATGGTGACGAAAGCTATGGAACCCAATATTTGGCTGGTTTTTGGTTGGGGGGTGGTTTCCGGCAAGAACCAGTTGTTTCTTAACCAGCTCATTTGCTCCATCCAGTGGGGAAGTGCTAGAATACAGCTTTGAAGGGTGGATCTAACTGAGATAGATGTTCTTCCTCAGGGATGGATCTGGAACTTCCTGGTCTGTTATTTCAATCATTCTTTCCCTATAAAAATGTTAGGAGACATCCCCATAAACAGTTTTTCTCCTTCATTTTGGGGTCATGAAAGCATTTGCAGTAAGGAAAGTCCTGGCTTTTCATAGACTAATGGCTTTAGATAAGTCCCATATCCTCTATCAAAGCGTTCCCGTGTGTGTGTGTGTGTATGTGTGTATGTGTGTAATTCTTCCATATTTCTAGTGTGTATGGCATTTTAGTGGCATCATTGTTTTTTATTATTTAGCCAGTGCACCTGTAATTGGCATCAGTCCAGGTAATGAAAAAAATATCTTTGACCTTTTGAAAATCCAAGAATGACTGCAACCATTTGCAATTAATATCTATCAATTAGTATATATGTCAGTATCATCTGAATGCATCTTCATAAGGAATTCTCAGATGCTTTAAACCACAAATCACATGGTGTAGTGCAAAGAGCTGGCCTTTCCACTCAGGTAGACCTGAGTTTAAGTCCTACCCCTGCCACTTTCTGTGTGACTTTGAGAAGTTACTGTCTGTCTCTGAGCCTGTGTCAATGAGCATGGCAAATCTTATTTCACAAGGCTAGTGTAAGAGTTACGGGATGTAATGACTGCAGGGTCAGTGGGACGAGGGGATTGCTGACCTTTGTTTGATGGAAGGCTCTGCGCTTACTTGTTCGGCTTGAGTGAATCACTTCTGCTTAGAGGCCTGGATTCCTCATCTGTCAAATGGGCCAGAGTTCCTTCTCTTAGGGTTTTACAGATGCAATGACATAACACCTCCTCCATCCCCACCAAGCATCTGGCACCTCACAGGTGCTTAACAAATGCTAGTTCCTTTCTTTCCAAAAATATTAACCCACTGAAGATACCTGCAGAATTAGTTGTAAGGCCAAATTGTGTTCATCCCATGATCTCTCCCCCGCCACCTGTCTCTCTTGCTAGCTCAGATACACAGGTGCACACTGTGCATTCCCACCTTATTTTTTCCATCTTTGTCATCGGAAGTTAACCAAAAGTCCAAGAACTTTTGGAGGCTTAACAAAGGAGCAGCAAATTCATTTTAAGATTGTTGTCATTTATTACCATTCCTCACACCAAGTACATGAGTCCTTATTTGAGCAGTTGTGCATTTTTCTGTGTCCCCACCCCACTGTCCCATCCTGGCCCGGCCCCTCTGCTCCAGCCACGGTACCACCAGACCATAGAGGTCATCACCTCGGCCACTCTTCCCACCCCCCTTCAGATCTCCAGCCCCTTCTCCCTGCCTCACTCATCAGACTCCTTTAAATTGTGGGGTCCACCCACTGCACCTGGGTGGCTCAGTCGGTCAAGTGTCTGACTTCGGCTCAGGTCATGATCTCGCAGTTTGTGGGTTCGAGCCCTGCGTCGGGCTCTGTGCTGACAGCTCGGAGCCTGGAGCCTGCTTCAAATTCTGTGTCTCCCTCTCTCTCTGCCCCTCCACCACTCACGCTCTGTCTCTCAAAAATAAATAAACATTAAAATAAATAAATAAATTTGAGGGCCCACCTAAATGGGTATATTATCAGAGAAGTTTCTTCAAGCCTCCTCTTGCCCTGACAGGAAGTGATTGTTGCTATGTGTGTATTTCTGAAGAGAAGGGAATTAATGTATATTGAGTCTGGTCATATCTTAATACTTTTACCCTTCCCAGTCACCTTGTCAGGTAGGTATCACTGTTCCATTTTATAGCTGAGGAGACTGAGGGCCCATCCATTGCTTCATTAAACAAATACGTATTGAATATCAGTTGCCAACACAGGGAATAGAGCAGCCCCTTCCTTTGTGGATCTTCCAGGATCTGACAGGGGATGAATCCAAGAGGCAGGAGGGAAACAAATGATAGACTATTCCAGTTGTGAAGAGGGTGCCATGAAAAGCAGAGAATGGGGAAATGCCCTATCTCAGAGCTTAGGGAGGGTGTCCCTAGAGAAAAGGTATTTCTGCTAAGACCTAAAGACTCAGGGAGATCACACAGGTAGATAGTAAGGACAGAAGTGAGCTCTAATGTGGGTGGAATTTGGTGCCACCATGCCTCATGGCCTTTCCTCCTCTAAATATTTGCATTCATGTCATTGTATTTTAGCTTGTGATCTATATTTCTTTCTCTCTGAAAGATCATAGCTCCTTGCGAACAACAACCTCATCTCCCAGGCACATGGTGCATAACACAAGTCATGAGCATAAGGAATTGGTCATTTAGTGTTTTAATACATGTATCTGTATGTGATTGCTTGTCTTTAATAATATTACAAGGATGCAAAAGTACCTAGAATATGCCATGTATATCCCGTCATTTCTTTAACCAACACATTGGTGTGGTTTTCTAATAGAATCTCTAAGCCCCTGGGCACTCCTGGTCCCAAACTCCTTTTACTCAGATGTTTTCTGTTTTATAAGCTGGGGTGATCCGGGGTCAGCACGTGAGAGAGGTAGCAGCTGGCATCAGCTGTGCAATAGGTGAAACTTGAAAGCAGCTCATTCATTTACATAAAGTGGTGTAAAATGTGTCCTCCCAAATGCTGCAGGGTGTAAGGTTCATTACCAGCCTGTCCAGGCCATTCTTGGAGATGAAAGTGAAGTGACTGCCCTGTGCCAGGCACTGTGTTAGGGCAGGGGATACAAGATGCATAGACGTTGGTGATGCCGTGAATGTTTCTTTTCTTGACACACAGTGGCTCACAGTGGAGTAGGGCCCACAGAATGCCCACAGCACATGCATACACACTGATGTGCAGACCAGCTCATTGCATGCAAGACTCCAGGCTGGCACAGGTGAAGGAGTGGTTAACGCCACAGAGGCTGGGGCAGAAGTCTCAGAAGGTCTCCCAGGCATCTTGAAACTCATCATGCCTGAGTTGGGAAAATGAGTGGCCGTTAGCGAGGTAAAGAGGGCAGGCTGTGGTAGGAGCAGGGCACAGGCAAGGGTCTCTCCGATGCAGAGGCAAGATGCAGCAGCCCGGAGACAGAGAGCAGATGGCACATTAGGGATGTGCAAATGCTCACAAGAACCAGCAGGTGATGGAGATGAGTGAAAGGCCAGGTGGTTGCATGTCAGACACATTGGTATATTCTTCATGCCCATTAAAAAAAAATCCTCCCTCCCACTTTTCTTCCTTCACTTATACCCTCTTATGCTATCCTTCATTTTTCCATCTTTGACTGAAACTTAGGTAAAAAGAAATTGTTCTCTCCTATTAGAAAAGTAGCAGCCTAAATCCAATGATCAAATCAATCAGGAATGATACTTGGCTCCTCCTGGGGAGACAACGGGGAGTGGTGGGGACTGGGGCCAACTGGAGACCATATTCTCCATCTGAGGAGGACAGCCCTTCTTCAACCTCAACTGTCCAGTGGCTCCAGATATTGCAGTTAAAAAAAAAAAGTGAGCTACCTAGAGTTTTGGCAAGTTAGCCTATATATATATATATATATATATATATATATATATATATATATATATGCTTTGATTAAAACAAGGACAGGGGCGCCTGGATGGGTCACTTGGTTGAGCGCAGGTCATTATCTCACAGCTCATGAATTTGGGCCCCGCGTCAGGCTCTGTGCTGACAGCTCAGAGCCTGGAGCCTGCTTCGGATTCTGTGTCTCCCTCTCTCTCTGCCCCTAACCCACTTGCATTCTGTCTTTCTCTCAAAAATAAATAAACATTAAAAAAAATTAAAAAAAAAAAAAACAAAGACAAAAAACAAAACCCAAACCTGCAGGCCAAATGGAACACATTCACATGCTGAGCCTTGTCCATGGGCCATGTTGGCAATTTCTTGTTTAAAGACTCCAGAGATTGTGAGGGCTTTCTTTTCAGAATCCTTCAACATGTCACTGCTTCTAGTCACTCCTAACCATCCTTCTCTCCCTGCTTTCCAGAAAGAGATGACGAGCAGGATGTGTCACTAACGCCCCATCTCCCCTTTGGAAGACTGAGGAAAGCTCTTCCCTCCTGGAGCCCTGCACCAGCAGGAGGGAGACCTCCCCTGGCCGAACAGGCACCTGCTTCCAGGAGCAGGCAAGGTGGAGACGAGCAGTGATTCCTGAGAGACGTTCCCTACTCACCCCGTGTGCTCTTAACCCTCTGAGTGCTGCTAGCCACGACCTGTGGACCTGTCTGACCACAGTGTGCAGGAAGGACTGCCCCCTCTCCCTTCTGGCTCTCAAGTGCCCCGAGGAAGCCTCTGCACTTACGTGCGCGTTGCAGTCTGCCTGTGACCTGCCGCCTAAGCTTTACTGGAATTCAGGTTTTGAGACTGAGACACTTACTTGTTCTTCCCCACTCCTGTCTTGTCAACTGGCCGACTTTTCTGTACCGTGTCTTCTAAATCCCGGGTGAATTTTGGAACTCTGGATGAGCAGCAAGTTTGTCTATAACAAGTCTTCCTTTCAGGTCTTTGAAAGCTTCCACCCTGATCTGATTCTGTGGTTTAACTTCATGCAGGACCACAGAGCCTTGAAGACGTCTGAGACCCCCACCCTTCAGCCTCAGCGAGAATTCCCTACTCGGCAGTTTTATCAGGGACCACCCATGACCCCAGACAAACCTTAACTATGGGGAAGAGTCTGGCTGTTAGGATAAAGCTGACTGGTTACCAGTTAACTCTGAATAGAATGTGTTTTTTTTTATAGCCACACCATTCCTTGTCTCTTCTATTCAAAATTTTTTTCCTGTTTCCAAGAAGAGAGGAATAAAAGGAAGTTATAAATGACCAAGAATGATCAGCAAAAGCTCTGAGCCAGATTAGTGCAGTGTTTGTTCTTGAGCAAAGGGTAGGGAGTTCTGGCTGTCTCTACATAATACTGAAGTTTCAGTGGAAAAAAACAAAACAAAACAAAATAAAACAAGTGCCATTGGCTATTTGGTACACATAGCTCAAACACCCAGCTCATTGGTTTGTCGCCTTCCCAGCTGGCCCTCTGAGCTCCTACATCCAGCCCGTGTTTTCTTTCTCTTCCTCTGCACTCCCCCTCCTTGGCCATATTATATTATGGCAAGAATTAATTTCTGCCCCTATGATTGTGCCACAGTTGCCAAGGCAACAGTGTAACTGGAGCTAACTTCCTTCTTCCATTCCTTCCCAGTTTTCCTATTCCAGTAAACAGAATAACGCATTCTGTGCTACGTCCTGCCTTTTGAAACCCAAGTGAGTCTTAGCTGAAGAAATGTTGCCTTCTCTGCTTCATTCATGAAACTGGTGGTAGTCCTGAGAGCCTGTGATTGGAGGGTGATAATAATCTGGCGATCCTTGGAATCTGACAAAATAGCAGTTGGTGGAGGGAAGTAGATAAGAATGTATTAGTATATTTTAATGTAACCCAATTAAAGAATAACTAAAAAACTCTGATTTCGTTTCATTGGATGTAATGTGTTAAAGCCGTTTGTGGCTGCCACAGGAGCCTAGAGAGCATGAAATCTTTCTTTGTCCAGAGAAAGGGCTGACTGTCTGGACCCTGTGGCATTCTGCCCTCACCCAGCAAACTGACCTTTGCTTCCGATCTTGTCAGAGTTATCTCATGGAATCCAAATGCTGCTACCTCTTTCCATATTGTTGTGCTCTGGTCAACAACAAACAGACCCCCTCCCCTTTTTTTGGCTTCCTAAGTAATTCTGAGAGGACAAGATCGGCAAAGATTCTTCTGGGCATTTTTGGCTGAAAGAATATGACTGTCCTAAGGATCCAGAAAACAGAGAAATAAGAACCCCCATTCCCAACCTATGCAATACACTGTAAAGTACTTCATGGGAGTGTTCTGGCAAAGAGACAAGAGAAATGACAATGAAGCCCACGCCCTAGGAGGAACCCCGAAGGTCTGCCATCATGGAAAACCACAGGATTTTTGCATTAAGAAGTTGACTATGTTCCTGCATTTCAGCAACGCCCAATCAAGCAGGATACTGGACTCTGAAGACATTTATTATTAATTCTTTTTAAAGCTACTTCCTATTAACTGTGTGTGCATATGAAATTTCCATTCCATTTTTAAAAAGTATTTTTTAAACTTCTTGGCACAATTTCCTCCTGGTTATGTTTTTAATTGCATTAATCAACTCCTCTAGGATAAGTTCTGGCAAACCACTCCTATTTTTTAATTACTGAGTATTCCTTACTCCTGCAGAACTTTGGCCAATTCTAAAGAAAATTATCACAACAGTTTTTATCTCTTTGACCTGACTACATCCTAAGTACATCTTATTGCAACCAGGGGATCTGAGCCTCACATTCTGCTTCTGCCTCCTAACTTGATGGGCTCTCTTTCATTTCACACCATTTTTTTTTAGTTGGATACATGTATCCACTGCCTTTTTTTATTTTGAGAAATTTTAAAGTGGAAATTTCAAAGAGTCAAGATTACAGTGAATATCCACACCCCTTCATGTATGCACATCAGTTGTTAACATTCTTTAATTGTTGACAGTTTCCATACATTTTCTTTCTTTCTCTGTAAATACACATTCTGATTGCCGAACCATTTCAAAATATGTTGCAGACATCATAAAACTTTAAATACGTTATCATTTGTCCCCAAAATGTTTATAGCTTCTTTTGTTTATTTATCCAGGATCCATTTACAAATCACATGTGGCATTTGTTGTTGTTCTCTTTCGTTAGTGGGTTAGAGTTCTTGTCTTATGTGTGTGTGTGTGTGTGTGTGTGTGTGTGTGTGTGTGGTATGGTGGTGGTGGTTGTGGTGTGTGTGTGTCATGACACTGACATTTTTTTGTAGAATGTTCCACAATCTGGAATTTTTTTTCTGATTATTTCCTCTTATTAGACTCAGTTAAACATTTTTTTATTTTAGCAAGAACATTACACAAGTGATGTTTTGTTCCTGTTACATTTATCAGGAAACATATGACCAGTTGTCTCTTCATGATATTAAACTTGACCAATGGGTTCAGGCGTTGTCTGCCTGATCCATTCATTATAAAGGTACTTAATCCATTAAGAAGCTCTGAAATTCAACACGCACCCATTTTATAGTTTGAGACTGGGCAAATGTGGCTTCCTTTCTTAATTTTCTCAAAGAGGTCCACGATCTCCAAAAGATTATAACCCTTGCAGTTCAATGATACAGCAATGACAAAGGCTTCATAACTTCCCCCTTAACAGAGGGAAGGGGAAGTAATAACAGCACTAGATTGGTATGCTGGCTAATGAGAATCTGTATGGTCCCTGTAGCCAGAGTTGAAATATATAACTTTTTTTTTTTTTTTTTTTGCTCCCATCCTCAATGACTTCCCATTCAGACCCATGGTTTATTTTAGAGAGTGTGTGTTCTCATTAAAGGTGATTTCTCTCAAAATTGTGAGGAGTGTTTTAGGGGTGGGGGAGAAATCTTAGATATTACAGTGCGTTGTGGCCCTTCAAAGGGCCATAGTACATAAACAGATATAAAGCGTATATGTGGTATTAAACTTTCATGGGCATGATTAAGAATAAACTGTCCTAAAAAGCTCCTTAAGAGGATGATAATGAAAAAAAAAAATACATGAAGAAATACTCATCTAGAGTCATATCCTGCTTCTTAGGTTGTTAACTCTCTCTTGGAGTGTTTTCCCATTTGTGAGGGCTAGGATCAGTGGAAGCAACTTCAAGAGATTTCTTCATCCATCCCTTCTACCCTCCCAAATGCTATCAGTAACCTTCCCGGTGAAAACCCCATTCTCCTCTCGAAGACCTTCAAGCATAGACGTTCTACAACATCCTTTGGTGTGTCCCCACTGAACACTTCACAACACCTGAAACCCTTCCATCTGACCTGAACCAAACTATTATCTTTGGGTTTCAGCACACCTTTCCTAGTGTCTCACATTAAGGAAAACACAAAGATTAGGATAAGAAGAAGCATAAGCAATGAGAGCCTTATTTGCATATCCACGAAGTATTTGAAGACTGTTACCAATGGCCTTCGGCTTCCTTTCCCTTCAGCTCTCTCAGGGGCAGAATTCTCACGGAAACCCTGGTGCCCAGTTGCTAACATTTCTGCACCTCAACTTGAACCCTTCCCCAAGCTTTCCATGTCACTGTGCATTATGGATATAGCCAGCAGTGAACGTGTAAGAAATTACCACATGCTTCCTCCAAACTCTATTGTCTCTTTGCTAAGTCCTGACTTGCTTGTTAATCCATTTGTGAGCATATCTCCATTATAGTCAACCATTTTGGTTTATCTTCCTGAGTTTCCTTCCTTTCTACCTTTGATATTCCTCAGCAGATGACAGTTTTGTTTTAACCGCTTCTTTAATTGGCAAAGCACTGAGACTCGGATGGAGGGCCTCTTGTATTTTTGTGGTGAATTAGGCCAAGTCATCATCTGGTCGTTGATGGAAGCACATCATTCCCTGTGGTCTCTGACCTTCCATCGCTCCTGTATCCCACGGGTATCACACTGTGAGTGAAAGAAATATCATGGGACAAGAACAGCCATATCTTCAAGGAATATGTACAAAGGCAAAATCATGAAAAGGAGTCAGTCGTGACACCTGGATACACCAGGTGTTGTTGTTTGTGCTTGGAGCATTTTGGTCCATGATAAAATCGGTGATTCTCTCCTAGAAGTAGCCAAACAGTGTTTTGGAAATAGAAAGGTCCCCCCACCCCCGCTTTAAAAAATATTTCAACAACAACAAAAACTTAGGTTATTTCCCTCTGGGCAGTTATTAATTCTGGGTGAGAAGTTTCTGATGACTAAATAAGGATTTTTATAACTTTTAGAGGGAAGCGTCCATTTCTAATCTGAAAGTTAAGCTATTTTACTAGCTTTTAGTGTTCTAATGTCAAGGTTTTCCAGTATCTTTTCTAATTGTATCAGAAAAAAAAAATGTTTACTATATTTTAGTTCCATTTGAGATTAAATTAAGGGTTTGACTCTAAGAACAAACTAACACAATTATATCAATTAGGAAAGCAAGAGGAAATGAAAGGGTATTTATGGAATCAGTTCATGTGAGCTTAGGAATTCAAATGTCACAAATAAAAGACATGTAACCATCATCTAGTCTGTCTTTTTTGTGTGTGCTTAATTAATTTCTTTAACCAAAAATGTTTTTCATTTTGCAGCAATCCTGGAATAGGTAAATGAAATGGAACCTTAACTCTACAAAAAGTAATTCAAAGTGTATTTATTTTAGAACACACATACATGTATTTGTATTTTAGCAGAAGTTCCTTTATACTCTTCAGATTTTCCCAGGAGGGTATGTCATGCATATGGTTTAGATTCATGTCGTGCATCTTTTTTCTTGTGGTAGAATTCAATATTAAATTTGATGACAATATGGCATATAAATATAATAAACCTTGACTATAGAAATAGCTCATCAATCAGATTAAATAAACCTGAGTTTTAACCTCAGGTTTGCCACTGCCTTCCTTGTGTGACCTTGAATATTATATTCAACTGTTCTTTGTCTCAGGTTTTAGAACTGCAACTGCTCATGAATTTGTTCCTATTTAACTTACAATTGTTTTGCAAAGTAACATAATATAAAAATATTAACATATTTGGAAAACAAATACATAAATTCTGTGTATTTTTATAGTATTAGTACATTTACAGCCACTTTAGAATAATTGTAAATGCCTCGTGTAGTAGCCACCGTAGCTAATAGCAACAATCAAATACTATGTCTGACAAAAGCTATTTGTGATGAGGTAATTTCTAGTGAGGAATGAGACTTCTGGTACCCCAGCACAAATACAAAGGGTTCCTCTACTTCACTTCCACTGTTTGAAATGTACACCGAGATGTGACAGAGAGGCAGACTGTAGACTGAATTTAGTCTGCAGGCATGTTTTGTTAGACTAACACAGTTTTGTTTTTCTTTCTTTTTTTAATGCTTATTTATTTTGGAGAGAGAGAAAGAGAGTGCGTGTGCACATACAAGTGGAGAAGGGGCAGAGAGAGAGGGAGAGACACAGAATCTAAAGCAGGCTTCAGGCTCCGAGCTGTCAGGCCAGAGCCCAATGCAGGGCTCGAACTCATGAACTGCGAGATCATGACCTGAGCCGAAGTCAGATGCTTAACCAACTGAGCCACCCAGGTGCCCCTGTTTTCCTTTTTCTAACTAGCTGCCAACAGTTTAAAGTTGAGAAATTTGACACCTAAAAATCAGAATGCCTGTCTCCTCTTACAAAATCAGATCTGGCAACACCAGACTTTTGTTTTTGTGTGGCAGGACTGGCTGGGAAGTGGCTCACCCATTGTGATGGGGTACGTTCTCTTTGATTCACGCATGTCCTCACCACTCACAGTGGTGTCCCAGACACGTGGCTGGCTGTCAGTTACCATCGTCCTCTTCCTCTGGTAGGCTTCCCTTGCTCATTTTTCCTGCCGTTCCCCTGAAGGCATTTCAGGTCATAGCTCCTGCTCCACCATGTCTGGAGAGGCCACTGAGGAAACCACGATTCTAATCTTCAAGCTGTCCCTACACACACTATCTGCTATATCATTATGTTCTTTCTTGTAACCTACATTGTATTGATGATAATGAATGGAAAACTCTTCTAGAACATAATACATTCAGATGAGATGCCTTCAGTCCCTCCACCCAACAACAGCAAAAATTGATACTCCCGTGGACTGTAAGCCAATCACTGAATCTATCCAACCTTTCAATGATTGTACATTCTTAAACTTCAACTGTGCTCCCAAGCAAACTTCATTGCTACTTTGACCATAATGATAAAGAAGTGTCCTTGAAAACAATGGTAGTGTCATTTATCACAACTCTATATTTTATCCCATTTTTCTCTTTCATTGTGAGGTAGATTTCATCAGAACTCCATGTGTTAACAGAAACTTCTCATTGTTTTAATGCAGCTTTCATCATCTGAGTTTTCATGAACACAGAAACCAAGCACAAATTGCCAGTACTTAATAAATTAAAAACTAAATGAGGAAATGCAGTTCAAACTAAATAAACTTTGATTGAGTTTGTAACTATTAGTGCACACTAGATTAAGGGGAATATCTGCTCCAGAGGAAATCATATCATACAATTGAGACATGACCTCATATATTATCAGATCAGCAAAGGGTAAGAGTCTAAGCATTTTCAAGAAATATGTAGAACATAGAGGGGAAAAGGTATCAACAATCCTGCATTTATTCACTTAGAAAAAGTGTTACAAATAACTGTGCTCCACTACTGTGCATATGTCTCTACAATGATGTGTTTGATGTTGCTACAAACTGCATGCCGACTGATAGCCACAAGAGGCAGCAGCATTTAGAAAATTCATAAACTGTGATTTGAGGAAGTATGCTACCCACCCCTGCCCTGTCTGTGGATGAGAACATAGCCCCTTCTCTGCTCAAAACCCTTCAATGCTCCCCTGTGCCCTCAGCTCAAAATCTTCAGCTCCCCCTTTCTCCCTCCACGCCAGCACCCTGGGCCTCCTTGCTGGCCTCACACATGCTGGGCACACTCACACTCGCGACACGTGTCCTGGCTGTTCCCTGCCTGGATGTTCTTCCCCCACAAAGCCTTATGGTCAAATCCTTCTCCTCCAAGTTTTTGCTGAGCATCACCTTCTCATTGAGGCCTCTGCTGATCACACCTAATCCCCAGGACTCATGAGGCCCTTTCTCTGCTCAAATTTTCCTTCTCCTATAGCATTTGCATTATATAAATATTACATAATATTTATTTATTAGGTTTATTGTCCATCCCCCACCCCACTGGAATATAAATTTCACAACATCAAGGATCTCTGTTTTGTTTATTGATATTTCCCTAGCACCTAGAAGAGTGTCTGACACACATTAGATGCTGAATAAGCCTTTGGTTCATGAATGAATGAACGATCGAATGAATGAATGAATGAATGGATGGATGGATGGATTTACATGGCAGATAGTGTCTAATTAAAGTATTCTATCAAACATAAATAAAAAATATATATAATAATATTAATTTGATGATACACCAGAAGTAGGCATACTATAGACTAAAAACACGCGAGCATTTTGCATGGATAACCTCATTTAATGCCCGTGACAACCCTGTGAGGTTGGCTACCTACATTTATCTCTATAGTAAAGGTCACCTAAGTAATTTGCCCAAGGTTACAAGCAATGTGATGGAGCTAGGATGAATGCCCCTCAGGTGTGCTTCAGAGCCCGCACCCTTAACCTCAGGAGACACCTTCACCCACTGGACACTGAGCTCTTCTTCAGATTGTCTTCTCTGTGGACACAGGCTCCATGTGGTAGAGCAATTTAGCTTTCACTTTCTTTCCTGGTCATTTGTCAGTGTGATTGCCTTAGTGCTTCTGTGACCAGTCTAACCGAGATCATAAAGTATTTCCATTCACAAGATGTGCAGCATTCACAGATACAGAGTGGATCCTGAGTTAGGGATGAGGCAGGACAATGGATCTAACAGGGGGACACCAAGAAGGTCAGAATGGCTAGTTCACAAAGTGCTGAGTGTTGTGAGGGTAAGACCAGAGGCCAGGATGGGGTCTCTGGGTGGCCGAAGACAGGAAAACAATCCAGAAGTCCAGGAGGAATCACTCACAGTGGGAGCAGAGTGTTCCTGTGACGGATTAAAAAGTACCTAAGAAATTTCTAGGTCTTGCTACTTGCTGTGAAATGAAAAAAAAAAAAAAAAAAAAAAAAAGCATGCATTTCATTCATTCTTAGAGGAAAACAAGCAGACTTTTAAGAATTTAGAAACACCCAGGGACGCCTGGGTGGCTCAGTTGGTTAAGCATCTAACTTTGAAGCAGGTCATGATCTCATACAGTTGTGGGTTCCAGCCCTGTGTCAGGCTCTGTGCTGACAGCTCAGAACCTGGAGCCTGCTTTGGATTCTGTGTCTCCCTCTCTCTCTGCCCCTCTTCCACTCACACTCTGTCTCACTCTATCTCTCAAAAATAAAATGAAATAAAATAAAATAAAATAAAATAAAATAAAATAATTTTAAAAAAGAATTTAGAAACACCCAAAGCTGGAGATCTTAGCTTTGACCATAAGAAGTTTACAGAACTTGGGGTGCCTGGGTGGCTCAGTCAGTTAAGCGTCCGACTTTGGCTCAGGTCATGATCTCACAGTTCGTGGTTCAAGCCCCGTGTCGGGTTCTATGCTGACAGCTCAGAGCCTGGAGCCTGCTTCGGATTCTGTGTCTCCCTCTCTCTCTGCCCCTCCCCTGCTCATGCTCTGTCTCTGTCTGTCTCAAAAATAAATAAAAACATTATAAAATTTAAAAAATAAAAATAAGAAGTTTGCAGAATTAAAAAAAATCTTTTATTAAGACATTTGAAATCAAATTAAAAAATAAACAAATTTAAAAAGTTTGCAGAACCATCGCCATTAATTTTTGATGATTTTCCTTCTCTGCTAAAGACATTAACTGGCATTAATTCTGCGCCACAATGTAAAATATGTGGTTATGTCAACAATTAGAAATATGCAACCAAGAGGGGAGAGCACTATGTGGCTATGAGATTGATTAATGCCTGTATTCTGTGGGCTGATTTAGAAATGAACAGGAATCACATTACATTTGAAAAGCAGCGTTCATTCCATGTGCAGCTTCCTTTGAGGTCACCAGGAGTTATGCAGACCTTAATGTGTTCTCTAGTTCCTGGTTCCACCGAGAGATCTTAAATATGTCAGGACATAATCCCAGCCTATGTTTCAAGGCTGGATGAAATAAAGATGCTGTGATGAAATGAAGCCCATTCCTAGGGCTTCATGGATATTGGCCACGAAATGATTCCACTACAAAACATAGAGGGAGGCAGCATTTGTCAAGAGAGGAGCAGGCAAGGAAGGAGTTTTTCGGGTTTTGTTTTTATTTTTTTAATGTTTTATTTATTTTTGAGAGCAAGAGCGAGAGAAAAAGAGAGGGAGAGAAGGAGCAGGGAAAGGGCAGAGAAGGGGGGGAGACACAGAATCTGAAGCAGGCTCCAGGCTCTGAGCTGTCAGCACAGAGCCCAATGAGGGGCTTGAACTTATGAAATGTGAGATCATGACCCAAGCTGAAGTCGGAGGCTCAGCAGACTGACCCACCCAGGTGCCCCTGGAGTTTTGTTTTTAAATAGTAAATCATTAGATGCAGTAACTGTTGAACTATGGAAGTTAAAGAAAAGTCATTCAAAAGGTGAGCCTTGTTTCACATTCCCAGGAACAATTTTTAGCACATTTCCAGCCTTAGGATGAGATTCCTGAGGTTGTGCAGATAACATAAGGTATAGTTTTGTTATTACAAACTGGCAGAGCATTATCTGGACTGTGAATTTAGCACAAACCTATAAGTTAATGGGTTTGAAGTAAAAGAGGTAAGAAATTGCATGTCCAGAAAGTCCCTAAGAGCCATAAGCCAGTAATCACCATGTCACCTGTTTGCATTCAGAAAAAAGACTGTGATGCTGTGGGCTCATGCCATTTCATTGGAATGTGCATTATCTCTTCTAAGTGACTGCAAGGAGACTTCTGGAGAAACGTGAAAAGGAAAACACTAGGGCAAAGAAGAAGGAGAATAAATGAGACGGTTTTTATGTGAACCTCCTCTGCTGCTCCCAGATTCCCGAGGCGCTGTGTTGGAAAGAACTGGGAGCAGAGCAAGTGCTGAGTGCTTTCAGGGGAATCAGGAAGGCATTTTTGGGGAAAGAAGGATTAGGAATTGATTTACTGAAAATCTACTTTGTGCCACTCACAGTGCTTGGTACTTGATGTATATTCTCCACCCCATTCTCACAACCATTCATCCAGGGAACTATTGGTGACAACAACTGTTCCAGATGTGAGACGGAGGGCCGGCTGCATGCAGGGGAGCATAATGAGCTCGCACAGGGGCGGTCCTTGCTCTCATTCAGTGCTGGGCACCGTGCCAAGAGTTTTAGTTGAAATATCTGAATTAATCCTGTAAGGTAGGTACCATTGTTATTATTCCCATTTTACAGATGAAGAAACTGAGGTTGAGGAGTAACTCTCTTATTCAAGGTCATACAGCTGGTTAATGGTGGAGCTGGGATTTGAACTCAGGCAGTCTGTCTCCAGAGCTCCTGCTGATAATCACTATGTTATTTCATTTGGTACACACATTTATTTATTAAAAAGTTATTCCTCCTTTTAAAAGTTTTTATTTTCTTTTAATGTTTATTATTTTAGAGAGAGAGCATGCATGCAAGTGGGGGAGGGGCAGAGAGAGAGAAAGAGAGAGAGAATCTTAAGCAGGCTCCACACTCAGCACAGAGCCCAACATGGGGCTCAATCCCATGACCCTGAGCTGAAATCAAAAGTCGGACACTCAACTGACTGAGCCACCCAAGTATCCAGTTATTCTTCCTTTTAGATTGCTTACTTGCTATCCTGGTGACAAAGCTTCTTTCACCTCAAGGATCACAAAATCAGCGGCCTCTGAAAAGCCCAAAGGAACCTTGGGAAGCCATGACAAGGAAGTTACACAAGGTGAGACGGATGCTTCTTTCACAGTATAGAAAGTACAAGTCTGCTGAAAATGCCACTGAAGGTTAAGATCCTCAACTTGATGGGTCAATGGAGAGAAACACGTGGGTTTGTTGTCCCCATGCTGGTGTTGTTAACCAGGGTCCCACCTGGGGAAGAAGGACTCACTAGGGAAGGTCGGTCTCCACCAGCTTGACAAGACCAGTCGGGGGTAGAGGAAAGCCCTTTGATTCAGAGGAGCTCACACCTTCCAATTGGCCCACAAGACAGTTTTGTTCCTCACCAGACGTAGCCTTCCAGGAAAGACTAGTAGATACCAAGGAAAGGAAAGGAAAGGAGATATTTTCTCTTCAAGTTTGGCAACAGGAACACACAAGACTGGAAAACACATAGGGAAGTTCCATCTGATTCAGTAGATGGCTATGTACTACGGCTAAATACTCAGTCATAGTAGGGAAGCAAACTACCTGTACTTGTAGGTACTCACAGATGCTGTCATGATGTGGATTTCATAGGGGCAGGAGTATGAAAGCCTCAACTCCCTTGCTTTGGCAAGGTGCATCTGTCTTTGTTTTTTCTCATCCCTAAGTTTAGAAGCCCTTTGAGAAGAATACTTTTTCCCACTTACGTACAAATCCTTAGCATTTATTCTTTAAAAAAAAATTTTTTAACATGTATTCATTTTTGAGAGTGAGAGAGACAGAGCATGAGCAGGGGAGGGGTAGAGAGAGAGGGAGACACAGAATCTGAAGCTCTCTCCAGGCTCTGAGCTGTCAGCACAGAGCTTGATGCTGGGCTTGAACTCATGGACTGTGAGATCATGACCTGAGCTGAAGTTGGACGCTTAACCAACTGAGCTGCCCAGGCGCCCCTAACATTTATTCTTATACTAGTCATGTCAACCAGCTACTAAGATGTGGTGTGCATTAGGGCCAGATTTGGGGGAGGGGTTACTACTCTAAGGATACAAACAAGACACCTGATAATGACTGGAGTTCAAATACAACTGATACATGAATAGAGAATGGAGAAAGCAGCTATTACCAGTGGAAGGCTTGCCAAAACAGACTAGTCTGGCTAACAGCAGAAGAAGAAAGCTTTTGTTTAGGAAAACAAAATAAATTGTACCCTTTTCTCTACCAGTCTTAGAAAGATTGTTCTGAAGGGCAGACTCCTTATTTTAATGACATTATGGGGAAAAACAAAATAGCAAGTACGTTCCCCCAATTTAGAAAAAGATGTGCTCAAGCTCTTCTTAGAAAATGAGCCTCGGGGCACCTAGGTGGCTCAGTTGGTTAAGCGTCCAACTCTTGATTTTGGTTCAGGTCAGGATCTCAACAGTTTCATGAGTTTGAGCCCTACGTCCGTCTCTGCTCCAGTGCAGAGCCTGCTTGAGCGTCTCTGTCTCTCTCTGCCCCTCCTCTGCTTGCACTCTCTCTGCCTTCCTCAAAACTAAATAATAAATTAAAAACTTAAAAAAAAGAAAGAAAGAAAATCAGCCTCAAAGCCAAAGAGGCTCCTCTTCCTGCGTTTCCATTTTCTTTGGCCTTTGTGTTTCTTCAGGCTGTCCTTCCCTGTGCCCATTACTCTGCAAAAGTGAGGGCAGGGCTTTCTCTGTCTCCACGATCTTCTCTCGCCATCCACTTTTCACAAACTGAAGCCAGACTACTCTTTCTGAATCCCAGACCTGAATCCCTTTCCCCCCACAGTGTCCTTCAGAGATAGCCCACTCCCACCAGAATGGGCTCATCTCCTCTCCTCAGCAGGGCCCAAAGCAGGCCTGTCACAGGTTAGGGGTGATTTATGGATGGTACCATCTATCATCACCCTTATTTCATAGAATAAAGGACATTTTAACACCAAAAGAATAAAAAAAGTAGATCTAAGCATAAGAACCAGTCTGCTAATTTCCGCTAAGTACTTAAAGTGTTCCTTCTGTAGAACGCTGGCCGATGCAACCTGGTTGTAATGCAGTTGTTTGAAATCGTTATATGCTGTGTTGTTTGTCTGGTGGTGGTGCCGATGCTTTTGCCTGGGGAGTCCTGAATGCCCAGAGGCACTTGCTGTGCTTGGCCAGTGCAGCCCTTCCATACTGGTCACTCTCAAAATGATCCTGCTTGCCCGACCGCCTGTAAGAGAATTTCACCTGGAGGGCAGGCAGACTCTTTAGGACAGCACAGGGAACAAGCCCACACCGCCTCCACGCTGCTGCCACAGCCTCCACTGTAACTGGAAGACAGAACCGTTGAGACACCCCCCCCCCACCATGAGACCCTTTTCTCTTTTCTTGAGACCCTTAAGACTGTTGAGGCTTGCCCACCCTCCCTTCTCTTCCTTCTCTGTCATTAGCCCAAGCCAGCCTAGAACACCGAGAACTAGAACCATCAGGTCCACTTTTTTGGTGAAGGATCCTTCCCTTCTCCCCCAGTAGGTGGTTTCGGGGGGAAGGCAGACAAGAGTAAAGATAGTTTGTGTGCTAGCCATAGTCTGAGTCTGGGTTTCTGTCTAAACATATTTAAAGGAATGATTATTTGCTCGCATCCTTAATCAGAATACTTTTCACAGAATCTAAGCTGGAATATAGAAGCAGTAAAGAGAGGAGGGGGCTGCTGGATGGGGATGGACTAGAGAGGACAGGAAATGAGAGACTCTCATGAGGTGGAAAACAAGATGGTGGGAGTATCCGAATTAGAGAGCTACCAGGAGAGAAAGTTGTGCCAAAGAGTGGTGTTTGAATTTAAGATTCCAATTTTATTTTATGCTATCCGTTGCTGCATAATTAAACATGCCAAAATGTAGTGGCTTGAAAGAACACCCATTTTATCATATCTCATGATTTTGTTGGTCATGAATTCAGGTGGAGCTCGCCTGGGCAATCTTTCTGCTCCACATGTCAGAGGTCACTTGGCGAGGTTCAGCTGGTGGCTGGGCTTGAGGCTGAAGCCAAGATGGTGTCACTCACACGCCTGGTGCTTTAACAGAGATGCTCAGACTGTGCTCAGCTGGGCCCCTCTCCTTCTCCATGTAGTCAAGGGCCCTCTCCATGGGGTGTCTCCAATAAGGGGCCCTTACACAGCCACTCGGAGCTCCACAGCTAGTATTGTAGAAGACAGGAGTAGAAGTTGTGAGTCCCTAAAGTCTGAGCTACATTTTCATATTAGTTCTGATACTTAGAAGACTCTTGAATTTTCTGTGTAGACCATCATGTCATCTGTAAATGACAGTTTTGATTCTTCTTCTCCAATTCTTCTATTTTCTATTACATTTTGTTGCCTTATTGCACTAAATAGCAAGTACAAGTCTTAATAAAAGCACTGAAATATTTGAAGGGGTGCCTGGATGGCTCAGTCGGTTGAGCCTCCAACTTCGGCTCAGGTCATGATCTCGCATTCCGTGAGTTCGAGCCCCGCATCGGGCTCTGTGCTGACAGCTCAGAGCCTGGAGCCTGCTTCGGATTCTGTGTCTCCCTCTATCTCTGCCCCTCCCCTGTTCATGGTCTGTCTCTCTCTCTGTCAAAAATAAATAAACGTTAAAAAAAATTTTTTTTAAAAGCACTGAAATATTTATAATTTTGTCCTTACTGAATATTTACCAGTCTGTGCTTTAGATCATAAATTTAAAAGTAAAGAAATATGAAATCATAAAAGAACTCAGACAAAATATTGATTAAAAAAATTTTTAAGTGTATTTATTTACTTTGAGAGAGACAGGAGAGCAGGGGAGGGGCAGAAGCAGAGAGAGAGAGAGAGAGAGAGAGAGAGAGCTGGGGGGGGGATCCCAAGCAGGCTCCATGCTGTCAGTGCAGAGCCCAATGTGGGGCTCTAACTCAGAAACCATGAGGCCATGACCTGAGCCGAAATCAAGAGTCAAACGCAGGGGTATCTCCATGGCTCAGTCAGTTAAGCCTCTGACTTCGGCTCAGGTCCTGATCTCACAGCTTGTGGATTCGAGCTCCACGCTGGGCTCCGTACTGACAACTCAGAGCCTGGAGCCTGCTTTGGATTCTGTGTGTCCCTCTCTCTCTCTCTGCCCCTCCCCCACTCACACTCTGTCTGTCTGTCTCTCTCTCAAAAAATAAATAAACGTTAAAAAAAAAGTCAAATGCTTAAGCAACTGAGCCACCCAGGTGCCCCCAAAAGGTTGATTTTTTAAACTAATCTTCGAGTTGGCGGGGGGAGTAAACTATTTTAAACGAGAAACAACATGGAACTACTGGCAAAACAAATAAATAGATACAAATTGAGGAGAGGAAGCAAAGGTGGAAGGGGAAGAAAACTAAAGAGGAGCTAGTGGAATGACAAAGAAGAGAGTTATTTTAGGAGATAATAAAAGGGGTGTGGGAAAGATTTTGGATGAAGAGGACTTTAAGGAAATTTTGTAGCATATACTGTATGATGCATCCACTCTTTGTGGCCTGTTCGTTTTTACAAAAGGCACAACCTGGGGCACCTGGCTTGCTCAGTTGGTTAAGCGTCCGACTTCAGCTCAGGTCACGATCTCATGGTTCTTGAGTTCAAGCCCCGCGTCGTGTTCTGTGCTGACAGGTCAGAGCCTGGAGCCTGCTATGTTTGGATTCTGTGTCTCTCTCTCCCTCTCTCTTCCCCTCCCTTGCTTGTGCTACCTCTCTCTGTGTCTCTCTCTGTCTCTCTCTCCAAATTAAGAAAAAATAAACATTTAAAAATAAATAAAGGCACCTCTTGCTTTACAGACTTCTATTAAGACATTATAACTATGGTGTGTTTACTGTGTGCCAGGCGCTGTGCCAACTGATTTACATGTGTTACCTCACTGAATTACCATATCGACTCCACGAGGTAGTTACCATAATTTCCCCCATTTTATAGATGAGAAAACTGGTCTCGAAGAGATTAAGCAACTTGCTCAAGGTCAAACCAATAGTTAGTCAGAGAGTGGAGATGTAAACTCAGATCATCAGACTCAACTCAAAGCCAGGACTCTTAATCACCACACCCCTCTCCTGCGGCGGCCCTTTCGGGCACCTGGGAAGGAGTAGAGCAGCTTGTGAGGAGCTAGATGCCCATTCAGAGCAGCGGGAATGGAACCAGGACAAGGTAAGGACCCACCAGGCTTTCCTGGGTGTCGCTGGCGCAACTACTTTGCAGAATTAATCTGGAGGGGCACTTCTGACGCTGAAGAACAGAATGCGTTCATTTTAGTTAGTAGGCATTTACAAAGTGGATTACGTCAGAAGCAGGAATATTTGTCATCAGGGCATGGGCGAATAGAACAGATAGCTACAGAGTATTAATCTACTTGCATCTACACAAGTGAGGTGAGTCAAGAGCCAAGCAGGAGTCTGATGTCTCAGTAGAGGCTGAACTGAGCAAGGGTCTCCCTTAGTTGCCCTGACAAAGGAAACGCTTCTCATTAATATGATATCCTCATATGGAAAAGCACATGCATTCAAAGTAAACGGTGAGTCAGTGCAGAGCAAGAGTGTCAGGGAGGAGGCTGGGAGGGAGCTGGGTAGCAAATAAAAGATCAGACCATAAGGGAAAGAGTCTCACTTATGTACTGAAGAGGTGATGTCTTCAGGGCTTCTTAGGTTCTGAGACCTGTCGCATAGGGTGATGTCAGTACAAATAATAAACTTTGCACCTGTGGCTTGTGTTGCCTCACCTCACCTGCCTGATGCCCTCGCTGCATGAAAGAACAACCCTAGGGACCAGAGTGGGCAGGTCTGTAAGAGTCACGTGCAAGTGGCCACTGCCAGGCTCTCTTTGTTCCATTAGTGGAACAGGAACAGGACAGCACAATCCTACTAGGCCTGTAGCACATTCCCCACGAGTTTTCATGCAGATGGCCTTTTGCCAACATTCCCAACTTAGTCCCCAAACTACTTAGACCTTCAGCTTGTAAAATGGGTTGTTACAAGACATTGTACCTATAAAATTCATTAAGGAGCCTCTCACAAATATTTTTTGCAACATTTATTTTTGCACCTCCTATGTGCTAGGGTCTGGGGATCCAGCAGTAAACGAGATACACAGAGTCTCACAGAGCTTATACTCTAGCAAAGAAAGACTTTCAGGAAGCAAATACACAGGCAAAGGTTTCTTTAGGATTGTGACAAGTTCTCTAAGGATAGGCTCAAGGCACTGTAAGAACAGACTAGGCTCAAGGTACCGTAAGAACAGGAAAACCTGACCTGGTCTTGGGTCTGAAAAGGCTTCCCTGGGGGAAGCACATTTAGGCTTATACCATCAAGTTTGTCTGGAGTTAGCCACGCAGGTAGAAGGGAAAGAGACCTCCAGGCAAAGAGGGCAGCATGAAGAAAGACCCTTGGGCAAGAACAGGCTTGGCACATTTGAGGGGCTGAAAGAGCATCTCCGTAGCTATGGCCCCATGAAGGAGGCAGCATGGAGCACGCATGCAGCTGAATAGGGAAGTAGATCACACAGAAAATAAGCCTGTCTGATTCCAACACCCAGAATAGATGTCCGTCCTCTGAGAAGTAGTTCCTTGTTTCTCTCAACACCCTGGGTCATGTAACGAAAAGATTGTTTTTTTGTATTGCTTGCTATGAAGAATAGCAATTGTATGCCAACCTTGAACATGATCATGGGACATTACAGTTGCATTTTAAGCTGTTTCCTGCTTAACTGGGTCCCTGTTGTTGCTTTTCTCTTCCCAACCCTCACCCCCATATTTTACTTATGCTCTCCAGTTATATCCTATGCCTCTTATACACTTCCTAAAATCCTTTCTGGGATAAGATGGGCCAAAGATCACATAAAATCAGTGTAAATGTTATAATGACTTGTTCAGTCAGCCTTGGTCACTGCCCAGGTTCCCAGTTACATTCGAACACACCCACTTCACATTCCCACTTGGAGGGCACAAATCATTTAACTTCAATCTATATCTAGAGGCCTCTAGTTTTCATTAAAAGACTAGTTAGTATCTTTGGTCTTTTGACTGTGTGAATTCCCCTTTAGAAGATGTGAACATGGATAATCACTCCAAGTTAAATGAGAAGATATGAGCTAGGGGCAAAAGGAATTAGAACAGGATTTGGGATGAAGGTGATCACTGAGAAGAAAGTAAGAGAGGATAGTGTTCAGCAATACAGAATATTTCTGAACCCACTAAATCTCAAGGTGACTACATTGTTACTTCCCTCTTCGTCTTCCTGAAAATACCCATCCTTAAAGCCTTAGGTCAAACACAGTAGGCATCTGTGCCAGGGTGGGGTGGAGGGAGTCACAATGGCCCAGAGCTCAAGCAAGGTGAAGAGGGCATTGGATGGAGTAAGAGGAGTGGAAACCGAATCAGAGTCAGGAGGGAATCCATGGTGGGAGAGGATGTCCTGGCATGGGCTGTTGGAGCCTGGAATTCTTGGAGAAATGTTTGGTTCTAGGGCTAGGGCAGAGAAAATCCAAAATGACTATGGAATAATGAGCATCAAGAACCTGGAAAATGTTCATATGCTTTAAGGTAGAAATTCCACTTTTAGGAATTTCTAAAGGAAATAATCATAAATGCTGAAAAAATTTTAGTCATAACTATGCTTATTACTTCATTGTTTATAATAAGGAAAACTGGAAACAACCCAAATTACAAACAATAGGGCAAATGACCCAAAAAAGTTATGAATATTCACTAAGTTGGATGTCTTCTAGATGTTGAGTTTATGGGAATGAGTTTACTATAATTTATAATGTTAAATTATAAATTCAACATCTAGATCTAGTTTGAGCACAAGCTCTGAGGTCTGGCTCTTCACTGCAGCCTTCTAGAAGCCCTTCTGATATATCTTCTGTATGCCAGCATATATCAGTGCCTTGAGGTAGGGTTGGCCTTCTAGCTGCTTCAAGACCTTGACTCCTGCTCTCAAATACCATCTGTCCTTCAGGGTTTACACCATTTAGCCCTCCATTTACCACCCATCCACCATCATCACCTTTTGTCATCCTCCAAACCTGCCCTAATTCACCCATTGGCACCCATTTCCCACTTCCTCTTGTTCCTCTTGTAGGGAACTTCCTTGGCCACATGGGCAGTGCATGCAACAGCTTGGTCTCTCAGTTTATGTGACATCCCAATGCCAATGCTCTTCCCCTCTAATCTAATTTAGCAATCTGAAACCATGCCCTTGGACCTCATTACCACACTGCCCTGTTCCAGCTTTGAAATGTTAAACTCCCAGACCCCACTGTAAATCTCTTCTTCCACTCTTTTCTTACTAACCTCAATGTTCTGGCCCTTCTGTTCTAATACACCCACTCTGTTTCTCTGGATCATTGGATAGCTGTTAATTAGCAATGTCCTTATGACATAGGTTAACTGGAAGTTTTAAAATAGCAACCTAATTAAACAATTTAAGCATGTCCACATTACATGCAATCTTTCCTTGCATCTTCTATTATGCCATGAATGAAAGATCTAATTTTAAATCCAAGTGTTTAACATCAACAAATACTTTCTTTTATGCAGTGGGTGAGTTTACTATTCAGATTTAAGTATTCAAATTAATGTTTTAAGGAAGGTTTTGGTGGTTATGTTCATGGATGGCAACAACTGATTTGTGCTTTATGGAACTTACTGGTGTTTAATAGAGTCTGTCAAAGATTAGGGGGCACCTGGGTGGCTCAGCCAGTTAAGCATCAGACTGTTGACGTCAGCTCAGGTCATAATCTCATGGTTGATTGTGAGATTAAGCCCCGCATTGCATCGGGCTCTGCGCTGATAGCGTGGAGCCTGCTTGGGATTCTCTTTCTTCCTCCCTACCCCTCCCCTGCTCATGTTCATTCTCTCACTCAAAATAAATAAACATTTTTTTAAAAGATCAGGATGAGTTGACAGTCTCCAAAAATATATGTTGGGTCATTTCTTAATATTTGTGTATCTTCTACTTTATTACCTAGTCTACTTATATTAAGTTTCTGAGTAGGAAACTGATATGTTTTGCCTCTTAAAAAACTGGATATATGAAAATATTACCACCTCTAATCCTTTTAGGCATGAAGAAAAATGATCTGTATAGAAATTTTTGAAGTAAATACATTCAGGAATAAAATTCAACCCAGTAAGTGACTCAAATACCTACTTGGTGCAATATTTAATTTACCCATTTTCCAGATGAGCAAATTCAGGGTCAGAAGGAGCTGACTTGTCCAGGATCACACAGGTAGGAAGGGATGGAGCTAAGACCCAAACATACGTCCTCTTACTCTGGGTTCAGTGCTCTTGTAGGAGAAAACACCAAAATAGGAGAGGAGCTTGTAATCTAGACACAGTCAACAAACATGAAAACATTTAGGAACTAGAACATAATCAGAGGTTATGAATTATATCTAATGACATTCTTGGTATTAGAAATGGTTCCTTTTCAGGGCAACCTTTAAAAGTCAATGTACACTCGCGGGGTTTTGTTTTGTTTTGTTTTGTTTTGTTTTAAGAAAAGGCTGTATTTTGGGTAATAGAGTATTTACATTTGTGGAAAGGTTAACTACAGCCTAAAATGATGATGACATCTAAAGAGGGCATATTCAGTTTTAGTTTTCCTAATATCTTCCCAAGAACCCAAAGGAGTTTATCTAGTATTAATGTGCTAGGGTTGACGTAACAGGGAACACTGAGCAGCTTTAACACCAAAAATGTGTTGACTACAAGTCCTCAAGTCTCGAAGTCCAAGATCAGAGTGCCAGCAGGACTGATTCCTTCTGAGGGCTGGGAGGAAGAATCTGTTCTACGCCTCTCTCCTAGCTTTGGGTGGTTTGCTGACAATCTTCAGCATTCCTTGATTTCTACTGCATCACCTAATCTCTGCCTTCTACTTCACATGGCATTCTCCTTGCATGTGTCTGTGTCCAGCTCTCCCTTTATTATGAGCATTCCAGTCGTATCGCATTAAGAGCCCACACTCCTTCAGTATGACTTCCTCTTAATGGATCACATAGATGGTGACCCCATCTCCAAGCATGGTCACATTCCAAGGTACTAGGGGGTTAGGACTTCAACATATGAATGCGGGGGAGGAGGCGTGTTTCAACCTGTAACACCTACCAATATGTTCTAAAAAGAGTACTGGTCATGGGACAAAGGACAATTGGAATTTGTTTTTTAAATTAGTTTCACCAAACACAATGTTTTTTAAAAAAATCTGCCATAGCTGCACTCTGCCAGTTCCACTACCTGTAGAGAGGGTTTGTCACATCAGAAAATAAACATAACCGTCCTGGGAATGCACAAGGATTTAGAAGAGAGAAAGATAGATGACAAAAACACAATTTTGTTTGTGTCATTAGGAAATGCTTTGTTGACTTGTGGCAGGTAAGTGATTCCTGAACTCATTTCCAAGCACTTGATGTGCCATGCAATGTGTCATACTCTGGGCATACCGTAGTCAGCCTGTTTCTCCAGCTGGTTCCTTCTCTCTGCCACACCAGCTACAACTGGTAATTCCACTGGATGCCATCTCTCCCCCCACCCCAGGAACCTCTGTCACCTGCTGAGTTTCATCACGACTGGGCTCTATCATGCAAAACTGTGTTGGTCTACAGCAACCTGGTGTGTGCCCACTTCAGCTGTGTCTCCTTTTCTATGTTTGCACCTTGTTAGATACCAAAGTAAAGAACTGCAGAGGCCTTCGAGCCCTTTATGCACATCTCTTCTCCCCCTCCCATTGCTCAGAAGAATGGGCCAGAGAGCCTAAAGAAAACAGTGCTGTAAACAGGACCAACTTTGATCTTGACCATCTTTTCTTTCAGGGTAAGTCCTCTCTGCTTCCCTTCATCCACTTAGGCAATTACATTCCTGGTCAGGTGCCCCTCTAGTTTGTCAGGTATGCCCAGTAGAGACAACAGGTTGGAATTAATTTGTGAGCCTTCATTTTGCTGAAAAAACTTTCAAGTCTTTTGAAATTTGTTTAGTTTTTTCCTGATGCTTCTGTAATTTTAATTAGGAATATTCTCTAATGCTGAGAGGCTATTTATCAATAATAATTAAAATTGAGAGAGGAGGAGTTAAGTGATCATTTAATATCACGAAGAACAATACTGTTGATACTGTCCATTTTATTTAGGCTCTATTTCTTATTATATGAGAAAAATATGGATAATATTATTAATTTTATTAATATAAGTATAACATAATTAAGCCCTTTTCTGACTACCTAAATATTAGATTATTTTTTCTTTTTTTTCAATATATGGAATTTATTGTCCAATTGGCTTCCATACAACATCCAGTGCTCATCCCAAAAGGTGCCCTCCTCAATACCCATCACCCACCATCCCCTCCCTCCCACCCCCCATCAACCCTCAGTTTGTTCTCAGTTTTTAACAGTCTCTTATGCTTTGGCTCTCTCCCATTCTAACCTCTTTTTTTTTTCCTTCCCCTCCCCCATGGGTTTCTGTTAAGTTTCTCAGGATCCACATAAGAGTGAAAACATATGGGATCTGTCTTTCTCTGTATGGCTTATTTCACTTAGCATCACACTCTCCAGTTCCATCCACGTTGCTACAAAGGGCCATATTTCGTTCTTTCTCATTGCCACATAGTACTCCATTGTGTATATAAACCACAATTTCTTTATCCATTCATCAGTTGATGGACATTTAGGCTCTTTCCATAATTTGGCTATTGTTGAGAGTGCTGCTATAAACATTGGGGTACAAGTGCCCCTATGCATCAGTACTCCTGTGTCCCTTGGGTAAATTCCTAGCAGTGCTATTGCTGGGTCATAGGGTATGTCTATTTTTAATTTTCTGAGGAACCTCCACACTGCTTTCCAGAGCGGCTGCACCAATTTGCATTCCCACCAACAGTGCAAGAGGGTTCCCGTTTCTCCACATCCTCTCCAGCATCTATAGTCTCCTGATTTCTTCATTTTGGCCACTCTGACCGGCGTGAGGTGATATCTGAGTGTGGGTTTGATTTGTATTTCCCTGATGAGGAGCGACGTTGAGCATCTTTTCATGTGCCTGTTGGCCATCCAGATGTCTTCTTTAGACAAGTGTCTATTCATGTTTTCTGCCCATTTCTTCACTGGGTTATTTGTTTTTCGAGTGTGGAGTTTGGTGAACTCTATAGATTTTGGATACTAGCCCTTTGTCCGATATGTCATTTGCAAATATCTTTTCCCATTCCTTTGGCTGCCTTTTAGTTTTGTTGGTTGTTTCCTTTGCTGTGCAGAAGCTTTTTATCTTCATAAGGTCCCAGTAGTTCATTTTTGCTTTTAATTCCCTTGCCTTTGGGGATGTGTCAAGTAAGAGATTGTTACGACTGAGGTCAGAGAGGTCTTTTCCTGCTTTCTCCTCTAGGGTTTTGATGGTTTCCTGTCTCACAGTCAGGTCCTTTATCCATTTTGAGTTTATTTTTGTGAATGGTGTGAGAAAGTGGTCTAGTTTCAACCTTCTGCATGTTGCTGTCCAGTTCTCCCAGCACCATTTGTTAAAGAGACTGTCTTTTTTCCATTGGATGTTCTTTCCTGCTTTGTCAAAGATTAGTTGGCCATACGTTTGTGGGTCTAGTTCTGGGGTTTCTATTCTATTCCATTGGTGTGTCTGTTTTTGTGCCAATACTATGCTGTCTTGATGATGACAGCTTTGTAGTAGAGGCTAAAGTCTGGGATTGTGATGCCTCCTGCTTTGGTCTTCTTCAAAATTACTTTGGCTATTCTGGGCCTTTTGTGGTTCCATATGAATTTTAGGATTCCTTGTTCTAGTTTCGAGAAGAATGCTGGTGCAATTTTGATTGGGATTGCATTGAACGTGTAGATAGCTTTGGGTACTATTGACATTTTGACAATATTTATTCTTCCAACCCATGAGCACGGAATGTTTTTCCATTTCTTTATATCTTCTTCAATTTCCTTCATAAGCTTTCTATAGTTTTCAGCATACAGATCTTTTACATCTTTGTTTAGATTTATTCCTAAGTATTTTATGCTTCTTGGTGCAATTGTGAATGGGACCAGTTTCTTTATTTGTCTTTCTGTTGCTTCATTATTAGTGTATGAGAATGCAACTGATTTCTGTACATTGATTTTGTATCCTGTGACTTTGCTGAATTCATGTATCAGTTCTAGCAGACTTTTGGTGGAGTCTATCGGGTTTTCCATGTATAATACCATGTCATCTGCAAAAAGTGAAAGCTTAACTTCATCTTTGCCAATTTTGATGCCTTTGATTTCCTTTTGTCGTCTGATTGCTGTTGCTAGAACTTCCAACACTATGTTAAACAACAGTGGTGAAGAGTGGACATCCCTGTCATGTTCCTGATCTCAGGGAAAAAGCTCTCAGTTTTTCCCCATTGAGGATGATGTTAGCTGTGGGCTTTTTATAAATGGCTTTTATGATGTTTAAGTATGTTCCTTCTATCCTGATTTTCTTGAAAGTTTTTATTAAGAAAGATACTGAATTTTGTCAAAGGCCTTTTCTGCATCGATTGACAGGATCATATGGTTCTTATCTTTTCTTTTCTTAATGTGATGTGTCACGTTGATTGATTTGTGAATGTTGAACCAGCCCTGCATCCCAGGAATGAATCCCACTTGATCATGGTGAATAATTCTTTTTATATGCTGTTGAATTTGATTTGCTAGTATCTTATTGAGAATTTTTGCATCCATATTCATCAGGGATATTGGCCTGTAGTTCTCTTTTTTTACTGGGTCTCTGTCTGGTTTAGGAATCAAAGTAATGCTGGCTTCATAGAATGAGTCTGGAAGTTTTCCTTCCCTTTCTATTTCTTGGAATAGCTTGAGAAGGATAGGTATTATCTCTGCTTTAAACGTCTGGTAGAACTCCCCTGGGAAGCCATCTGGTCCTGGTCTCTTATCTGTTGGGAGATTTTTGATGACTGATTCAATTTCTTCGCTGGTTATGGGTCTGTTCAAGCTTTCTATTTCCTCCTGATTGAATTTTGGAAGCGTGTGGGTGTTTAGGAATTTGTCCATTTCTTCTAGGTTGTCCAGTTTGTTGGCATATAATTTTTCATAGTATTCCCTGATAATTGTTTGTATCTCTGAGGGATTGGTTGTAATAATTCCATTTTCATTCATGATTTTATCTATTTGGGTCATCTCTCTTTTCTTTTTGAGAAGCCTGGCTAGAGGTTTATCAATTTTGTTTATTTTTTTCAAAAACCAACTCTTGATTTCATTGATCTGCTCTACAGTTTTTTTAGATTCTATATTGTTTATTTCTGCTCTGATTTTTATTATTTCTCTTCTTCTGCTGGGTTTAGGCTGCCTTTGCTGTTCTGCTTCTATTTCCTTTAGGTGTGCTGTTAGATTTTGTATTTGGGAGTTTTCTTGTTTCTTGAGATAGGCCTGGATTGCAATGTATTTTCCTCTCAGGACTGCCTTTGCTGCATCCCAAAGCATTTGGATTGTTGTATTTTCATTTTCATTTGTTTCCATATATGTTTTAATTTCTTCTCTAATTGCCTGGTTGACCCATTCATTCTTTGGTAGAGTGTTCTTTAACCTCCATGCTTTTGGAGGTTTTCCAGACTTTTTCCTGTGGTTGATTTCAAGCTTCATCGCATTGTGGTCTGAAAGTATGCATGGTATGATTTCAATTCTTGTATACTTATGAAGGGTTGTTTTGTGACCCAGTATGTGATCTATCTTGGAGAATGTTCCATGTGCACTCGAGAAGAAAGTATATTCTGTTGCTTTGGGATGCAGAGTTCTAAATATATCTGTCAAGTCTATCTGATCCAATGTATCATTCAGGGCCTTTGTTTCTTTATTGACCGTGTGTCTAGATGATCTATCCATTTCTGTAAGTGGAGTGTTAAAGTCCCCTGCAATTACCACATTCTTATCAATAAGGTTGCTTATGTTTGTAATTGTTTTATATATTTGGGGGCTCCCATATTTTGCACATAGACATTTATAATTGTTAGCTCTTCCTGATGGATAGACCCTGTGATTATTATATAATGCCCTTCTTCATCTCTTGTTACAGCCTTTAATTTAAAGTCTAGTTTGTCTGATATAAGTATGGCTACTCCAGCTTTCTTTTGGCTTCCAGTAGCATGATAAATAGTTCTCCATCCCCTCACTTTCAATCTGAAGGTTTCCTCAGGTCTAAAATGAGTCTCTTGTAGACAGCAAATAGATGTTTGTTTTTTTTTAATCCATTCTGATACCCTATGTCTTTTGGTTCAAGCATTTAGTCCATTTACATTCAGCGTTATTATTGAAAGATATGGGTTTAGAGTCATTGTGATGTATGTAGGTTTCATGCTTGTAGCAATGTCTCTGGTACGTTGTCTCACAGGATCCCCCTTAGGATCTCTTGTAGGGCTGGTTTAATGGTGATGAATTCCTTCAGTTTTTGTTTGTTTCGGAAGACCTTTATCTCTCCTTCTATTCTAAATGACAGACTTGCTGGATAAAGGATTCTCGGCTGCATATTTTTTTCTGTTCATCACATTGAAGATCTCCTGCCATTCCTTTCTGGCCTGCCAAGTTTCAGTGGAGAGATTGGTCACAAGTCTTATAGGTCTCCCTTTATATGTTAGAGCATGTTTATCTCTAGCTGCTTTCAGAATTTTTTCTTTATCCTTGTATTTTGCCAGTTTCACTATGATATGTCATGCAGAAGATCGATTCAAGTTATGTCTGAAGGGAGTTCTCTGTGCCTCTTGGATTTCAATGCCTTTTTCCTTCCCCAGATCAGGGAAGTTCTCAGCTATGATTTCTTCAAGTACACCTTCAGCACCTTTCCCTCTCTCTTCCTCCTCTGGAATACCAATTATGCGTAGATTATTTCTCTTTAGTGCATCACTTAGTTCTCTAATTTTCCCCCTCATACTCCTGGATTTTTTTATCTCTCTTTTTCTCAGCTTCTTTTTCCATAATTTTATCTTCTAGTTCACCTATTCTCTCCTCTGCCTCTTCAATCCGAGCCGTGGTTGTCTCTATTTTATTTTGCAGGTCATTAATAGCATTTTTTAGCTCCTCCTGGCTATTCCTTAGTCCCTTGATCTCTGTAGCAAGAGATTCTCTGCTGTTCTTTATACTGTTTTCAAGCCCAGCGATTAATTTTATGACTATTATTCTAAATTCACTTTCTGTTATATTGTTTAAATCATTTTTGATCAGTTCATTAGCAGTTGTTATTTCCTGGATGTTTTTTTGAGGGGAATTCTTCCGTTTCATCATTTTGGATAGTCCCTGGAGTAGTGCGGGACTGTGGGGCACTTCCCCTGTGCTGTCTTGAATAACTTGCGTTGGTGGGTGGGACCGCAGTCAGACCTGATATCTGCCCCCAGCCCACCGCTGGGGCCACAGTCTGACTGGTGTGTGCCTTCTCTTCCCCTCTCCTAGGGGTGGGGTTCACTGTGGGGTGGCATGGCCTGTCTGGGCTACTTGCACACTGCCAGGCTTGTGGTGCTGGGGATCTGGCGTATTAGCTGGGGTGGATCGGCAAGGTGCACAGGGGCAGAGGGGCAGGCTCAGCTCACTTATCCTTCAGAGGTCTGCTTCAGGAGGTCCCTGCGGCACCAGGAGGGAGTCAGACCCGCCGCCGGAGGGATGGATCCGCAGAAGCACAGCGTTGGGTGTTTGCGCAGTGCAAGCAAGTTCCCTGGCCGGAACTGGTTCCCTTTGGGATTTTGGCTGGGGGATGGGCGAGGGAGATGGTGCTGGTGAGCGCCTTTGTTCCCCGCCAAGCTGAGCTCTGTCCTCCGGGGCTCAACAACTCTCCCTCCTGTTGTCCTCCAGCCCTCCCATTCTCTGAGCAGAGCTGTTAGCTTATAACCTTCCTGATGTCAAGTCCCGCTTGCTGTCGGAACACACTCTGTCCGGCTCCTCCGCTTTTGCAAGCCAAACTCGGGGGCTCTGCTTGGCCGGCGGGCCGCCCCTCCACCCCGGCTCCCTCCCGCCAGTCCGTGGAGCGCGCACGGCCTCACCGCCCTTCCTGCCCTCTTCCGTGGGCCTCTCGTCTGCGCTTGGCTCCGGAGACTCCATTCTGCTAATCTTATGGCGTTTTTCTGGGTTATTTAGGCAAGTGTAGGTGGAATCTAAGTGATCAGCAGGACGCGGTGAGCCCAGCGTCCTCCTACGCAGCCATCTTCCCCAGGTCCTAGATTATTTTTTCAATCAGTATGTGAGGTAAAGGTGGGTTTCATTGATAAAAATGTTTTAAGCAAAACAAATATTTTATATTTCATGAAGGATACAGGTCTTATTAAAAAAAAGAAAAGATGAGTTTCAAAACACTTTTCCTAAAGAGTTATAGTTAAGATAGTCCATGAACCAGAACTGGCAGGGCATAATGCTTGAATCTTGATATCTCTAATTGGTTTTTAACAGATACTTTGCTGCAGCTATCCAAAAGAACACATAATATTGTAATGCTCTGAAAACCAAAGCATGTTCTCATTTTGTTAGCAACAATATTCATGGTTCTTTAAAATCCAGGGACTAACAATTCACATTATTTCATGAAAATATATTTCTTAATTTTCAAAGAAAGTCTGATAATGGTTTCTTTTTAAAAAACTAGAAACTACCGGAGTACCAAAGATAAAATAGATGTCAGATTGAGTCACAAAGCTTTTGGAAACTCCTACCCGACATTCTGACCTCCACTTGGCAGTGACATCATAATGACCTAGCTAGTTGTCGGATCTTCTGGGCAACAGAAGGGAAACCCTGAGGAGACACAGAAGATAACTGGATAAATCATATTTTCCCAATGAATTTTATATTGTTTATTTTTGTATCTGGGGTTTTTTCCTCACAGCTCCCCAATATGACTTCCCATAATGATGGTGAGAGTAAGTATTTAAAGATTTTACAGAAATAGATAAGATGACCCATTACCCTAGAAAATTGGTATGTGACAGTTTTCTAGAGGTCGATATAAAGTTTATCATTGGAAATATGGCATAATGTACATTCTAAATCTCGGCCTCAAATCCTTTGTGAAAAAATGCAGCTGAAAAGGGGAAAGTAGTAAAAGAACTCAACATATTTCTGATCATGCTTTTTACAGAGTCTGGGGACACGATGTTATCTGAAATGATGCTACCTGAAAAACAAGGTAAACAGGCACTGGAAAATAAGGAACCGCCAGAAAACAAGGAACTGATGGAAAATAAGGAACCGCTGGAAAACAAGGAACCACCAGAAAATAAGGAACCGCCAGAAAATAAGGAACCTCCAGAATATAAACCACCGGAAAATAAGGACCCACCAGAAAATAAGCCACTGGAAAATAAGGTGGATACTCCTGCTAATGAGAAGAGTGGCAATTATTATAAAGATATAAAACAATGTAAGTCTTTAAAGTTAACAGCAATACATATGCAAAATCTAGTTATTCTGGTTTGATTTATTTTAACTTTTTAAAACTCTATCATTTTATTTCCTACATCTTAAATTCCTATTTACCTTCTAAATGTTTCCATGTGTAAAATGAAATTTTTATTTTCTATCACTTTGTTTTCATGAGACGCTATGAAGTTTAACAAGATTCTTTCAATAATGGTCTGTAATTAACAGGGCACGTGGCATTCTGGTGACTTGCAATTGATCTAATTCTATGGTTTTTTGTTAACCAAACTTTCTTTGGAGGTGTGTATCCATTTTCTAGGGCTGCTAAAACAAAGTACCACAGACTGGGTAGCTCAGAGCAACAGAAATTTATTCTCTCACAGTTCTGGAAGCGAGAAATCCAAAACCAAATTTTTGGTCATGCCATACTCTCCCCAAAGCCTCTAGGGAAGGATTGTTCCTTGCCTCTTCCAGCTTCTGGTAGCCCCAGGCATTCCTCAGCTTGTCACGAATTCCCATCTCTGCCTCCATCTTCACATGGCACTCTTGCTCTGTCTCTCTGTCCATTTCCATCTTCTTGTAAGGACACCATATCAGATGAGGATCCCAACCTACTCCAGGGTGACTCCCATCTTTTTTTCCCTGCCCTACCCTACCCTACCCCACCTTACCCTGCCCAGCCCTGTCCAAGGCGGCCAGACTAAGAAGCTGACTTCATCTTGATTAATTTTATCTTCAACAACCCTATTTTGAATTAGGTTTCATTCTGAGGTGCTGGGGGTTCAGACTTTTGGAGGGGGGGCAAAATTCAATTCATGTCAAGATGACTTTAAGATGTTTGGAAGGTCCATCAAACTTCAGTTTATTCATCATTACTCATACGGGCTTTCTTTCCATCTCCTTGTAAGGTCCACCATTCTAAAAAGTGAAAAGTTCGTAAGAAACACTTGTTAAGAATAAAAACAGGGGTGCCTGGGTGGCTCAGTCGATTAACCGTCCAACTTTTGCTCTCGGCTCAGATCATGATCTTGAGCTTTGTAGGTTCGAGCCCCATGTGGGGCTCTGTGCTAACAGCATGGAGCCTGCTTGGGATTTTCTCTCTCTCTCTGTCCCTCCCCTGCTCCCTCTCAAAATAAATAAACTTTTTAAAAATGAAAAATAAAAAAATTAAGATTAAATCTAATTATCTTGGGATTCTTATTAACATTAATCAAATTAAAAATAGAAATACAATCAAGATATAGACATATATATACATGTACAAATATATACACTCAAGTACTTTGATAACAATAATGCGTAAGTTGTATTTCTATTTTCTCTTTGATGAATCAATATCTGTCTTTTGTAGGTGCAAAAAACACCTGATGCTCAGAGAGGTCAATTGCCAGGTTTCATAGCTACCAAAAGCAGAGTCAGGAGGAGTGGGATCTAATCTGTCCAGCATCAGACCGCCACTATGGTGTGCACATGGTTCAACCATTCCCCTTTCAGGATGTACCTCTGGAATTAACCAGAGGGTATAAATCAAGAGCTTGATGATAACTTTGATTAAAGAAAAAAATCATTCTTACACACACAAATACATACAAAACATAAATGAAATCTTACCAAAAATGTGTCAAGATTTACTTTTCTCATTTAACACCTCGAGCTCATTTCACATCTATCCACTAGGTGGATACCTAGTACTCCAGAAAATGATGTCCCATAATTGAGCCACTATCTTTTTTAAAGAATTAGATTATGTGCAGTTTTTCCCTTGGACATTCTTCTCATATATGCTTAAGTGTATCTCCCTTTAGATAGATACCAAGTACTGGACATTGCTGAATAAAAAAATGAATCTTTAAAAATATTGATAGATACCACCAAATTGCCCTCCAAAAAGCATCTACCAACTTATTTATTTGTTAATGTTTTATTTTTATTTTTCACAGAGAGAGAGAAAGAGAGAGAGTGAACAGGGGAGGAGCAGATAGATAGGGAGACACAGAATCCAAAGCAGGCTCCAGGCTCTGAGCTGTCAGCAGAGAGCCCGAGGCGGGGCTCGAACTCACAAACCGTGAGATCATGACATGAGCTGAAGTCGGACGCTTAACCGACTGAGCCACCCAGACACTGCCAAAAAGCATCTACCAATTTATAGCCTCCAAGAATGCTCCACAATCTTACCTACAATGAAAATTGTTAACCATATTTTGTGAATATAAATGAGAATTTTCCATGACTATTTTCATTTGCATTCTGATTACTTATGAAGTTGAGCATTTTTCTCCGTATTTTTGGGATATTTTTATTCCTACTTCTATGATTTGCCTATTCATATCCATGGCCCATTTTTCTATCAGGTTGTATTTTGATGTATTTGTAGGGGCTCTTTTATGTTTAGCAAATTGTTTTTGCTATAGTAATAGTTAACAGGTATTTTCCCCCCAGGCTATTGCTTATCTTTAAAACGTGTTTAGGTATCTTAATCACAGAGAAAAATTTTAATTTTATGAAATCAATGTTGATTATTTTTTTAAAAAATTTGTATTTTGGTTAGATAGGTCTTATTCAATCCAAGATAAATTATTTTCCTATTTTTTCAAATGATTTCATATTTTTTGTCTTTAACTTTTAGTTCTTAAATCAGTTATCTTTGTATATGGCATAAAATAGGCATGAAACTTTGTGTTTTTCAAGGAGGATTGCCAAATATTGAACACCAATTCCCTACTTATGTGAAACCCATTTAATATATACTCTCATTTGAACTTGGGTCAGTTGCTACCTTTTTTATTGTTTCTTTGATCTGTCTTTCCCTGTAAAAATACCACTGTGTCTTAGTTTCTATACTTTCATAACTTACAACATACGTGTTGGGCTTTTGCTTCCTTTTGCTACATTTTTCCGTAGATCTAGCTCAGAAATTCCTCAAAAATCATGATACATTAATGGGACTGTGTGTGTGTGTGCATGTGTGTGTATGTGTAAGCATGAGTGTAAGCCTGAGTGGTATGACGAATGAATAGATGTGTATGTACTAAACACACATATGTATTCACGTACATATAAGATTTTCTGTCATTTCATGAGATTTTGGAAAAAAGAGACATGTATATATATTCATATGTCAATGATTCAGTCAGCCATCTTGATCCAATCTACTCTTACTCTGGGTGGATATATCCATTGGTTTTGAATTATAACCAACCCCACTGACAACTTTTAAGAGCAAGATTCTTTATGTACATATGTAAATGTGAACATGTATGGGAGACTGTGATTGTTATTGTTATTGAAATATATACTGTTTAAGCTGTTCTATAATCTAACAGAAGGTTCAGGGGCAAACTAATGCTTCTTACTTGGCTTTTGATTATATCAATACAGTGATAATAATATACACCTATAAATCTACTTTAGCACTTGTTATAATTTCCTCAATAATTTCTCCTTGGAATGTTATTTAATATCAGGATACCAATTTGGCTTTTTCCCCCATGAATTTTATTTTTAAACCTTGCCTCATTTCCTCACTTTGTAGATGAAGACTATCTCAAATACTTTATCATTCTTTTCTTGGAATTAGTACCTTTGTTTTAAGAAAAAAAAATCAGATGAGGAAAAATTTTTATTTTATTTTATTTATTTATTTATTTATTTATTTTTTTACAACACCCAGTGCTCATCCCAAAAGGTGCCCTCCTCAATACCCATCACCCACCCTGCCCTCCCTCCCACCCCCCATCAACCCTCAGTTTGTTCTCAGTTTTTAACAGTCTCTTATGCTTTGGCTCTCTCCCACTCTAACCTCTTTTTTTTTTTTTTTCCTTCCCCTCCCCCATGGGTTTCTGTTACGTTTCTCAGGATCCACATAAGAGTGAAAACATATGGGATCTGTCTTTCTCTGTATGGCTTATTTCACTTAGCATCACACTCTCCAGTTCCATCCACGTTGCTACAAAAGGCCATATTTCATTCTTTCTCATTGCCACGTAGTATTCCATTGTGTATATAAACCACAATTTCTTTATCCATTCATCAGTTGATGGACATTTAGGCTCTTTCCATAATTTGGCTATTGTTGAGAGTGCTGCTATAAACATTGGGGTACAAGTGCCCCTATGCATCAGTACTCCTGTATCCCTTGGATAAATTCCTAGCGGTGCTATTGCTGGGTCATAGGGTATGTCTATTTTTAATTTTCTGAGGAACCTCCACACTGCTTTCCAGAGCGGCTGCACCAATTTGCATTCCCACCAGCAGTGCAAGAGTGTTCCCGTTTCTCCACATCCTCTCCAGCATCTATAGTCTCCTGATTTCTTCATTTTGGCCACTCTGACCGGCGTGAGGTGATATCTGAGTGTGGTTTTGATTTGTATTTCCCAGATGAGGAAAAATTTAAAGGAACAAGAAGTAACTTAGCTAGTTGCTGAAAATATTTGATCTTGTGTTTTTAGATGTGTTCACAACGCAAAATGTAAATGGCAGCCAGTCTGAAATATCTGTGAGAGCAACAACCGATTTGCAATTTGCTCTAAGAAACTGTAAGTACTGAAAGTAGTGAAAACCACCACTGCAAATAGGAAGAGCCCTTAAAGCAAGATTTCAAAATAGCTCTAGAGAGTATCAAGTAGGAAAAAGGTCTTAGTGGAGCTAGTGTCAGAGAATCCTACCTCCAAAATAAGGAGACTCCACACCCCTTGCACTAATAAAGTTAGAAGTCAAGGAGGTTCTTGCATTTCTTAGCCTCATGTTTTTGGTTTTCATGGAAAGATAAATGACTAAATGTATAGCTCTATAAAACTGTATGTCTTTCTTAAGCCCACATTTTTACTCCTTTCTGCTTATACTGTATGTCTTTCTTAAGCCCACATTTTTACTCCTTTCTGCTTATACCTCCAACTTCAAATGTTCTTATTTCTTTTTTGTGTCTTTCCACCAAGCATAATGAATTTGCTAAATAAAGCTGTTGCCAGCATGTGAGTTTGGAGGCCATTAACAGTCTCCAAAGTACATATACATATCTATATGTATATGTTTAAAGATATACATATCTTTCACCATGAAGTGTTGGCAGCTCAAATCTATAAAACCCCCAAGCATAAAACAGAAGACAAGGAAAAGAGGATAAAATTAAATAGAGAAGAGAGAATGTGTCTGGCTCTGGAAACTTTAATATTGGGAAAAGCCAGACTCAGTAATACCTAATTGTTAATAAAAGCTATTTGATAATAATGGAATATTTTGAACAATTCCAAACCTTGGGAAATAAATTAGGGACATTTCAAGGGCATGTGTTAATTAAACAAATCACTCACGGGAATTTTGTTTGTGTACACCAAACATCACCTTAAGTTGTTTGGGACAAGAGACAGAGAGGCAGGTCTTACACCAAGTAGCTCAAATTCCTTAAGAGATGGATTTTTGAGGACCATAGGACCCATGAAAGAAATTGCAAAACCTAATTGCTATTCCCACAATTCAAGTCTCCAGAGTATTGTCAAAGAAAGTTGGATAGGGATAAGAAATTGTTGCCATTTAAAATGGGGATCTGACAGAAGGAGATATGCTAACATGGTAGGGACATTCTAGAGGAGCAAGCCCCTCAAGGAGTTGGAACTCTGCAGAAAATTTTTGACTAACAATTGGAACTAGAACCATGAGGGCAAGGGGGCAATCCACACGATTTTTTGACAAAATAGAGTATGAGGGTTCTATAGCAGACCTCGAGGATTACTTACCAATTTTGTTGGAGTCCTGCCTGAATCATGTCAAGTCTGGAAACAGATTCTCTTTTCCATAGCTTTCTTGCCAACAAGGTACCTGTCATGGTGCTGTTGGTAGCCTCAGTCCGAATTAACTCTGCCTCTATGTAGAACTTCTTCTATAGCGAGATTGCCTGTACTTCGTGTGGAACTTCATTAGCGCCTGCATTAAACAAAATTGACTGAAATGGCCACCATGGGGGGTAGAGAGGGGTGGAAAACGTCTCGGGTCACAATTGTTGCCAAATACACTCTTAGTGACATTCCTCCAGAAGAGGGGCACATTATAGACTGAAATATATAGTAAATCAGGCCTGAAAACCCTTGAATTTGTTTTGAATAGTAAAGGAAACGTTTCCCATTTACAAGGATACTGATGTACCTTCCTCTTCCACGTCCTGACACTGACCAGCAATCAAGCTGTTCTGGGCTGATAGTATCACTTCAAGTTCTGCTCAGAATACCATCTGGTATTTCCCTCTTTTACCTCTAAAAGAAGCTTCTGGCCCCACAGTACCAGCTTTTCCTCTTTCCCACAAATTATAGGCGTATTAATCCCCTCTCGGGCAACCCATTTTCCCAAAACTTTATTCTTCAATGCCTTCGTCTTTCCCCTCATTTAGGATATCTCAGGAAAATGTCAACATCTTTCTTTTTCTTCTATGTTCCATTTTTTAGCTTAAAAAAAATGCCTAATCACAGACGTTGCCAATATTTGTATGTGCTGATAATTTATTATCCCTTTTCCTAGATAAACTCAATGAAACAACTACGTCATTTCCTGGGAAAGCCACCAGTGAAGAACATGCTACTGAACCCCCTCAAAAACAATATCGAAGTATTAAAGTTTCTACACATTAGTCATACCTGGAGCATATCATTATATGATTTAATTTAAGTCTCATTACTCTGGGTGTCTCATAAAGTAATAGCATGCTATAAAGAATTTACACAGCTGCAATTTAAAGTCACTTGAAAATCTTTGAAACCATAGAAGTCTGAGTCCATTTTTAGATTTACCTGATGAAGGGAGAGGATGTGAGCTCTTTTTAAAATAAAATCTATTTTAACAAAATGTATTACACTTATATTTATATTCAACATAAATATATTTAATACATTTTAATATTATTTTAAAAATAATAATGTACAAGTGTGTATCTGCTTGAGGAATAAATTTATTTCTAATTAGAGTCAATTATTAGTGTTTCTCAAAATTATTGGTGGGGGGTGGGGGGCGGCTGGTAGTGAGAGGTTTCAAAATCAAAATCATCATTTATCTCTCCTGCTGATAATATTGTTCCTTATGAAATATTTGTGAAAACATAACCCCCAGATGGCTCTCCTCTAAGGTCTTGAACGAGTGGTCTAATTGAAGACAATGGACCTGTCATTACATGAAACCCTATTTTCTCCAGTTCATGCAATCCAAGTATGTTTCTCACGTGACTGTTGTGAATTAGTTTGCATCTCTAACACTACTAAAACAAACAACTTAGTCATCTTTTTTATCTATTTAGAACTAGAAAATCATCCTAGTGATATCCTTTCTTAAATATCTTTAGTAATTTACTACTAGGTTTGGGATCATGTTCTAATTACTAAACCAGGCGTTTAAATCTGGAACAATCTGACCCCTGGGAAAGGTTCAAGTTTCTTCTGTGGTCCCATTTCCCACCCACATTCTTCACTTCAGACTACCTGAGGCTCTTAGAACTTACCAGATCTGCTCATGACTCTGACTTTGTTCACAGTGAAATAACCTCACTCTTCCCTTGTTTGCCTAGCAAACAATTTCTAGTCCTCTAAGACTACATTGGAGCATCATCTCCCTTTCGAAGAGTTTCCGGCCTTTGCAGCTGGTCTCTATGTGCACACCACTTGTGTGTTTCTATTGAAGCCCCCGTTATCCTGCAACATAATGAATAGTGATTTTTGTCTGTCTCCCAAACAGAGGGTGTGTTCCTTCAGCATAAGGTCCATGTCTTGTCACTTTTGTAACTTTAGTGCTGACCACAGGGTCTGGAACATGGTAGGAGCTCAAAGTATAACTGTTACATGACCAACAGAAAAGTGAATAAATGTTCTATCCTAAATTTACTAAAGCGAACTCACCTTACCTAGTTATCCTGTTCTATTTTGTTTTTTAAACAGGACGAACCAACCGTCCAAATGAGCCTGCATTTTGGACAATGTTAGCTAAAGGTAAACTGACAGTCGTTAGGTAGCTGAGAAAATGTTTTGGTTTTCTAAAGACTTATGCAAGAAAGCCAAGACCAGTGTAATTTTGTTCTAATGAGTCAGTTCTAATATTAAGGATTAATATTAGATTAATTAAGAATTAATAAGTCAACATTTTGCTGCCATTATCATACATAATAGCAAATGCAAATCAAAACCACAAAGTTGACCGTGTCCTGCATTTTCTGATTCCCTCTCCTAAATGTTTATTCTCCTATAAATATTGCAGCCTTGTCATTCAATTTATTTATGATTAAAAATTTTAAGTAAGGCTCTTGCTCAATATAGTCCCTCTCTGTGTTTGAAGCAATTTGCCCATAAGCACATGGAAATGTGTGAATAAATGCAAAATATATATCAAAATATATGCAAGCATCTGTCAAAATGCATATGTAATATGTATTGCGTATGTCAAAAGCATATAGGCATACGTGAATAAATGTAATGTGCATTGATATATATGCATGTATAAATGTATATATCATATGTAGATGCACACATGAGTAAATGTAATTCATGTGGCATACACATATATGCACATTGTAGACATGAAATATATACATACCCAGTTGATCCTCATTATTTGCAGATTTTGTATTTGTGAATTTACCTACATCTAAAGAGTATTTGTAACCCCCCAAATTACTTTCGTGGTCGCTTGTGGACATGCCCAGAGCAGCAAAAATTTTAATTGCCTGACACTCAATGTTCCCAACTGAGGTAAAACAAGGAAGGCAACGCTCTGCCTTCCTTTTTTTAGCTTTTACACTGGCAAAAGTGGTTACCACTTTACACTGGTAAAAGTTGGTGGTTTACTTAGTGCTGCGTGTTTTGCATGTTTGTGCATTTTGTTGGTGGTTTTGCTAATTAAAATGGCCCCTAAGTGTAGTATTAAGATACTGGTTAGTATTCCTAAGCACAAGAAGGCTGTGATATACCTTATGGAGAAAATATGTGTCAGATAACAGGCATATTTATGATTCTGTTAATCATGAATTCACTGTTAATGAATCAACAATATATATTAAATAAAATATCATTAAACAGAAACACAGAGAAAACAAAGTTATGTATTGGTTGGTTGATGAAAATGTGACCAGAGGTTCACAGCAACCTAACCTTGTATTTCCCCTAGGGGCAGCAACTTGGTATTCACTAATTCAGTGTTCACATGACTTTATGGAACATAAGTGTCATGAATAATGAGAATAAATTCTATATATTAAACGCACGCACAGTAATTTTAGGAAGTTAATTTTGTTTACCTTAACACCAATTTATTGTTTTAACAGCTTTAAATGCAACACCAACAGCTGAGGAGCTTGAGGAAAAAGATCAATTATTTCACCCAATTCCACGTAAGCACAAAACACTTCAATTAAATGGATGCATCAATGCCAGCACACATTTTAGTGTGTGACTTCACTGTGTGGCAATAGTGTTTTCCCCAGTAATGTGAAGTGTATGTGAAAGGGTAGCACGGTGGCTAACACTATATCAGAGAGGACAGTTGCTGTTTTAGAGAAGCAACTGTCCCTAAGCATTATTCTCCAGGTACCATGTTGGAGAGGGCTATTTTTATTTTCCCGTTTTATAACTTCTATTCCTAAAACAGATAAACCAAATGGGGGAGTAGGCAAGTGAATCATATATAGAACACAGTTTTTTTTTAATTGATAGACTCTAATTTCAGAGCAGTTTGGGGCTTACAGAAAAAAAATGAGCAGAAAGTACAGATTTCTCCTATATTTCCTCTACTCAGTTTTTCCTATCATTATCAACTTGCATTGGTTTAGTACGTTTTATAATTTACAAGCCAATGTTGATACATTATTATTAGCTGAAGTCCATAGTTTACATTAGGGTCCACACTCTGTGTTGTACAGTTCTGTGGGTTTTGACAGATGTATGATGTCATGTGTCTACCATTACAATCATACAGAGTAGTTTCACTGCCCTAAAAATCCCCTGTGGTGCACCAATCCATCCCCTCTGTCACTAATCCCCGGCTACCAACTGCTCTTTTCACCATCTCCATATTTTTGCCTTTTCCAGAATGTTCTATAGTTGGAAACTATAGTATATTGACTTTCACAAGGCTTTTTGCACTTGCTAATATGCATTTAAAATTCCTCCATGTATTTTTGTGGCTTGATGGTTCATTTCTTTTTATCACTAGATAACATTTCATTGTCCACACAATTGGACAATGTACAATAAATTGTACCAATATATTTATCCTTTCACCCACTAAAGGACATCTTGATTACTTCCAATTTTTGGCAATAATGAATAAAGCTGCTATAAACATTCATATGTAGGTCTTTGTGTGGACATAAGTTTTCAGCTCATTTGGGTCAATACCAACAACCGTGATTGCTGGATTGTATGGTAAAACTGTTTAGCTTTGTAGGAAATTACCAAACTGAATTCCAAAGTAGCTATACTGTTTTGTATTCCCACCAGCAAGAAATGAGAAAATTCCTGCTGCTGAATGCAGTCTTGTAGTTTTCATTAATGGATTAGTCATATTTATATGAGTAAAAGAACTGATTTCAATAGAAAATGTCACAATAAGGCAATACATTAATTTACCCCCAAAACCTCTGTCCTACAAATAAACTACTGGGAAAAAATTGCACCTGGTAATACATCTAAGTCCTGACAACTCTCTTCTGTATTGGATTATTTGTAATAAATACAGCCGTTCGCCTTGCAGTGTTTAAAGAAAATGAAGAGACTTCTTTGTTTAGAAAAATTGTATATAGAAATGACAAAGGCTGCATTACCTTAGAAATACTTTGTCTTTCCAAGTAATTAGATTGGGCATGACTTATTTTCTGTCATGTATTGAGTACATATTACATGCCAGGTGCTTTACATACATTATTATGTCGGTTTTCACAGCAACTCCATGAAGTTGGTATTATCGCCATTTCACAGACGAGAGAACTGAGGCTGAGAGAGAAAACCTGTCCATACTTGTAATTAGCTTTGTCATAATGTCCAGTGGTTGAGAATTCCAAACCCTTCTCTAGTTTTGACCATCACCTCAAAAAACAAAATGTACTACAAGTACACCTCTTTATAAAAAACCTTTTAAGGAGTAGCAAAGCAATTCAGGAGCACAGCCCATTTCAACATCATTTGTTTGATTATTCCCGAAGTAATCTGCCTTGAAGTCAAGATAATCAATGATAGTTGTACATTTCACTCTACTTGGTCTAAGATCGTACTCTGACAGTTAACAGAATGAGAGAATACAGACATGGGAGCTTGTCACTGCTTATCCAAAACATCATTACCTAACAAATAATGAAAACCTTTGTAAGTTTTGGGTGGGAGAAAGCTGGGGGAAGAAAGCTGGGAGAAGAGAGAAATAACAACATGGTCATTTAAAGTCGCATTAAATAAATGGCTATTAAGTGAGGCATAAATTCAGGAAAATATAAAATTTGGCAGTAAAGTTATATTTTCATCAATAGATTTGGTATCTTTGATAGCTCTGGGTCTGGACATGATTTTTATCACATAACTTATTTTAGAAAGCAGTAAGTTTTCATTTCTTTTTTTAACATCATATACATTAGGTTTGATCTCAGTAATAAAATGGCAAATTCATTTCTTAAACCTCAGTACACCATCCTTTTGGCATTAGAGAAAAATCAGTGCAGTTCCCAACAGTAAAATTCTATCTTTCTCTGCTGAAGGACTAACCCCTGTTGTGTGAGTCCATCATATTTTCAATAGTCATCTTTCCAGTGGTTTTTATTAGGGAGGAAGATTCCTATATACACACTTTAGCACCTGGTAATGTGGGTTTGAAACCAGATTTTGCCACTTAATAGCTAGGTGCCACGGGCAAATTCATAAACTTCTGTGATCCTGTAAAATGGAGCTAAGAACAGCTCTTCCAGGACTGTAGTGAAGGTTTAAAAAAAAGTGAAGGGCACTTAGCCATAGGATGGAGCCTACAGTCTTCTCTGCATGGTATATGAGTAGTGGGCGTGAGTAGTGACTACTCTGGATGGCAAACGCTTTTCTGCAGTTGCTCTGCTATCCTTACTTCTCCAGGAAACATGCTGGACTCGGTTACTCTTTCCCATTGCCTTTTCTTTCTTTCTTCTCAGAATCTGATTTGAATGCCATAAATGAAGATAACATGACACAGCTACAGGAAATCAAGTTAAAATTAATGCTGGGCATCTCGCTGATGACCCTCCTCCTTTTTGTCATCATCTTGGCCATCAGCAGTGCCTTGCTGTACAAGGTGAAGACAATGAGGTAAGTCTGCAGACCTCTGGAGTCTTTGTAACAGGTGTGATATGAAGCTCACACCCTCCTTTCTTTAGTAGGCTGTTAGGAAATGCAGCTCCCAAATTTATCTGTAAGATACGAGGTTAGGCTCCATTTCCCCTATTCAGAAAGGAGCATGGGGCTGTCTCTCAGGGAGAATTTTTCCCCAGTATTTTAGTCATCTAGAGATAAAAATAACACTAGTCAATCGAAAAGGATATAGAGAATTTAGATATGCATTCTTTCTTCTAGCTTGGGAACAAAAGAACTATGACCTCTGTTCTCAACAGCACATCTGCTTAGGGTCTAACATTTTTTACTTATTTATATGGCATTATACCAAGTAATTGGACAAAATTCCAATCCCATATTGTTTCAATTTTTGTGATGCCTTTCTGAATTGAGTTGAGCTGCAAATGTATGTAATTAGGAACAATTCTTGATACCTGTTTTCTTTTTCAGTTATAAAAATCCAGTTCTAACCGAATACTCCGTCAACCCAGAGCTGGCAACTCTGTCTTACTTCCACCCGTCAGAAGGTGTATCAGACACATCTTTTTCTAAGAGTGCTGACAGCAGCACATTTTGGGGTACTACATCTTCAGAATTGAAAAAAGAAGACACATGGTTAAAATCTAGAACAACGGACATGATTTCCACAGCCTCAGATGATACAGGCATGAATGATGAGTCAGATTTAATTCAGAGTGAGGAACCAAGTGAAGAAACTCCCACAGATTGAATAGACATTAAGTTCGAGTCTGAAAGCAATTTCTTTGGGACTCTCATTAAGGTCATGACTTGGAAACTCTGCTGAGGAATTTAAGTTTTCTGATGTCTGAAAAGGAGGACATATTCAATAAAATTATCTCAGCCATGAAAGTTTTATAATGGAAAAAATACAAGAAAATAAATTAAGGTGTGGAAAACTCATCCGGTAAAAATAATTCTGGACAGTGACTTATGAAAAGTATTCCCTTTAGGCTGGTTCTCTTTAAAATGAAGACATTTAGATATTTATCTTATCTGCATTCTGAGAACTTTCAGGGTAATCACCATTACCTACGCCCCACCCCAAAGCAAAAAGAACACACCTGTTTGTGTCTTACTGGTGAAACAGTTGTGCCCTATCAAGAAATGAAACTAAATTAGTACTAGAGCCTCCTAGCATTCTTGTTTAAAAGTCGTCAACTTCTCAGTGACTTAGGAGGCTGTCCATCCCAGGAGTATTTCAGTTTACAAAGAAGACCCATGGAATATGGATATTGTTTCACTTTGAGGAATTAGTTTCAACAGGGAAGATTTTAGGAACATGCATCTGGTCTTTTGTGGATGTGTGTAGAGCTGGGGGTTGGAGGGGAACTTAGGTTTCATTGCCTTCCTAAATTCTCACCTACTTTATGTTAGGCAGTTTGGTATATTATATCACACTGAATTCTATTACCCTATGAAAAGCACATTTATTTCACAGATCAACAAACGAAAACTCAGGTAAGTCAGATGCCTTGTCTAAGATCACCTGAGGGAGAAGGGCAAAGCTAAGATGTTCTTCCAAAGCATGGTTCTCTCTGTGATCCGTGAAGGCTAACAGTCAAATATAACAAAAACCAAAGGACGCTGTTTAGGAGCAAGGTCAGCCCCACATAAATATGGTGGAAGGCTCCTTAACTGAGGGTCCTTTAAGTTCTTGGAAAACTGTTCTCCCCACCCCTAGCTTATGTCTCTATGAACCTTCCCCATGGAGGATAGACACACTCTTTCCACTCACCTGCCACTTCCCCTACTGTGGATTCTCAATCATTTGCTCACTCCCTATTTTCTCCCTTGACTCCAGCCCCAGTCTCACCATTGGTTGGGAAAGCTAGGAAGCTCCGCCTTTGAGTAGCTTGGGACTATATAAGACCTACCCCTGAGCGAAAAGACGTGGCAAGGCAGCTCATCTCAGGTAGGCTCAGAGAGTGTACAAATCGTGACTCAGGGGTGGCCTTGAGCAGTAGCCCATGCTACCTTTTGCCGGGTCCTTTTGCCATTTTCCGTGCCCTTAGGACCGTCCCGGGGGGGTCAGTGCCAGCATTTGTTTTGTCAGTTCAGACACCAGGAAATGCAGTGGGAAATGAGTGAGGCAGATGATTGCAGCTGCTTGAAAGTCCTCCAGGTGTGGAGGAGCCATGGGAGCCATGTTGAATCCAGGGATGAGAAAGGGCTTGTGGAAAAAAATGTCAGGTGGGCGTGAGGGGTTGACTACCATTCACTCCCACCTCTTTTCTTCACCCACCCTTGAAAATGTCCTTGATAGAAATAGGTGTAAGTCGCATTTTAATGACCCAACTTCTCTCCAGGACTCAAAAGTATTAGAGAATTAATCGATATTGCATTACTATGGTTTAAATGGCCAAAAGAGATGTAAACCATATTTTTAAAAATTGGTTTCTCATCCTCAGTTGGCATAGCTTGTGGAGACCACTGCAGACACCATTGTAAAGTTCAGTCAAGTTATAGTGGGGGTGGGGCATGAAGCATATCAGGTAACCTTACTAGTATCCACCTCTGGCCTCTTGCTTGGTCTAGAAGTAAGGAGAGGTCCGTGTAGCCCGGGCTGGTGTGTGCGTGTGTCTGTCTGTGTGTTGGGGGTGGGGGTGCCTCATTTGTCCTCTACTAACCAAACCTACATTTCCTCAGCAGGTTCTCTAGATCTCTGTTTGCCCTGAAAGGTCATGAAAAAATCGCTTTTTAATTTCTGTCTCCCAGGCATTCTGTCTCGACTCTTATTTCCTTTCTCTGATGCCCATAATCTGCCTCTTCCCCAGCCCTCAAAGAGGTACTTTGATCTATTTTCCTACTGGCTACTTAAGGGCAATTCCTACAGGGTGGCTGTTAAAAGAGAAAAACTCTTGCTTTAGGAGGAAGAACCAAGTTGTCCCCGAGTCTCTAAGAGCAAAATCTCCCCAGCATCACACCCAGGATCAGGAGCCTTAAGTGCCAACCTCTATTCCCTTTTTCTTTATCCCTCCCGTGAAAAGTATGTTTTGAGATATGTTGGAACAGTAATGGTGCTATGGGGATCCTAAGTGGGAGAATTTTTCTCAGGCCTTTTGGGTGGTCCCATGATTCCTGAAACCTGGGCGTGGAGGGGCAGTAATGTTCGGGAAGATGGAGTGGGCTGGTTGTCTCAAGAGCCCCTCTTTCCTGGGTCCAAAGTACAGGACACATGGGGTGCAGTGACTGAGAGCCCCGCGCACACGCCCCCTTCTACGTGTGTTTCCCTGCCCACGTCGTCACGTGATCAGGGAGGCGGGGCGAGCGGCGCTCGCTGGGCTGTGGTAGCCTTGCTACCGACCAGGAGATGCCTGCTCCCGCCGCGCTGGATCCTAGAAAGGCATGCACAGGTTTGCTGGCTGTAAGATGGATGTGCGTGGACTTGTGTCACCCATACCCATCATGGAATTACTCTAAGGGGTTTCCTATGCTCTGGTGCAAGGAGGTGCGGTGGGACCCTGGTTGCAGCAAGAAGTGTTTATAATCCAAAGGAGATTTTCTCAGTCACCTGTAGCCTGACCAAAGGTTCTTAAGTGTGCCTTCAAACTTCAAAATTAACCCTTCAAATATAGCTTCTGGTGGGGGAAAAAAGTTTTTGTTTTTTTTTTTTAACTTGTGAGATGGAGAGAAAGTATAAACACATTTTTTTTTCAATAGTGCCCCCAAAGCACTGCTTAAACAGTCCTTCCTCAATCAAGGCAACCAAATGAAACCCAGCTGATGCCAGAATGCAGTTCCGGCTGGTTATCCTGAGTTTAGACCCCTGTCCGCGTTTATTTAAAGAGAAATTAGATCCAGGCGTTTATGTTTGGATCCTAGGATAGTTCTCCTTTTGGGGTTTGCTCTTGGCCTTCTCCTTCCTCCCCCCAAATGTCATTCACCTTTGTAACCCATTCTTGTACATTTCAGCAGTGTTAATTTAACAGGAAAAGAGGTTGCTGAGCCAGGAGAGAGCTCCTTGTGTAAAAAAGCAGCATGTGTGTTATCAAAACATGTGGATTATCGAAAATAAATTCACAGGTTAAAAGTTGGACCACATGTTCTATCTGAAATCTCTTGTTTGAGAGAAGAGAGAAGTGTATAAATTATCCCATAAATGATATAGGAAAATGTATCTTGAAAAGAGGGAAGAAACTTCTGATTTCCTTAGTTAAAAGTCAGAAAGGAGCTGCCAGGTATTGGGAACAGCTGTTACTGTGAGCCTTTTCTCTTGTTACTATCCTGGTTTTTTCTCAGGAGTGTGAATCCACCTGCTCTAGAGTTTTGTTTTATTGATTGATTTTTTTTTTTTTTTTTAAGATTTTTTATGTTGGTGGGCAGGGGAAGGGGGCAGTTTATGTTTGAGACAATCAGTAGACTACCAGGGACCTTAATGAAAATTTTGAATCCCACTGAATTAAGGAAAGACTAGTGCTTTAAATAATGTTTTCTTAGAGAAGATATATTGGTGTATGAAACGATGTACAATTCGGTGTAAGTGGCATTCGGGTATTTGAACTGGTTCCAAATTGTCATTGGTTGGTAAATAATCTCAATAGGCTATATCCAAACTATATCATGTTTGACAGAGTTTAAAAATTATGTATAAACCTGGCCCCACATCGGTGGGGCACTTTAGTAATAAGGCACGAATGTACTTTAATCAGTCATGGATATGAGCTCGACATTTCAAAGACTTAAACAGAGCTAGTTCTTGACCTCTTCTGCTTCTAAGAACCGATCAGTTAGTAGATGGCTGGGTTTGGAAGAGCTAATGTCCTTTTGATAGTAAACTCCTTGTCCAGGATATTCTGGAGTCTGCATTTCATCTGAAGTGATTTTTAAAGATAAAACTTCTCTTGCATTGACAAAACTAGGCACAACCATGGAAGAACTGGAAAGGCTCAGCAAAGAAATTGAATCCGTCAAGACTGAGGTTGAAGAAAAGCAGAAGAGCCTCTCCAAGCTTGCTTTAACACATGAAGAGCCATCGCAAAGTCACATGACCTCCTTCAGGAATACAAATATGAGGCAAGATTTTCTTGAAAATCTCCCGCTTCCAAAGGAAGAGTGGCACGAGCCATCAAAGAATGAAGAGAGTCAGGCCAGAAAGTATGTACTGGACCACAAATGTCCAGCAACTGATCTTGAATATGATCCCTTGCTGAATTATTCTGCAGAGCTGCTTGGGGCATCGAAAGCGACACAGTCTGAGCCTGACGAACAGCAAGTCTGCCGCTTGAAAAAATCTGTGGATGAGAATTGCCACATGTCCCAGGAGAGCCAAAGGCCTCATGTTTCACCAATAAGAATTACAATAAATCTTCAAGAATCTGATGAAGATGACCTTGTAATAGATGTACCTCCAATCATGCCTACTTCTAAGAAACCTAAACCATTGAGAGGCTTCAAATATCAGAATATGGATGAAAGGGTACCTATAATGTCCCCAGAGGAGAGGAGTCTTCAAATTACTGGCACAGAAGAGGAAAAAATCGATAAAACCCAACTAACCACACAAGTAGATGATGACGGTAACAAATCAGAACCACCAGAATCGCTCACGCATAGCTCACTAGATATTAAAAGTAACGTAAACTTGAATCGTGCTAAAAACCACCTCCCTAAGATGGGAAGCTGTGGTGGTGGGAAAAACTATGTCTGTATTTCCAGAGAGAGCATACCTCATGCACCTCTCAGTGACAAAGAAAAACAGAACAGAATGCATAATGAAAGGTATCCACATCACAAAAAATATGTAAAAACAAGTGACAGTCCTCACAGTGAAGAAACTGAAGGTTGGTATTCAAGCCGGCCCCAGGTCTCTCCCGCAGGTGAGCGTGCAGAAGGCGAAGTGTTGGAAAGACCAGACAATAGTCAGGAACTCACTACTTTTGAGGACTGCAAGGTAGTCGAATTTGATTTTGGTAAGGAACCTACTGAGGAGGACACTCCCTCTCATTCCGGTGACACTAGGAAGGAATGCCTTCGAATTTTCACAGAGTTCACAGAAAGTGAAGCTTGTAAGGGAGAGACTACTAAACAGGTCAGTCCGTTTTTTCTTTTAAATCCTTTTCCTAAATTTGAAGGCATTTCCCTTAAACGCATACTCTATTCTGCCCTCTGTAGAAATAGAAATTATATAATGGGCGTATCTAATATATACGCTCTAATACTTGGGGCTAATAACTATTAGAGCAACAAGGTGAAAACCTTGACAATTGGCTGGCTATAGTGTTGTGTAGACTCAACAGCCTGCAGAAGCCACGGTATTACATGGTTACAGTTGATTTCCCAGCTTAGAGGAATCCTCTGTAGTCGTGTATGCATGTCAAATTATTCAAGTTACGTTTTGTGTGAATTAGTGCTTAATAAGTTGCCTAGTATTTTATAGCTTGGATTCCTGTGGCTCTTCAGGAAACGTGCTAAATATGCCTGTACTCTGCTGAAATTGGGTAATTCTTATCTTTTTCCCACTAGGCTTCAGGAAAGCAAACGGGATTAGATAAGTTGTATTATCAAAACCTTTCTGGACCCAAAAAGAGAATTGCACACATTGCCAAGTTCAATGTGAGTTCCTTAGCTCCTGTCTTATGGGGCACGTTATTTTATAAAATGCATGCCTTGTCATTTTGAGCCTTAAGTATATTCCAATACTTAGTGTCTTGTTAGCCACCTGGGGGCACAAGTGTACACTCAGTAACTTGATCTCTGTTTGTAAGCGTTTTCCACATTATTCACTTTTTCCCCCATTATCTAACATTTTCATGAAAAGCAGGGATGTTGTTATCGCATAGACTTCTAACCAAAATTACTATGGTTGATCTTCAGTATTTCCAGATTCTGCATTTGCAAATTTTCCTCTTCACTGAAGTTAATTTGTAACCTTAAAATCAAGACTCGTGTTTTGGGGGACCTTTGTAGGCCTGTGTCATGGCAAAAAAATTACCTCCCACACACATTCCCAGCTAAGGCTGAACAAGGCAATACTGCCTTCTTGTTTTAGCTCTCATACTGTTAACATATGTCCTTTTCTCAATCTATTTAGTGCTGCGTTCTTTGCATGTTTGTGTTGTTTGTTGGTAATTTTGCTATTTAAAATGGCCCCCAAATATAGGGTCATCCAGTGTTCCTAAGAGCAAGAAGGCTGCCTTACAGAGATGTGTTACATAAGCTTTTTATAGGCATAAGTTACAGTGCTATTGACTATGAATTCAATGCTCATGAACCAGCAATATGTACTAACTAAGGTGTCTTTAAACAGAAACACACAGAAAGCAAGGTTAGGTTATTGATTGGTTGGCAAAAGTGTGATCAGAGACTCACCTGAACCTGACTCTGTATATGCCCTAGGAGCAACGGTTCAGTATTCACTAACTCATTGTTTGTGGGACTCTATAGAACAGAAGTGTGGTGAATAAGGGGAATCGACTGTAGATTCTCAAAATGGTGTAAATCTCTTGTAACATGGTAAATGCTGGCATGTAAAGAAGTTAAAAGGCACTGGTGTAAGTAGTACTCCTTTAACACTTCTGTGTTAAAAAGTGCCATTTAACAAGCTTTATTTCTCTGCTCAATTCTCTATATTATTTGCACTTGGCAGACACTGACAACAGAATGTTCTGCATGACATCAAAAGAGTTTATGCTCCCAAGTCACAAATAAGAACTTGGATTCTAGTTCTTTGTTGACGTTAGATGTCCTTGGGCAAGTTATTTAATTTATCAGAGCTTTATTTTCTTTATCTGTGAAATGGTGATATTGAGTATCCAAGGGTCAGATATATAGGTACTTACGAAAATCATTTCTTTCCCCTTCTCTTAGGAAAAAATTTTTGGAAACATTATTTTCCTTTATTGGCAAATGATGTTTATAGTTTTATAAACATATACTTTTATTGGCAAAAGTGTTTATAGTTTTCATTTTACTTTGCTATGTAACTCCCCCCCCATTCTTCTATTTAAGTATTTGTTGGTTTTATCAGTGATTCCCCCCCCCCCTTAAAATAAATTCTCAAAAATAGTAAGCAACAGGACAAAAGAAGATAGTTTTAACATTTTAAAAGTATATCGCCATAGTGCCTTCCAGAAGGATTGTGACAGCGTACAGTCCTATGTGGTGTCTGAGTTCCCTTCCCACAAACCTTGACCAAAAATGGGTATTAAATATTTTTAAAAACCTTGTCAATCTGGGTGAAATTTTATTTCCTTGTTTTGTAGGACATTTCCTACAAATGTAGGACATTTTATAGGACATTTGTTACTAATCAAGCTAAACTTTCTGGTGTTCCATTCTCTTCTTTTTTTATTATTTTTTTTAATGCTTATTTTTGAGAAAGAGCGTGAGCAGAGAGAGGGGCAGAGAGAGAGGGAGACACAGAATCTGAAGCAGGCTCCAGGCTCTGAGCTGTCAGTGCAGAGCAGGATGCAGGGCTCGAACTTAAGAACTGTGAGATCATGACCTGAGCCAAAGTCAGACACTTAACTGACTGAGCCACCCAGGCACGCCTTCATGCTCTTATTGTAATGAATGTTGCTGTAGAGAAGTCTGATGCTAGCCTGCTGTTTCTCCCTTTATGAGTCACCTGATACTTAAGCCTGGTTACCTAAAGAATTCTTTCCTTAACTTCAAATTCTAGTCACTTTGGTCAGATATGTCTTGTTAGCAGTTTGATTAACACTTTTACCTTCATACAAAGTGAAGTGTCATTTTCATATGAGAATTAATGTCTCTCAGTTCACAAAAGTTTTACTAAATTAAATGCTTCAAAGGTTCAGTTTTATCTCTGCATATTTCTGGGGATACTCCACTTATGTGTGTGTTGTATCACATGGGGTATTATAAATGTAGTCCATTCCACAAGCCTTTGTGCAAAAAGAGATAGTGAAATGATCAGTCTTTTTAAAACTTCTTAAAATCATTCTTCCGTTTTGTGTTGATGCTGTATAGGTTCCAACCAGTAAAGACATCCTTAGCCCATTCAGGGAGCCAGTGGCACCACTGATGAGTCGCCCTGGCATCCTTCGTGCCCAGCAACAGGCAGCACAGATCACGGCTGACATAAAGAGTGGGCAGGCTTTTGTTGCTGCCACTTCAGAACAAAAGAAAACTACATTTGCATGTCCAGTCTCTCAGACCCAAAGGAGAGTCTCAGGAGGTATGAGAAAATCACTTAGTCAAGAAATGGGATTTTACCTTATTTTAAAAAGCATTTCCTATGAAATCCATATATTACCAATTATAGCTGAGTCACTCACATGGAACTTTATGTGAAAAATATGATTAGCATGATATTTATATAATGTATGCTGTTTGTCCCTAAATGCTAAGCTATAGATGGTAATACCTTATAAGCATTTCTACATAAAGTGAATTGCTTTATAAATTATCTAAATTTGTTCTTATAGATGATACTGGGGTTAGCTATTGGGAATTTTTTGTGTTTACATTTTGTTTCAAGAAAAAAAATAGAGTCTGTATAGGAAGTATTATGAAACCTTGAATTGATAATTAAACTCTAATCATCTGAGGCTAATGTCATTAACTCTTACCTTTTTTTTTCTTTCTTTCTTTTTCTTTTTCTTTTTCTTTTTTTTTTTTTTTTTTTGTCATTGAAACATCTCAGAAAATTCACTTACATCAAACAAGCTTCATCAGGATGTATTTGTATCAAGGGAAAAGCCAAATGCAAAACCAAGCAGATCACACATTCCTGTGAAAAGTGTTGCTGCTTTTCCTGTAAAGGTATTATAAACTAGGTCTGAAGGCCAGAATTTTAGTGCTAATAATCAACTTATCTGTCTACATATAGAGGTCCCGGGAGATTGAATATATATATATATATATATATATATATATATATATATATATAATTATATTTTATATAAAAATATTTTTATATAAAATTATATTTTATATTAACAAAATATACATATTTTTTTTTCCTGGAGATCCCTCCTTCAGATACATGGCAGACACCAGAGAGAAATTTCAGCCTTTTCTAGTTACTGTCAGATAGTTATTGTCATTTTATGATGGGATTTGTGTCTGTGTGTCCACATTGAGCTATGTTGTTCATCCTGTTCCTGGAAATATTAGGCATATTTTAGACGTAAAACTTCAGTGGCTCTGATTAAGACTCCTCAACTTTTTTTCAAAGGAAAGTTTCACGTTGGAATATACCTTTCAAGAGACATCCAGTGAGGGGTGTATATGTGTGTGTGTATGTGAAAGAGAGAGAGGCAGGTGGACCTTTCATAAATTATGCCATCAGTGATGGCAGTCCCTCCTTAGTAATTTTTCTCCTATTTGTGGCAATTACTTTTTTTTTTCTGTTTACTAAGTATTCTTCAGCAGAAAACTACCTGTCACTTTTAAGGATTTCTCCCTCCTGAAACATCTTTGTGCTTCAAGGGAACAACTACAGGAAAGTGTAACTTTTTTTTTACCACCCCCCCCAAAAGTGAGACAGATTTACTGATTGTACAGTTCTCAAAGTATCAATAAGTTCTTCTAAAGGAATGCTAACATTATTTATAGCTGGGATATTACTGACAATATTGAGTATGTATAAATCTTTGATAACTTTTATTTAAGTCTGAGCATTTTTCTTTGTGAAATGGTAACTGATGTTGGGAAATAAATTCTTCTTAAGAATGGTACGTGACAAACTTTCCTATTTGCTGAGAAGAGCACACCAGAGCTCTAAGATTCTGGCTGTGGAGAGTAGAGAGATGATTTGAGTAATCAGGTCAGCTAGAATGGGGTACTCACAGGTAGCTTCACTGTTTCCACATCCTCATGGCTCCCTTTTGTGAGTGTAGGTAACGTTATGCCTTATATTTATTCTATTTTTTAAATGTTTCTTTTTGAGAGAGAGAGAGAGAGAGAGAGCACATGTGTGCAAGCAGGAGAGGGACAGAGAGTGTGAGGGAATGAGAGAATCCCAAGCAGGCTCCTCACTGTGCAGATCCCGATGCAGGACTTGATCTCAGGAACCACGAGACTGAGTCACCCAGGCGCCTTCCTATTTACTTTATTTTTAATGAATTTATAACTTTAAATTAGTTTTGAATTTAATTGATAGAGAACTTACCTGAGATAGTTGTACTTGTTTCCTACACATAGTAGGAATTTTAAACAGAAACATGTGTTTTTCTTTTCGCTAATCAACAACTCTGTTTAACAAGATGCCGAAATACAAAGTGGCTCATCGGAAGCGGGCTTTAGTCACATCAGAATCCTCTGTCAAAGTCCCTGAGGAAGTAAGACAACGCTATGTCAACCTCTTCGTTGAGAAGTACTTGACAGTTTATAAAACAGAGGATGAGGCTGTTAACAAGGTCAGTATATCTGAAGACACACACTTCAAGAGTATTATATTGAAAAAAAAAAAACAAACCTCAAGAAACAACTTTATTATTTTTCTCTTCCCCTTTTTCGAAACCAGGCTGTGGGACTGGTTCCTGGAGGATCTTTTTGCTATCCTTAAGTTGTAAAGAGTACCCTGGTTACTCTAGTGACAAAAACTGTCTTAGTCCTATAATTTTCTTTTTTTTTAATTTTAATTTTTTATTTCTGGGGGGGCGGGGCTCAAGTGAGTGAGGGGCAGAAAGACAGGAAGAGAGAGAATCCCACAAGGGGCAGAGAGAGAGGGTGAGAGAGAGAAGCAGGGTTCACCTGAAGTGGACCTTGAACTCATGAACCCTGAGATCCTGACCTGAGCCTAAGTTGGTGCTTAACCGACTAAGCCACTCAGGCGCCCACTTGTCAAGGCCAATAGTATATTAATCTGAGCAGTGTCTCCCCTCCTTTATATGAAGCATATACTGTCAAGTGAGCCATAGTCCCCACTACTCCCTATTACATACCACTATTTATGCTCATTTATGGGCCAGATCTGGTCTCTTGGAGGCACTTGTCTTTGCAAATCTACTCAAAGCCTTTTTTTTTTCCAAAATGAAACCTTACAAATCAGGAGCAATAACCATAGCTCCTGTCCCCATGCATATCTTCAAAAGCCTTTGTGGACTCTGGGAGTAATAAGGAGTCAGGGAATTATGGCTCATACACACAATAAGTGCAATCTAAAGGGGAAAGACACTACTCAGCTCCATCTGATAATTGCAGTTTGGCAATTCAAGGTCAATATTTACAGATTTCTAGTCCTCGAAGACTTTTTACGTTAAAGTATTTTAATATTTTAAATATTAAAATTTTTAATATTTTAAATACTGTTAGACAAACACACATCTGAACACTAGATTTGGGCTTGGTTGAGGCTAATTCCCACTTCTCTGGGAGGTTATGAAAAGGACCATGAGTGAAAGCAACGAGAGGCAAATCTTACCCCAATTGTGAGGAAGATCTTTATAACTGACACCTCTGCCCATAAAATTGCTGTTTCTTAGTAATGAGCTGCCAGTTGCTAGAAACATTGGGGATATAAGTGAAGTTGTCATCATAACAGATTCTTGTATTAAGAGCGAGGAAGGACTCAGAAGATTCTCTTTATTAACAGTTTTATTGAGATATACTTCACATACCCTATTAATTCACCCATTTTTGTGTACACTGGAGTGACTTTGAGTATATATACTCAAATCAACCACTTGTGCAATCACTACAATTAATCTTAACACAATTCCATCACCCCAAAGAGATCGTCTGTTACCGTTCATCTGTCACTCCCCTAGCCCTCCGTATCTCCTAGCCTTGGGCAGCCACTCACTTAACTTCTCTGTAATTTGCTCTTCTGGACATTTCTAGAATAAGGAATCTGATAATAAGGGATTTTGTTGTGACCAGCTTAATGTTTTCACTTAGAATACTGTTTTCAAGGGTCATCCATACTGTAGTATGCATCATTACTTAATTTCCTCTTGCCAAATAAGACTGGTTTATGGATATGCACACCTGTTCATCAGTTGATGGACATTTGGGCGATTTCCATTTATTGGTTATTAATGAACATTTGTACATAAATGGACATTGTAAGATTTTGTGTCAACAGATGATGATGTTTCTCTTGAGCATATAATTGGGTTGAATGACAATTCTATATTTAACTTTTTGAGGAAATACCAAACCGTTTTCCAGAGGAGCTACACTGTTGTATATGCCCATCAGTGATGTGAACAGTTCTAGTTTCTTCACATCCACGCTAGTGCTTGTTACCTGTATTTTGTGGAGCCAACTTATTGGGCATGAAATGGTATCTGATTGTGATTTTGATTTTGATTTCCCTAATGCCTAATGATGTTGAACATATTTTTCTGTGCTTTTTGGCCATTTGTATGTCTTCTTGGATATGTCTGTACACATGTGTTCAGTTCCTTTGCATATATTTTTAGTTGTCTTTTTATCAAGTTTTGAGAGTTCTATATATATTTTGGATACAAGTGTCTTAGTAGATACAGTATTTACAAATATTTTTTCTTTGAGTTGTATTCTTACTTTCTTGACTGGATCATTTGCATTACAAAAAGTTCTTCATTTTGATATATTCCAATTCATCTGTTTTTCTTTGTCACGTGTGATTTTGGTATCCTATATAAGAAACAAAGATTTATTACTACTTTATTTTTCTCAGAATTTTACAGTTTTAGTTACTACATTTAGGCATAGGATTCACTTTTTTAAATGATTTTTACATAAGGTATGAGGGAGGGGGTCCAAACATTCATTTGAATGTGGATATCCAATTGTCACAGCACCATTTGTTGAAAAGATTATTTTTTCGCCATTTAATTGTCTTGTCACCTTTGTCAAAAATCAGTTGATCATAAATACTAGATATAAATGAACATAAATTCTGGACTCATTTTATTACATTGATCTCTATTTCTATCCTATACCAGTATTACACAATCTTAATTACTATTGCTTTGTAGTAAGTATTGAAGTTGGAAACATGACTCCTCCATATTTGTTAAATTTTTAAAACTGTTTTGGGTCCCTGGCATTTCCATATAACTTTTAGGTTCAGCTTGTATTTCCTACAGAAATACTGGATTATAATTTTGATAGCAGTTGCTTTGAATCTCTAGATCAATTTGTGGAGGATTGTCATTTAACAATATTAAGTCTTGTGAACCATGAACATGGAATGTCTTGTGGGGTTTTTTTATCTTTTAATTCCTTTCAACAGTGTTTTGTAATTTTCAGACTATAAGTCTTTAACTTTTTTGTTAAATTTATTCCTAGATACTGTATTAACACTATTATAAATTGAATTATTTTTGTAATTTTATTTTCAGATTGTTCATAGCCAGTGTACAAAAATACAATTAATACTTTTTATCTTGTGTCTTGAACCCTTATATGCCTATTCTTTTTTTTTTTTTTTAGTTTATTTATTTGAGACAGAGAGAGAGAGAAAGAGAGCATGCACAAGTGGGAAAGGGACAGAGTGGGAGGGAGGGAGGGAGGGAGAGAGAGAGAGAGAGAGAGAGAGAAAGAGAGAAAGAGAGAAAGAATCCCAAACAGGCTACACACAGCGCAGAGCCCAATGAGGGGCTTGAACTCAAAAACCTTGATCATGACTTGAGCCAAAATCAAGAGCCAGACACTTAACTGACTGAGCCACCCAGGCACGCCCCTATTTATTAACTCTAATAGTTTTCAGTGAATTCCTTGGGATTTTCTTCAAAGAAGATGATATCAACTGCAGATAGACACAGTCTTACTCTTTCCTTTCCAATCTGTATATATTTTATTTTCTTGCTTGATTTCTGTAGCATAAATTTCCAGTAGAATATTGCGTGGAGGTGGTAAGAGGGGCATCCTTGTCTTGTTCCTTTCCCTAAGAGGAAAGCTTTCAGTCTTTCTCCGTTAAGTACAGTGGTTACTGTAGGTGGATTTTTAGTTGTTGTTTTTTTACATGTCCTTTATCAAGTTGAGGAAGTTCCCTTCTATTCCTAGTTTAAGTGTCTTATCATCTTGACTTTTCTTAAATACTTTTTTCTTATCTCTTGATGTCATACAGTTTTTGTCTATATTCAATTAATGTAGTATATTACATTGTTGTAGGTTTGTTTTTTTATTAATCTTAAACTCATGCATTTCTTGGATAAACACCCTTGGTCATGGTGTATAGTCTTTTTATGTTGCTGGACTCAGTGTGCTAGAATTTTTGTGTCAACGTTAATTAGGTCTACAGACACAAGTCTGTAATTTTTTTCTTAAATATTACTTTTCTCAGCATGAAGCCCAACATGGGGCTCGATCCCACAACCCTGGGATTATGACCTGAGCTGAAACCAAGACTTGGATGCTCAAGCAACTGAGCCACCCGGGTACCTCATTACTGTTATATTTATTGTGATAAAATATGCCTGACATAAAATTTCTCATTTTAACCATTTTGGGTGCACAATTCAGTGTTACTAAGTACCTTCACAATGTTGTTTAACCATCACTACTATCCATTTCCAGAGCTTTTTCTTCATCCCAAATAGAAACTCTGTACCTATTAAGGTAATGAATAACTTTTCATTCTTCTCTCCCCCCCCCAGCCCCAGGTAACCTCTATTTTAATTTCTGTCTCTGTGAATTTGCTTACTACAGGTACCTCATCTAAGTAGAGTCATGCAATATTTGTCCTTTTGTTTCTGGCTTCATTGACTTAGTGTAATGTTTCCATAGTTCATTCATGTTGTAGCACATATCAGAATTTCATTCTTTTTGGCAGCTGAATAATACTTTATTACTTGTGGTACCACATTTTCTTTATTCTAGTGATGGACATTGTAGCTTTCTTTGCTTGTAGTAACTTACTCTTTTTTTGGAGTCTCAGGGTTATATTGGCCTAATAGAATGAGATGTAAAATGTTCCCTTTTTTAATTTTTGGAAGATCTTATGAATGGTTACTATTCTTTTTTTTTTTAAATCTTCTTTAAATGTTTAGGGGAATTCATCAATGAGGTCTGGGCTTGTGGATATTTTTTTAATTACCAATTCATCTCATAGGTCTACTCTTGAGTCAATTTCATAAGGTTTTATCTTTCTAAAATTTCACATGTCATCTAAATTTTATAATACATTGGTATATATTTGTTCATAGTATTTCTTTATCATTCTTTTTATTTCTGTGAATTGTGTGGTGATGCCTTCTCTTCCATTACTGATTTTAGTAATTTGAGTCTTATTTCTTTTTTCTTAACCTAGCCAAAGTTTTGTCAATGTTGTTGACCTTTTCAAAGAACCAACTTTTGCTTTTTTAGTTATCCCCATTTTAGAAAATTCTTCATTTCATTTATTTCTACTCATTATCATTTCTTTCCTGCTTTCTTTGGGTTTTGTTTACTATTAGAATTACAGTTTCTTAAGATGGAAGGCAAAGTTTTTAATTTCCATTTTATTTTTAGTAAAGCCATTTACAATAGGAATTATTCTCTAATCAAAAGGTTTGGTATGTTGTTTTTCCACTTAAATGCATCTCAATTTTTAAATCTCGTTTGTGATTTCTTCTTTGCCCCACTGTGTAATTTCCACACATTTGTGAATTTCCCAAATTTCCTGTTGTTGACTTATAATCTAATACCATTGTGATCAGAGAACATACTTTCTGTGATTTAAATCCTTTTAAATTTATTGAGCATTATTTTATGGCCTAACACATGATCTGTTCTGGAAAATGTTCTGTATCTGCTTGAGAGGCATTATATATTCTGCTATTTTTGCATAGAGTGTTCTATAGATGTCTTCTAGGTATAGTTGATTCATAGTGTTGTTGAAATATTTTATTTTCTTCACCATTTGACTTGTTTCCATTATTGAAGTATGGTATAGAGGTCTCCATTCTTCTTTTTTTTTTATTTTTTTTATTTTGACACTGGCTGAAAGAGAACTTTTTATTGCTTTATGTACAGAAAATTCAGCATCCATTTAGCCCAGCTGGGTGGCCATTTGTTTAACCTTTGCCTTTTCCAACTTGGCAATGCAAGCCAGACTTTGGACCCAGGACATTGCCTCCCCAGTGGGGGTGGATCTCATCATATCTGTCTTTTCAATTGGTCCTGATGGGTTCCACCTGCTTAACCAGACCTCCTTTGTCTTCTGACTTAACCTGTGTGAAGGTGACAGGGGTACAAGTCTTCCTGTGAACCAGACAACCCAGCCTGGCCTTCCCCTTGATAATGCACTAGTGTCCCATCTTAGGACACGTGTCAGGCAGGAAGACAACCAGCTCAATGGGATCCACATCATGTGCAATCACTACCAGCTGAGCCTTCTTTGTTCCACTAAGGTGGTAACAGTATTAACCCCAGTTCACAGGATGGGCAGCCTCTTAGTGGGGACATCCCCTTTGCCAGCAGCTTTCTTCTCAGCCTGGGCCAACAATCTCTGCTTCTTCTCTTGCTTTATCTCTAGTCTGTATTTGTGGGCCAGTTTAAGCAGTTGAGTAGCTTTTTGGTGGTCCAAGCCCTGGGTGAACTGGTTAATCACAGGTGGCACTTTTAAGCATTCATAGAGAATAACCCTTTGCTGCTGCAGCTGGATGTAGCAAGGCCATTTGACAAAGTGGGTGAGTCCGTTTTAGGCTGAATGTCCCGTCTGATGCCAAAATTCTTGGGCCTTTTCTCAAATGGGATTGACTAAATTCTTGGCCTCCTGCTTCTTCACAACAGCAGGCACCAGGCCGCCTTCCTCTCCTTGACATTCTTTCCTTTCAGCATCTTGGATGGTTGGAGAAGAGAGAAACTTTAGGTATCCATTCTTAATGTTGAATTGTTATTTGTCACTTGAGTTCTGTCAGCTGCTGCTTTCTGTATTTTGCTGCTCTGTTATTAAATGCATATTTGTTAATAATTGTTATGTCTCCCTGATGGATTGGCTCTTATCATTATGTCTTTGTCTCTAGTAACAACTTTTGTTTTAAAAATCTACTTTGTCTGATAGTAGCATAGCCACTTCACATATATTTTACTATTTACAAAGTACATCTTTTTTTCTCCTTTACTTTGAACCTGTTTGGTCTTTGTAAAGTGTCTATCTAGAGGTGCCTGGCTGGCTCAGTTGGTAGAACATGCAACTCTTGATCTTGGGGTTGTAAGTTTGAGCCCTGTGTGGGGTGCAGATATTACTTAAAGATCTAAAGTGTCTACCTTGTATACAGTGTAGAGTTACATATTTTTCATGATTCTTCCAGTCTCTTCCCTCAGTTGGAGTATTTAATCAATTAACATTTAATAAGTACTGACCAATAAAAAGATTTACATCATGTGTTTTGCTATTTTTCTATATGTCTTGTGTCTTTTTATTTTCTCTATAATTAGTGCTTTCTTTTGTGTTATATAGATATTTTCTAGTGTATCATTTAAATGCCCATGTCATTTCTTTGGCTATATTTTTTTAGTTACTGTCTTACTTTTTGCCTTTAGGATTACACTTACCATTTTAATTTAAAACAATCTAATTCAGATTAAAACTACCTTTATTTCAATAGCCTATAAAAATTTTGTTCCAGTATATGTTTCCTACCCTCTTCTTTATACCATTATTATTATATGGATTATAACATTATATAAGCCTATCAACACAATTTTGTAATTACTGCTCTATGCCATTGTTAAAACAGGAGAAAATGATTACATACGAACACATATATTCTTCAATATTTTCCTATAAAGTTATATTTACCAATATCAATTCTCATGTGAATTCAAATAACCATCTAGTGTATCTGTTGTGGACCCCCTAGAGTACTGATAAAAATTTTTACACTTTTCAGCTCCAGAATTCCTAAAAACTTTTTATTTTTAAAATTTCTCTTTACTCATGTTGTCCATGTGGTAAGACCCCATTTTCTTTGCTTCTTTAAACATAGTTTCTTTCATTTTTAAAACATATTTACAAAGTCTTTGTACTTAAAGTCCAAAATGTGGACTTTCTCAGGGGCATTTTCTCTTGGCTGGTTTTTATTCTGTATGAGGTACACTTTTTTGTTTCTTTACATAACTCATAATTTTTTTGTTACAGACTGTATGATTAAATAATAACTGGTTTCAGGTACATTTTTGTTTTGTTGCTAGGTTTTGGTTTTTCTTGTTGCTACTTATTTGTTTAGTGACTTTACTGAACTAATTTTGTAGATTCTGTATTCCTTTCAATGTACGGCCACTAAGTTCTCCAGTAGCATTGTTTTTTAAGTTCTTGCCTTTAATTTTTATTTTAAGGCCTTCTTCAAAAGGATCACCCTCTGTCAGCATAATCTACTTGTTAGCCAATGACTGGTTAGAAAATTTTCTTAAATGCCTTGTCTGTATGTTTTCCTTCCTTTGCCAGGGGGAATCTATGTGAGAAGAAGTGCCTTAAAACTTAAGTTGACAGCCAGCCTTAGCTTTCACGTCCTTGTTCCAGGGCTTCAAGAACAGCCACTAGTGACTGAGTAGGGCCTTACCTTTTCCCAGGTCTTTCCCGTGCCACCTTTTAAGCTCCAGGAATATGTCAGGACCTTTCAAAATTTTTTGTGGTCACCTAGGTCTCCAAAATGTTTTTTAGATTCCTGGCCAGGTTTGGGGCCCTTGGGTGGCTTAGTTGAGCTTCTGACTTCAGCTCAGGTCATGATCTCACAGTTGGTAAGTTCGAGCCCCACATTGCAGGCTCTGTGCTGACAGCTCAGAGCCTGGAGCCTGCTTTGGATTCTGGGTCTCCCCGTCTCTCTGCCCTTCCCCTGCTCTCTCTCTCTCTCTCTGTCAAAAAAATAAACGTTAAAAAAATTAAAAAATTAAAATTCCTGGCCAGGTCCCTGTTTGCCCAACAAGAAATCATAACCTTAGGTGGCTGTCATCTTGCCACCCAGTTGCTATTGTTTTAGTAGCACCCAGGCAATAGGGTCCCCCGCCCGCACCATGAGCTGAGTTCTGACTCAAATACCCACAACACCTTGAGAATAGATTTTCCAGGGAGCTGCTTATTCAGACAAAATATTGTCTGTGTTCTGGGGATGATGTTTTTAGTGTAGCTGTAAAAGAAGTCCGTCCTCTCTGTTGGCTACGAGGCTGCCAACTTTTTATCACTATGGCATTAAGCTGGCAGGTGGGAAGTGGGTAATGGGAAAACCCTCAAGCTAAAATGGACTCCATTGTCTTACCGAGGTTCAGTAGTTTCTCTTAGGTAATTCTCAGTTTGTTCTGTGGCTTTGGTTAATTTTCAGAGTTTTGAAATGGTTACTTTAGTTGTTTTGCCAGTATTTTAATTATTTTTATGGGAAGGTGAGTTCATGAACGTTCTTGTTCAGCCATTCCGGAAGTCTGTCTCCTCCAGGATTCTATACTGGTTGAAGAATAATGGCAACGCAAAGACAGACAAAAAAAGCAGCCTGTTACAGAGACATGTTATCCTTTATTATTTCAATTTGCTTTTCTTCTCTCCTCTCTCCAACCCCCCATGGCTTTCTCTCTGTGAAGTTTAGTGTAGTGAGAAGAATCTTTGGCGTTTGGTCACTCCTGGATTCATTTACTAGCTCTGCAACAGTAAGATATCTACTTTGTCTTGAGCCTCATACAGGTTAGTCATGATGGCACCCATTCTCACTGATTCACAATGAAGACTGAGAAAACATTTAATGACTATTCTACCAAACCTGCACATACTAGGTGCCCGATAAAGCATTAATACAATGTTATCATTATATTACCCTTACTGGTTTCTGTCATTTTTTATCCATTGTTTTCTTTTACTGACCTTTAGGATTTTCATGAATCCTAGCATAAAAATATTGATTACTGGGGCACCTGGGTGTCTCATTCTTGATTTCAGCTCGGGTCATGATCTCACGGTTCATGAGATTGAGACCTGCATCAGACTCTGCACTGGCCATGGAGCCTGCTTGGGATTCTCTCTCTTCTCTCTGTCCTCTTTATCCTCTCTCTCCCCCTCCCCCCTTCTCCCTCCCCTCTCTCTCTTTCTCTCTCTTTCTCTCTCTTTCTCTCTCTTTCTCTCTCTCTCTCTCTCTTTCTCTCTCTTTCTCTCTCTCTTTCTCTCTCTCTTTCTCTCTCTCTTTCTCTCTCTCTCTCTTTCTCTCTCTCTCTCTTTCTCGCTCTCTCTCAAATTAACTTAAATAGTGATTACTTAATGGTTTTAGAAAAATAACCTATAAACTAAAGATAATGAAAAGAGGATTATGTCTTTCCTTTGCTGTGTGATCTTAAGCAAAGTATTTAGCCACCTTGAGCCTTTGTTACCTCAAACGAGAATAATAATAAGCACCTTTGATACATTGGGGGCTTGCTTTGAGAATCAAATGAATATGCACTGTAGGCTTTTTGTACTCTGAGATACTGTGGTTTTAGTTTGTGAAGAGAAGTATCTAGTTCCTCGATTTGATTCATGGGATAATTTTTTTTCTTTCCTCTCAAAAGCCATAAACAGAAAAATGTAAAATAAGTTGCTTTTTATTTGTGCCATTTTTCGCCATCCCTTGAATTATATTTTGCCATATTTATTCCATTATATTGTAAACATTTATTATCCATCATCTTGAGATTTAATATCTTTTATTATTCACTTCATGGTCTAGGCTAAAATAGAAGAAAAGGCCATTTATGAACGCTGTGGCAGTAGAAATATGTATGTGAACATAGCGATAAATACTCTTAAGAAACTGAGACATCAAGGTAATTTCTTTATAATTAATCAAGTGATAAGATAAAAACTTGTGATCAACACCTGACATTAAACATGTTTTTTTTCATTAGCAGGGTGGTTTTTAGGTATTCTATGAAACATAGTTTAAAAATGTTCTCTTGAGTAGAACATGCAAGTAGGATTTTTGGTTGAAAATAACAAATTAGATTTGAAATTAGACATATGAATATAACTCCTTGAGAGCAGTTATCATGGAGATAATTAAATTTGGTTTCTAGTTATAAAAGTAACTCACTCCATGTGAAATAGTATTTCTCAGCTCTTTTTTTTTCATTACTGCCCCCCTAAGATCTTTTTTAGACATTGTTTTTTCTACCACCCCCACCCCCAACCTCCAGTAGTATTAAGTACTTAAGGAATAATATTTTGTTGGGTAAGGCTGAGTTTTGGAAAGCCACATACCATTGTAATATCTATGATTTTTTTTCTTTATTCCTCAAGAGCCAGTTTTGTTTGCTTGGGGGTAATCCTACCCCCAATTTTGTTTCCTTGGGGGTATTCGAGAATACATAGCATGGATTCAAATAATACAGAAAAACATTAAAAAAAACAGAACAGCCAAAGACAACTTTATTCCAAATTTTTGATATAGACCCTTCCATAATGACTACAGAAATATATGTAATTTTAATAATTGAGATGAATGCAGTCATTTGATGTATGCTCTAACTTTTTTCACAAAATAAAGTATCCTAGAAATCTTTCATCAGTTAATCTAGAATGTGTGTTAACATCCAGATCTGTATTGTACATTTTAATGACTACATGATACTCTGTTGTACAGACCTGTAGTATTGATACTCCATTGTGTAGAGTGTAGAATACAGAAGAAACACACGCACTGAGTATCTAAGTGGCTTACGTATTTTTTCTACCTTACGTTCTGTGATTAATGGAGTGTGAACTCAAACATTTCCTCATACTAGAGCCTATGTATCCTTAACATAAATCCCTGTGCACAGAGTAGCTAGCAGAAACGGTCTGCATGTTTAAAATGGGTAAATATTGCTAACTGCCTCCAGAAAACATTTGCTCTTTACATTCCCCACTAATAGGGTAGGAGTATAAGCTTTTTCCTCACATCTTGGAAAAGTTCCTCATTTATCCCGTTCTGGAGTGTGAAAGTATAGACCAGAAATGAAATTATTTTAGCTTTTTATTATTATTATGAGGTTGAAGACCTTCCTTTTTTCTATCTCAATTTAAATTGCCTTTTTGCATCTTTCTGTCCCCTTTTATTATCAGCCTATTCATCTGCAACAACCTTTTGCATATCCCCTTTTAATGGGCTTCAAATGTTTTCCTCAGTTTGTCACTCACTGGTACTTCAGCCTTATTTGTGAAGTTTGTAATAATAAAGCTTTTCACTTTTACTTTTTTCTCTTTTTTTTTTTTTAATTTTTTAACGTTTTTATTTTTGAGACAGAGAGAGACAAAGCATGAACGGGGGAGGGTCAGAGAGAGGGAGACACAGAATCCGAAACAGGCTCCAGGCTCTGAGCTGTCAGCATAGAGCCCGACGTGGGGCTTGAACTCACAGACCGCGAGATCATGACCTGAGCCGAAGTCGGACGCTTAACCGACTGAGCCACCCAGGCGCCCCTACTTTTTTCTCTTTTTTAATGTTTGTTTTGAGAGAGAGAGAGCACGTGTGCATGTGCATGCAAGCAGGGGAGGAGCAGAGAGAGGAAGACAGAATCCTGGTGCAGGGCTCTATCCCATGAACCGCGAGATCATGTCCTAAGGCAAATCAAGGGTCAGACATTTAACCATCTGAGCCACGTAGGTACCCCTAGAAGCTATTTTAGAAGTGCAGTTAGGGGCACCTGCATGGCTCAGTCGGTTAAGCATCTGACTTCGGCTCAGGTCATGATCTCCGATTTGTGGGTTTGAGCCCCACATCATCCTCTGTGCTGACAGCTCAGAACCTGGAACCTGCTTTGGATTCTGTGTTTCCTCTCTCTGCCCTTCCCCTGCTCATGCTTTGTCTCTGTCTCTCTCTCTCTCTGTCAAAAATAAATAAACATTTAAAAATATATATATAAATAAAGTGTAATTAATGTCTTGCTTTTTGGTTTCTGGGTTTTGTGTCATGCTTAGAAATGCTATTTTAATTTCAAGAATATAAAAACTTGATAATTTCTTTATGGCATTTAAACCATTTTTTTTAATGTTAAATTTTATAGTAAAGAGCATGAGCAGGGGAGAGAGGCAGAGGGGGAGAGAGAGAATCTTAAGCATGTTCCACACTCAGTGTGGAGCCTGACACGGGGCTTGATCCCATAACCCTGGGATCATGACCTGAGCCAGAATCAAGAGTCAGATGTTCAACTAAATGAGCCACCCAGGCGCTCCTATGGCATTTTTATATGTACAGCACTTGAAATAGACTTGAATACCTGTGTTACAATATACAAGGTCTCAAGAACAGACATTTCTTGAAAGGAGACCTATAGATGGCCAATAGACACATGAAAAGATGTTCAACATCACTCATCTTCAGGGAAATAAAATCAAAACCACAATGAGATATCACCTCACACCTGACAGAGTGGTTACAATCAACAACACAAGAAACAAGTGTTGGTGAGGATGTGGTGTGTGTGAACTGGTACAGCCTCTGTGGACAGCAGTGTGGACGGTCCTCAAAAACTTAAAAATAGAACTACCATGTGACCCAGTAATCCCACTACTGGGTATTTATTTACCCAAAGAATATGAAAACACTAATTCAGAAGGCTGTATGCACACCTGTGTTTATTGCAGCATTATTTACAACAGCCAAATTATGGAGGCAGCCCAAGTGTCCATCAGTAGATGATGGATAAAGAAGATGTATATAGATAGAGGTGTGTCTATACATATATATACACATACATATACACACAATGGAATATTACTCAGCCATATAAAAGAATGAAATCTTGCTTGCCATTTGCAACAAAGATGGATCTAGAGTATATAATGCCAAGCACAGTAAGTCAAAGAAAGACACCATATGATCTCACTCATGGGTAAATTAAGAAACAGAACAAATGAGGGACACCTGGGTGGCTTAGTTGGTTAAGCGTCCAACTTCTGCTTAGGTCATGATCTTGCAGTTCATCTCTGTGCTGACAGCTCAGAGCCTGGAGCCTGCTTCAGATTCTGTGTCTCCCTCTCTCTGTGCCCCTCCCCCGCTCATGTTCTCTTCTCTCTCTCTCTCTCTCTCTCCCTCTCTCTCCCTCTCTCTCCCTCTCTCTCCCTCTCAAGAATAAACATTAAAAGAAACATGGAAAAAAAGAACAAAGAAAAAAAAGACAAATCAAAAAACAGACTTTTAACTATAGAGAACAAACTGATGGATACCAGAGGGGAAGAGAGTGGGGGATGGGATAAACTGGCGAGGGGGATTAAGAATACACTTATCGCAATGAGCACTGGGAGATGTATGGAATTGTTGAATCACTATATTGTACACCTGAAACTAATAAAACACTATGCTAACTACACTGGAAGTAGAACAAAAAAAACTAATAAAATAAAAATTGAAATAATAACAAAATAAAATATACAGGGTCTCTTGTTTTAGTATTTTCATGGTATTCTCACTACCCCCCCTTCTCTTCGTATTAAATACAGCATAAAGATATTGAACATAGAAGTCTAAGTACACATTTGGATATTTGCAATGAAATGGAAATGGTTTGCAAATTGTGAGAGTTATAGTCAGTAATGATGTAAAACTCATTGGCTCTTATTTAAACATACTCTAACCAATACACAGAATATAGTAGCTTTAGAAAATACGAAGTCCTGATCTAATTATTTCATAAATTACCATTTTTCCCAACTTAGCATTGGTTATGAAGTAGTTTGGTCTCCCATGTTGGGTGCCTATTTTAAGGTAAAAATAAAGACTTCACTGCGCTCTAGACCTTTCTCATGTTTTATATTTTTTTATAAAGCAGACAAAAATAATTCATTGTCTCAGAAGAAGAGTTCTTGTATGTTTTAGGTGTCCCTGGAAGCAATAACAACGATAAAACAACTGGATTGAAAAAGAATGAAAAGAAAAGTGGTAAGTTTGGTGCAATGTTGACAGACCTGTCCTTGTTACCTTAAAGGAGAAGTAAATGTGGTGTGATGCAATTAGTAAACTATTGTGTTGGGGCGCCTGGGTGGCTCAGTCAGTTAAGCGTCCAATTTCAGCTCAGGTCATTATCTCACAGTTTGTGAGTTCAAGTCCTATGTCAGGCTCTGTGCTGAAAGCTCAGAGCCTGGAGCCTGCTTCAGATTCTGTGTCTCTCCCCTCCCCCACTCGTTCTCTCTTTCAGAGAATGGGCATGAAAATAAATGAATAAATAAACTATTGTGTTTATGAAGGATCATCTGCAGACTGAATATTTAATAGCCTTTTTAAAAATTAGTATAAATAGATGAAAAAATGGGCTCTACTTAGGCAGTATTTGAATTCTCAGCCTCCTTTTTGAAGAGTGGTGGGAGGGGATACTTAATATTTATCCAGTCAGTGAGAGTAGTGCTTCTCAAACTTAACATGCATGGAATGACCTGGAAATCTTGTTAAAGTGCAGATTCTGATTCAGGATGTCTGGGAACAGCCTCCAAGTCTGCATTTGTAACAAACTCCCAGGATCAAAAAGCTAAAGAAAAAGTGTTACTTGATTTTGGTCGTATTTTGAATAAAACCAGATGGTAGCACCTGTCTTGTCCTCTAAGTACTTGTCTGAAACAAAGCAGGTGCTTCTAGAATCTCCTAATATTTCTCACACAGAAGAATTCTTTTTTGTACAAAAGGGTTTGCCAAAGATAGTGTAGCAAATTCTGCCAGAATTTTAAATAACACCTTAGGAGAAATTTTAGGAATCCATTCATGTGAGGGGTTAGGGTTAGTGATGTTGGAAAGAGATCCTTGAACTTGAGCATTTTGACCTTGTGAGAGTTACCATGTTTCCTGCTTGTAAGCTTCTGTACTCTGCTTATCTCAGTGTTTATTAAGAATCAATAAGCATGATTTGGAGTCAGAAGACCTGAGTTTTTGTATTAACTGTGCTGTGTAACCTTGGTCATGTGCCCTCATTTCTCTGAGCCTCATTTTCTTTGTCTGTAAAAATGAGGTCAATAGGTTTTCACTTCTGGGTTAATATAAAGTTCAAAGTCCTGACGATAGTTTTTGGCATGCTTAATATGCACTGGCTATTACTGATGGGATTCTTACTTCCCCTTCTCTTAGCCAAAGTATAGGACCTCAGATGATGCAGAGAGCAATCAGTATCTACATATCTATAGGTCAAAAGATATGAAGACTTTGGTTTTTTTAGACTACTTCCTTACTTAATGTTAATCAGCATTTGAGCTTTTCATATCTGAAAGGGTTAGTAGACTCTAACCTTACCACTACCTTAAAACATGTTATTTAAATTTTATTGAACCACACTTCTTTTTTTCTTAGCACTCACAGGAATTGTTCTCTACAGACATCTGCAAGACTACCTTCTAACAGAAGAACAGTTACATGAAAATGACTATCCACAACCCAGCCCTGAAAAACCAGGAAGTATTCTTTTAAACCCGGGCATGACCAAAGCTCTTCTAAATGACAGTAAGTGTATGGGACTGAAAATGATCCTTGCTACATGCTAAGGCTGGAACACTAAAAGGATTATTTCCCTTTCCACTTCATTTCCATTGTCTTAGAAGTTTATTTTCTTTATTTATTAAATATTAATAATCATTTCAGGTAAGTACTAGTATTACCTCCATTCACACAAATGAGGAAATTGAAGCTCACAGAGGTCAAATGACTTGTCAAAGGTCACTCTGAAAATAAGTAGGAGAGCCAGGATTTGAACCCAAGGAGTCTGATTCTGGAGTCCCTACTCCTACCAACTATTCATATGCAGTGTCAGTTTTGAATACTTCCTATCCTTTAATTAGAAATTCTTACTAAAAAGATTTACAATTAGTGTTACTATTTTACATTTTCTCTAAATACTAGGCATAGTTAAAATTCATTCCTTCCACCAAGAAGAAAGAGAGAATATTTAATATCCCAGCTGTCAAACCTTAAGTCCATTGGAGTTGGAAATGGAATTTTAGAAATATTTTTCTGGGTGCCTGGGTGGCTCAGTGAGTTAAGCATCTGACTCTTGGTTTCAGCTCAGGTTATAGTTTCATGGTTCATGGGATCGAGCCCTCCCATCGGGCTCCTCACTGACAGTGCAGACCCTGCTTGGGATTCACTCTCTCCCTCTCTCTGCTCCTCCCCTGCTCGTGCTCTCTCACTTGCTCTCTCAAAATAAATAAACATTTAAAAATATTTTTTTCAATGACTAGAAAATATTTATCTTTTGTATCTTTAGAATTTTTCTCATTATTGTCTTTGCCATTTGAGTTACCTTTTTTTTTTTTTTTTCAACCCTTGACCCAGTTAAGGACAGAGGCTCTGAAGGAGGAAGGGAAACCTGCATTTGGTTGTTGGTTTTCCCTCCAGCCTTGGTTTTCCCAAATCTGGATCATACAGCTACCCCCTCAGGTCGTTGTGAGAATCAGTTACAGGAATGCATGCGAAGTGCTCGGCACAGTACCTGCCTCAGAGGCTCATAATAGACTGCAACTAAGAGTTGCCATCATCATCAGAACCAATTTGAGGATTATCACTGAAAACCAATGTTCACAAATGGGTCTAGTGAAAAGCCCAGATCTACTCTCAATGACTTAATAAGCATGCAGGCCCCTCTATGTTTAAAGGGGATAATAAGGTAGACGTATGTCCTATTTCAGGAGTTACTATGTACTAAAAGTAGATAATTAATCAAGTTGGCTACAGTCAAATTATGGCTCTAAAACCACAATTATCTGGCATTAGGCTGAATCTGGAGGCAGACAGGATGCCTGTTGGAAGACGGGCACCCCTGGTGCCGGGAGCCGGTCACCTACAAGTATTGCTTTGGGTAATCCTGCTAAGTTCCGTGTTATGTCACAGTCAACCCTGGGCATGTAATCCATGCGTGATCAAGAATGCAAAGGCAGTTAATTCCCTGCATTTCGGTTCATTTGTCTTTTCTCCCCAAGTATTCATGAATAATTTCATATTTTGTTTCAGCTTCTAGGAAGATCTGTTGTCGTTGTGGGAAAATATATGGTGTGACTCCCGCAGGCAAACACAGTAGGGTAGAAGAATGCTACTACCACTTTGGCCGAGTGCTGACTCAGAAAGGCAAGTATTTGGTAGTTCTGCTTCATTTATTTGACAAGCCAGTGCCAGAGCTGTTCAGAGAAAAGTGCGATAAAGTATTCAGTTCACTGTATTTGTCAGGTGCAGTCCAGTCGAGAGAAACTACCAAATCTGAAGTTTGAATTACAAGCACCTACTTCTGACCACCACTCGCTACCCTTGTGGCCCACTGGTGCGGGGAGTCCCAGGCTGTGACAGGGGTGCGGGAAGACCTCACAGCAGTCAACTGCCTCCTGATGTCACCTGCTTTGCACCTGCCAGCATTAGAATCATTTCTTTGTTAATAGCTTCCATTCCTTGCCGCCCCCACCCCCACCCCTGCCCTGAATGAAGATGAACTGTTGATTCCTTTCCCCACCAGCCCCCATCTTGCCTGCAACACCATAAATTTGCTACAATCCACTCAGCTGGGTTTTTTTTCCTATTCAAACCAAATACCTGGGTGCTGTCATTCGTCTTCGCACCTTTTCGTCTTAGCAGTGTGTATGTCTTAGGTATTATCCCTCAGTAATGTAGTCTGAGCCTGTCCCTTCTCTACCTCTACTGCCACTGTCTGGGTCCAAATCACCCCTATCTCAGTCCCCCAATTGCTGCAGTGTCCTGCCCAGTCTACTGTACCCTTTTCTGTCTCTACCCACGCCCCCCCAGTCTATTTTTCACCCCAGAAACTCGAGAGTAATTTTTTACATCACATATCTGGTCCTGTCTCTGCCCTGCTTCGATTAAAACCCTTTGGTTACCTTGCTGACCCTGCCTGACTTGGTCTCTGCCCCCCATTTTCTCCCCTGTCCATTGTTAATTTCACACCACACTGACCCCCTGTCCAGAGCCTTCTTACCCATTATTCTCTCTGCTTTTGTCATGGCTGTTTCCTTTTTATCCTTTGTATCTCTGCTTCAGTAGTACCTCCACAAGGTCCTTTCTCAACCCCACCGTCTGAAATAGGTCTGCCTTCTTCTATCCTGCCTCTTCCTTTCATAGCACTTAACTACATTTTGTAAGGATCTACTAGTTTATCTGCCATCTCCAAAAGACTGTGAGCTTTTGGAAGGACCACCATCTATTCTTTTTTTTTTTTCTCCCTATGTTCTCCCCAGCACTTAGCCTAGTACCTAATACATATAGACTGTCAATAAACATTTGGAGAGATGGGTGGACAGATGACCTATTGATGCAGAGATGGATATGAATGTGAATGATATTGTAATAAATAGTATGAAAAAGATAAAGCCGGGAGAAAATAGAAGAGAACAATGGGTGTGATTGAATGACAGAATCAATACATGGATAAATAATCAGGTAACTTTGGCCTGAGTGTTGAGAGCACGGAGGGCTTAGTTTTGGAAGGTGGAGGGACTATGAATTCCAGAAGGAGTAGAACAAAGAAGGGAAGGTACTGAAGAGGAGTAAGTGTAGCAGATAGACCAGAGGGGCTAACCAGACCATACAGCATAATGAACAGAACAAGGACATTGGAACTGTCAGACCTGAGATTTGGGGCTCTTTTGACATCAACTTTCCCTGAGACCTTGGGCAAGTCACTTAAGCTCTCTGAGCATTTGTTTCCACCTTCATAGAATGAGCTTTATGTGGCGATTGAGTGAGCTGACATGTCAAAGTCCTGGCTTATAACAGATGTTCTGTTAATACTGGTTCTCTGCTTTCTTTACTTATCACAGGAGAAGGTAAGAGAAAGCTGTGGGATGTCAAGATTGGATGAGTAATGTAAGACTGATTAAGCATGAGCCTTCAGCACCAGCCTGAGAAAATTTGCATTTGATCAGTAATAAACAAGGGAATGACTTGAGGAAAGTGATATAATGAATATGTGTGCTTTAAGGAGATCATTCTAGCCCATTTTATAGGAAAACTGATGCAGAACCCACTATAGACAGAAGGAAGTAATAGGAAGAGTTGGGAGAACATTACCTTGGGCCAGAGTGAAGAAGGGCTAAGGTGGATACAGGAACAGATGAGCTGGATTATGGGATTGGGGTAAGAGATAGGAAGATTTGGGATTATAGCTGTGAAAATGTACATAGTACTTGGGCAAAGATACAGAAGAAGAGGGCATCAGGATTTGGTAGGTCCAGCCAAGGCTGGAGGTGACATCTGCGTCGTGGTCTCAGTCTACATAACTGGGTGATGTTTCTTGGATCAGATCAACAACTCAGACATAGGAAGGGAGAATGTGGTACTTGGAGCCCCTCAGCCAGAGTAAAAAGGTCAGAGAGTGGGGAAAAAAAGGTCAGGGAGTGGGGAAGATGTTGAAAACATACTTGAGGTTAAGTCCAAGCAGAATAAGGGGGTGATGCCAGAGGAGAGCTGAGGGATCAGGGCGAAATAAGAGAAGTAAGGGGGTGGAAGGTGTTCAGGACATTGGTAACTGTAATTCACCTTCAAAGTGCAACCCACAAGAACTCTGTTCCAGGAGTTGGTTTTTTCTGTTCATTATGAATATCCAAAAACATGACTACGGGGAGGAGTAACATCAAGTACTTGCACAGTGTCCTTACAGGTCTTGGAGGGTAAGATAAGACACATGCTCTGGGAGTGAGCCACTCTGCCTTATAAAGTTTGCCTGATTTGATTTTTATTTTTTGATTGGTTTGCAGTCCTCGGTGGCTCAGAAACACGGTACAGCTGTTGTGAAGGTGTCCTTGGCTCTGCCGGGTGTCAGGTCGCCAAGGTAGGGCTTGTCACCCAGACCGCTGCTTGTTTCAGAACCACAGCTGCTGCCTCCAGAGATGTGAAAGAATTTGAAAGGGTTAATTAAGCTAATTTTTAGTTGGTGAAATTTTTATGAGCTTAACGGTGCTTGCAGAAATAGCCGGTAATTTATTTGGCAATGTTTATTTCAGCTTCACGTTCATGACCAAAAGGAAAACCTAGAGGGCTTTGTGAAGACTTTTGTCAAGTCTCCGCCCCCCGACGGCAATCATGGTGTATTTGCTGTGAACTGTGAGGTGGTACGTCCGTGTTTTCTCTCTTACTGCAGTAATTACAACCGAATCCTTGTGGAGCACTTGGCACGGTGTGTGTAACATCACTTGGCTGGGCTTTCTCTTGAGGCCACATAATTCTGCGTGTAATTCACCGATCTTCAGAAGCAACTGAAGTGCAGGAGAGGTGACTTGGGGGAATTCCTGTACTTAGTAAGAAATGAGGCCAGGAACTGGTCCGTGGGTCTCTTTTTATTTATTAATTTTTCTTAATCTGTCACCAGTGGTGCTTCTCCTGCTCAAATTGCTGAAATTGTGCAGGTGGAAAATGTTACAAATAATACTGTTATCCCCAGCATCAGCATAAAAACTTGAACGAATTTTCAGAAACTATTGTTTATAGAGGCAGCAAAATATTTATGGCGATTTTTCTTTGTCTGAGAATCAATACGAGAAAGTAGGGAACAAACAGAACTGAATCGTATGACCTGGGAAGCTTCACTGCTTCCCTCCTGTCACCCTGGAGCAGGTATAGTGGATGTTTTACTCTGTCAAGTATGGGGTTAATAATCGTTCCACGGTAACAGTAAGAATCAGATACACTAAAATAAGGGAATGTACATGGGACGTGTCAAACATCACATGAACGGTTGTCTCTACCAAGACATAAAGTTTTTATTCCCTCTATTCTATTTGGAGAGCGGATTTTAGAGTGAATTACAATAAATAGAGAAGGACATTGTTCAGTTTCCAGCTTAGGTCTTCAACTGGAAACAATTCAGGCTGCTTCAGGCTTTAAAATCAAATATTAGCATGTTGTCCTCTCCAGTGCCACATTGATATTTATGGTAAAGTTTTCCTTTTTTTCATTCAACAAGATCTATAACTGCATTAGCCAATATAATAACACTCAAGTTCTCAGTCACACTAGTCATATTTCGCATACTGAGTAGCCACCTGTGGCTAGTAGCTGCCATATTAGACAGCACAGCAGTAGAACATTTCATCATCACAGAAGGCTCTCCTGGATAGCACTGATCTCTAATGAAAGCAATTGTAAAGACTAAGCCCAGAAAATGAAATTATGTTCCTAGCAGAAATATTACTAACATTAAGGAAAAAAATTAAAGCTTGGAACATCTTTTACAAGACTGTCAGATCCACTGACTGGCTTTTGTTAGTAAATCTGAATAATATGATTAAATTGTATGTTCTAGTTAGAAATACTCCTTTAAGATATCTTAGATGTTAAAATATGTTTACTCAATATGATATATGAGTTTAATATTTCCCCCTTGATAGTGCTACACAGCCAAAGGTTTGGAACTTACACAAGTGACGGTGGTTGATTCCAGCCTTCAGGTGGTCTATGCTACATTTGTGAAACCAGATGAAGAAGTAATTGACTATAACACTAGGTACGGGTCATATAAAAGGGTTGGTTTTTTTTTTTAAATATGAAATTTATTGCCAAATTGGTTTCCATACAACACCTAGTGCTCATCCCAAAAGGTGCCCTCCTCAATGCCCATCACCCACTTTCCCCTCTCCCACCCCCCTTCAACCCTCAGTTTATTCTCAGTTTTTAAGAGTCTGTTATGGTTTGGCTCCCTCCCTCTCTAACTTTTTTTTTTTTTTCCTTCTCCTCCCCCATGGTCTTCTGTTAAGTTTCTCAGGATCCACATAAAAGTATTGGTTTTTGAGACTGTAGAATATTCAACATGTAGTTTATGTGCATTTTAGCTTTGTACTTGTATTCATTTAGTGTTAGAGCATGAGTTATGCTATTTTCCTTTAATTCATTGATTTGTTCAAGAACATTCATATTTTATTAAGTACTTGATAAAATTGTACAGACACTGTGTTAGATCTCAGGTTACAACCCTAAATAAGAGACAAAGCTTCAGCCCTGTTGAATGTTGACAAGTTGGAGTGGTAGTTAGGAGGTGAGAGAAACACAAATAGTGAATAGATTTTCTTATTCATTCATTTGTTAAATCATTAATCAGTTCCTTTTGAAAATACCATGTTATCTTCTTCCATTAGGTAAAAATTGTCATTAGATAAAATATCTGCAATCTTATAGACATGTCCCTGAGTATACATGGCTTTGATATGGTTTGCAAAGTAATAGTTCAGGGCAGATTCTCCTAATAATCATTATTATTAAAGTATGACCTATTTCTGACCCAAACTCAATGCTAACTTGAAATTGTACAATATAGATGCATCTTTAATTTTTATAAACCTCAGATGAAACACCAGTGATATGATTGATCAGTTAAATTTAGGTTTCCTTAAGGCTTATAAGCCATATAAAATGACATATTTGTATATTTAAAAATAAAATAGAAGGCACTGATCTGAATTCACTTTAGAATAAGAAGTGTTTATTATTGGTGGGATTATATTTATTCAATTTTAACAAATTCTCCAATACTACTTAAAATTACTTATTTATATGTGTGAGTATATATATGCTTTGTTTAGATATCTAAACAAATAGGACTTATTTATACACAGAGTATATATATCATATATATATATATACTATATAGAATTTATATAGTATACATAATATAATTGTAATAGTGTATATAGTAAAAAATCTTATATATATTATATATAAAGTATGTGTGTCATATAATGTGTATATGTCCATCATTTTAGAACACAAGCAAAGTGGTCATGTAAGTTAAAAGTTGTTTTGATGAATTTTGAGAATATTTATAGATAATTCTAATAAACATTTTTTAATATAAAGTCCCTCACAGTTCATAAAAATGGTTGTATGCACAAAACTCAGGAAAAGTTATGATCAGAAAATATATTTTGTATACTAATCTTTCTCCTGACCTCATTGGATTTTTTTTCCTACTCATTTTGGCCATATCCTAATAGCCCTATTTTACTGTTGTTGTTGTTGTTTCCAGCTGTATTGGGGTATATTGGCAAACAGAATTGTAAAATACTTACAGTTATCATACTTTTATTGGTACTTATTCTTCCATGGCCTTAATGGAATCTTTCCTACCTGCTTTTTGGAACAGGTCAGGAAGTACTTGGGTAGTTATTGGTATTCATAGTGACAAAATGGTAACTGAAGGGTCTGCATTATAAATAATTATGGAGTCTCAAAACAACTTCAAATGCATTCAATGCCTTGCATTTTTTAAAAACGTTTTTAAAATAAACCCAAGTACCCCTTGATAACTTCCTCTTCGTCCAAATATTTGATTAATTATCACATTCCCTAAGCTTGATGACTTGATGATGGATTCAGGTATCTTTTTTTTTTTTTTTTTAACTCTGAAAGTATAATTAGCACACATTATCAGTTTAAGGTGTACGGCATAATGATTTGTCATTTGTATACATGTGAAATGTTCACCACAATAAGACTAGTTACCATCTGTCACTGTACAGAGTTTAAAACTCTTGTCAGAACTTTTAAGATTTACTTTGTTAGCAGCTTTGAAATTTACAACACAGTATTGATGATTGTAGTCCCAATGCTGTACATGACATCCCTTTGATTTATAAGTGGAAATGTGTACCTCTTGATCTGCGTAATCTGTTTTTTCTACTTCCTACCACCTTCCCCTCTGGAAACCACAATTCTGTTCTCTATGAGTTTTGTTTGTTCATTTGTTTAGCCTTTAAGAGTCCATTTATAAGTGAAATCATATGGTGTTTGTCTTTCTCTGACTTATTTCACTTAGCCTAATACCATCTAGGTTCATCCATGTTGTCACACATGGCAAGATTCCATTCATTTTAATTTTTAATTTTTTTAAACATTTATTTATCCTTGAGAGACAAAGCATGAGTGGGGGAGGGGCAGAGAGAGAGGGAGACACAGAATCCGAAGCAGGCTCCAGGTTCTGAGCTGTCAGCACAGAGTCCAATGAGGGGCTTGAACTTGTCAACTGCAAGATCATGACCCAAGCCGAAGTCGGATGCTCAACTGACTGAGCCCCCCAGGTGCCCCAATTTCATTCATTTTTAGAGCAAAGTGGTATCCCATTGCATATACCACATCATCTTATCAGTTAATCCATCAACGAATACTTAGGTTGTTTCCGTATCTTGGCTATTGAAAATAATGCTGCAATAAACATTGGAGTATGTACATCTTTTCTTATTCTTCAGATAAATACCCAGAAGTGTAATTAGTTGCACTAATTGTATGGTATGGTAGTTTTATTTTTAATTTTTTGAGGATGCTCCATATTTTTCATAGTGGCCATACAATTTATATTCCCACCAACAGTGAATGAATGTTCCCTTTTCTCCATATCTTCACCAATACCTGTTATCTTTTTGACAATAGCCATTCTAATAAGTCTGAGGCAATATCTCATGGTGGTTTTGATTTGCATTTCCCTGATGATTAGTGGTATTGAACATCCTTTCATGTGCCTATTGGCCATCTGTATATCTTTGCAGAAATGTCTATTCAGATCCTATGCCTAATTTTAATTGGATTGTTTGGGATTTTTTGTTGAGTTGTATGAATTCTATCTATTTCTTGGTTAGCTATTAACTCCTTACTGGATAAATGATGTGCAAATACCTTTTCCCATTCAGTATGTTATTTTGTTGATGGTATCTTCTACTGTGCAGAAGCCTTTTAGTTTCATATAGTCCCATTTGTTTATTTTTGCTATTGTTGCCATTGCTTTGGAGTCAGAGCCAAAAAAAAAAATTCTGAAGCCAATGTCATGGAGCTTTTTGCCTGTTCTCTTCTAGGAGTTTTGTGGTTGCTGGACTTATAGTTGATAACTTTTTAATTTTTGAGTATGGTACAAGATAATAATACACTTTAATTCTTTTGCATGTGGCTGTCCAGTTTTCTCAGCACCATATATTGAAGAAACTAACTTTTCTCCATTGGATATTCATTCCTTTTTTGTTATGTATTATTTAACCGTATGTACATGGGTTTATTTCTGGGCTTTATTCTGTTCCATTGATCTCTGCCTTTGTCTCTTGATCAGTACTAAACTGCTTTGATTACTATAACTTTGTAATACTCTTTGAAATCAGGAAGTGTGTTGCCTCTAACTTTGTTGTTCTTTTTCAAGATTGCTTTAGCTATTCAGGATTTTTTGTGGTTCCATAAAAATTTTAAAATTGTTCTATTTCTGTGAAAAATGCCATTGGAATTTTGATAGGGATTACATTGAATCTGTAGACTGCTTTGGGTGGTATGGAAATATGAACGATATTCTTCCAATCCATGAGCATGGAATACCTTTCCATATACTGTTGTCCTCTTCAATTTCTTTCATCAGTGTCTTAGTTTTCAGTGTACAGGTCTTTTACCTCCTTTATTAAAGTTATTCCTAGGTATTTTATTCTTTGTGATGCTTATAAATGGGATTTTATTTATGAAATTTCATTGTTAGTGTAAAAAATGCAGATTTTTGTATATTGATTTTTGTACCCAGGAAATTTACTGAACTCATTTAGTCTATCAGTTTTTTGTTGAGTCTTTATATTTTCTATATAGAAAATCATGTCATCTGCAAATAGTGACAGTTTGACTTTACTTTCCAATTTGGATGCCTTTGATTTCTTTTTCCTGCCTCATTGCTCTAAAACTTCCAATACTATATTAAATAAAAGTGGAGCCAGGTATGTTTTGTTTTTGACAGGAGACCATAATGTCAATATAAAGTTTAAGTTCAAAATACCTTCCCAGTATTTTTATCATTTGCTTTTCTCCTAAATTGCAGTACAGCATAGCAGTAGCCATGTTTCTGGACAGTTATCTAGAAAATGCTTCATGAAAGCCACTAGGGTAGGTTTTTTGGTTTTTTGGTTTTTTAATTTTTTTTATGTATTTCATTGGGTCCTTATAAGCCATTAAGATTGGTAAGTGACTCTACAGATAAGACTGAGCCCAGAAGGTTAAGTAATTTTCTGAGAATCTGTGGAGGAAGTAAATAGCAGAGTCATAGACTAATTCAAGCATAGGTTATCTAGACTCTACCTAGGACTCCATTTGCTCTCCTATGCTACCCATATTTCATTTATAGGCTTTATGTTTTTATTATTTGAGTATATTTGACATGCAGTGTTACATTAGCTTCTGGTGTAAAACATTGTGATTCAACATCTCTGTACGTGATACTATGCTCACAAGTGTAGCTAGCATCTATCACCATACAATGCTATTACAATATCATTGACTCTATTCCCTATGATATACTTTTCATCTCCATGACTTAGTCATTCCATAACTACAAGTCTGTTTCTCCCATTTCCCTCTGACATTTTTCCCATCTTCCTATCCCCGTTCCCTCTGGCAACCATCAATTTGGTCTGATTCTGCTTTTCGATTGTTCTTTAGTTTCCACATGTGAGTGAAATCTCAGACTGACTTATTTCATTTAGCATAATACCCTCTAGGTCCATCCATGTTGCCACATATGGCAAGATCTCATTCTTTTTTAATGCTGCATACTATTCCTGTGTGTAGGGTGAGCGGTATCACATCTTTATCCATTTAGCTATCAATGGACACTTAGATTACTTCCATGTCTTGGCTATTGTAGATAATCCTTTAATAAACATAGTGGTGTATATAGCTTTTTAAATTAGTGTTGTTGGTTTCTTTGGGTAAATAACCAGTAGTGGAATTATTGGATCATATGGTATTTCTACTTTTAATTTTTTGAGGACCCTCCATATTGCTTTCCACAGCAGCTTTTTTAGGCTTACTTTAATGGGAGATAGGTTACTTAAATAAATTGTAATGGATGAAACTGAGCTTCTACAAAGAGGAGCGTTCAAAGGAACCCTGTGAACTTGGAATGCCTCCTGCCTTCCCAGCCTTACATAAATTAATCCGTATTATAAATTTTACTAGGTTACAAATATAACCTAGTGAAGGGGCAGCTGATGGTCATAAGTCAGATCTTTGTTTTGTTCAGTGAATGTTTCTCACATTGGGTCAGTAATGTGTTCTAACCATACCTGATGAAATCCAGTAAGTTACTTCTATGCATTATGTGTCTTATTGGGGCAGGTTTTCTGGTGTGGTCGAAGAGGACCTGAAGAACATCAAAACTTCAATCCGTGATGTCCAAGCCATCCTGTTGAACCTGTTCAGTGCTGACACTGTCTTAATTGGACACAGCTTTGAAAACAGTCTTTATGCTCTTAAGGTAAAGAAATACAGGCTTATACTTTTACAAAACAGTATGTGTTAAGATGATAGTCATTATCATTGTTATCAGTGATTGTTGATTTGCCCCATTAACTAAGAAGAAAATAACTGCTGTCCATGTTGATAACATAGTCCAACTATTATAAACCAGAAGCTACAATATAAGACAGCTAAAGTCATTTGGTTCATCCAGATCAGAAAGTCCATTAATTATGATAAAACCAAAATCATTGTTTAACATCCTCTTTAATAATTGTCTTTAATACTCAAATGGGGAAGACTAAGTTTATCTAACAGTTTATTTTATTCACATCCTTAGAGACACTTTTTCATATTAATTCAGGTAGGTTTATAGGTACACTCAAAATCAAATGTCATGTTCATTTTTTTTGGCATGATCTACTTGAAAATCTCCCCTGTAATATACTTCAGGTTAAAATTATCTGTTCTTTGCTGTGTGTTCTAGAACAGGAGTCAGAACACTATGGCCCATGCTGGCCACCTAGTTTTTGCAAATATTGTTGTTAGACCCACTGCTCCCATTCACTTCTGTATCTTCTGTAGCTGCTTTCATGCTACAGTAGCACTGCTAAATAGTTGTAGCAGAGACCGTGTGGTCTCCAAGCTGAAAACATTCACAACTGGGCACTTAAAGACAGAGTTTGGTGGCCACCCCTGTTCTAGAACACTGGCATCCAATCGGCCTTTCTATATGTTCACTATCTACTATGGTAGATGGTAGCCACGTTTGGTTATTGAACATTTACAATATGTCTAATGTGACTGAGAAAATGATTTTTGAATTTTTTAGATAGCCACAGGTGGCTGGTGGCTTATCAGAGGGCACAGCACAGCTCTAGAACTTTGGAGACTCTAGAACTTTGAGCCACCCTAGGACTTACCTTCAGGCAAAGAAGGGCTAGTTCTTTTTTAGTGCAAGAATACCAGTAAGGCCATTTACATTTCATAGGTGAATGTCAGCCTTTTTCTATGTAAAGCTGGGATTCAAAGAATAGATATTTGTCTCAAATAGCATTGTTGTCTCTGCATGTGACAGATAATACTGGAATGTGCTTCCACTCAGACCCTGCCAAGCTGTGTGGAAAGAGAGGTGGGGACATAAATTTTCTGTAAGAACGCTCTTTCCAGGGATGTCCTTCCATCACCTCAGTGACCTCACCTCTCAAACTGTTCAGGAGCCATCCTATTGCACCTGTCTCCCAGACCACACAATTTCCAGCCATCATGATTCCTCATTGTGTTCAGTCTGTTTCTTCTGTCCAGATAACTCCTGGATTTTCCTGTTTGTCTCTGTTTCCACCACCACCTTCTTTTATTTACTCAATACTCTGCAGCCAGGAACTGGTGTCTCGTTGGTAGTTGACACATTAAAGGAGAATTTAAGTGCTTCTAGGCATGCTGAATGTTAAATTTCCAATTCCTCAGTTTTCAGTGGGTCTTTAAATTACTCTTGAGGCTAATCTTCTTGCATGCACCTTTCAAAAAATGCAACTCTCCTAATGAATCCAAACTGTTTCTAGGCTCTGTTGTCTGACTGCTCTTTATCTATCCTATTTTCTGCTTTCTGAAACTTCTGTAAAAATTTCTTCACCATCTTACATGTATAAGCACAGGAAATTTGGAGCTAGACGGAACACAGTCCTTGTCCATGCCCCCTCCCCGGACACAGACAAGTAAACCACTAATCTGCGGTGGGACATGTGCTAGGTTGAGGTGTGCCCCCCTCAGCTGAGTCCCAAGGTGGTAGGGGCATGGCTTTGCATCTCCCCCCAGTCTTTGATGGACCCTCTCTGCCCTCATGCTGCCCCCTGGTGGTGCTTTCACAGTAGGAAAGTGGTTCCCAAAGTCTTAGATTTGATTTCTGGGTTCTCTACTAACTCCCTTCTTAATCTCTCAGAGCTTCAGTTTTCTTGACTGTAAAGAAGGGACAAAAGGTCTACCTCATTGAGTTACTCTGCAAGTTGTAATGGATATTCCATGTAGCATGCTTAGTCACTGTTACATCATAACTGCTTCATGTTACTTGCTTTTGTAGCATAACTCTGCTGCTACCATTATTGTTGCTGCTATCTATATGGTTACTCATTGGGAAAAATCTCTGATAGGATTTTCTCTTTCTTTTGACAGTTAATTCACACTTCAGTTGTGGACACAACAGTTCTGTTTCCTCATCGACTAGGCTTGCCTCACAAAAGATCCCTTAAGAGTCTGGTGGCTGACTACCTACAAAGGATTATTCAGGATGATGGTAAGAGCCTATTTGCTAATGATAAATACCAGGACCCTACGTCTGACTTAAGTAAACAAACCATGTGATTGATGGTAAAAGTTCTGCCCTCTGAAATGCTTAAGGTAGGTTCTTATTCATGGATTCTCTCTTATAGTGGAAAGACTTGTACCTGCTTATGTGAAAGCATGTAAAAAGCCAATGCCCACTGCCAGGTATAGTCCTGGATCTTCCACAGGCATCAAAACAGCAGCTATACAGAAAATGATGGCCAGATAATTGTTGGTCAAATTGCCTGGCCTTTGAATTCATGTATAAAACTTCTTTTGGTGTGGAGATCGAATTGCATTCTAAATTTTGCTGTGTACCCCTTTTCATATAGGCTTTTCATTAAATGAGGTTATGAAATTCACTGGGTTCAGGTTATCTCACCCAGAGTAAATGGTGTGTTGTTAGAAGAAGTATAGCTCAAATTCAATACATCATTATATATGCACTTGACTTCTACTCAATTAGTGTATCTTGCTCCCAGAACATTTTCTGGGTTTGCTGATGATTAACTTGTCTAATGTTGGGTGTACAAGTGTAGCTACCACCTCCCTTGTTAGTGGCATTGCTGTATGCACAGTTGAGCAGTGCATGCCTTGGAATAGATGTCAGTTACTCGACACCTTCATGCCCATATAGTTTCCTCTTATGTACAATACAGAAGTGTAAGAAAATTAATTCTGAGCATGTTAAAATTTGTTACAATGCTGTTTCTAAAGATACCTAAGATACGGGAAGCCCTTCTGATCATGTCATGAATTGTACAAAATACATATTGTACCCCTATGGTCTTTTTCTTTCATTCTTTGTGAGACACTAATACAATCTCAAAGTGGATCTTTACCTGCTTTGTTAAAAATACATCTCAAAGAGCTCCTACAAAATTCTATTATAAAATGTGTTCTATTGCAATCTATCTTAAGCCTTACACATGAAAATATTTCACTTAAAAAATAGCTTATATAAAAATACAGATACTTTGTTTTGTTTTTTCAGAATTTTTCAGAATAACACAAATGAAAAATACACCCACTATTTTAGAAGTGCTAGTATGATTTTTCTCATTTAATCTCATACATTTATTATCCTCATCAGAACTATAGAATTTATATTTTGGGTAAATTTCATCCACTCTTTTAAATCATGTACTCTTGTATCTGAGGTCATTCTTTGTGTAGACAGTTCTACTTCTCCTCACAGACTGTTTTTTACTCCTTGCTGGATCTCTTTTTGTAATACCTGCCCCTTTGTTACCTTCCCTCTGGACCTTCTTTCCAGAGAGAGAGAGCGCCCATGAGCTATCTAGTCACAGCAAAGCAGTCACCATGCGAGGACAGGCTACATAGGAAAAGGGAGATGTTTGCTAATCTAGACTTATGTATAGCATTTACAAAGCAAACAAAATACCATTTTGCTAAGTGACCAGTGTTAATTTTTTATAAACATTAACTCCAGGCTTTGTTTTGAGAACAGCTGTGGGTGATATCATGGGTACAGTCATTGTCTAACACATTGTTTTATATTCTGTACTACTTGGAGGTCACAATTCAATTGACAATGCAACTGCCTGCATGGAACTGGTCCTCTGGAAGGTAAAAGAAGACCTGAAAGGAAGGAAGTAATCATTTTGTCTGACAAGATCTGCAGTCCCTGCCTTGTTGTGTCAGTGACCCCTCTGGCCTCTACTGCTGCCAGTAGAGTTTGGTCTATGATGGCATGAAGTTTCTTGACCTTTTTCTTCAAAGAGGAGAAAGGAAAGCGCTGTTGAGGTTTATTTATTACATTTTAAAGGCTAAATTTCCATAGTTTATTTCTTAAGTTATGATTGCTGAGGGGAGAATGGTTAATGGGTAAATTAAAGTTGGTTTGTTTTGAATTTTCGGTTCCTCTTCATTGATAGTGAGTAACAATGGTTTCAAGTTGAAGCAATGAGTCCGTGACTTCCATCAAGGTCATGTCTGAAGTTGCATACATTTCTTTTTCTCTCTCAATACCTAAAACCATCTTTACCTAATACACAGACCTTTTTTTAGGTCTCATATATATGTAGAATAGGTTTTCCTCACAAAGTAAACGTGAATTTTCAGTGTCTGTTAACAAAAAGATTTAGGTCTTTTGGCTAATGCATTATGTGTTTTTATTCTAACTGCTGTAATGTTACCTGATTTTAATTCATAACCACTCCTTTTTCTAAGGCAGTGTCCTGTGGGTCCCCCAAATGTACCATGCTCTAACCTGTGTTCCTATTATTGGAATTGTCTGAATTCCTTTGAGGAGTTAGCTCCTCCTTGCTTAATTGCTTTTTGATGATGTGGAAACTACACGACATAACTCAGTTTGATTACCCTTAAGGATGAACCTTCAATATTAATGTTGCTAAAATGCTGCAAAATGACAAAGGTTTCTTTGCCGATGATACAGGTGCATCTGAGTAATCAGTAGTGAGACCTGAGTGCCAGAAGGACCTCAGTGCCTGCGACGACAGGCCCTCAAACATACTTCAGGTTTGCTGCCTTGGCATTTTGAGTTACAAATAATTATCATTGAACATCTTTTTCTTACTATCGCAAGTACTTCTTCGCCATGTCTCTTCATGTACTTGACATGAAATAATTCAAATTTTGGATACTATGAATTTAAGTAATACATAATTAAGAAGGTCAAACTATTACAGGGGGGAAAAAACCTTAACATTTGTTCCAAAGCCATATGAAAAATGTGAAGATCTTATTTACATTTTCAGATCATCCTTGTTGTGGTTCATTTCCACATACTATACATTCAAGCTAGCAGTTGTCAGGAGTATCTCTACAGCATTTAGGTAAAAAGCAAAAGAAACTATTGGGACTCATTATCAAGGGCTCTTCATTTAAGTTCTCAGTTGGAGGTATATGGCCCTGGCAAGAAAATGAACTAGACACAACACTTCTCGATGTTTCCAATCCTGGGAGCTTGCGAGCCCCTGTCTGGCCGAGTACCCACCTGCTGCTCTACATGGATCTTACTGACAAGTTCAAGGAGGATAACTTTAAAGTATAATAAAGATGTTTGTCAATACCTATGAGAAACATTCCCGGACGAAAAGTGGGTAGGCAAGACATTTATTCACTTACTGTATGACCTCAGTGCAACATGTGCCTACGGTATAAACTGTAAACTCTACAACGTGCAATACATGTAGGGATGTTCAGTTGATACAAATGTCGCATGTCTCCCAAGTGGAACTCCAGGCTTCCTACTTCAGTTTCTTAAAATGCACAAATCCATGTTACCAGAGAAACTAAAACCAAATCTCATTAATTTATCAAACTTGTACTTCTCTAAAGATTCTTAGACTTGTATGCAATGAGATTGAAGCTTACTTTTAGGTGTTAGCATTCTGGATTGACTGGTGGGGTCTGGAAACACATGACGAAGTTGACAAATGACCAAGTGAAAGTGGGATGGCTTCTATACACGAGGGAGAAAGTTAAGAGATGGACAGCAGGATCTCTTTTAGATGTTAACCTCTACCCTGATAGAACTAACCTATTTCCCCCACTTTTCTTACCCGGACTATCAGGGCCGGTCTTAGGTTTACTAACAAGATCTTTCTTCTACAGAGCCAAAGATTTTATAGCATTCACTAAGAAGGTAAATATCAAAAATACCTAGGATGATAATGAGTTATGCATTATAGTAATTGTACTCACACACCTTCCTGTAAAGTCCATATTTTTAGAAAAATATATTATTGCATATGAAACCACAAACAGGCATTCTGATTTCAGCACATTCTTACTCAAAACAGTATATACAGTCCTATGAGAGTCAAAGTGTACTATAGATTCACACACACGGGTTTTTGTGGTAAAGTCCCAGACACACAGCAATATATGTACATGTTTATGTTCTAGGTCACCTCTCTTGGCACAGTCTTGCTGGCTTGCTTGGCATCAAGGGTCTGTCATGCCAGTGGAGGGGAGACAGAACATATAGGTGGGTGGGCTTGGTCCTAGGCTGCCTCCTCAGCCGAGCAGTCGATCCCTGCGTAGGCAAACTTCTCATAAAGCGTGGTGTTCACGTAAGTCTACAAGAGCAAGAGTGGGTCAGAGACACCGGCTCCCCCGGTACTGCCTCTGCACGTGGCACTTACAGTCATACCCCAGCTCCCTTCATGTGGTTCAAGGACTAAGTACCTGGGGGACATTTTTCTGTCTTAAGTTCCCATGTTGTATTTGACAACTTTCTTCCTGAAATGCATCCCTCGACCTCGGTAGGTAAGATTTCACCCTGTCTCTCTCTCCAGGCCACTCTCTGCTGTCCCTCCGGAGATGTCCCATTCTCTACAGATACTTTCTTTGTCCCCATCCCTGTGGGTAACCGCCCTCCCCCCCCCCCCCCCCACATCTCTGGTTTAATTACCACTTGCATTGTGGTAACCTGCCATCCCTTTCCTTAACCTAGACTTGCCTTTTCAACCTCAGATCAGTATAGCCGACCACCTGCTGGACATTTTGATAGACTTCCTGCCCCTCCTGACAGAAACTGGACACCAGGCTCCACTACTACTGGCTGTGTGTCCTTGGACACATCACGTTCACCTCTTTGTGTATATTTCTTCTACAAAATTGAAGGATCAGGCCACATTACTCATGAGGCTCACAAGCTAATTCTATCTGTTCTACCACATGTGACTCTCTTTTACAGAAATCTTACCACCTCTGAAATTGTAACTTCCTCAAAGTTAGCGGCCACATCTTTTATGTCCCTCTAATACCAAGGGCTATGCCCAGAAGTACTTGGTGACTTGTATCAGCCATTTTTTTTTTAACCATACAGGGCACATGAGGAATTCTGACTCAAGAGCCTGCCCTGAGCCCCACGCTCACCTTGCGTTCTTCTAACATCCTGTTTAAGGACACCAGTATCTGGGCAAATGACGGTCTCTCATAAGGCTTCTCCCGCCAGCACTGTCTCATTAGATCATACCTTTGGAAACAAAGAGCCAGTTAACTCTGTGCTTCAGTCCTGGGCATGGCCCGGTGTGGGGTATGGAAAACAGAGAAAGTAGCCATTCAACACATGGTCATTACACTTGACTGGCAGCACAGGGTACAGCACTGAGTTTCGATCCAGCCTCCCACCTCCCTCAAGACCCCCTTTCTTCTGCCAGCAAATCTAGTGCCTCTCTTGAGTACCATTCCCGCAGGATCTTGGTCTCACCTCTTCTGATTATCTGGAAAGAACTGAGTCATGTGTCTAGGGCAGCATGTCCCTTGGAATACTGTGTCTCTCAAAATGTTATTTAAAAAAAAATGGCTCCATACTCTAATAAATTTGCCAACTTCCACACTGCATCTCCCTCTTAGGGATTAGCAGAGCAAACTCTTGAGAAGTCTTGCCATTTAAACAAAAAACCTGTTTAACCTGACTTAACATGGAATTTCCCAAGGTGACCACAGAACTCCTTCCCCCTTCTATCACTTCTTTACCTCTTGCTCGTGCATGAACACAGTCTGGGAAGCACTGGTCTAAGACAGTACTCTCCCAAATGTGGTCAGAACCACTTGCATTATTAAAATGCAGATTCCTGGCAGTGCCCTTCCCCCTCCCCCCAGGGCTACAGAACCAATGTCTGACTGGGCTCAAATTTTCACACTGGGAACAAATGCCTCAGGGGAACCTTATGTGCACAGAAGGCTATCAACCTAGCATGGTCTAGGTTTATGGCCTCTTGTATCAGTACCATAATTAATAGCACTCTTTCTTAGAAATGGCTCAGTTTGGACAATTAATTCTTTGCTGAACCTAAAGCCTTGTGCTTTCACATCATGCCAGTTAGGCAGCAGCTAACTCAGACAGTTTTGAGAATGGTGGTTTCACAAAAGCTAATCATTCTTCCCCTGGGTATAATTCTTACTCCTAGAAAACAATCCTTGCAGAAGCAAGATTCTATGACCCAAAACAAAAAAAAAGAAAACAAAAAAAAACTTCCTACTGTCACAGCCTAAAATCTCCGTCCCCAAAGTTAGTCTCAAGGTTTCATGCATTTACTCATGAAGAGTCTCATGAATTGATTTCAGATCTTTTCTGCATTTTTTCCTTTCATTTCAACCTTCCTGATAATCATCACCTTAAATTCCTCCTGGATTTCTGTGCCTAGAAAGCTCTCAATTCCCTGCCCATTACAGAATGGTATTAGTTTAAGGAACTCCCCTTCTTTTTTGGAGGGGGGGCAGTATGTAGGATCTCAATGTGTGTGCATGTACAGGTATACATATACGCATGTGTGTATGAATCAGGTACCCCCTTCATTAGTGACAGTCCAAGAAACACACAGGGGAAGGTTAAGATAAAATGGCCCTAAGGTGCAGGGCGCATGGGTGGCTCATTTGGTTAAGTGTCTGACTCAATTTCAGCTCAGGTTATCATGTTTCAGTTTGTGAGATTAAGCCCCATGTCAGGCTCTGTGTGGAACCTGCTTGGGATTCTCTCTCCCTCTCTCTCTGCACCCCCTCCACTCACTCTCTCTCTCAAAGTAGACTTTTTAATTTTTTTTGTAATGTTTATTTCTTTTTGAGAGGAAGAGACAGAGTGCAAGCGGGGGAGGGGCAGAGAGAGAGAGGGAGACACAAAATCTGAAGCAGGCTCTGAGCTGTCAGCACAGATCCCAATGCAGGGCTCGAACCCACAAGCCGTGAGATCACGACCTGAGCCACAGTCGGATGCTTAACCAACTGAGCCACCCAGGCACCCCTGAATAGACATTTGTTTAAATGGCCCCAGGCTGACTTACACCTCATCATCACAGTTTAGAGGCTTCTCCAGTCTGTAGCCCTGGGGCAGCTTCTCGTACAGCTCTGCACATGTCATCCCGCAGTAAGGAGTGCCACCTGCAAGACAGGAAACCGGGTTGCCCTGAGCCCCTCTGGGTGGAGCACAGCGTCTCCTGCCCCAGGCCCCTCAAGCCCAGAGACTGGGATAGAGACAGGGTGTGTCAAGAGAAGACACAAAATCAGCATGATCTTCCTGTCTGAGCAAACCCACCACACATCGCAGCTGGACATAAGCCCCAAACTGCATGACAGTGTGGCCATTCCATCGGCAGACAGATCCAGAAGGTGGCTCCTTGTTTCCCACACTGTTTCTCTTTCCTGAGTTCACCTGCACACGAGTCCTCTACTGTACTAATGGGATGTATCTTTGTCCTATTTGGAAGTCCTTGGTCGGGTTTATACAATTCCGATTTTATCTATAATCGGTACCGCCCAATTTTAATTCTAAAACATACATATTTAATATAGAAAACTTGGAAAATACAAAAACACATGAAGCAAGCAAGCAATATTTGTAGTGCTCTCCTACAGACTCCTTCCAGGTTTTTCATGTGTAACATGTATAACATTTATAAAATGGGATCACCGTGTAAGGAAGTTTCTGGGTTTTGGCATGCATGTTTTCACATGCTATTAAATGGTCTTCAAAAATGACTTTTCATGGCTGTGTAACATATCATCTTAAAGTTGTAGAAGTGAACTTATAACAGTTCTGTGACATCTCTGTACAAACAAAGACAACCTATGATGAAGTTTACAGCCACCAGGTTGTTAGTACTAAATATGACATTAGACACAGGGCTCTCAAAAAGAGAAACATGGGACTAAACACACTCATACATGGAAACCCATCAAGTTCTATGTCCCAGTCCCATCTAGTGGTGCCCCAGAAAGATGGCACCCGTGGGATCCCACAGTGAGTGAGAATGGGAGGGGTCCACTCCCATTGCCTGGAGTCTCGCCTAGTAGATAAACATAGATACTCACCTAAGCTAACGATCTCCCATAGGAGCACTCCATAGGACCATCTGCAGGAGACACAGTAGGGAAACCAATAATCAACAAACAGGTTGACCCGTCAATCTCCTGCCTCAAAAGTCAGGGTGACTGATGCTTTGCCAGAAAAGGAAATGTTAAATGTGTGCTCCTCAGGACAGGGTCTTGTATGTGGCCTGTGCTGACCTCCTCTTAGGCCAAGGGAAGGATCCTAACGGGGAAACGGTGTGAGAACGCCCACTCACTTTAGGTGGAGAACATGAGCTGGTACTGGGGAAAGCAGGTGCAATTCTAAGCCAACAGACTGGACTTAAATCCAGGCTCGGCCGCCTGATACTCGTGTCACCTGGGACAAGTTACTGAACCTCTGGAGGCCTCTTCGTGTCTTCTGCAAGTGGGAACACCAATTGCCGCCTCAAAATTATGCAGAGACAATGGAAGAGAACATACAAAAGGCACCTTGCACGCAGTGAGGAAGCAGTGCTTGCCAGCCCCCTGCCCTTCCCCCGGCATAAGCTAAACTCCCTGGACAAGTCATCTCAAGCATCAGGGCCTCAGTGTTTCCTCCCGTCAATGGGGGAGGGGGGGTGGGGGGGGAGCGGAGATGGCCTAAGTTTCACTCCCAGCCCTTCCTTCACCACCAGCCTGAGACTTGTCTCTCTTGGCTGTGAGCAGACATGGGCCCTTGATCTGGCCTGCCTTCTTCCCGGGCCACATGTGACCCCCAGCAGCTATTGTGAACTGCCCCTCACTGTTCTGGGTCCCATATGCTGAGGTCAGTCTGGGAAGTGGAGCGGCAGGAATGCTCCATATGCCTCTTGCTCCTCTGGAGATGGAGAATTCACCACTTCTCCTTGACGGGCAGAAGGACACCCACAGCCTGTCACCAGGGATCTTACATTACACCCTGAATACTGTCTACTCTGAGGCTTATTTCATAGACTCAAAATTCATTTCTCGGGCTTACTGACTACTTTTGTTCCACAGACAGACATAACAGTCCTACTTTGCTTTAAGACTCTGTCAGATGCTTATTTTTCTGGGAGAAAAAAAAATCCCTCCACAATAAAAGGCTTACTCACACATCACTGTTGGTTGTATACACACTGTAATTTAGCGACTCGATTGCCATCCAGCGCACCGGGAGCCTTCCCTGGAGAGAACAAAGTGAGATGCCACTTAGGCACAACAGGGACCCTTCCCCAGGCACACAGCTTGCACGGAGCTGTGGTTCGCTCAAGCCCACAGGGAAGTGTGTTTGGGATTCCCCACATGTAAGATACAGCACAGTCAGGAGCTGTTGTTTATGTCCCATGTACAAGAGTGTTCTCAAATCCAAAGATGTGCAAGGAGTATAAACCCTGCTGACCTCAAGGAGTCCCTACCACAGTTTTGTATAAAGAAAAATAACATGTGTGGGTATGTGTGTGTGGATGGGCATGTGCATTTTTGGTAGGCATTTCATTGATTCACTTTGTGGCTCTCAGAGGCACTCAGAGCTTTGAAAAGGGAGAGAGGCAGCAGGGAAACGGAGAATCAAAGTGTAGTGTGGGAAAGGCTCAGGTGATATGAGGTGGCCGACCACGCCTGGAAGAGACAGGGAGGACTTTCAGACAAGGGGACACGTGAGCTCGGTTCTGTATGTGTAGGTGTCCTCAGGTGGGTCGGGGAGAGAAGAGCCTTTCCGACCAAAGGGAACAGTGTGCGTCCACATTAGTGGGGGAGGAGGATATAACCTCCCATCAATGCAGTTTACACTGGGTTTGAAGATGGGATGACACACAATCATTTGCCCTTTGGGGGCCAAGTGCTGACTCCACCCAGGTTGTCCCTTTTTTTTTTTTTTTTGCGTTGATTCATTGTTGAGAGACAGAAACAGAGTGTGGGTGGGGGAGGGGCAGAGAGAGGGAGAGTCTGAATCCAAAGCAGGCTCTAGGCTCTGAGCTGTCTGCACAGAGCCGGATGCAGGGCTCAAACCTACAGACCACAAGATCATGACCTGAGCTGAAGTCAGATGCTCAACTGACTGAGCCACCCAGGCACCCCAAAGTTGTCCCCATTTATTTAAGTCCAGCCTGGGGAAAATGACTGGACATTGGGAAGTTTGGCTTCTAAGTTTTATTCCTAGAATAAAACTGTGATTTTGGGCTCCCTTCCCATCAACCCACTCCAGGAATCATATAAGCCCTACTGAGAGGGCCTTCTCCCCCAGGGATTTGTCAAGCTCTAACAGCAGCGTTTCAGCTGTGGCAAGCCAGGAAGTAAGACAACATCAAGAGTATTTGGGGGTCTTCTCAGCTCCCCTGAAATAGGAGAAGGCATTCTCCCAGACCCATCTTGAGATCATCTTGAGATCAGCCATGCCCTGGGCCCCAACTCTAGTCCTGAAGGTGCCACTGTCTCCTAGGTCTTTGTGAAGTAGAGATATTCTGAAGCCCGTTCTGACCCTAAGTCCCGATTGGTACTTTAAGATTCAGTTATAAAACTACCCCTTTGCAAACCTACCTCTTGTGCTCCCCAGTATTCACTCCATGCCCACCTCACCTCCGGGCACACCTGTTATTCTAGCCTTTTCCCCCCTTCCACAGGAATGGAAAGAGTCATTGACATTTTCTGTCTTGTCTTTGCTTTTATGTACCTGCTAGCTTCTGACCTCATGCCTCCAAATTACTAATTTCCATGTGCACTTTATTATTCTTGTTTGATTTCTTTTGGGTCTGTCCATTTCCATCTGTCACTCTTGCTCTCCCACCTGGGTTCAGGCCACCATCATCTGTTACCTGATGACAACCTCTTAATTGATCTTCTTGCTTTAGAGGTTCAGTCCCTAAGGATCAGTTCTCTGCACCACAGCCAGATTAATGGCTCAAAATGGCAAATCCAAACACGTGGTTCCTTTTTTAAAAAGTTCTTCAATGTCCTTATTGTCCCAAGATCTTAATTCCTTAGCTGAGTCCAAAATTTTTAGCTGGAATTCAAAAATCTTCAATAAAACTATATCCCTGTGGGGCATGTGGTTGGCTCAATTGGTTAAGAGTCTGACTTCAGCTCAGGTCATGATCTTGTGGGTTCTGGCTCCACATAGGGCTCGCTGATCTCAGTGTAGAGCCTGCTTCAGATCCTCTTCCTTTCTCTCTCTTTTCCCCTCCACCCCTGCCCCTCTCTCTCTCAAAAATAAACTTAAAAAAAAAAAAAAAAGACCTTATCCTTGATTCCTCCTCCCACCTTGAATTTTAACTCTCCCTCTTTTTTGCATTATGCTCCAGCCATATTGAATTACTTGTCCCCCAAATGTTTCCTACCTTCCTTTTTCTCTAGGCTTTTACATGTACTGCACCCTCCAATTCATTCTCATATCTCCCATATCTATTTAACATTTGTAAAACACAAGAGTTAGCCTCCTCCACGGAGCCCTTCTTGATTGCCCACAGGCTCAGTTCAGTGTGCTTCCTCTGTGTCCCCATGTGCATTTCTCCTCTGTGCTTTCTTTGCCGTCAGCACTTACCAACTGCTTTTCATTATTAATCAACTGTTTTTCATTATTAATGAAATGTTATTTATTATGCATCTGAGCTACTTAAAGGTGGAGACTGTCCCAATTTATGTCACCCCCAAACCTAGCACAGACATGAAACACTATAGTCATAAAGACATTGATGAGAGGGGATGCATCTATCAATGGTAATAAAGCCCCAAATCCCTTAGTATGTTAGCTTGCAACACTTCCAATATTAGCATCGCCTGGGGGACTTAAACAAAAAAAAAAACAAAACAAACAACCACAAACTGATAACAGAATCAGAGTATGTAAGTATGTATATAGTATTTAAGCAGTAGGACTCAGCGTCAGTATTTTTTGAAAGCTCCCCAGATGATTCGGAGGGGCAACTGGAGTGCAAAATATCAGATTTGTATAGTCCAGAGACGGTAGCCACTCTGCCCTCTGGTGGTAACTTGCCACACTGCACCCCTCTTGCAGGGAGCTGGCTTCCCTCCATTCCCTCTCCTTTCCGGTGCCTGAGGGCTAATGTCTTTCCTCCCAGACCCCATGCTGCTTCAGGACACTTCTCCCAGCCACTTCCAGCAGACACAGTTACGTTCTGACCCATCTAAGTGCTCTGCCCCCCTAAGCATTCCTCTTGAGCTCTCCAAGACTGCAGAAATCACTGCCCTTTATGAAACGCCAAGCAAACCAGCATTCTCCCCCGGCATCTGAGGACAGCATCCAAATAAAATATGTATGTTGTGGGGGGGCGCCTGGGTGGCGCAGCCGGTTAAGTGTCCGACTTCAGCCAGGTCACGATCTCGCGGTCCGTGAGTTCGAGCCCCGCGTCAGGCTCTGGGCTGATGGCTCGGAGCCTGGAGCCTGTTTCCGATTCTGTGTCTCCCTCTCTCTCTGCCCCTCCCCCGTTCATGCTCTGTCTCTCTCTGTCCCAAAAATAAATAAAAAATGTTGAAAAAAAAAAAAGAAAAAAAAAAAAAAAAAGAAAAAAAAAAATATGTATGTTGTGGGGCTAAATTGTGGCAGTGGCTCCACCCCCTCACTCAGGGCACCACAGCCCCCAAACACCAAAGAGAAAGGTTCTCTGTGAGGGAGATAGCAAGCTTCAGGTGGCCCAGGAGAAGGAGTAAATGGGTGAGTGGTGGGTCCTGCTTCTTTAAGATAAGCCCCGCCCCTCTGCAGAGAAACATCTGCTTTGAGCGAGGCAAATTCAGAAAAGCTTAGAGAAAAAAGTATTGTGTGCATGGGAGTCAACCCTCAGGGAGGCGCCCAAGGCTTCTGGAAGTGTTGATGTTGATAAGCATCCAAGACCCCACTGGATGTGTGTGAGGTCTCTAAGAGCCAAAGAGGCCCCACCTCAAACCCTTATCAGAAAGGGAACTGGAAAGATCCAAAATAGTTATGCTCACTGTGATAGTAGCTATATAAAAATACGTATGTTCGTGCAAGGCAAGAAGTAAAAAATGAAAAATAAAATGTGTTAAGGTAGTGGACTGTGGGTCATTTCCTTTTCAAAACATTCTTGAATATTGTTTCTGTTATCTTGTCAGTCAGTAAAATAAGCATTTTTTTTTTAAAGAACCTAAAAAAGAGGGTAACTACAGAAGCCTGAGCCTTGCCGAGGCAATTGTTACCACAAAAGCAAAGGGACCGTGTGAAAACCGCAGGATTCCCAGGAAAGCTTAGCCAGAGTAATGTCCACCAGACCTGGGAAAGGGGGAGCCATACCACTGGGGTAGAGCCACCAAACACATGTGATGATGCAGGATTTGTTAGCTCCAAGGCCCTGAACATGCCAGCCCACCCTGGGAAAGCAGAGGGTGGCGCCATGTTGCTGTCACATCCCCGGAAGGAAGGGGCATTTCCAGGGAGCTATGACAGGCAACGAAAGCTGACTGAGTCCAGCTTCTCTCCTTCCATGGTGAGGTTCTCCTGGGATCTTTACTTGAAGATTAAATGTTACTGTTTGGGAGAGGAGGTGTCATCAGCAGAATGTGGATTCGAAGTGGGCTTGGAGAGGGAGTGGAGAACTTTTGGCAAAGAGGGAAATCTTCTGTGGCCTTAGAAGTTAGGGATTTCTCTATAGAGCCTCTTTGTGAGGTAGGAACTTTATTAATTTCTTTCCTTTAGATTTGGAAAGTATGTTAAATGTCTTTTTTGTCCCTCCTATGCTTGCTGTGCATGAAAGGGATTTGAGGGAGCTCCTCAGAGGTTTCTGAGTGAGACAGTTAGGGGTCCTGGCTGGATGTAGACTGACCCCTGTACCACGAGGCTTGCATGTTCAATCACTTGGCCACATGTGACCGTAGCTTCTTCAGTGGCAAAGACGGAGCCTTCAGTCATTTTAGCAATCAAACCTCAGAAAGGATGTTTGCCCGGCCAGGACACTACCTACTGGGGTACCCAGCCAGATGCCTGAGTCACCAAAGAACAATGGCATCCAAGAGAAGGGCCATTGGGAGAAGGAGGGTGTCCTGGGGAGGATGTCCTCAGTGTCTGTGTTCTGAACTTACCATTGTCTTCTTCACATATACTTCTTGACCTCGGGACAATCCAAAATCTGCTATTTTGGCAACATAGTTTTCACCAACTAAAATGTTCCTGGCAGCCAGATCCCTGTGGATAAACTGAAATTTAAAGAAAAAAAACATCATTTGCTTTTTTCACTTCATTCTGCTGGCACAAGGCCACTGCGGTCAGACCTTTGGGAAATAAAGAAGAGAGGAACCCAATTCCCTTAAAGTTCCTCTCTAATATCCTCAGTGGATTTGGCCAAATGACCCATCATGTTTTGGGAGAAGCATTTCAAGGAAAAAAAAAAAAGAAAAAAGGAAAAAAAGAAAGAAAAGAAAAAAAAAACCCAGGTCATTAAATCTTCCTGCTGCCGTCCAAGTCCTCCGCTATCATGCATCATTTGGATCCAAATGAAGCTAAGATCAGTTCAGCCTCCTCATCAAATACACATGCTCAGATTCACCAAATACAGTTATTGTCAGTGTCTGGCATTAACTTCTATATAAACAGAATAGTAACAAAGAGATTAAAATTAGGACAATCATAAGAGGAATTAAAGGGGGGAAGTTGACTAGAAAAATGTATAAATTTAGCTCAACTCTGAGTCCAGAGAGAATTTCAGGAAAGATGTCCAAAGCAAGGTCCTCACCACACACCTGTTTTTGGCTCAAGTAGTCCATGCCACGGGCCACATCTGCTGCAAAATGGAGAAGCTGCTGGGAGGACAGCGTGGAGGCGGTGCTGTTGGCAATGGCAAAGGCGGGATCGGTCTCCAGCACTCGGCTCTTGCGCAGGAAGTCCAGGAGGTTTCCGTGGGGAGCGTATTCGATGGCCAGGTACAGGTAGCCTGTGGGGAAAGGGAGAGACACCACCTTCTCAGTGGCCCTCAACAGCTCTGAGATTTCAAAGGTGTGCTAGGGTCTTGGGAATGGCTTGTAAAATTTAGTATCTAAAAGCAACACGTTGGGGCACCTGGGTGGCTCAGTCAGTTAAGTGTCCAATTCTTGATTTGGGCTCAGGTCATGCTCTCACTGTTCATGAGTTCGAGCCCTGTGTCAGGCTCTGCACGATGAGCACAGAGCCTGCTTGGGATTCTCTCTCCTTCTCTCTGTTCCTCCTCTGCTTGTGCTCTCTCTCAAAATAAATAAATAAACATTAACAAGGAAAAAAAAAAAGCAATACATTAGCGGTACCAACCTTGAGAACACTGACAACAGGACCGAGAGAAGTTCCACACTCCTGCCATGCTTACAGGGCACCATGCTCGAACTCAGGGTCCCCTCTTTCCCACCCCCTCCCGCCTACCACACATGGACTAACATGGAGGAAGGCCTGCACCTACTCAGTAAGATTTGCCTCCAGAAGATCTAGGACAGCTAGTCTGCATCACCTATTATTTTTTTTATTCAGTATTGATGGAGAACTAACGTGAGCCAGGCATGTTATTCCAGTCTGTCTCTAACTTTTCTTGAGGTTATTTTAAAAAAAGAAAAAAAAGAGTAAGTGTACATGGCAGAAGGACCCGTACCAGGCAACTCTCTGCCTCCTCCTTCTACTGATCCCCTAAAACTCCCACTACGTCACTGTCTTGCTCATTAGGTTCGCAGAGTCTGAGGTCAGAGACTGCATTTTGCTTAGAGAAATCAGAAAACTCAAACTTAGACAAATAAAACAATAGGTCCTAGAAGAAATTATGGTCCATTGTCTTGGCCTATTCCCAAATTGTTTTCCTTTTTTTTTTTTTTGATAAAATTAATCTTTTTTCACAAAAACATTGATCTTTTGAGTCAATGAAAAGTAGAGTGGTTTTACTGTCTTTTAAAGGTAAATTTTTTGGTATACCATTTTTTACATTTAAAATGTCGAATGAATTTTAACTTCAGAGACATTCTAAGAAATTGAAATTCTGGTGTAAAAAAAAAAAAGCCTAGTACTGTAGCATGTAGCACTGTAAGACAAGATACGCCTCAATGCTTTCTCATTTCCTCACTGAACTATAAATTTTAAGAGCCAACCAATTATGTGCTAAGGTGATGACAGAGCAAAAATTTAAAAGATACACATTTTTCTGTTGGCGGTGGTTACTTTTTTTAAACTTTCATTTACTGCTGTCCCATGCTGACCACTGTTTTCAGGAAATAGCTCAAAAATAAATGTCATTACTTCATTATTGAACCTAAGGGACATGATCTAGCTTTCAGAATTACACCCTATTGGATCACAGAATGATATATTGTTTGAAGCCCCAGTATTTTTAGTTTAATAAATTGAGGAAAAGGAAGTAGTCTCTCTTCTATTGTTGGTGTTTGTGCCTCAGAGTCAACAAGAGGTTGTCAAGTTTGGAAATAATTACTGTGTGGAGCTTTTTTGTGGGATCAAACTTTTCCATGAGGAATTAATCATAATTAAGCATAAATTTAAGCACAGATTCAGAATTATAAACCCAGGTAGGATGCTGAAGTAAACCCATAGAAGTACTCAGCTATATCTAAATAATATAAATTGACCTTTAAGAGTATGTACAACATAGGATAGTTGTAGAGCTCCACCATAATTGTACCCATAATTGTTTGGGGAAAAAAATGAAGTTCTATCAGATATAAGTTTATTACTATTATTTTATCCTAGCTATTACCAATGCTTTTCTATTACAATAGGTTGTTGACATTCATGGATTTAACATTCAGAGTATCAGTGTCTTGGGTTTGGAGGAAATAAGATAGGCAACTCAGAAGAGCCAATGCACTTCACTCTTCCTGATGCTGAAGGCTCCCCCAAACCCTAGCAATAGTAGCTGAGGCAATCCCTGAATCAGCAAGGATGGCAGTGTGCAGCAACCACGGGTACCTTTGAGCACTAATGGGTGAACCACACTAGAAGGCAAAAGATCCAGCCTGGGACCTACCTCCAAAAAAGATCCCAAGTCTCATTACAATCTATAAATAGGACCAGACATTCAGAATGAAACTGCAACTTTAAAAAAAAAATGGGTAGCATTCTTAAGATTGTTATATTTACTAATTTCAATATGGAATGTGCCTGTTTTAAACAAAAATTCTGGCAGGAAAGACAGGAAAAGAGCATCTTACCACGATGTTCACACGCTCCCAAGAGATTGATGATGTTTGGGTGGTGGCCAAGTTTACAGAGAACCTCCAGTTCCCCAGCAAAGTCCCTGTGGTCATCTTTGGAGGCATATTCTGGGAATGAAGTCAAGAGTTGTGATCCCTCGCTGTTAGACCTCTTTAGAAACAACTATCCCCTCCCACTCCCCAGGACCTTCAGAGGCACTTAGTCACCATCAGGTCTGGAAAACTGTATAGAAATCAGACATTACTCTAGGAAGAGTACTTGGTACCATTGATACTTTGGGCAGAAACCTCTGTTGTTGGGGGGCTGTCCTCTGCATAGTAGGATGTTCAGCAGCATCTCTGGCCTCTACCCTCCCCAGATACCAGCGGCCCAACCAAAAGTGTATCCAGACATTGCTGAACGTCCCCCAAGGGGCAAACCACCCCTGGTTGAGAACCACTGTTCTCAAGTTTTCTTGTTTAAGCTCTCAAATGCCCAGTGAGATGATTTGGTAGAGATGGAGCAGCCTCTATTTAGACTCCAGCTATTCTAGCTGAAGCCGCTGTCCAGCAACGCATATGCTGAGGAGCAGACCCAAAGTTTCAGTACAACAACACTGGGAATGTACACACCTTCCTTTATCATAATACTTTTAACCTGCTTTCCCACAAACCAGTCCTGCTAAAAAAAACAAACAAACAAACAAACAAAAACAAAAAACACCTCAAATCCAACGGCATTTCTATGGAAGTTGCTTGATGGTCAGGAAACAGAACTACATCTGTTTCTATTCTTTTCATCCTGTCTCTTGGTTACCACTTGGATCAGAGGAAGAACCGCCAGGTACCAGCCAGGCTGAAGGGAAAGCTCTCTCTGGCTGATGCACAAACTGATCAGCCTTGATTGGTGACAGAGCGCTATTATGATTTTTTGAAAAATAATGTTGGGTAGGAAAGGGAGGAAGGGGGGGCCAGTTGGTGCTGGTGGCCCTGTGCCTACCTGAACATGCTTGGAAATTACAGGAATGTTTCATATGGGGTAAGGGTACACACAAAACTAGCTAGTAGGCAATCCCAAATCAGATACCCTGAACCAGGGTTCAGAAACCCTGTCCGAGGTTTAATGCCTTGGAAGCATATTTAAAATGAAGTTCTTTATAATGACCTTGTCCCCTATTTCAGTATCTGTCTTCCTTTGGATGCATCATTCTCCCTGCAGACATTTTCTGCCCTGGTGCCCCATTAAGCTATTTTACCTCTTCACATGGGCATGGGACCATCAGGCTCAGATCAGACTTTAAAAGCCCTGATTTTACAAAATTCTATATCCTTTCTTCTCATACTATCCTTACTATTCCCCAAAACTCCCTGTAACTAAAGTATCAAAACAGAAAAGACATTTCTGGATGCTAAGCAAGATTGTGTGTGTACATGTGTACGTGTGTATTTGAAACATACTACTATCTCTAGGCATTGACAGTATTTTGTTTTATTTTATTTGTTTTCTATTAACCTGCTGCAAAGAGCAAGTTAATTCCCCCCTTGCACTCAATTTTGCTGTCAGGAAGGAAAACCCAGCAGCAACCTTAGAGAGTCCACACGGTGAAGGTGGCCCACAGAAGTAATTAATTACATTCCCTGTTCTGACACACAGCTTTCCAAGCCCAGATGCTCTAGAAGCCACAACGCAGCTTCTCAATCAAGCCATGTGCATTACCTGCCACTTCACACAGAAGAGAATACAGCTAGTACAGACAGTGAGCTAGACATTCAACTTTCTCAGAAGATGTGTATTAGCCATCTTGTTAGATGGGTAGGCACCAAGCAGTCTTGAGACGAAGACAACTGGAAAATACCTCATTCTTGTGACCCTAGATCAATGGTTTTCAAACTTGAGGGTACAGAAGAAGCAAGGAGCATGCTTGTTGAGAACACAGATTCTCACATGTTGCCCCAGAAACTCAAATACTGTAGATCCAACAGTGGGAGAAGCCAAGTAGATGCATTGCTAACGTCTCCAGGAATTTTGATGCAGATAATCCATGAAGACGGTGGTTTGCAAAATGTGGCCTCCAAACCCTCAGCATCAGCATCACTGTGATCTAATTAGAAACACAAATCTTCTGGCCCTGCTCCAGACTTACTGAGTCAGAAACCAAGGTGGACCCCAACAGTCTGCTTCTAACAAGGCTTTCAGACGACTGTGATGCATACTCAATTTTGAGAACCACTGCAGTAAGAGAAACAACAGTCCTCCGCCACAATGAGCAGTGTGTGACAGGGAATCTGTATTCTCACATCGCAACAAGACAGTGGCATTTAAACATCTCATGCCTTCATGTTTATGTCCTGACCCTGTCACCAGCTGACCTCAAAGGAAATATCACCTGCAGTTGCACTGAACAGCTATATCTGACACCATGCCAATTTTCTGTTTAAATAATGTAAGAGAATAGAGGAAAGATTCAACAGGAAGTCAAGTTGTCTCCCCGCCCGAGTGAAATGCTGACTTGATGTGGCCAAGCACTGACCTTTCATTCTCTTGATGGCAGCGTCCATCCGTAAGCCATCCTTCTTGATGCGCGCCTTAAGAACCTGGCCAAAGTTACCCTCCCCGATCACATCTTGAAATTTGATGTCATTCCAGTCAAGCACTGGATAAATTGTAGGATCTGGGTTGTTTTTGGCCTTCCTGTTCAGGGCCAAAGTTCCTGAGTTGAACTGCACAACTGGCTCTTCCCTCTGGAGAAATAATTTTTTAAAGGTTTTATGTCAAGATTTTTCATAATTCTGACATGCATAAATACTCCTGGTTTGTATCCATACCAAGTGAAACAAGAAACTAATTGAGGGATGGAGATGGAAATAGGTTTCATCTAACAGACTGTCTACAGCTTCATGGGACACTTCCAGGCATTGGGGGAAGGTATTCTGCAATCAATTAGCAATGTCTGCAGACAGCAAGGCAGGGGAGAATTAGAGCAGGGATGCCACAGGATGGCACATCCCTGAGTTAGTCACATTGAGTTTCTACTGAGCTTTGAAATAAGCAGGTACTTAGTTCTGGTTTGGAAAAGAACACAGAGATCCTATCTGGGACAGTAAGAGGCCATGCCTCCATGAGAGCTTTTCTTACATAGTCTTGGTCTATTCTGGACTCTAACTCACTTGCTCTGGCTTATCCTAAACCTGAGAACTTCTTGAGCCCACTCTGGAGCAGATTCAGACCCCAGGATGACAGAGGCTTACAGCAAAGCCCAACACAGCATCACCTTTTCTCCTGAGTTTGAGAGGCTGGCATGTATAATGACAAGGCACCAATATCATAGGAGCTCCCGTGCTCCTGGCCCCCTTGCTGGCCCTTTCTCTCCAGGAGAAGCTTGAGTTGAGCCACCTCTGGCATGGAGCAGATAACAAAGCTCCCCTTGTCCTCCATAGAGGGGAAGCTCAGGGATCTGTGGACATGAAGGTATGCCTTATCTAGAATGTGTAGCTGTGCTCAATGTTTTATACATGGCATTGATAAAGCTGGGTGCAAGTTCATTTTACAGAGCTTAAAACCACACACTAGAAAAACATTCGGGCTCTAGTAAAACCAAAGGAATCAAACAGGGTACATATTGGTCAAGTATGATTTTGTAAACTCTGGTTACTGATCAAAATGTCTAGGCGAAAGAATGATGCAGTGCCAGGTATTATGAACTATGACTGCAGACTGAAGGGTACAAAGGAATGGAGATACACACATGTACATACAATTCACATATATTACAGACACAATGTATATGGGATAATAAGATTGTGGGAGATACTAAAAGTCAAAAATGGGAACTGGAAATAGGAAATGTCTAGCACAATACATCATTACCCATGACATTGAGGTCTGGTTACACTCATGTCCTTCCTTACCAACAGTGTTCAGTTCTTCATACTGCAAGATTAGTCTCCCCGGTGACTTATCATTAGGATGACCATACAGCTCACTTTGTTAGGGCCTGTTTTAGCCCTGGCTTCCTGAATAATTACTGAGAGCAACCTTTTCACTCTCATAATTGTTCCAGGTTGGATAACAAATTATATAGTCATGCTGTTTATCTCCCATTTCATAACAGAAGTCAAAGAGAAGATGAGGCCTGCCTAAGGAAAATACTGGCTTTAGAAGTAAATTTCCTGGTCCACATCTTTCAAGTGAAGGTTCTGCATACATGCAGACTTGTACTTATTAGTTAGTAGGAAGATGAGACACTACCACGTTTTGGAAAGCTTGGGCCATTCTCCTTTGGACATTTGCCCTCTTCAATTGCAACATGATCAGGAAGGCCAACAGCACCGTCAGGCAGGTCATTCCTGCCGAGCCAAGGATGGCTATAAGCAGCATTTTCCCGCCTCCAAGGTCCGCTGGTGCTGCGCAGAACACAGGAGAAGCAGCAGGGTTAGTTTTGGAGAGATAGGGCAAGACCATCTATGGTAGACATCACAGGGAAACAGAAATGTCATGGTAGCCCTGACTCTGCCACCTAATTGCTATGGGACCTTGGGCTACTCATTCATATGTTCTGAAACTCAATGGAGAAGAATGACTCACAGTCTGACTTTTTATAAGACTTAAAAAAAAAACAAAAACAAAAGCAACAACAAAACAAACAAAAAAACACCAAAAACCACAAAAGTGCTGATTATTATTATTAATTATTAATCTCATCATTTATCCAACTTTTACTTCCAAGTAGAGGCCCAAGCAACTGCACATTGTCAAGCAATAGTGAGAATGACTAACTAGATGTAGGACTTTGGGAAAGTAGCTAAAGTTCCCCTGAATAATTTCCCCACCTAGAAAAGTTCTCTTGTTCTAAGATGCTGAGTTTAGAGTCTGTAAGGTTTTTTGCTTTTTTTTTTTTTTTTCTTATATAAAAAACTGATAGAGAAAATCTGAGAATACCAATGGGAGAATGAAGGAAAGGAGGAGGGGAAGGAGGGAGAGACAGAAGAGAAAAACCATTAAATTCAGGGCCAGGTCAAAATGAACTTAAAGATTATGGTCTAATCTTTCCATCTCTTTCCCTTATTTAAACTCAAATAAAATTAAATGCAATATATTTTTACGAAAAACAGTATGTAGAGCATCACCCCATCTTCTTACAAGTATTCTTTTGTGATTATCTCTTTCCTTCCTTCTATCTCTACTCATGGGTGCATAAAAACAAGTCTGGAATAGAATAGTGAGAATTTTGTTGTTTTGTTATGTCTTTTTTTTTTATTTTTTTGCTTGTATTTTTGTAGAGCTTGGATTTAGGACCTGTACACATTTTACCAAAACACAAAAAATTATAAAAGTAATGCATTTATTAAGAGTGTCATCTGAAAACTCCAATTCTCTATAATTGGTAGACTCATAATTCCTTTAACATTTCAAAAATATTCCAAAGAATCAGCACTGAAAATATCCATGTTTCATTTGATTTCTTAAGCCCTAGGTAGCCCTCGAAACCAAGAACTTTTTACTACTATAAGATTTTCTGTAAAAAAGAAAAAACACCTTAGTCCAGGTTATATAAATCTTCCAAAATTTCCATCTAACATCACTCTATGTTCCCTCACACTTGTGGTACAGGGCAGAGGGCTGGGAGGTACGGTTGCAGACAGAATTCAAAGGGAGGATGCTCCAGGAGCTGCAGCTCCCAATCCCCATCCTGAGTCCCTTTTGTTCACTTAACTACGTTCAACAGGTGTTATCAATCACAAACCCTGGGCATCCTGTGCTTGGCACTCTGAGGGACCTCCATTTGTCTCGAAGAGCTTACTGTCACTAGAGTGGGGGTTAGTGGTGTATGTGGAGACATTATAACTTGGATCCAAACAGTGAAAGAAAAAAAAAAAAACACCTCAGAATAGAATAGTGTCATCCAAGCTAAAAGAGGAGTTCATTTGAGAAAGAATGGTGTTGGTTCTTGGAGCCTCCCACTGAAGCACCAGCGTAGGCCTGCCTCCACTAAGCAGGTTCCACATTCTTTTTCCATGGAATCAAATTCATATTCTTCAGAGCTTCAACTGCTGGATAGGGAGTGTGATGGGATAATTTAGTCTAAGGCTTAACAAAAGAAAATGGATCAACAAGGATTCCTTCCCAGGGGCATTTTCATTTTAAGAACCTATCTAGAGATGGTGAAACCTATTTTGACAAATGAGTTATGTCACATGACGTACATATCAGGTAAATATCTTAAGATAATGGGGCTTTCCCAATCATCTCCAGAAATAATCCTATGTAAATACCTGTCCACTCTACCAACCTTGAGATTTAGAAAGGGTCATCAGTTCATGAGAAAAGGTTGGGTTGCTTGACCCTATGTTGTTCTCTGCAAAAATGTCCACCTGGTAAGCTGTTTCAGGCTCTAGGCCCTTGAGGTGATACTGGGTAATGGTGGCATTCTTGATCTTCACATCTATGTGCTGGTCTTCATTCTTGCCCTGAACCTTGTAACGGATGATAATAGAAGAAATAGAATAGCCATCCAAGATTGTCCAAGAGATCATGGCTGAGGAGTCTGTGATGTTAGAAATCTTAATGTTTTCTGGTTGAGGAGGGAGAACTAGAAATTAAAACAAAAATTTAATTCACTTAGGATACACTATCATCACTTAGATTATTATGTTCTTAAGAGATACTTAATGTCAGCTCATAAACCATGAATGGCAGAAAGCAGGAAAGAACCTCTTTGACCCTGCCTGCAGCAACTTCTTATTCAACACGTCTCTGGAGGCAAGGGAAGCAAAAGCAAAAATGAACTACTGGGACCTCATCAAAATAAAAAGCTTCTGCACAGCGAAGGAAACAATAATCAAAAGTAAAAGGCAACTGACGGAATGGGAGAAGATATTTGCAAACGACATATCAGATAAAGGGATAGTATCCAAAATCTATAAAGAACTGATCAAACCCAACACCCAAAAAACAAATAATCCAGTGAAGAAATGGGCAAAATACATGAGTAGACACTTCTCCAAAGACACCCAGATGGCCAACTGACACATGAAAAAATGCTCAACATCGTTCATCATCAGGGAAAAACAAATCACAATGAGATACCACCTCACACCTGTCAGAATGGCTAACATTAACAACTCAGGCAACAACAGATGTTGGCGAGGATGCGGAGAAAAAGGATCTCTTTTGCATTGTTGGTGGGAATGCAAGCTGGTGCAGCCACTCTGGAAAACAGTATGGAGGTTCCTCAAAAAATTAAAAATAGAACTACCCTACAACCCAGCAAATGCACTACTAGGTATTTATCCAAGGGGTACAGGTATGCTGTTTCAAAGGGGCACATGCACCCCAATGTTTACAGCAGCACTATCAACAATAGCAAATGTATGGAAAGAGCCCAAACGTCCATTGATGGATGAATGGATAAAGAAGAGGTGGTGTATATACATACAATGGAGTATTACTGGGCAAACAAAAAGAATGAAATCTTGCCATTTGCAAATATGTGGATGGAACTGGAGGGTATTATGCTAAGCGAAATTAGAGAAAGACAAAATTCATATGACTTCCCTCATATGAGGACTTTAAGATACAAAACAAATGAACATAAGGGAAGGGAAGCAAAAATAATATAAAAACAGGGAGGGAGGGGGACAAAACATAAAAGCCTCTTAAATATAGAGAACAAACAGAGGATTGTCAGAGGGGTTGGGGGAGGGGGGATGGGCTAAATGGGTAAGAGACATTAAGGAATCTATTCCTGAAATCACTGTTGCACCATATGCTAACTAACTTGGATGTAAATTAAACAAGAAATAAATTTTTTAAAAAACATGAATGGCAAATAGATGTTTTCTCAGATGGTAATTCCAATCAATTGGAAGTGGACTCCAGAAGACATGACAAAATAGCATAAGCCAGGAAAAACGTCAACACATATATCACATATTTGCTCATGCTTGCATTAAAATAAGACTTCAGATTCTGTTACCCACAAACATATACTATACTGTTTTTGATGCTGGGAAGAACAGAAAGATTATGAGAGTTGACATTTATATAGGCTCTTCCATATAGTAACTCATCTCCTCTTCCTAACAATCTTATAAAAATTCAGTCCCAGAGAGGTAAAGTGACTTGACCAAGGTCATATAGATATTGTGTAGAAGAAGTAGGATTCAACTCCTGGCAGTCTGACTCCACAGTCCATCATCTTAGCCACTTTCCCAAAAAGCCTATCCTTGCCCGAAATGTATTTATGGAGCAGTAACAAGTCAGTGTATACATAAGAAAATGTGTCAAGGACTTAACAGACAAAATGCTACTGGGATTTAGGGAAAATAGAGATCACATTCTACTCGGGGGGAGGATGAGAAACAGAGGTTCTGAGGTTTTCCAGATGTGAAGATGATAGGCACAGAATTGTCCCTACATTTTCACTCAACCTGCTGTCTGATAAAGGACTCCTGCAAGAGGTTAAGTCGCTGACTCTATACAATAGAGTGACTCTGTATGACCCCAGGGAAGAAGGAATCCAAGGTCTTGCCCCTGATGTCAATTATACCTTCCATCTGTGAGGCTGTTGACAAGGTGTTTCCATATGCAGGTTCCCTCTTGACCCTTATAACCACATAGGTGGCTATGAGTAGTGCTGAGATTTTTATTATCCAGTTTTAGAGATGGACTTTGAAAATGAAAGGACTTGTACTGGTCCCAGTAAGTAAAAGACCCAGGCGACTTCACCCCATATATTACTGTCTTTCCCCATACACTGCTTAGAAGCAAAACAGAACCTTCAAGAAATGTCTTCAGGTATATTCTTTCTATCCTAAATTCTCAGAGATCCTTCTGCATTCTAAATTTCCTCTTTCCATGACATTGATCATACTCCTTTGTAACTGTGGCAATTTATGAGGATTAAATATTGGATTTTGGGCCTTCCAAATCTGATGGTCATTTTCTATGTCCCAAACCACAGTTGATTCATCAGCAATATGTCTTAACTTCCTTTGCCTCCACTACCAAGATTTTGTATATTTTTATAAAAATATAGAATAATCTTCCTTCCCATAAGGAGATGACAGAATATTTGGATTCTTACCATTTTCAGACTACTATTAACACATGATTAACTTTTATATAGTGGTGCCTCAAAAAAAATATTCAACTTGATAAACCAGTGGTAGATCTAAACCTGTCACAAAAAGAAGCAGTGCCTTGCAGACACCTGCTAATTTTAATGCCAACTAAAAAGCACAAATTTACATCTACCAATTTATCCACATTATGCATGAAAGAAGTCACCCTTTGAACTAGCTTAGTGGATCTGTGATTTAGATGCAGTGAGTCTGAATCCAGCCATCTACATTTTTGCAGTTTCACCAGGTAGGTTCTAAAGTAGATTTTAAAACACTTTAGGAAAAGCTAACCAAACAATTTACAAATGGGATATGACTGCAAAATGAACTTCTCCAAGAAGCGATCTCTTTTTGCAATTGTTCATTGCCCATCCAAAGAGACTAATGGGTATCCTGGTTTAGTAAAAACAAACAAAACATAGAATTAAAATATGCAATTTCGAGTCCTAACCCCACGATTTACTTGCTTAATAACTTTGGTCAAGTTGCTTACCTTCCTTTGCTTCAGGTTCCTCATTTGTTAAATGTGATGACAATTCCTATTCTAATTTCCTTACAAAGTAATTGTTAAGTGTCAAATGATATACTCTGCATATACGTATGCAAAAAAAATTACACACATGTATTATTTTTACATACGTTTGGGGCCATAGGCCAAATTTAATTCATTCCACCCCTTACACTTGGACCAGATGAAATTGCTAGGCTGTGACTACTCAAAGTATGGCATTGTGACCATTAGCTTGCTATATGTGAATAAATAAGACTAAAACTAAAAAGATTAAAATACACCAAAATAGGGGCATCTGGGTGGCTCAGTCAGTTAGATGTCTGACTTTGGCTCAGGTCATGATCTCACCATTTGTGGGTTTCAGCCCCGTGTCAGGCTCTGTGCTGACAACTCAGAGCCAGGAGCCTGCTTTGGATTCTATGTCTCCCTTTCTGCCCTTCCCCTGCTTGTTCCCTCCCTCCCTCTCTCTCTTTTTCAAAACTAAAATAAAACATTTTTTAAAAACACACCAAAATAACATCCCTAAATTTTAAAGACCCAAATATACAAAACAACTAGAACTACTAGAAAAAATACAGAGAATATGTTCATGACCTTGGGATAGAGAATAATTCTGAAACAAAAGTACAAACCATAAAGGCAAATATTGAAAGGTCTCATTACTTCAAAATTTAAAGTATCTGTGGAGAAGTCACCACAGATGAGGCGAAAATAAAGAAATTATGAGAATAATATTTGCAATGTGTGTAATAAGAATAAGTATCCAAATTATATAAACAGCTTTTTACAAATCAGTAAGAAAAGGCAACCAATAGAAAATGGGCAAAGTGTATCAACAAATACATCAAAAAAAGGAGGAAATCCAAATGCCCATGAAAAGATGCTCAACATCGCTAGTTACCCAGAAAAAGAAAATTGAAATTAACAGTGGGGTACCATTTTTTACCTTTGAGATTATGAAAAATAAAAAGGTCTTCAACATCAAGTGTTATAGAGAAAGGATATATATACAGGACTGGATGTGGGGAAGATGGTGCTCTCACATATTCCTGGACATCATCCACTTGGAATAGCCACTTCAGAGAAAAATAGCCTCAGTTCTACTTCTGGACATACTCCCTGGAAAAGCTCTCACACCTATGCACCTGGAGACATGTATAAAGGATGATCGTTGCATTTTTCTTTGGGATAGTTAAAAAAAAAAAAAAAAAGGAAGGAAGTTAGGAAGGAAGTTGGGAAGGAAGAAAACAGACAACCTAAATGCCCACCTCAAAGGGAATGGATAAATAAGACGACACAGTCATATAAAAGAATATTATGCAGAAGTTAAAAAGGGATATATCAGATCTAAACAAAGGAACATGGATAAGATGAAATCATGTTTATTCCAAAGAGCAAGATGAAGAGTGATTTGTATGCATATGTGCACTTATGGATGAAATTAACATACTGAGTTGATTCAACCTTGAATGGAAAGATACACAGCAAACTCCTAATTGGGTTGTCTCTGGGGAGCAGAGAATAGAATGAGAGTAGGGATGATGCTCCAAGGGGCTTGTGATCTGTCTGTATGGTGTTATTACTTCCATAAATCAACAAAAAGGCTGAAAGTAAATATGACAAAATATTAACAGTTGTTAATTCTGGGTGGTAGGAATGTAAGTGTTTGAAGTACTATTCTCTGTACTATGTTGTAACTTTAAATTTCACAGAATTTTTTACAAACTGATGAAGAATTCCTGAACACTGACAAAGCAGTTGACTTCACATGTCACTCACAGAAGACAGTGGCTGGAGAAACAGAGCCCGTGTCTACACCTGGTACTGAGGAAGTGAGGACATAGCTGAAGAGAGCCTCAGACATCGGGTATTGGCAAGGGACCACAAGATCCTAACATAAGTGGCAGTCGGTGTGGCCAAGAAATATTTAATCTTTCCAAGGACTCCAAAACACACAGATATAGTTCTAATGCAATGAATCAAAAGAGAACTCTTTGCCTAATGATGAAAAATTTTCAATACTACCAGGAAACCCAAGAAGTCCCAACTAATTTTAAATGATCAATTTGAAATACAGAAATTCCTGGGCTGCAGAATATTTTGAAAGAAAAGCGATTTTATCACTCTCAAATATACTTTGGAACCCTAAAAATGATCTATTATGAATATTTTTCAAGTCAAGTATTTGGCTTGTAAGATTAGGAAAGACCTAAGTAACCAGCATTTATGTGTCTAAAGAAATAGGACAATCCTAGTTTGTTTGTTTGTTTGTTTGTTTTCTAGAGAGAGAGACAGAGCAAAGCTGGGGAGGATCAGAAAAAGAGACAGAGGATCTGGAGCAGGCTCTGTGCTGACAACAGACAGCCCAATGTGAGGGTTGAACTCATGAAATGAGAAATCATGACCTGAGCCAAAGTCAGTTACTTAACTGGCTGAGCCACCCAGGCGCCCCAAGAAAGAGGACAATCCTGAAAACTGTCCTGTAACAAATTAAACCCTAGAAAAGCTTATTCATGTTATTAACTTACTTAATACATAACTCCATACCAAGGAAAGGTAAATTTTAGCACAGTCCTGCCTGAATTATTGCAAATCCAAAAACATGGAGATTTCTTATGCATTACAGGTTATTCAAATGATTTGGTATGCTGGGGCAGGGTATTAATTAGCCTCCATTCACAATTAACTGCCTTTTACGATTTCCAGCAAACAGTCTTGACTTGATGGTAGCTAAGTCCAAGTAGCGTTAGCCAAATGTCATTCAGGCAAGGTTGGGGGCACATGAGTTACTTACTGTCGCTAAGGGTCCAAGCAATGAGATCTTCACTCCATTCCCCCTGGGCCTTGGTGTTGACTCTGGCTCGGACTATGTACTGCTCCCTGGGGTGTAAATTGTTAAGTAGCACTGAAGTCAAGTTGCCTGGGACTTTGATATTCTGCTGGTCACTATTCATTTGCACAGATCTCCTCTCCACTTCAACATAAAAGTCATCTTCTGAGCTTGGAAATATTGGTTGCCAGGTCAAATTTAGAGTAGTCTGATTTTTTGGTAGGAGAATGAGACCTCTTGGAGGAGGGAGACCTGGGAGAAACCAGAAAGATTATGATTTTTTTAAAGATTTTATTTTCAAGTAAGCTCTATACCCAACGTGGGGCTCAAACTTAAAACCCCAAGATCAACAGTCACATGCTCTACCAACTGAACCAGCCAGGTGCCCCTAGACCATGATTTTTACATAGGGTGAAGCACACACAGCCCCAAAGGGCAGCTTTACATAACAACCTTGGCTTCTAGAATAATATACAACTTCACAAGCCATCAAAGAAACACAAGCTAGCAACCATGCAAGTCTTTTTTTCTACCAAAACTGCAAATCTTTGTAACAATTCTAATTTGTAGTTTGAATACTTATAATACAGGAAGACCTTTAGAGAACAACTTGGGAATATTTTCCAATAGCCCTAGAAATGACCATATGCTTTGGCCCTATAATCTAACCATACCAGGGATTTATATTGAAGAAATAATTCAAAGAAAGGGAAAAACCTATGTACATGAAGATGTTCATTATAGCATTATTTAAATAGCAAACAGTCCTAAATACTCAAAATAGGAAAATGCTTTAATAAATTATGATATAGCCATCCAATGGATTAAAATAGATCATGGGGAAAAGTATGGGAGGCCAATAAAATATTTATAATACTTGAGAAAAAACTCTGCAACTTGGTAAAAGTCATGTCTACAAATGGTGAAGGACAGGGAGGAAAGTGATAAAAATTAAAAATATGGAGGGGCGCCTGGGTGGCTCAGTCGGCTGAGAGTCCAACTTCAGCTCAGGTCAGGATCTCACGGCTCGTGAGCTTGAGCCCCACATCGGCCTCTGTGCTGACAGATGGTAGCTAAGTTGGAGCCTGGAGCCTGTTTCAAATTCTGTGTCTTCCTCTCTCTCTGCCCCTCCCTCCCTCTCTCTCTCTCAAAAATAAACAAACATTAAAATTTTTTTTTAAAAATTAAAACAGATTTCCCAAGATTGTGGGATAGTAGGTAACTATTCAGTGTTTCTGTCATGCTTTTGAGCAACATATTTTAAAGCAATTTTAGGGTTACTTCTTCTTAGCAAGAATTTCAAACATTATAATAGCTGTGGTGGCAGGGCCTGGAGCAGCCCTGCTCTGATTACATCAAAGTATCAGCTACAACCACATGCTGCCCCTGCCAAGACCCTGGGCTACCAGACAGGTACCTGAATGGAAACAATATGAGTTCTGAAATGAATCAGATAATGCTTTGTGGCTAGGGAAAATTCGTAAGTTCTCCAAGTTTACATGTAACACAGGATGAAAAAAGCAATCTTGCAGACTCAGGAGGAGTAAATGGGATAATGGATGTGAAAATGCTTAGAAGGTGTCAGGGACTCTATTAATATAACCTACTTTCCTTCCTTCCTTTCTTCCTTCCTTCCTTCCTCCCTTCCTTTCTTTCTTCCTTCCTCCCTCTCTTCCTGTCTTGTGTCAATGGACACAGAAGGAATCTGTGTATTTTCAGTTAATAATAGTAAATTGATTTTTAAATTCCAGATATTAAGTGTTTGCAAAACACAGAATAGGGATCCTCTAACTTGTGCTTTCTCAGTGGGGACATTATTGCCCCTAAGGGGGCAAAAACCAGTTCCTGGGATATGAGAACATTTTATACATTACAATGGCTTAGACATTTTGTCTTAAGGACACAGATATCTAAAAAGGGGGCAATAATTGAAGAAGGAGGAGGGGGAGGGGGAAGGAAAGGGAGAGAAGGTTGAGAAACACTGTTCTAACTCTTCTTGGTGAGAAGACGGGTCTATTTCCATACATCAGGACAGTGACTCCCACCAGCCAGTCTGACTGCTGTTATACTAGGGAGAACCAGCAGTCAGGTCCCACAATTTACTTGGCATTATGCTAAAGCAATAGTTACTCTCTATAGCCTTTGCAAATTAAATCATTATTATAACTATTTAACATGAATACATTTATTACTCTACATAGTTATTATTCCCTATAACCTTTACAAACTCAAAGAGGTGATGTCAACGCCTTTGGCTCATCTCTGAGGTTTAAGGTCCATGAAGCTGCCCAGAGGGGCTAGGCAAGCTTGTAACGACAAAGCAGAACAGAGGGTTGATGTCTTGGAGCATACATCTAAACCTTCTAAGCCTACGCCTGGTACAGGGGAGTAACTGGGACCAACTTCCCTTTGCCTTTCCTTCGGGAACATGACTTACCCTTCACCCCTCCCTACCTGGCCTGTATGTGCCATGTGTTCAGAGTGTGATCTCTTCCCTCCTCTCCTGGCCTTCTGGCCTTCCCCATTTAGTCAACACACTTATAAATAGTGCAACTGCCAGATAAATTAAAAACCAAACATCAGCAAGATTCAAATGATGGGAAAAGAAGAACCATCAAGAATTCCCTCCCCACCTACCCCTGAGAACTCCTTTGAAATATTCCAAGAGACTTCTAAATACATCCTGGCTGGAACATGTTCTGAGCACTGAAGACAGTCCAGTGTGGGTCTGTGAAGTGTTTTATGATCTGTTCCATAAATACTTTCCATCTGAGTCAGATTATGTATGACCTTCCCCTTTGATTCATCAGTACTGGCAGAGAGAGAATTAACTACCATTTGCCTTCGAGCAGCAACCTGACCACAGCCAGAAGCCCCTTTGATGTCTTTATCTTCTACTTTATATAGTTTCTGGTATGATTTTTGGTATTTGCTATCTGCTGAGTTCCCAGGAAACCGTTCCTCATTTGCACAATGCTTCTACAAGCACCAGAGTTGCTTTGGAGTTTCCCTTTGGTTTTCTAAGGGTGGCGCTAGTGAGGTGAAACAGGTAGGGTGAGTGAAGTTGGGCAGTCTCTGTTAAGGGAAGCAATACCCCTGCAGGAGACTTAGATGTTCTTTCGTGTTTCACACTCATTAATCCAGATCCTTCTGGACTAAAAATAGGAAAACTGACCAAGTGGGATAAAGAAATGGTGTCTTTGGGCTCCTAGCTAAAATAATAATAATAATAATAATAATAATAATAATAATAATAACAACAACAACAACAACAACAACAACCAAAGAAGTAAAAGGATGTTAAGTCTGAAGATCAACTTAGTAACCACTCAATAAAATGGGGAAGATGATTCTTACCCTTTAAGGTAATATAAATTAAATATATGTGAACTACAAACTATAAAGTGCTGACCAGGAGACAGCAACAAATGCTTATACCCAATGACCACTAGAAAGGCAAACTTTACAAGGGATCACTCCCCTGTTTCTGACAGGGGTACCTGGGTAGCAGAAAGATGGAGCCTAGGTTAGCATCAAGGAAGCTTCACAGATTCAAAGGATTCTCAATTAACACAATAGAAGGCCAATAGATACTAACATTGATCAACCAAAAAAATATCACTATATTACTCAGAACGTATGGACCGAGGATATGCAAAATCCAGTACAACTCACCAACTTTTTAGAGCTGCAAAATCTTGAGCCTGACTCCCACCCCAAACCTACTGAATTGGAAACTCTGGGGGGGGTGGGGGGGCGCTCAGATACCTGTTTTAACAGGCTCTCCAGGTAATTCTTATGGACAGTAATGTTTGAGAACCACTGAGGTATATATAATAAGAAATAGCTTGGGCACCTGGGTGGCTCAGGTATTAAGCATCTGGCTTCTGCTCAGGTCATGATCTCACCGTTGGTGAGTTCAAATCTCATATCAGGTGAGCTCAGGTCCCACTTTGGGTAAATACGAGTCCCACTTGGGGTGAGTCCCACTTCTTTTTCTTTCTCTCTCTCTCTCTCTCTCTCTGCCCTTCACTCACTTGCACTGTCTTTCTCAAAAAAAGAAAAAGGAAGTAGCTTAAGGAGGTGAAACTGACTGCCTATAGGGAGGAGCACTCGAGGTGGGGAGGTGACACAGGGGTCTGATCTTTAGATAACAGCCTTTCATTCTATTTGACGTTTCAACTACGGGCATGAATTAGTTTGAAACATTAGAAATTAGTTTTAAAAATAAGTCAACTGGGATTTCTGAAGTATACATGTGGCAAGAGTCTGGCCTAGGCCCTGAAGATGGAAACAGGAAGCTGTTGGTGAAACTCAGGAACCAAGCAGTTGCTGCTAAGTAAATCCCAACTCCTAAGGGATGTCCCTGCCTTCCTGAAGGCTCATCTGCTTCCTCCTCTGTCCCGGACTGCTGCAGACACCCTCCCCCAGGGAGATAGACCAGGAGTGCAGCCCAAATAAAAGAACGATTTGGCTCCAAGCTGTCAACCTTCCTGTCACTTTCCCACCCATTCAAAAGCACACTCCTTCCTCCTGCACCCCCACCCAACCACTCGCCCACCACCACCCTTCCTGGTCTTCCTTCCTCTTTCCCCTTCCTCCCCGCTCCCACCCAGCGCAGGAATAAATGCCGTTTGCTTCCACTGACCGATAGAAGCAGTGGTGAAGCGTCTCACGGGTCCCGGATGCCCTTCCCCGCCCTCTCCACGCCGGACCAGCTGCACGCAGAGCTCGTATTCTGTGCGAGGTTCCAAATAGTTGAGTGTAACAATCTCATTTGTCACTGAGAAGAGGGAAAGTCCAGGAAACTTAAGTTGGCATTCTCATACCTTGCTTAAATCGGAATGTTGTTATTGTGATGTGAACTAGTGTTTGGCTCTCAGAAATAATGTGTAAGTGAAACAGGCAAGCCATTCCTAACATAAGGGAAAAAAGGCTTTTTAAAGGAAGTTTCCAGGTGACGATGTATACATTTCATGTAGGTCTCTGAGCCAGTTAATCACTTCCACATTTGTCTTTTCATTTGTAGAGTAAAACCACACAAATCCTCAACTATATGAAATAACAATTAGATTTAAGGGAGGGAAAATCCCAATTACAATAATATAAAATAATTTAATTGCCACTGTTTTTAAATACATAGTGATTGCAGTCAGGCTCTCAACAGAAGAGATTCTTTGGGAGTTTGTTTACAAAGACCGGATAACAGATTTGTAATAGTTACACTACTTGCACAGGAAGGGCTCTGAAGTACTTGAAAACAGAGCCCATAAACAAATAGTTTATGCATGTTTAGCTATTAGCTTTAGCCAGCCTCTGTCCTCCATAGCTATTGCAAACTATTGCCTTATTGTAGGATAAACTCCCAGTTGGTAAGAAAAAAGAATTGGGCTGTGTATGAGAGTTCTTAGAACACTTTGTGAATGTCCACTTGTAGAAAGTGATGACGGGGGGCGCCTGGGTGGCGCAGCCGGTTAAGTGTCCGACTTCAGCCAGGTCACGATCTCGCGGTCCGTGAGTTCGAGCCCCGCGTCAGGCTCTGGGCTGATGGCTCGGAGCCTGGAGCCTGTTTCCGATTCTGTGTCTCCCTCTCTCTCTGCCCCTCCCCCGTTCATGCTCTGTCTCTCTCTGTCCCAAAAATAAATAAAAAACGTTGAAAAAAAATTTAAAAAAAAAAAAAAAAAAAGAAAGTGATGACGGACTAGTACCACCGTATTGAAAAAAAAAAAAAAAAGCTGATTTTTAATAAGACCTAGCCATTGATATCGTAAACAGCAACATAGCAAATCAGCCTTATGTCACTGGGATTCTGAATTTCGGCTGAGTCTAGAATAGAATGAAGCGCTCAGTAACAATGCCATGACTTAATTTAACATAGGCCAGCTAGCATTAAGCTCAAACCTCCTTTTGTTCTCCTTGAAACTTCGTCAATTACCTACAGAGAGTATGTGGAGGGCCCTTTTTAGGAACTGACAGGCATAATGATACTAAAGGATGCCTGTTGTCGACAAGTGTGGTAGTGAGAGCTCTAACAAGTTGGTGCTACCATAGCCAGTTGACAATGTTCAGCTTTAAAAAAAAAACAACCTGTGATTCCCACATCAGGGAACAAAAAGAACTGCAATTTGTGTTTCAAAATAAATGTAACTGTTTCCGTGAACTGTTGACGGAATTTTATCACATTTTGGGATTTTTTTTCCTTCAGGGAGTTGGGGGAGGGGCAACTCTTTGTCCACATACCGCACCCCCAACCCCAGTTTAGTCTGCCACAGCCCAAACTTTTCAGGTCCAAATTCCTTTCAAAATCTCTGTGTGTTGGGAGCCTGCAGGACAGGGCAAGTCTCAAAAGAGAAAAAGAATGAACAACTCAACACATAAGCAACAATCACCCCTCAGATTTTATACTCTCTCTGCCTTTCCAGCAGGCCCTGGACTTTCCTATTACCGTATTCATGGCATAAGCATGTATCTTCCACCATGACCCAGCCAGATAGAGTAGCTAAACAGAGGACTGATGAGCCAGAGAAGTGTGGGAAAGACATACTGATATAAATAATAACGCTGGACACAGCCTGGTTCTGTGTCCTGCAGTATACCACAATTTCCAGAAAGTTAGCCCAAGAACTCAGGACCCATGCCCTCTGTCCTGAATACTCTCAAGTGGAACCCTCTGGTATAGCCACTACCCAGGGGCAGAGGAATGGGAGTGGGAGAGAGGATTTCTGTATTTGAGGAATTTTTTTTTTCTACCCCTGCCACTTTTTTAGCTGGAGTCTTTCCTGTTCACACCTTACCTTGAATATGCCGCCAAGCCTCATAATGATTAACAGGTTTGTATAGGAGCTTCTTGGATTTGATTGGTCCATCCCCAAAGTAAGGCTCAGAGCTGATGTTGATGACAGCAAAATTATGTCCAGTGTCAATCACATTTGGGGCATTCAGGGGCTTTGGAAGAACTAAAGAAAATTTCAACAATCAGATTAGTCCTGAACACTTTGGAGCTTGATTATCATTTTTTGGTGGAGGTAGAGGAAGAGTGCCCTTACATTTCCAACAAAACCCTCTTGAGGCAGGTGCAATAGGGAAACACTGGGTAACCGCAGGAGGAACAAAAGACAGGGAACTGAGTCTGAGACCTGACGGAATGTGACATCTGAGTAACCCCTGTGATAGCTCTGTGGTTTCTCACGGCCATAAGAATCCTATTGTTGCTCAGGCTCAAGCACACGTGTACACAAACCCAGTTAGCCTCCAAATTGCCAAGAATGACTCCTGCACTGGGGGCGCTAGAGTACTCCTAGTACTCTTGACTGTGGAGAAGCCACAAGAGAAAAATCAGACTGCGCCTGCATATAGTAGCTGACATGGAGAATGCGTAATAATATGCAGAGTTTTTAGAAGTCCCCGCCTATTCCCACAACCCTACAAGAACATACCATCCCCTAGTTATGACTACCCATAAAAAAGCAGAACCCTACCTCCACCCAAGCGACTCAGATCCTGTATCTGACTGTACCTGCACCCCACCCATCCCCTTTCAGTGTGTACTTGTGCTTTGCAATAAAGCGTCTTCTGCTCCACTTTGACTCCTTCTTGAATTCTTTCTCACAATGAAGTCAATAACCTGGCACTAGGCTGGTGGTTGAGGTCTCAAGGCCGGAGAACTCCCCCACATTTGCCATATCACCCTTAGAGTTCTCTGTTCAGATTCAATGCATTTGCCAGGGGTGTGGTCTCCTGGCTTTCCTCTTGCCCCTCCAAACCATTATCCACAAAGTACTCCTTAAAATATGCTCACTTCCCTGCTCAAGACCTAACTACGGATCCCCATCATGTCTAGAGTAAAATCTAAGATTCATACCATGACCTGCCAGGCCTTGCACAATTGAGCCCCTGCCTCCTCTTGCCCTCACCCAGTACCCTCCAGTGCCATTGACCTTTCAGTTCATCCAACTGACAGTGTACCAAGCTCCCTTCTGTCTCAGGTTCTTTGTACATGTTGTTCTGCCAGCAGTGCTCCAGACCTCCCACTACTCTCTGGTACCTCTTAACTCATCATTCAGCAATCAACTCTGATGTGACTTCTTCACAGGGGCCATCCCCAAACCCCAGTTAGGCTTGTGTGTCATACACCTTCACACAACTTACACTTTTCCTTTGTTGCAATTTTCAGAATTTATTATTCTTAGAGATTTTGTGTGATCATTTGACATTGGTCTTCCCTATTAGACTATGCATGGTCTCTCTCTCTCTCAAGCTTAGAGCAATGCAAATTTATTCTTATAGTTCTGGAGGTCAGAAGTCAGACACGGGTCTCACTGGACTAGGATCAAGGTGTTAGCATGGCAGTAAGGGAGCTCTAGGGGAGACTCTGTTTCCTTGTTCTTTCCAACTTCTAGAAACCACCTACATTCCTTGACTCGTGGCTCCTTTCTCCATCTTCAAAGACAACAATATCATGTCTCCTCAACTCTTTTTTCCATTGTGATATCTCTGACTATAACTAAGAAAAATTCTCTGCTTTTAAGGACTCATGTGATTACAGTAGGTCCACCCAGACCATCCAGAATAATCTCCCCATCTCAAAGACCAAGTATTCTCAATGGGGTGAAATAGCAACCCCAAGGTGGTTAAAATTGGTTCTTGCATGATTGGAAAAGCCTCAGATAATACAATGGTTTGTGGCCCTCGAAAGAGCCTAAGTTCATAAACAGATATGCAGTACATTCATGATACTAACATTTTATGGTGTTGGGAGGAGAGTTTGGGAATAAATTTCTAAAGGGGCTCCTTGGTGAAGTGATAATGATAAAAAGGTTGTAAAACACTGCACTGGACTCTAAACCCCGAAAGGACAAAGACCATGGAAGTTTACCAGGTGCTGCGTAATGTTTGTCAATTGAATTTCTAGTGAGTTCTGTAGCTCCACTAACCTATCCTTCTTAAAAATGCACACGTGTTTTTTTCCTCCCCAAGAATGTATGCTAGGTATGTAGAATCTTTCAGATTCTGCCAGTGTTTTTAGTTAGGGCAGTTTCTGAGAAGAGGGCACTGCTGTGAGTAAATTCATTCATTAAGTCATGCTTCCCTTGTATGATCAAATAAGACCACCTATTTGCTTAAACCATCGAATGCTTATTTTATTATAGCTATTAATACCAGTATCTTATAAAAGGGATACTTTTACAAGCATGAAACAAACTGCCCCAAAGCTTCCTCTTAGTAATTTATCATTTTATTTTTTGTCTTTTAATAATTTTTATGGAGGAACGCCTAGGTGGCTCAGTCGGTTAAGCATTTGACTTCAGCTCAGGACATCTCACAGTCCGTGAGTTAGAGCCCCGCATTGGGCTCTGTGCTGACAGCTCGGAGCCTGGAGCCTGCTTCAGATTCTGTGTCTCCCTCTCTCTGACCCTCCCCTGCTCATGCTCTGTCTCTCTCTGTCTCAAAAATAACCATTAAAAAAATTTAATAATTTTTATTGAGATATGCATAATGTAAAGTGCAAAAATCTTAAGTGTGTTTAGCTCAAGGGACTTTACCTGGGTACACACCCATGTAACCATGACCCAGACTGAAACACAGTACATTTCCAGCGCCTCCTCGCCCCCCGAAAGGGAACTCTTGTGCCCCTGCCCTGTCAATAGGGAATTATTTTCCTGGCTTCTGTCATTATCAATTAGGTTTGTCTGTTTTTTAGCTTTATATAAATGGAATCATAAAGCATATATTTTTGTTGCTCAATATTATGTCTATGTATTGTTGCAGGAATTAATTTTTTTGCTATTTAATATTGCATTGTAGGATGTTATGAGCTGAATTGTGTTCCCCCAAACACAATTATTATGTGTATGCATATGTGTATGCATATCTGTTATGTACTTAAACAGATCCTACACTGAATTCTTAACCCCTAGTACCTTGGAATATATTTGAAGATAGGGTCTTTAAAGAGGTCATTAAGTTAAAATGGCATTAGGTCTGTTCCTAATCCAATATAACCGTCGTCCTTTTTAGAAGATTAAATCAGGACACACACAAAGGGAAGACCATATGAAAAATACAGGGAAAAGAGAGCCATTCATAAGCCAAGGAGTGAGGCCTTAGGAGAAAAATCAGCTCTGCTGAAACCTTAATCACTCACCTGGCCTCCAGCACTTGAGAAAACAAATTTCCATTGTTTAAGCCACCTAGTCTGCGGAACTTTGTACGGCAACCCTGGCAAACCGTTGTATATGAATATACTACAATTTATGTATCCTTTATGATGTTGATTGATGTTTGTGTTAATTTCAATTTGGGGCTATTATGAATAAAACTGCTCTGAACATTACTGAAGATGCCTTTTTGAACATACACCCTCACTTCTTTTGAGCATGTATCTAGGAGAACTGCCAGGTCATAGGTATGTGAATGATTAGTATATATTTTCAGTTTTCCAAAGTGGTTGTACCAACTTGTATTCTGGTAGCAAAAAGCCTTGCATCTTTTTTTTTTTTTTAATGTATAAACTATGATTAAAGACACTGATTAAATTACCTAATGGCTATTTCCATTTTATGGATATCAGTAATTATGACATGAAGAGGCATCGGTAACCTAGTAAAACAGATGCTTCTATGCACTGATGCTGTGTGCTGTGACTTCCACCAAAAAACAAAAATGAGAACTACTGACTCTTCTGAATCTTAGCAACATGGTTTATTTTTGACTTATTTATTTTCCATGGGCAGCAAACATTCCAACAAGCTTAAAAATAAGGTAATTTGTCTTGTCTGTATATCATTTCCTTCCTTTCAAGAACACGCAAGATATAAGAAATTATTTTGATCGTGTGAATGTTCTACTGAATAAAACAGATCAGGGCTTTTTTCCAGTAACCCAAAAAATAATAAAGATTCTTTGGCATTTTACACAGATCCTCAGGGTACAGAATCCAAATGTATAAGGCTGTATTCAGGCTAATGTTGTTATTGGTCTTTCAAAAAAAGATTAGGTTCTGGGCATTTACATTTATTTCACTTATGGGAATTAGCTCTGGGATAGCCCAAAGATTCCTAATCAAGTAGCAAAATGGGTCAAATACAAGTCAGCGTTGGTTATCTTGCTTCTTAATCTTTAACACAACAGACTCAGAAAATAAAATGGTCTAGAAAAGATGGTGGAGTATTTGGAGTCAGGAGACCCAGGTTCAAAACTCAGATTTACTTCTTAAGAGATACGCTATCTTACACAAGTTAACTAACCCCTCTGAATTTGTTTTCTGACTGGTGAAGTGGTCATAACAACATCTATCACCCACAGTTCTTATAAAAATTAAATAAGATGAGGTATGTGAGGCACTTAGCTTGGTGCCTTTTCTTTGTACAACACATATCAGAGAGCTGTTTGCTGTTTTTGTCTAAATGAGTTCATAAGAAACTGACAAATTTAGGGACGCCTGGATGGCCCAGGTATTTAAGCATCCGACTTTGGCTCAGGTCATGGTCTCGCGGTTTGTGAGTTCGAGCCCTGTGTCGGGCTCTGTGCTGACAGCTCAGAGCCTGGAGCCTGTTTCAGATTCTGTGTCTCCCTCTCTCTGACCCTCCCCCACTCATGCTCTGTCTCTCTCTCTCTCTCTGTCAACAATAAATCAACATTTAAAAAAAATTTTTTTAATAAAAAATAAACATTAAAAAAAAAATACTGGGGCACCTGGGTGGCTCAGTCAGATAAGCATCCGACTTCGTCTCAGGTCATGATCTCGTGGTTTGTGAGTTCGAGCTGCATCGGGCTCTGTGCTGACAGCTCGGAGCCTGGAGTCTGCTTCAGATTCTGTGTCTCCCTCACCCTCTGCCCCTCCCCCCACTCATGCTCTGTCTCTCTCTCTCTCTCAAAAATGAATAAACGTTTTTAAAACACGTTTTAATAAAATGAAGCTGACATTTAAAATTCCTTGTGGTATCCATGTATACCAGCCAAGCTAACTTGAATTTACCTCCACGTTGCTTCTTCCGCTCAAGCCAAGAATGTACATACACCCACTTAGATTAATTTGAATTTTGAATACTAATTCAGAGCAGGAAGAATACTCACAATGCTGAATATGTGAAAGAAATCATTCATGTTCATTATATAGCATAGTCTGGATTTCATAATAAATGAGTAAGTCTCAAAGTATTTGCCAAATTATCCTGTGCAATAATGAATAGAATGAAGTCAAACTTTTCATGAAATATTAACACTATAAGACATGTTGTTCCAGACACAACTCCAAGTGTTTTTACATATTTAACAAATTTTCACAGTAACCCTGAGAGATAGATAAACTAAGCTTTATTTTCAAATAAAGATAGGCTCACAGAGGTTAAATTCAATTGCTCAGGGCTATAGACAGGTGTCTGGCTACTAGGGACAAAAATTAAACCCAGGGCTGTGTGACTCCACAGGTTGTATACTTAATTCCTCCCTTCCATTTTCATGCATATAAAAAGTTGTTAAGATTTCCTATCCTGGAAAATATCCTAACGTCATCTTAGTGCTCAGATAACATTTCTATCTTGGAGCAGCACCCAATGATACATAAAGGATACAAGCTCTACTTCTATAAAACAGAGCTTACCTTTAACAGAAATGTTGAAAGGCTTTTCCACCATCCCAGCCACTGTGTTCACACTGCAGACCCAGACCCCTGAGTCAGGGGGGAGGACCCGGTGGATGGTGAATGTGGCCACTGACAGATGACCCGTATGGTTGAAGTCTTTTGGCTGGAAGGGATGAATACAAATAAAAGCTTCTAGGGAGGCAAAACACACGAAAGGTCCATAACACTGACCCCACCTCATTGTTTGATAAGAAGTTTTCTAGGAGAGATTAAGAAACCAAATGCAATGCTAGTATAATCATTGGCTTATTTCCAAAGCTATTGTAGTAGCCCTGAAAGTTTATATTGGATAGATGCCCTCTCAGATCCTGCTGTTGTGTTTGTATGTTTGGGAGTGTGGGGTAAACACTTACAAGCTAGGAATCTAATTATTTTAAACAGCTTCTGGTAACATTTGTTCCTTCCTGGTTTAATACGGAGATGGCTGGTGAGAGGACAAAATGGCTTCCTAAAATGATTGAGGAGCTGCCAAGTGTGGTGTTGTGGGAAAAATCAGGGCTCTGAGGACAAATGAACCTCAAGTCACATCCCTGCTCTGCCACTTTTCACCAATTTCGTAATTACTCAACTTCACCCAGCCAATTTCCACTTCTACAAAAAGGGAACAGGTAATGTTTAGCAACATGTTGTATACAGTATGGTTGACCCTCACTAGATGGTAGCTCTTACTTCCAATAACTCGTGAAAAGGCCAACAAGATTTTAAGAAGCTGTCAGTTTGTTTCACTACCCAATGAATTCTTTGAGTGGAATCAAGAACATCTGATGTGTAGACACCAGTAATGGCACATTTTCTACCTATCCTGCCCTCAAGAGGTCACTCGCATCTACCCTATTGTCAAGGTGATGTTCAATCATCTTTGAGAGAAAAAAAGGTAACCATTTCAAAATCTTTGGATAAGAAAATACATCAACTTTCTCATCACTTGTGACACAGAGAAATTTGGGGAAGTCCTGTCTGTGCTGCATTTGGGATTGTTGGGAGAAAAAAGGCAAACATATTGGATAAGTTGTTTAGTCCTTTCCAGCAGAGAAGAACTGCTATTACAGCACACTAACCAGAGCTGAGCGCCAGCAAGGGCAGAGTGAAGTAGTAGGAGGGCCAAGGAATGTCCTCAGATCCAAGGGATTCCATGGATCACGGTTTCTGAACAGGAAACGTGGGAGCAGATTCATCTAGAGTCAAAAGGACTGTGCTGAACTCCCCTCTTTTACACTCTGCTAATTTTTGCTCCCAAAAGCGTTGTAGAAGTAGACCAGTCATCAAAGCACCATTTCCTGATAGCACTGGGGGGTAACACGTGCATCTCCTGCTGATTCATGGGGCCACACCTACCTTACCACACACTTTGGTGGCCACAAGACCGCCTCATTCTTCCTGATAGGAGAAGTTAGAACATGGGGATAGTTCGGGGGGCCGAGTCTTGCACAGGCTGATACATACTTCTCAACACACACAGTTGGAAAGTTCTGCAGGATGAGTGCCAGCCTTGGTGGATAGACTGTGGTGGTCTATTTCCAACCTTGCACCATAGCTCTGACCAGGCTGTGTTGAATCTGCTCTACCTCCCCAGAGACATGGCATTTTGTCAAAGCTAACAGTACACTGGCTTAGGAGGACACAAGCCTTGTGTGGAATCTAGCCTTTAGTGAGTGGATTACTGCATAGAAAGCATCTAGTGGTGTCAGGAGACAGGTTAAGAATGACTCTTACATGGAGCACTGTTCCATCTGGCTTCACGAGAGTCATTTCTTCATTAGCAGGCAGTGGCCAACCAGACGCCTTGCAGATGGGATTAAATTTACCACTGTTTACTTCTATGTGATCCGGCAAATCCTCTATCTTTGGGACCATCCTTGGCATGCCTGCATGAAGAAAACAGCATTGTGGCATCTAATCTTTAACACAGCAGCAAGAGTAATACAAGCAGCTACCATTTAGCAAGTTACACCCCAGGTAAGAACTCTGCAAATGTTATATCATTTTATCATCACATAATACACTTTTAGGGGGTATGCTCTTGTAGTCCCCATTTTACAGATGAGGAGACTGAGGCTCTGAGTCCAGAATCAAGCTCAGATCTGTATGAATCCAGAGTCCACACTCTGCCATAATGCCCTGCTCTCCTCCATGGATCTGGGATGGACAGTCTCTATATTAAAATGATTATCATGGCCACATCCCCCTGGCCTTACTTTTCAGCTCCTTTTACTTTTTAAGAAAATGTTAACAAAAACAAAAGCAAAGAAAAAAAAAACTCAAAACTAGGTTCTCATTGACTCAGCCAATGACCCCACCTATTTGCTGATCCTCCGTTCTGATATACAAGACATGTCTCATTGATTGGGAATCTCCAAGTAGCAGGCTATTAAAAACATTCACATTTACATGCCCGAAGTAGACTATAACTGCCCCAGATTGGTTTCTAGGCAACAGCCAATCAAAAGTGTTGCTGCCAATACTGAAAGTAAAGGTCTCTGGTAGCAACAAGGGTATCATGACTCCTTGCTGAATACCTATGTAGTAGAATGGATAATCCTGAAATAGAACAATTTTATTCTCAATCGTAAGGTATTTGAGAACCTCAGACCCTTCGTAAGTAAACGTGAAATAAGGCAGAAAGCAGTCCATCACTTAGTGAGGAATGTGGATGATGTAAGTGCCCCCAGAGCGGCAGTGACTTACATGCTGTTTTATGGAGGGGCAGGGGGAGGCCACAGTAAACACAATGTTGATATTTTATATTGATATCTTGTTTCTCGGGCCCAGATTATGATGAGGAAAGGGTATGGAGCAGGAGGGAAAGAAGTCTAATAACGGCAGAGGTAATTCCTTGATATATCTGTAGACTTGAAGGGATTATGATTAGAATCTACCAGATTTTGGGGGCACCTGTGTGGCTCAGTCAGTTAAATGGCTGACTTCGGCTCAGGTCATGATCTCACGGTGTGTGGGTTCGAGCCCTGCATCGGGCTCTGTGCTGACAGCTCAGACCGTGGAGCCTGCTTCAGATTCTGTGTCTCCCTCTCTCTCTGCCCCTCCCCCATGCTCACGCGCTCTCTCTGTCTTTGTCTCTCTCTCTCTCAAAAAATAAATATTAAAAAAAAATTTAAAAAGAAAGAATCTACCAGATTTTTCAGCATCAGAAGGTACTCGAGTAGGAATTTTAAAAAGTGCTTTGATATTTTTTTTAATTTTAATTTTTTATAAAGTGTATTTATTTTGAGAGAGAGACAGAGAGAGCGAGTTGGGGAGGGGCTGACAGAGAGGGAAAGAGAGAATCCCAAGCAAGCTCCACACTGTCAGACTGGAGCCCAATGCAGGGCTCAACCTTGAGAACCGTGAGATCATGACCTGAGCCGAAACCAAGAGTCAGATGTTTAACCGACTGAGCCACCCAGATGTCCCAAAAGTGCTTCCATACTTTTAATCCAGTGAAGTCTTTCCTTCATTGTTGCCTTGTGTTTCCTGCTGTCAAAGGTGCAGGGGGAGGGAGAGCAGAACTGGGGGGAAGGAGACTGCTCTCTGAAAGCCAGGGGGGCAGGGTCTGGGCCTGAGGTTCTCACGCCTCTTGCAACATCAGACTTAGAACAGAAAAGCAGGTATAAAATTGAAAATCCAGATCCTTCAGCTTCTCAGTTGCCTATTTTCAACACGATCCTCCGGCAGCCCCAAGACCTTTCCCTCCCTTCCTAGACTCTCCCAGGTTCCTACTCTGCAGTAGAGTCCGAACATGGCGGAAAGAAGTGAACATGTAAAGCTCAGCCAAAGCCTTTGGGAAAACAGTCGTTGGTATTTTCCTCCCATATCTGTTCTGATTCTAAAAACGAACAGAGAAAAAGCTGTGAAGCTCTCAGTTTTGCTGTTCTGAGTGTAGATTTTTTTCTGTAACAGTGACATTTATAGGATTCAAAAGGTGCTATGTGTTTATTATTTGTAAATAATAATATTATTTAGTATTAATACTATTAATATTAATATTTTGAAAATATGCAAAAATATGCTTCTTTTAATTTTAAAAAGTATATTCTAGGGCAGGAGTTGGCAAACATTTTCTGTACAGGACTAGACAGTACATATTTTCGGCTTTGCAAGCTAAAAGTTCTCTAGTAACTAACTACTCAACTCTGCTGTGGTGTGAAAGCAGCCATACATTATATGTTCTAAAGGAACCAGCGTGGCTGTGTTCCAGTAAAATTTTCTTTATAACAACAGATGGTAGGGAAATAAAAAGGAATGAAGCACTGATATATGCTACAATACAATTAAACCTCAAAATAGTATAGTCAATGAACAAAGCCAGCCACAAAAGACCACATAATCTATAATTCCACTTACAGTTTATGAAATGTCAAGAATAAGTACATCTACAGAAACAAAGTAAATTAATGGTTGCCAGGGGCTGGGAGAAGCAGAAAACGGGAGTTACAGCCAGTAGGTACAAGATTTCTTTTGGTATGGCAGAAACATTCTAAAATTAGATTATGGTGATGGTTGCACAACCCTAAATATACCAAAAAAATTATTGAACTGTACATTTAAAAGGGATGAACTTCATGGTATAAAAATTCTGCTTCAATAAAGCTGTAAAAATTGTGGATTGGGGGGCACCTGGGTGGTTCAGTTGGTTAAGCAGCTGACTTTGGCTCAGGTCATGATCACACAATTCATGAGTTCAAGCCCCACATCGAGCTCTCTGCTGTCAGCACAGAACCTGCTTCGGATCCTCTGACCCCCGCTCTCTCTCTCTGCCCCTTCCCCGCTGGTTCTCTCTATATATATCTCAAAATAAATAAATAAACATTAAAAAAAAAAAAAAGAGCGGGCTGGAGTTGGTCTGTGGGTCAGGTTTTGCTCTAGGGTAATTTCTGAACTAGAATTATTAAAATTTCATCTTGAGGGTAATCTTTTTGTTTTTCCTTCTTTTTTGTATCTTGCTTTTCAAAAATAGCCTGTGTCCAAATCCCTCCAAAGCAGTTCTTCTCTGTTGTGCATATCCAGGGAAAAGACTGGTCCCAGAGAAGGGACAAGAGGTAGGCAGAGCCCTCAGCTAGCCAGTCATCATTGAATGTGCCACAAAGTGCCTATGGTTTACTCCTAGTGGAAGGAGAAACAAAGGCCACTATGAGGGCATGCATAAGAGAACTAGAATGGTGTCCTTTAGGTCTCGGGATATATTCTTCCCACCTTCTGGATGGAAATAGAAGTGGCTTGAGGAATGTGGGCTGCTGGGGCAAGAATTATAACCAGCAAAGCTCAGCTCAGACATGCTGAACATGGCCCGAACTACAGTGTTACCTTGCTTTACCTTCTTTCTCACACTGGAGCCCTTGGCGTTCTGGAGAGCAGAGACATCCTTGGAACCGATCACACGTCTCCCCGTGGCTGCACCTGCATGTAAGCTTACAGTCTGGCCCATAATAACCAGGCTGGCACGCTGCAGACAAAGACACCAGAACCACCGTTAACACGGGGGAAGGGAGAAAACTAAGGCTGTGGGTGGCTAGTTTTGTCTATGCTATTTATCGGGTGAGATAAAATCCTAAAAATTATATCCACTGTTACTTTTAACTTTTTTTAAAGAGGACTACTAGAAAGTTATCAGTTACATATGTGGCTTGGTTCTATTTCTACTGAACTGCTCTGCCCCAGAACATTGTTACCAAATCACCAGGACTCCATCATAGTTCTCAATATGGCAGATGTGGAAGCAGCTGATTTTGTGAGGTAAATACTGACAACCCTTGGAGCTATGGTGAATTCGCCACATTAGCATTCATGAGAGAGGGTCTGGCAACCTTGACTGCGTGTTCGTGGCAAGCTACTGTATCACAGGATGTGTGAAACTGTACTTGAAAGTTGTGAAACACATACCACTCAGTCTCACTGAACAGGAAGGTATATTTTAGAAAGGGCAGAGGGACTCTTTGAGTAGGTGAAGTTAGTACTGCCTAAGTAAGGTCCACAGAAGAAAAGATCTTCCTCTATGTTCATATCCCAAATCCTGTCTGGATCGGGCCTAAGAGTCCTGATATTTATATCCCACTGAAAAAACAAATCCTCTATGGCCTTCCAACTCCAAGTGTGGTCTGAAAACCAACAGCATGAGCACCATCTGGGAGCTTGTTAGAAACAGAGATGCCCAGGTGCCAGTCCAGGCCTATGGAATCAGCACCTGTGTTTCAATAAGAACCCCAGGTGATATGCATGAGAAGTACATTCTATAAAGTCCAGAGTCTTAATTATGAAAACATAATTAACTTCAGATGAAAACATCCGTGATTCAAAACCCTGTAGCCCAGCATTGGGCCGCTGACTGGACAGCCCGGGTATATCCCACACTATTATTTCCAGCAAGCTGGACCTCCTTGGTATACCTGCTAGAACTTTCTCTGTTCAGGGGTGTGACTGGTACGTACCTTCATTGCACTGCAGACCCTGCCACCCTGTGGCACAGGAACACCCGTAGGGGTCTGGGAGACAGAACACATACGACTTGCATCCCTCCGGTCCACTACACCTTTCTTTACAAGTTCTGCCGAATGTGTGCAGTTCGCAAGCTTGGAGGGGAAGAAAAAGAGGACTCACAGTCAAACAGTCAACCCCTTGGAATGTAGGAGTCTTCTTTTAAAGGGTCTCTCCTAGACTTGTGGATATGGAAAATAAGCCAATCTCAGCTGTGGCACGGACAGCTTTTCAGTGGCCGGCAATCAAGCACCTCTAGGAAAGGATACCTTTTTCCTTTTTTTTTTTTTTTTTAAATTTTTTTTAGCGTTTTTTTATTTATTTTTGAGACAGAGAGAGACAAAGCATGAACGGGGGAGGGTCAGAGAGAGGGAGACACATAATCTGAAACAGGCTCCAGGCTCTGAGCTGTCAGCACAGAGCCGGACGCGGGGCTCGAACTCACGGACCGCGAGATCATGACCTGGGCTGAAGTCGGCCGCTTAACCGACTGAGCCACCCAGGTGCCCCAGGATACCTTTTTCCAATTCACACCAAGTTACCATATGGCCTAACACAAGCCATTTAGTTTCTGTTCCCAATTGTGCCCAGGGTTCGAATTCTAAATCCAGCAATGACGGCTTTTGAAATCTATAACTTACTCAGCAAGTACTCTTGACTTACCCTTCTCACATGTCCTCCCCATAAACCCAGGTGGACAAATGCATTCTCCTGTATCCTCATGGCAGATACCGTTGTTCATACAAACAGTGCAGATGCGGTTGCATTCAGGTCCCCACTTCTGAGCTTCACATCCTTTCAAGGAAAACAAGGCTCTGGTGAGTAGAGCACATTAACTCAGCAAACATTTACTGGGCACCCACGACCCGTCAGTCATTTTAGTGGACACTGGTAAATGAAGATAATCTTTGCTCTCTAAAAGTTAATGGTCTTATATGAAAAACAGACATGGAAACAGGAAATAAGGATCGAAATAAAGACAAGGAGTATCTAATCCTGTCTTGGGGATGGAAGAGGATACACAGGAAGGCTTCCCAGAGGAGGTGTGTGTGAGTTGAATCTGCAGGACCATGTAATTAGCAAACAAGACAGGCTGCAGAGTGTGTTCTGAGCAAAAGCGAGATAGGGGAGGAAAGCCTGGCGTGTTCAAGAGCTGTGGGAATGGTTAGAGATAGAGCAATGGTTTTCAAAGTGTGATCCCTGACCAACAGCTTCTCCAGTACCTGGAAATCTGCTGGAGATGCCAACCTCAAACGTACTCCCCATCCATGACCTAATGAATGAGAACCCTGGAGGTGGTCTAGCAACCACGTTTACCAAGTCCTCCAGAGAATGCATGCCAGAGTGTGAAAATCTCCGGTCTAAAGTACGTAGAGCAAAGAGTCAGCTAAAAAAGCAAGCAGAAGCTAGTAGCATTCACCTAGTTTTTCAAGAACATACAAGAAGTGAAGCAAGACACACAGAACCCAAAATACAAGAATGGTAAAATGCTTCTAGATTCTTTTTCATGGAAATTCGCACCAGGTGATTTTCGGTGATTAATTATATCCAAGGACACCTTCTGATGTAAGGGAAAAAACTCAGGGGGATTTGGATGATTCTTTGTGGTCAGGAATTTAATTTCTCATCTGAAAGCAACTAGTGTCTTTGTCCCTGAATATTAGTCTCACAGTGGTAAGCTTGGACCTGTGCCTACAGCTGATGTAACTTTATAACTGCTTTGGCAAGAACTCCTGGTTATCAGTATTTTCTCTGAAATAAGCAGGAAGACTGTCTACCCGGACCCTTTCTTACAGACTTCCACTTAATAGATAAAGCTACAAAATGTCTAAAAGCTAATATTTACATGCCTTAATATATAAAGGGAAAAATACTTCTGCACGATTAGTGATTTCTTGAGAGCCAGACCACAAGTTATCTGCACATGTTGAAAACTAATGATGGCAGCCTATGGAGATGATAGTGGGCTTTCTCTTATATGAAACTATGTCTCTAACTATATACTTCTCTATAGACCTGTCCCAGCTTCTCCCCTAATCCTGGCAAGGGTGAAAGAATAAAGATTGGGGAAAGACTTGGGGTGACCTCTTGGGGATGAAGAAGCCAGGTAGAGTTTGTTGATGAGCAACAGGCTTCTATGCAATCATAGATGTTTTTGATGAGCAATCAGGCTTCTATGATTTTCTTCAAACACCCTGAGGTTTTATATTTCAGGAAACCAAATACTCATGCATACAGAGAGAAATCCTATAAACTCAATGGTTGTGAGAGATCTTTTATCAGAGAGAGAATTTATATTGGAGAGAAATCCTATAGATAAAACCAGTGTGATTTTTAACATGAAGTCTTTATGCACCGATTATTCCTAGGTTTCAATTCGTCCTAGAGAGACACCCTACAGTTATGAGAAATGGACAAATGCCTTTGGCTATACCTCATTTCTTTTCTTTTTTTTTTTTTTAATTTTTTTTCATGTCTTCATTTATTTTTAAGACAGAGAGAGACAGAGCATGAGCAGGGGAGGGGCAGAGAGAGAGGAAGACACAGAATCCGAAGCAGGCTCCAGGCTCCAAGCTGTGAGCACAGAGCCCAACACAGGACTCAAACTCATGGAGTGTGAGATCATGACCTGAGCTGAGGTTGGACGCTCAACCAACTGAGGCGCCCCTGTACATCATTTCTTAAAATATCAAATAAATCATACTGGGGAAAAATACTCTTAAATGGGATGGGTTGTAGCCTAATTCAAACTTTCTTAGAACGATTTTAGATATTAGCCATGCTTCTCAAATACTTCCACCAAAATACTCCTAAAAACAGCAAAGGAATGAACATGTGTTCCTAGCAATCTCAAGGTATAAGCTAGAGATAAAAATGTGTTTGAAATCTTTCACTTTATCTTTAAAAATCAGGTGAGTTTCAAATTCTAGTCTACATTAAGTTATGTTTGTTTTCACATTAAAAAAAAATGTTAGGGGCACCTGGGTGACTCAGTCGATTAAGCGTCCGACTCCTGGTTTTCGGCTCAGGTCATGATTCTGAGGTTTGTGATCAAGTCTCAGGTTGGGCTCTGCACTGACAAGCATGGAGCCTGCTTGGAATTCTGCCCGCCCCCCCCCCTTTCTCTCTCTCTCTCTCTCTCTCTCTCTCTCTCTCTCTCTCTGCCCCTCCCCCACTTGCACGTTCACTCTCTCTCTCAGAATAAATAAATTTTAAAAACATAAGAAAAAGAAAGCTAAGTCTTTTACCATAGGTCAACATCTGATGTTTCTGATATTGCTAGAAAATGTGCCTACATACTTCAGACTCTGAGTACTGCTGGTACATCTAAATGAAATGAAGATAAACTGTGCTTTTGCCATTTGGACTCTCCATGAGAGCAGTGGGATAAAAGGAGATTTCACTTGACCAAACCAGATGAACCACACTTTTCATACTTCTACTACCATTCCGAGGTGACAGGGATTCATCTTATTATCCTTGTATTTTCATACCAACACAATGCTGGACACAGAGTTATGATCAATACACATTTGTTGAACAAACGAATGAATAAATGAATATAATGCAAAGCAAAAGCAAAACTGTTGATGAGTTAGAGATTCCGATCATTAGAATGACAGAGTGGCCCAAATACTTAGGTCTGGGTATTTAAGAGCATGAAGGCTTGGCAGAGCCGGGAAAATTCAAGGCAAGTTTTTCTCTCTATAAATCAATCTCTTATAAAAACTAATGGTGGATGGTGACTCCCCACTTTGGTAGTTGTAAGAGGGTGGGGGAGCTTTTACTAGTTTTACTTCATGCACATTTTTCAAACATGAAAACAGAAATCCCATTTGAGTGTTACATGATCTGTAAAGTGTGGGATTTATAGGAGACTTAATGTTTACATATTAGACCTACCTAGAAGACCCAATTCCTCCCCACGTAGCAGATACTTTTCAGGGAGACTGCCCAATTCACTGTGATTCCCTCTTCCTATGGAATGATGCTGCTATTCAAGTGGGAGGTCCTAGGGCCCGCACTGTGGTATGTGGTTCTGCACTTGACTATAGCTCATTGGTCTAGGCCAGTAGACATCTAGCATATGTTAGGCCAGTCTGATTCATTACCCTGGGAATTCAAACTTTGGAAGTAAAAGAAACATTGCTGAAGCACAGTTAGGCTAAGAGAAGCATCCTAGAGAGAGAGTCCATCTGCCACCACCAATGCTGGGCCCCAGATCCTCCCTGGGGCCTATCTTTTCTGGAAACTTGCTTGTCAGCTGTTCCACCAATTTTTAAGAGTCCTTAATATACTTTCAACCAATCCCTGGTTTTTGCTTAAGTAGCCAGAGTCAGCTTCTGTTACTTGTAACTAAAAATCCTAACAACCAAATCATTACAGACTGTGGCCTCTCAATCACTTACTCCGGACTATCAGCCTGGTGAAGGCCGAGGTGAAGAGGTTTCCTCCTATGTACCTGGCTGAGTACACTCCAGCATCCTGGGGCTGAGCATGAGGCAGATGAACTTCTAAAATATCAGGTACTTCGTGCCGGGGCACTGAGTGGATGAAGGAACCTGGTGAAGGGAGAAAGGTGGAGAACAGTGGGTCACATGCAGACACTCCTGTCTCCCCATCTGACCTCTCCATTTCGTCAGCTCTCCCTGACTGGATACAGAAAATGTGCTCTAGCATAGTGGATGTAGGAGAAGAATGAAAAGGCTGAGCTATTCAATGCTCTCCCAAAAAGTGAGAAAGGTACAGTGAGAGAGCAGGCAGTTTAGTCTACGCAATCTACCACCAAACATACGAAGACAGAGGTAAAGCTAAAGTGCTTATCTTCTGCAGGGAGAGATGAACGGGCAAAGGTACCCCTGCCAACTAACCAAGTAACCAGGAGATACCTAGAATCACTACACCAATCTGGAAGTCCCATCCATCCATAGGACTCAGAATAGTCCCCATCAATATTTCACCTGGGTCCGGCAACTGCCACCAGGTGGTGCCAAACCCATAGTTGGACCTGGACAGATTTGTACAGCACAGTTGGACTCCCAGAACCACTGCCAGTTGGCTTCCCAGTCTCAGCCTGGTCATCTCCTTAACCTCGCAATCAAACAACCTCACATTTTACATGGCTGGACTTGGAACCTCACTCATCACATCATGATGTGGTTTTATTGTACATTCACAATTCCGTATTACACATTCATAAATACAAAATGTACGTACATTCATATACGTATATGAATCTGTACTTTGCTTGATGAAGCAACCAACCACACTGCCTATTAGAGCTTCTTTAATAAAATTCAATGGGCTTGCATCATAGCGCTTTACTTCAAACATCTGCCCACCAGACTGCACCAGGGTAATGATCCAACAACATGTTTTGCGTTATCTGATGTCTCACATCATGGTGCTGGAAGGAAACAAAACACATACTCACCATTTTTGTAAATCACTGCATCTTCTTCTCTAATCAACACCTTTTTGAAAGATATGTTCACGTTATCTCCCCTGTCCACAGTCATGGTTAAAGTAGCTGGTAGGAAGGAAGCTTTTAAAAGAGAGAAAACAAACAAGTGAGATGAGGGGACACACTTTCTCCAGGAGCAACTGAACTACAAATTCAGAAGATGAGGGCGAGCATTTGCCAGGAGTCAGCTCAAGTGTAGGATCTAAAAGACAATGACAGCTAATGGGTTTCAAACTTCATTAAGGTTTTGAAGAATATGATGAAAGGAACAGTCATTTTCTCTGTAAAACTGTAAGAATGTACACACCACCTACATATACACATTTTTTCCCATACAACTATTGGGGGAGAAAAGGACTTTATGCTGATTAATATGTGTTATCAAACTAAGACCTGAGATTAACCATAAACTAAAACGATGAATCAGCCATCCTTCTCCAATCCCTACCAAGTTTTCTCAGAGTGGAGAGGAATAGAAATGGTTAAACATTTGCCAAATGACTTGTCCCTTCTGGGTGGTGGTCCTTTTCCGTTGTGGGGATCCAGATAATTCTAATTGCTTTAGAATGCCCTAAGCATTTCTCAAATGGAATTAGCATCATGCTGGACTTATTACTAATGGTGTAAATAATGGAATATTGAACACTAAGGCAATGATGGGACCCAGGATACACACACACATACACATACATATATATATAATTATATGTTTGTTACATAATTATAAATATATAATTAGATATACATTACTATATAAATATATAATTAAATACACACACACACACACACACACACACACACACACACACACATATACTGACACAGTTATGGGACTGGGCAGTACTGGAAGGACACTGGGGAAGCTACTGCACATTTGGCTTATAAAACCATTTTGGAAACATCTGTCTTTGTGTCAGCCTTAGAACATAACAGTGCCCGAGTCTCTTGGTTTGTTGGACAAGATGTGTGAATTACATGTTCTAACATTCTTCCAGCCACAACAGTTTCTGAATTTCCTTAATTTATACCATAATCTACAGAGAGCCACAATTACAAGAATGGAGGTGTGATTAATTTTAGTCTCTATTAAGGTAAGCCAATTTTAAAATTTTTCAGCTTTATTGAGCTATAACTGACATACAAGTTAAGCCAATTTTTAAAATTTAAGGATCACCACTAGGAGAAGATAATCAGAATATATAACTTTCTGGGGCACTTGCCTGGCTCACTTGGTTGAGTGTCTGACTCTTGATTTTGGCTCAGGTCACGATTCCAGGGTTGTGGGATTGAGCTCCATGTGGGGCTCCACACTGAGTGTGGAACCTGCTTAAGATTCTCTTTCTCCCTCTGCCCCTCTCCCTGGCTTGTACAATCTCTCTCTCTCTCACTTTAAAATAAAAAGTAAATAAATAAAAATAATCTATAACTTTCCTAAACATGGAGAGCAGGAGAAAATGGAAATAAAAAGACCTAAAAGGAGAGGAATAAGTCCAAATAAAAATCACAGCATAAAGAAAATATAGATTATGCCAAATATACATCAAAAGCCAGAGAATCTCAGAATGAATTAAAATATCTATTTTTTTCATGAGCTACACATTAAATGTAATGACACATAACATTGAGAATAAGGGTGAGAAAAATAGACACCAGACTTACACTATTTGAAAGAAGCTGGTATTGCAATATTTATATCAGAAAAACATCATTTACTTTCAAGGCAAAACAAAATTTTAGGGATAAATATGATCTTTACATAATGACTGAAAAATGGGAGGCACCAGGGTAGCTCAGTCAATTCAATGTCTTACTCTTATTTCAGCTCAGGTCATGATCTCAAGGTTTGTAGGATCGAGCCCCAAGTCGGGCTCCACGCTGACAGCACAGAGCCTGCTTGGGATGCTCTCTCTCCCTCTCTCTCTCAAAATAAATAAATAAACTTCCAAAAAAATGAAAGAGCAATCCTGAACTTGTATAAGCATCTATAACAACAGTGCTTCAAAATCCATGAAACAGAAGCTGACAGAATGAAATAAACTGACAAATCCACAAGCATAGTAGAAACCTTTAGAAGCCGATTCAACAAACAGACCAAAAATTACTAAGGACAAAAAAAAAAAAAAAAAAAAAAAAAAAAAAAATCTGAATAACACAATTAAAGATCTGTTGGCTATTCATGGATCCCCATACCCAGCTATGTGACCGTACGTTCAGGCATATTGCCTCCCTTATTAAGCCACAAAGCACATCTCTATAAATAAAAAGACACAATATCCTATAGAACAAATTCTCTGACTAGGAGGCACCTAAATTAGAAATCAATAGCAAAACACCTTGTACCCTAAGGTTTGGAGAGCTATGGAGTTTCAGCCTAGGACCAAGCCTGCTGAGGACCACCCGGTGAATCAGCCTTCCTTCCTGCCGCTTCTGTGGCTTTCAGACAGGTGGCTTGAGAGAGGCTGATTCAGTACTATGCACACCATGGGCTTGGAGAGCTACCCTGTGAGGGCAGAAGATGCCTTGAACTATACTCAGAAGGTCTCAGCTTTTGGTTCAGCTGCCCATTCTCCTCTGTGCCTGCTGACCCAGGCCTGATGCCCTGCCAGGACATCCACATAAATGCCTTTGGTGCAGGCAATGACACAGTGACATGGGGCAACCTTAGAGGGAGAATGGTATAGATCAAAGGGCACCATGAGCTCTGGAAGAGGACAGTCCTGAGCTTGAGGCCACCCTCTGCCAGTTACTAGACCTCTTTGAATGAGTTACTTAACCTGTGAACATCTCTGCTTACTTGTCTGTAATTGGGAAGTAGAAGTATTTACTTTGTTTATTTTTTAGTGTTTATCCACTTTTGAGAGAGAGAGAGACAGGGTGCAAACTGGGGAAGGGCAGAGAGAGATGGAGACACAGAATCCGAAGCAGGCTCCAGGCTCGGAGCTGTCAGCACAGAGCCCCACACGGGGCTTGAACTTGTGAACCACAAGATCATGACCTGAGCCGAAGTTGGACACTTAACCGACTGAGCCACCCACCCAGGCGCCCCAAAAGTATTTACTTTGAAAGGTTGTTAGGAATATTAAATAATGGATGCCAAACCTGTGGGTACTTAGAAGAGGCCAGTATCCTGCCCAAATATAAACCAACAGCAACACTGCTGTGCTGAGCTGTGCAGGATGGACATGAGTGGCAGCTTGCTCACTGGTACTGACGTGGATCAACCATGCAGGGACTGGCAGGGGGACTTCACTGGGCGCCCTCTCACTCTGACAAGATGCGCCCATGAGCAATCCTAACAGGAGCAGCTCCTGCTCTCTGAGACATGCTCCTGGGCGCCTGTGAGAATCTTTTTTGACCATTTCATGCTGTTGTTCCTTTCTAAGTGGTTTGTTTATATTTTCTGCCCCTTTGTGTGAAGACTGTTTAGCTAACCCCAGACTTCTCACTCAGCATTGTATTCTGAAAAGGAATAGAGATTCCCCGAGGCTCCACTCCAATGGGGCTTTTCTTCCCCACCCCATTCCCACTCTGTGGATTTTTATTATTACAGACCTTGTGCCTTTTAAGCTCCTGTTTCCTTAGGTAGAAACAATCATAGTAGAGTTCCACTGCTGTCCAACCTGCCACGTCCTGCATTCCTGGCTCGAGGTTGATTGTTCTCTGCCAGGTACTAACAAAGGGGTCTACAACCTTCCATGCTGTACTTTGATGATGCAGAAGCCCAGCTTGCACACAGTACACACAGACTAATGTCATGTGACTTGACTGTACCGTGAAAACCGTAAGCACCTTTCAACAGTTCCTACTAGCAGGCACTACATTTCCTTATATACACACACTGGAATACTACTTGGCAATGAAAAAGAATGAAATCTTGCCATTTGCAACAATGTGGATGAAACTACAATGTATTATGCTAAGGGAAATAAGTCAGTCAGAGAAAGATAAATATATGATTTCACTCATATGTGGAACTTAAGAGACAAAATAGATGAACATAGGAGAAAGGGAGGAAAAACAAGATAAAAAGAGAAAGGGAAGCAAACCATAAGGGACTCTTAACTAAAAAGAACAAACCGAGGGTTGCTGGAGGGGAGGTGGGTAGGGGGATGGGCTAAACGGGTGATGGGCATTAAGGAGGGCACTTGTTGGCATGAGCACCGGGTATTATATGTAAGAGATGAATCACTAAATTCTACTCCTGAAACCATTATTACACTATATGTTAACTAACTTGGATTTAAAATAAATAAATAATAGTGCCTACTATCAGGCACTACTTTTTCTAAGCACTTCACACATAGTTAATTTTCATAATACCTCTATCAGATAGTTACTACAATTATCCTAATTTTACAAATGAGGAAATTAAAGTACAGAGAGGCTAAGTAACTTGTCTAAAATCACACAGCAATTTCATGGGAGAGTCAGGGTTTGAACTAGGTAACTCAGCTCTGGAAGCCTCTCCTAGGTTATATAACATTAGCACTCAAAAGGCTGTGAAGTCCTATTACCTCATTTAAAAATGAGATTGCTAGGGCCTGGGTTCAAAAATGACTTGAGTAACATGATCTAGATGGGCTAATTAACTGACAGAACTTAACTAAGAACATGATCCACTTTTTCCTTAAGGGCCGGAGAAGAGAATCGATGATAGTAACAGTTATAAACAAAGAGGCTTCTCAGGGATGTAAAATAATTGAGTTCAATTTTGGGTACCTCCGTTCATGTTAGACTAAGGGTAGTTTCATGTCCATTATTATTTTGTGCAATTTTGCGACAGTGCTGTGAAGATGTTGTATCCTGTGTCTACCCATGTGGGAGATGGCGTTAAGGGTGACTTAGTCCCTTACTCCAGGCCTCCTGACGGTAAGAGTTAAAGTTGAGACACAATCTCAAGACGCCCCCACTTATTGAACCACACCCGCTCTCCACACTCCTCTTATTCCAGTCCCACAGCCTTAGCTCTTAACTGCAGCCATTGTGAACTATGTTCAGTCTGCAGTGGACCACGTGACCACTCCCAGGCAAGTAATGAGCTTCCTCCCTCCTCTGCTCCTGCTTTTTCCCTGTGTCTGACCAAGTCCCACTCCTCTTCAGTCTCCATGTAGATGTCCCTTTCTCCAGGGGCCTTACTCACCCCCTGGGACCCAGGGTAAGTGCCCCAAGGCTGTTCTCCAAATGCCCTGCACTTTCCCCTTCCAGGCCCCAACAGCACAGCTGCCCTGCTAGACTGAACCCTCCTGGACACAAGGGCACGTCTGTTTTGGAAGGCAGCACAGGGTGTTGGTTAGGGCCTGGCTTCTGGGATCAGCCTGGGTTATCCTTCCTAGGTCCAACAGTGGATACTAGGTGTGTGAATGCATCTAAGTTACAATAGCCAAAGGCCTCATCTATTAATACAGGGTCATAATAATCAGCACCAGATACACGTTTGGTAAAGACTTAATTACACAGTAATGTATATAAAGGTGCTGGGGGAATGTCAGGCAGGTAAACACTCAGGACATGCTACCATCGCTGTACCTCCCATGTGTGACACAAAGAGACACCTAAGAATACTCGTGGAATGAAAGAATAAATGAATGGATCGGATTTCAAATTTTCCTATTTTCTTTAGGCTTTTAACACATTCATTTGTGTTATTTAGATACAAATGGCGGGGCGCCTGGGTGGCTCAGTCGGTTAAGCGGCCGACTTCGGCTCAGGTCATGATCTCGCGGTCCGTGAGTTCGAGCCCCGCGTCGGGCTCTGTGCTGACAGCTCAGAGCCTGGAGCCTGTTTCAGATTCTGTGTCTCCCTCTCTCTCTGCCCCTCCCCTGTTCATGTTCTCTCTCTGTCTCAAAAATAAATAAACATTAAAAAAAAATTTTTTTGATACTAATGGCTCCTCTCTGTCAACTTCACAAATGGTGTTTGGAAGGTCTGATGTTCTTAAAGTTATTTCTAGAATGAAAATAGGAAGGAAATAACCTGTGTTTCCTCCTGATGGAAAACTCTGAGACAGCCGCTTGCATGTGAAAATATTTCAAACTTCATTTATACCTCCCGACCCCCAAATGAAATCACCAGGGAGGTTTGAACAAATTGCTTTTGATTTTTTTTTTGCATGATGCCATTGATAAAAAACAGTTTGGCCATGTGGAGTGTGCGAGCCAAATTAAGCATGTTTTGGCACATCTCAAATGGATTTTCCACTTCCTCCCCAGATGCATGAGTCAGCAGCAAGCTGGGATACATGTTTATCCTATCCTGCTGTGTCCCTGGGCAGACACCTCTGAGATCCCATTATGTGTTACTAGGGAATTAATAGTACCATGAAGACACCGTTGTAGAGGTTTTCCTGATTCACATAAAGGATATCACTTTCCTCACACCGTATTTCAGCTACTGGATGGTCGGTAAAAGATACAGAATCCTTTCACCAACCTGAGATGTTGTTATTACAACATAGGAAAGGGGGCACCTGGGTGGCTCAGTCAGTTAGGCATCTGACTCATGATTTCAGCTCAGGTCATGATCTCACAGATCGTGGGGACGCAAACCCACAGCTTGGGACTCTTTCTCTCCTTCTCTCTGCCCCTCCCCCTCTTGTGCACACACCCTCTCTCTCTCTCTCAAAAATAAATAAATAAACATTTAAAAAAATGAATGCAGGAAAGAAAGTACTACCTATTTTTCTGTTTTGTATAAATTTTGTATACCGATTATGTTAATGAATGGTATTCAATTTTTTCCACAACTGAGTAGAAAATAGTCTCACTTAATTATTGCTTATTCCAGGACACTATGATAATTATTGAACGTTTACAATGAGCCAGATAGGTTGGTGGTCTTCTCATTTGATCCTCAAATGTACAGGGGAAAATCTCTATCCTGGTGATATTTTTCAAAGGAGGAAACATGATTTCAGTGAAGTAACTTGCCTTCATGGTACCATTTAGTTGCACAGCCAAGCTCAAACCCACCCAAACTACCTTCACTGTGCCCTGGGCTGCTTTGCAGGGTTTCCATTGGAGCTGTTCTGTTCCCAACAAGTGTTCAGAATCGGGGAGGGCAGTTCACAGTAAGCGGAAGGGATATACCGAGGGTTTGGGGTGGTCATCCACACAGGCTCTGCAGTCGGATCACTTGGCTTCAAATTCCATTCCCAACATTTACAAACTGCTATTGTTATTATGTAACTTATTCTACAATGTTTCATGTCACCCAAGCTTTTAGCAACACATCTGTGGTGTCAATCAAATCTTAATATGAATGCACTCATGGGAACTGGCTTTTGGTAGATACCTTATTTAAAACTGAATACAGTTTTGAAGGTATTGTTAGTGTGCTCGTTACACAAATGATGAAAACAGAGACCAATAGGTGCTAAGTAACTTGCCCAAGGCCACAGAGCTGATAAATGGTGGAGATGGAACTAAAAGTCAGGGGAAAGGAGACTAAAAGGCATCATCTCCACATTATCAAGTCTGCTTTTACCTCATGTAACTGAATTTAAGTTCTCCTTTACCTGTGCTGGCCTTGACTGTCAGTTTGGAACAGTCATTGGTCTTTGACTCCCAACGTTCTGATTTAATACTCTCTACAGGTTCTTCTTTCTACACTGTCAAGTTGAGCCCCAAGCCAGCCCGGAAAGAGCACAGCAGCACTTCATATTTCATTCCTATGAAGTCACTGGGGACAAATCTCAGATTATCTTCATTCAGAATGGGGAATTATCAGCAAAGAGACATAACTCTTTACACAGGTCAAATCCCGAATGACACAGGCAAAAAATAATAGAGTTGACTTTTTAGCCATGATAGCTTTGGCACACCTCACATCCCTTTGCTCAGACTCTCTCCCCTCAGTGGAGAGCTGCCTTCCTGGGAATGTCTGCTGTGCACTTTTCCCACTCACCCTTGTGTCATCTAAAGGTGAACATTGCAGTTTTGCTAAGAAAACCTTTTCCTTCATTTGTCATGAATAGCAATTTTATCATTTTTGACTTGAAAATGAGCTTGCTGCCTTCAAATCTTCTAATTACCAATGTTAGCAAATTCAGAGAAATGTTTTCAGGTGGACCCCAGCTAGAGGCTGATTCTCCACCCTTGCTACTGGAAGTGTGGTCCACAGCCCAGAGGCACCTGATCACCAGGGGCATTGTTAGGCATGTATGATCTCAGGACTCTCCTCAAGGACCTACTGAACCAGAGTCTGCATTTTACCAAGACCTATGGGAAATTTATAAGCACGTTCAGTGTTGAGAAACACTGGTCTAAAACAATGCAGACTCCTATATAAAAAAAAACAAACAAAAACAAAAAACAAAACAAAACAACAACAACAACCACCACCTGCCAATAAGAGAAATGTGTAGAAGTGTGTTATTTATCTGGATCAGTTTTATGATTACAAATCAAACCCCGAAGAGTTCACACAGTCATTATCTCATGAAATGACACATTCGCAGGCCACAGTCCCTGTGGTTATGATGACATCAATTTGGAAAGGACTCCTTCATTAAAGGTATGACCAGCCCAGTAAAAAGGGCTGATGACTGAGTGGCCAGATCATTTGAGTCAGAACAAGGAAAGGTCATCTCTGCTGGAATTCTGTACCATCTTCCCAGCAGACAGCACCAAGATACCAGAAGTCTACCTGCCTGGCCAGGCCTGGGAGTCCTGGGGTAAAATAGAATCATTAAATAATGTTCACAACACTGTCTCCTCCAACTGCCATCAGGATCGGCCTAAAGATTTAGCTTAGAGCCACTTGTATCTTGGGAGAAAGTCTCTATTACATCACTGCCTTGGGGAGTGGTAGCAAAGAGTTATACACGACCCCCCTTCCCTCCTGGCCCCCAGCCCCCCTGAGCCCTTTGCAAAAGGCCCTCAACATCTCCCTTCAAAGCTCTGGTGTTCTGTGAGCTAAGTGTGGTTATTCAACTTTCAAAATGAAATCATGGTCTCTTTCCAAGAATAGTATACCGCCTGCAAAAAGGGCCTCAATTCTTCATCCCTCCCTGTCACCATAATCTTTGCCATTTGGTTGTGTGATGCCCATCCATTCTGACTTTAGGTTCATCTGTTTGACTTTCTTTGGGCAATAAAAAATGAGACAGAAGTGAGAGTATATACTACTGAGACTGGGTTTCAAGAAGCCTTGTGTGTTTCCCTTTCTTCTCTGGCTCTTGTGCCATCTCTGTGAGAATATACCTAGGTTAGCCTGCAAAAGGATAACAGACACATGGAAAAGAGCCAGGCTGGCTCAGCCAAGGCCAGCATAATAAGCCTACAGGCAGCCAACATCCATGTGTGGGAAAGCCCAGTCGAGAGTGGTAGAGCCACCTATCAGCCCCGCTGACTTACACTCATAAGCTGTATGTGCTTGCTGTTGTATGTCACTGCGGTTTGAGGTCATGCGACACACAGCATTACTGTGGCACCAGAAAACTGATACATTAAGTCACCAATGAAGCTGAGTTATTGATAGATGCTTCCCCTTAAAATTTCTTATCTCTACCACACTTTCCCCTGAAAACATTCTCTTCTGTTAAGAATACTCAGGGGCAAGCAAAACAAAGAATCAAATGAAAACTCAATGAGAAAGCTCAAAACGGCCAATATTTTGGCACGGACAGTTAGTTGTCTCCATAACTGTGATTTTCTATTACATACATGTAACCTGTTCAGATCTCCATAAGGGTCATGAAGCTCTTAGTACAAAATATAATACAGTTCATCTCATGACCTAGGCACAGTGTCTAGTGGAGGGGCTGAATGTGCAAGAAGTGGACTGGCCAGTCTCTTTTATCTCTAGTGCTATACGTGTATCAAAGACAAGCAACGCCTGGAACGAGGCAGACAAGGTCTTCAAGCTCCACACTCACACAGCTCATGCCCAGTCTCTGAGTGAGCAACTGCCAAAACAAAAGTTGTGTGTCTCAGCACACCTCACCTGCCCACAACTAAGGGGCCTGTTACCTTGCTGGCGCATCTTCATGGTCCGTATCCTTATTGCTTCTCCTCGAACTCGCCCTTCACAGAAATACGCACCATTGATTTCACTAGCCTTTTCTCTCTTCCAAACGACTTTTTTCGCCCATTCTCTGGTCACATCTTGAGTAACTTCCAGTGGATCCTGGTGCTGGTTCATTAAGGCTTCAAAGTCCCTTCCTATGGTGATGGGCTCATGGGGGCGCCATCCAGTGGCGATGCAGGTGAGGGATGTTTCCGCATCAGACACGAGAGGTAGGGAATTGATCAAGATCAGGTCCATGGCACTGTCCACTGTTCCTAAAAAGAAAGCACATAATCTATGAGGAAGGTTATTACCATGGCCCCACAGATGAACTGATTTTTACAAAGCCCTGTCTAAAAATAGCTAGGGAGCAGTCTTTCTAATGCTACTCTTCCATAGGACAAGATCCAAAACTCTTTACCGTGACCATCACTCAGACGCTTCTAACCAGTCCTGCTCCACTGCACACCCTAACTACAATGAACTATCAGTTATTCTCCATCCCCAAGACAAAGCTGTGTGTTAAGAATCTCCACCCACTAAAGTGTCTGGGACATTAGTTAAGAATTCAGCAAATGCTCGTTGAGTTGAGATAAATTCATGATAATAGCATTATTGTCATTAATGATAATAATTATCATTATTAAAAATTAATGATAGGGGCACCCGGGTGGCCCAGTTAAGCAGTCAACTCTTGATTTCATCTCAGGACATGATCTCATGGTCATTAGATCAAACCCCACAAGACTGTCTTTCTCCCTCTCTCCCTCTCCCTCTGCACCTGCCCTGCTCACACGGGTATCTGCTCTTCCTTTCAAAACAAATTAAATAAAGTAAAAAATTAATGATAATGTGGTACTGCCACAATAAAGCATTCTAAAAAATATATCAACTCTACACACAGCATGCTAACTTTATAGACTCTCGCTGTTACCAAAGACTTGTCCAATTCCATATTAAGTCCCACAAGACAGGGACTGAGCGAGGTCCACCTTTCTATCTGAGCTTCATTCACTTCATCTTTAAAACAAGGCTAATAAGACCCACCTTGCAGGATTCGTGTGAAGATTAAAGGAGATAAAGTACAAAACTTACTAAGTACTGTCTGTGTCTGCTACATACAATAACCACTATTTCAGCTCTCTTTATTGTTTTCTGAACACCTATGTCCAAACCTCAACCCTCTCCAAATGTAGTTAAGAAATCCTATCTGGTCTTTAATAGTTATTCCATAAATAATGAAGCACATTTGAGAAAATAAAATCCTTTCTTTTCACTTTCTGTCCCTCCTCTTCTTTCCCTCCCCCTACTTCTCTTTTGAGGTCCAAAGTTTTTAAGATGAACAAATGAAATCTGTGCCCATTCTCTCCTCTTGCTGAGTGTGAAAAAGTAGGGATGGAGGATGTTCTGGTCCACGTGATGGTTGGTCCCCAAGTCTACATACAATGATCAGGAGGCTGGACAGGTCAATCACATTGGGTGCCAAGGACCAACTGGGGTCTCAGAGACCTTTGTGAAGATGTCAGGCGATTCAAGTAGACTACATGTTATTTCCTTGAATACCCGTTAAATTCTCCCAACAACCCCGTGAGGTGTGCACCATTATCTGACATTCCAATATGAGGAAATGAAGGCTCAAAGGATTGAGTGGCAATTCTGTCTTCCACAGCTACTGAAGTCCTAGCTAGAATTCAAACTCCCATAGATCTTTCAGTTCCTTAGATACACTATGCGTTCTCCTACCTCAAAGACTTTGCACATGCTGATCTCTGCACCTGGCTCCGCTCTGCACATGGCTAACTTCTGCTCACCCTTGGAGCCTCTTCCTAAACACCTTTCTCACAGATGGCTTCCCTACCTACTTGATCTACACTATCTGTACACTCTCATCCTGTTACCCTCTAAACGGCCTCCTGTTTGTTTCCCGCATAACGGTTACCACACTCTGGGACTATTTTATTTACTTTCTCTTTTCTTAGATGGTAAGTTCCATGAATACAAGGATTGAAGCCATTTTGTTCACATTGACATGTATAGGAATACCCTGCCTAGGTCCCTTATGTAAAGGGTTACTAAGCATTTGCTGGATGAGTGGGTGGGTGGATGGATGGATGGATGGATGGGCAGATTTTATTCCAGATCTGTCTGATTCAAGTTCACCATTCCCACTTCTAGAATAGTAAGGTTAAAAATGAAAGTACTCTTCTGAGTCTAAACTGACCTTCTTGCCCATACGTAAAAGGCTGTTTTGAGAATTAATGGAGTTTAAAAAGTAAATGCTACGATTTTTAGAAAATGCCACAGAGAGGTGATCAATGATTGCTGAGTAATGGGAGCTGACTGGTCTCCATTTATGAGAACTTTTTTAGCATCTGCTTATGGTAAGCATGACATCTGCCATGAAGTCCTCACACAACTTTTTCTAATGGCAACCGCCAATGTTGGGTGCATGTAGTGATGTTCTGAGAATAATTCGGTTAGGAGTTAGACTTTTATCTCATCAATTAGGAAGAATGCCAAAGTGAAGTCTTAATGTAAATGTTAACTCAGTACATGGGACTGAGGGAGAAAACCTCGCCTAGAATGAGTTTCCAAGCCTGACCCTGTAGCATCTATGTTGCGTCAAGCCTCAATGGTAACTTTAAGATCTCCAGAGAAGAGACAGTGGTTGGGATAAGGAAAATGTTGTAAGAGAGGATAAGCTAGGAAAACTAGCAGTGGAATTACAGCCTCCAAATGTAACACCGGAGCACAGCCCCCACTTCCACACGTACATCCAGCTGTGCCTCTGAGCGAACACCACCTCATCTCCTGCGCTCACTCATTCCAGGCATGTCCCCCGAGAGAGTCATCAGAGGAAGGAAACACTGTAATTCTTTCAGCTCCGGTTCAATCCAGCCCCATTTCTAGGACCAGTTGGGTGGCTTGCCAAGACCGAGGGATCTGCTCTGAACTCACTGAACTGCACTGGCACTGGCTGTGGTTTATTTAATGGCTTTGGGAAATAAGAGAGAAAGCAGTTGATTTGAAGAGACAGCCACACTTCATCTGTAGATGGTTTCTGGATATGGATCTGGTTTCTTTTCCCTTTTGTTCCTCCCAGCTGTCTCCCTCTACTTTGAGTGACAGAAAGGGAGATTGTGTACTACGAGCGTCCAGACTTGGCAATGCTTTCCTACCCTTACTCAGCATGCCAGGGACAGGAAGCCCTCTCCCACCAGTGAGCTCTCTGTCCTTTGTAATGGCATTTACAATAAAGTATCAGAAGGATTTTGTATATGAGCTTTGGAAATGAGTCGAAATAACTACCAGATTCCTGGGATGGATCTTAAAAATCTTTAGTTTTCCCAAAACAAGAGCACATATTTGTACTTGTCTGTGTACGCCTGAAGAAATTCTGGAAGGTGACACATGAAACTGAGAACAAGAGGGATCCATTAGAGGAGAGTGGGGTAGTTGGGGGACAGGGTAAGAGGGAGGTTTTTCACCATGTACTTATATATGCTGCTTTTGAACCATTGGAATAATACCAACACATAAAAATTAAATGTAAAAAGTAAGTTATTCCTCTACCCTTAAAAAGATGCATTTGGGAGGGATTCAAGAGCCACAGGAATATATATGTCTCTCATCAGTGGTCCCCACATCTACCCCAAATCTCCTTGGATTGCATCCAAATAATGCATTCTCTCTTTCTTCTTTGGACTAATAGGAAATGTGACATCATTCCACAATGCCGGAGGGAAAAACATGGGTTTAAAAAAATTTAAGAACAGAGAGAAGAACAATAGCCACACTTAACCTTTCTTTTTGTTTCAAATTATTGCTTTTTGGGGGGTTTTAATTTATTTTGAGGGGGCGAGGCGTGCATGCACGCACACGCAAACAAGTGAGACAGAGGCAGAGAGAGAGAGAGGGAGAGAGAGAGAATCCCAAGCAGACTCCACACCGTCAGCACAGAGACCGATGTGGGGCTCAATCCTATGAACTGAACCGTGAGATCACGACCTGAGCCAAAACCAAGTCAGACGCTTAACCAACGGAGCCACGAAGGCGCCCCCCACACTTTGCCTCTCAAAGAGAATAATGGAGCAGGGGCCCGAATGCAATGGGTACAGCTGTGGCCTGTGGCTTCTTGAAAGAGTTCAGCCAGTGACATTGAAAGGTGTGACTACAGTCTCATAGCTGGTGCCACAGAGGAATCTGCTACTAGGGACATTTTCCTCAGAAAAATGGCCAAAAGACAGACCCCCATCTGAGCTCACAACAATATCAGCAACCGTGCCTCACATCTTTTCCTCCATCACAGCACGGTCTTCTCTAAGTCCTGCTGGGGACCACTGTGGAGCTATTTTGCCACGAGCCTAGTCTGAAGGGCTCTGCTCAAATTTAGTACTTAGTTCATTACACTTCTTTCATCAAAGCTAAGTTTGCTGTAACTAAGTCTGCATGTTGAATTTCACACAGCTTTTATATTCTGGGGATCGGTACTATTTTTCCTTAGCAAAGACCTTGCAAACACTTCTCAATATTTGCCTAAAATGTGTCTTATTTACCTGCCATCATGACATGGCATCCGCCAAGTTCACAAATGATCGTCCATCACAGTGGCGACATGACAACATCCTAAAATGTCATTTTGCTCATTCTATTTTTGGTGTGCTATACAGCCCATCATCTAATCTTTCACAGTAACATTTGCTTATTAAATTGCATGTGGTACACTGAAAATTGCACTTCGATTTTCTCATTCAACATTGCTCTGAATAATACCTCAAAAACCAAGAAAGAGAAATATTTTTCTTTAAAAACGGTCACAGAAAAATAGACGCATAGATCAATGGAACAGAATAGAAAGCCCAGAAATAAACCCCAATTATGTGGTCAATTAATCTTCAACAAAGAAGGCAAGAATATGCCATGGGAAAAAGACAGTCTGACAGTCTCTTCAACAAATGGTGCTGGGAAAACTGGACAGCAATGTGCATGAATGAAACTGGACCACTTTCTTATACCACACACAAAAATAAATTCAAAATGCATTAAGGACCTGAATGTGAGACCTGAAATCATAAAAATCCAGTAAGAGAGCATAAGCAGTAATTCTTCTGATACTGGCCATAATAGCCTCTTTTTAGGTATGTCTCCTGATGCTAGTGAAACAAAAGCAAAAATAAACTGCTAGATTACACCAAAATAAAAAAGCTCTGCACAGCAAAGCCAACAACTAACAATATTAAAAGATGGAATAGGAGAAGATATTTGCGAATGACCTATCAGATAAAGGGTTAGTATCCAAAACATATAAAGAATTTATACAACTCAACACCAAGAAATCATAATAACCCAATTAAAAAATGAGCAGAAGACATGAACAGATGTTTCTCCAAAGACATACAGGTGGCCAACAGACACATGACAAGATGTGCAACATCACTTATCCTCAGAGAAATACAAATCAAAACCACAATGAGATATCACCTCACACCTGTCAGAGGGGCTAATATAAAAATCTCAAGAAATAACAAGTATTGGTGAGAATGTGGGAAAAAGAAACACTTGTGCACTGTTGCTGGGAATACAAACTGGTGCAGCTACTGTGGAAGACAATACAGAGTTTCCTCAAAACATTTTAAAAAAGAACTACTCTATGATTTAGTAGTCGCACTACTGGGTATTTACCCTAAGAATACAAAAACACTAATTCAAAGGAATACAGGCACCCTGATGTTTATAGCAGCATTATCTACAACAGCCAAATCACAGAAACAGCCCAAGGGCCCATAGACTGATGAATGGGTAAAGAAGATGTGGTGTATACAGTAAAACCTTGGATTGTGAGTAACTTGCTCTGTAAGTGTTCTGCAAGATGAGCAAACATTTCTAATAAATTTTAACTTGATAAGCAAGCGATGCTTTGCAATATGAATAGCACATGATGCCAAACATAACATGATCACAACTGAGCCAATGGTTATTCTCTCTCTCTCTCTCTCTCTCTCTCTGAGGGCTTGTTGGTGATCATCTCCCTTGCTCAGATGCTCAATCTCAGGCCACGGTGTTTGGCAGAAATTTGGGATTTTTCAAAATGTTGGAAGGTGTCCACAACTGGCTCTTGTGTATTTTTTGTCATTTCTAAGCACCTGTGGACAGTCCTTTGCTTTTCCATACAAGAGGAAGCTTAGGAATGCTTTGCTTCATTCTAGGTCAGGCTGCCTGCAGATATAGACTCTTTCTTCTGCTGCCTTATTGCCAGTTACATTAAATGCAGTATATGACAAGAGTTTATTAATTCTTTACTGTGGTCAACATTGTGCGAGCGTATACAATGGCCCCCATTGTATGCAGAAAAAAATTCCATTGAGCCAGCAGTGATTCCATTAGTGATAGTGAAATTCTTCCTACACAATAACCCTCCTCTCTCTTGTCTCCCTCACACCAGCCATGAAGGTTTTCAAAGGTAGTGCAGGTTAACTTATTTTTTGTCATATTTTGTATTTGCTTTATTATTTTGTATTATATTACAGTATTGTAATCATTTTTATATGAATATTTTTTGGGTTATGGAATTTGCTTTGATATACAAGTGCTTTGGATTACAGGCATGTTTTTGGAACAAATTATGCTCACAAACCAAGGTTTTACTGTATATACAATGGAATATTACTCGACCATCAAAAAGAGTGAAATCTTGCCATTTGCAACAACAGGGATCCAACTAGAGAGTATAATACTCAGTGAAGTAAGCCAGTCAGAGAAAGACAAATACCATATAATTTCACTTATGTGTGGAATTTAAGAAACAAATGATTGAAGGGGGAAAAAAGACACAAAACAAAAAACAGGCTCTTCATTATAGGGAACAAACAGGTGGTTACCAGAGGGGAGATGGGTGGGACCATGGGTGAAATAGGTGAAGGGAATCAAGAGTACACTTACCTTGATGACAGCACTGAGTCATATGTGGAATTGCTGAATCGCTATATTGTACGCCTGAAACTAATACAACACAGCACGCTGACTACACTGGAATTAAAATTTAAAAATAATAACAAAAAAGTAAAAAATGGTCATAAAAAGGATTATGGACCTAAATCAACATCCATATGATAGAACTTAATTTTTTTTAATTTTTTTTAACGTTTATTCATTTTTTTGAGAGACAAAGAGAGATAGAGCATGAGCAGGGAAGGGGCAGAGAGAGGGAGACACAGAATGTGAAGCAGGCTCCAGGTTCAGAGCTGTCAGCACAGAGCCCAACGCAGGGCTCGAACTCACGAACTACGAGATCATGACCTGAGCCGAAGTCGGACACTCAACAGACTGAGCCACCCAGGCTCCCCAGAACTTAAATGAATTAGAAAGTAGAGACCGAGCTATTTTTCAAACTGTATTTCAAGGAGTTCTCATTCTCTAAAATGTTCCAGAAGTTTCTGAGACCAGTGGAGGAGAAATTAACACACATACACACTCTCAAAGAGACGTTCAACTTTTACCTGTTTTTTACATTTACACTTCACATAAGCTTTCATTTGGGAGAAAAATGGTTTTGCTAAAATAAAAACATAAAACCTCCAAGGCTATCACTTTTAACTACTTCTCCTCTTACAATCAAATGAAACATTAAATATGATTATCAATGCAAATACATCCCAATGCAGCACAACATGCTTATTCTAATTAGCCTCTCTTCCCACATTCAAGTTAGTACTGCTGCAGACAGTGAAGTTCTAATTAACCCAGCTCCTGCTGACAGGCTAAGCGTACAAACTAGGTTAAATTACTGCATACTGAAGTCATTTTCTTGTGCTTATCACCTTAAAATTGTGGTATTGGTAGTTTCACTGATATGTGTTTGGAATAAGATAACATGTCTTCAGAAAAACTATCTGTATGATTTCCTGGAAGTTTGATATTGACTACATTTAAAACCTTTCTGAAGTGTTCTTGAATGTCTCACCTTTGTAATAGCAGTAGATATCTTAAACTTTCAAATATTTAAAATGTCAATGAGTACTACCTTAGCCAAAAGCATTTCTGGTATCAAGGGGATTAGCTAACAGCCAAAGAAGCTGAGACAACCCACAGACTATCCAAGATATTTGGTGGAATCATTTGGATTTTACTTTACTTCTGTTGTTTTTTTTTTTTTTAATGCTGTCCAAAAAAGGAAAATTCTCTATAGTTTAAAAACTTCTCATTATTTCTTTGTCCACCCATCCACTAAACAAACTTACCGAGCACCTCCCTTGTGCTGTACTTGGAGATACAACAATGAATAAAACAGATAATCTCAATCCTCATGTAGTTTACAGGCAAATGTGAAAGACAGATGTGAGAAACTAAGCACATACAAAAATATAACACTGGAACCATGATAAATACTGTGAGAGAGAATTACAAGGTGCTATGGGATAGCATAATGGTGAACTTAATCAGACTTGGCTGGAGTAGGGGAAGGGTTTGAGGACCAGGCAAAACTCCCTCAGGAAGTGACATTTGGCCAGAAGGAGAGTTCCACTTACCCAGGCAAAGCAAAAGGGATATGAGAAGACAGAAAAGTTTTCCCCAAAAGGGAAACTATGGAGCAGGGTTTTAAGAATGAATAAATGTTTAATAAGACTTGCTTCTAGAATGTTCTGTCTTAAGTCTACCCTAAAGTTAGCATTAGTTTCTTTTTATTGGATCCTAAGAACTACTAGGGCCATTTCTAGATGTCTATGTTAAAGTATTTTCAGTATCCTGCTTTCTTGTCTCCTCTGAAGAAATCCAATTCCCAGGCATACTTCCAACACTTCAATCTCTTTTTGGTCTCCATGACCTTTTTATGTATGTAGTAACTGTCTGAGCAATAACTTCATCCTCAAGTTTCCTTAAGAAGGTATTGGATAATTAACGAGAAGATACCAAAATGCACAAGACTGGAAATAACTAAAGGAAGTTATTTTATTGTGTAATTGGGAGTTTGGAGTTAGACAAGGACATTCCTGATGTGAATAGGCTGTGTCTAACAACAAACTGTTCTCACCCATGAGCTGTGCCAAGCCAGTTTACCCAAAGGGCATGGCTGTTTCCCATCCCTGCTTCCCAGCCAAATAGAGTCCTTGTCTGTCTCCTGGAGGAAATGGCATCCTTTCCCCACCTTAGAACACCAGAAATTTTCTATCCAGGATAAATAACACATGTTCTAGCTAGAATTAGCATTAGTCAAAAACAGGTGGGGGGGGGGGGGGTGCCTGTGTGGCTCAGTCAGTTAAGTATCCGACTTCAGCTCAGGTCACGATCTCACTGTTGGATTGGAGCCCCATGTTGAGCTCTATGCTGACAGCTCAGAGCCTGGAGCCTGCTTCGGATTCTGTGTCTACCTCTCTCTCTGCACCTCCCCCCTCGCACTGTGTCTCTGTCTCTTGAAAATAGATAAATGTTAAAAAAAAAAAATAGAAAAAAATTTTTTTAAAGATTGAGCATCATTCAGTTGGCAGGAAACTTTTTATTTTCAGGGAATAGGCAGAACGTCTGCACAGTGAGACTTCACTAATTATCAAGCACATATGTGCACTTAAATGCAAACTCTATTCTGTAAGGCAGTGGTTGAGGAAGCATCATACCACCAAATCAAGGCTTGTTTAAACTGGAAGGGACTTCTGAGATTCCCTGGTTCAAGCCTCACAATGTATACAGAGTAAACTGAGACCCAAGGAAAAGAGAGTGTTCAAGGGTCACATCAAAGACAGCAGAAAAGCCAGGCTGCAAGTGCTGATTTCTCTCCAGCGCCCTTTCTGTCACTGGGGGTAGCTGTGAGTGTAAATGGACACATCTTTGATGTGAGGGATTTTGAAATGTTTACAAATCTGGCAGGATGGTACCTGGAAAATCCTGGAGCTTGGTAGAAACTGGGGCAAGGGAGGAAAGACACTGAGGAGAGGCAGCCAAAAATCTGGAAAGGATACAGGACAGAGAGATTGGGAATATCCGGAAATGAAATTTGATCACCTCACAAATGCCCCCTGCCCCCGCCTTACAGTGCTGTCTTACCATCTTTCCTGTCCACTTCACCCCAAGAGAAGAGTGCTCTCTAATTTGACCATGTTCATCCAGTGCCAGGAAATGAGTCTGGTGTGACAGGAATCCACATTTGGTGCCAGACCACCTTTTCTCTCTGGCTCTCATCCAGATTCAATCACCTGCCAAGTTCCCTTCCACCCTTATGCTGCCCAAAGGTGGGTGTATCTACTTCTACAACCAAATAGCTATATCTTCCAAGACAGAATTAAACAAAACTCTTTAACTCCCCCGTGCCCTGATCTCCATCTCCCGATTGAGAAGCCAATTTGACTGATTTGCTTGCACAAAAAAGAGAATAATCAAGAAGAGCCTAAAGTGACAACCCACTGAGAATTATTAGAAGAGCAAACCAAAGAAATGAGTCTGTAATGGAAAAAGTCCAGGATCGTGATGGTCTCTACAAGAAGACCGACAAAGGAAGAGGGTTAGCCTCGCCAGCAGGCCTCAGATTATACCACACAGGGACAAAAGCTAGTACTCTTTACCACACACTACTTAATAGGTACTAATGCTAGGTAATTTATAAACTTTGTACACCTGACTTCTTATAATACTAGTGAAGAAAGGTATTTATATTCCATTTATAGGTCTATTGACACCAACCCTTTTTGGGTTCCTGGACCCAATTCCAAAGTTGGGGGGAGGGGTTCCCCAACATACCACACCAAGCAATTCTTGGACACCAGCAAGGTGTCTGAGATTCAATCCAATTCTGACATTATGCACCTGGAGACAGCATCAGATTCCACAGAGTAAGGGCTCAGTCCTGTAAAACTGCCCACTACCCATCCCCCTCCGCATTTGGGAGAGTAGTCACAAGTCCAGGCTGTCATCTGCACATCTCCACTGGGCTACAGACTGGAGGCTCCACAACCCTCCTCCTTGGACTTGAGGTGCCAGCTGTTGTACTCCTGACTGACTCACTAGAAATCAGAGGTTCCCGGGACCTCCTTAGGTTCTTTTAATTTGCTAGAGTGGCTCACAGAACTCAGAAAAACACATTTACCAGTTTATTAAAGGATACGATAAAAGACATGATGATATAAATCAACAGCCAGATGAAGAGGTACCTAGGGAAAGGTATGGAGAAAGGGCCAGGAGCTTCCATGCTCTCTTCAGGATCCAGACACTTTCTGAACTCAGTCCTTTTGGGTTTTTATAGAGGCTTCATCACATATGCATGATTGCCAAAGTCATTGACCATTAGCTGATTCAACCTCCAGCGCCTCCCCCCTCCCCAGAGGTTAGGGAGTAAAACTTAAAGTTCCAACACTCTAACAGAAAAAGACATTGTTATATGTAAAACCTGAAGAGTTAATGTGCATGATATATAAGTAAATTTTATAAAAAGTAAAATTAGTGGCGATTCACAGACGAAGAAATACAAATAGCCAACTTGTAGCTAACAAGTTGTTAGTTGTGTAGTTAACACAAAATACAAATAGCCAACTTGTAGCTAACAAGTTGTTAGTTGTGTAGTTAACACAAAAGCTAACCCTCATTCATCACTTATTATATGACAGGCCCTGCTTTAAGTGTATTCTTCATAATAATCATCATAGCAATCTTATGGAGTAGGTACTATATCTTTGTTTTCCAGAAAAGGAGATGAAGGCAGAGGAAGGTTAAGTACTTGGTCATTGTCACACAGGTAATTAGTGGTAAAACTGAGATTCAGATTTAAGCAGACCGGCCTCAAAACCCATTAACAATTAAACTATACTCATATGACACCATTTCACATCAAAAATGTATCTTTCAACAATTCAGAGACAAGAGGTTGGTCTTTTCAACAAATAGGGTTGCAACAATTGGGCATCAATATGCAAAATAACTGAGCCCTGAACTAAAACCTCCAACCTTAAAACAAAAACTGATTGAAAATAAATTGCATAAAATGTAAAAATATGAAAATTTTAAGACATAGGAGAAAAATCTTCATGATGTTGGTCTTAGGTCGTGAGTTGTTAGCTATGACACCAAAAGTGTGATCCATAAAGAAAAAATGGACAAATTAGATTTTACAAAATTTTTAAACTTTGGTCCATAAATGATAATGTTAAAATAAGAAGACAAACTACAGCTGGGAGAAGATATTTGCAAATCACTTATCTGACAAACAACTTGTATCCAGAATGCATAAAAAAAAACTTTCAAAACTCATCAGTAAGAAAACAACTCATTTTTTTGTTTTAATGGGCACAGGATTTGAGACACTACACCAAAGAAGACATATGGATGGCAAAAAAGCATGCAGAATTAGGGAAATTCTAATTCAAATCACAATGAGATACTGCTACATACCTATTAGAATGGCTAAAGACAAAACAAACAAAAAAAACCTGGTAATACGGAGTGCTAGCTAGAATGCGTGGCTGGTGGTAATGTAAAATGGATGGTCCAATCACTGGGGAAAATGTTTCAACATTTTTTTATAAAGTGAAACTTACATTTATCGTATCACCCAACAATGCTACTCCTAGGTATTTACCCTAGAGAAACGAAAATTTATGGTCATACAATGAATGTTGATGATAGCAGCTCTATTTATCTACCATCACTCAAAGCTAGAAATATCCAAATGTCCTTCAACAGATGAATGCATTAACTAGCTGTGGTACATCCACACAATAGAATACTACTCCACAACAGTAAGGAACAAACTTTAGAAACTTACAACAACATGGCGTTAAGCCAAGTAAAATAAGGTACTATCAGAAAGCTACATATTGTATGATTGCATTTATATGACATTCTGGAAAAGGAAAGCATTTTGAGGATGAAGAGAAGGGATTAGAGCCGGGGAATAGGAGTGGGAGAGAGGTGTGTGTACACTGGGGCAGTACAATAAGATTTCTGGGGTGATGGAATGGTTCTGTATTCTGATTGTGGTAATAGCAGTTGCACGAATCTATACATACATTAAAACTCATAGGGCTGACTCTTAAATACTGAGAACAAACTGAGGGCTGATGAGGGGTGGGGGGAGGAGAAGGTGGGTGATGGACACTGAGGAGGGCAGCCGTTGGGATGAGCACTGGGTGTTGCACGGAAACCAATTTGACAATAAATTTCATACAAAAATAAATAAAAATAATAAAACAATAAAATGAACATTAAAAAATAAAAGATATATAAAAAATTTAAAAAAACTCATAGGGCTAAACACAAAGTCAATTATACTATATATTAATTTTTAAAATTATACTCAAAATGTATCGTACATAATGACCAGTAAAAATACGCAAAGACATGGCAAGGATATTCATCACAGCCTACAGCCACAAACTGGAAACAACACAAAGTTCATGAAAGGAACATGGCTGAATTAATGATGGCCCTTATGTATAACAGAATATTGTAAGTTGCATGGAGTTATGTCCCTGATATATTAAGAAAACAAGTTGTAAAAAAAATAATAAAAAAATAAAGAAAAGTAAAGACGTCGCAAAACAACATCCATGATCCCATTTTTGCCAAAATACAGAGAAAAGACTAGAAGCCATATGCCAATGTAGTAACAGTGGTACCTCTGGATAATGAAATTGCTAGGCTTAGAAATGAAGAGTGGGGTGAGGAAGAAGGTAAATGTTTGCTTACTCTTTCACATACTTAATGTTGTATTTCTTTTATAATTTTAAAATAAGTATTTTTATTTATAGAAAAGCATATACAATAAATCAATCTAGTGGCAGGGTTCTAATTAATAATTGACTTGTCTGTCTCCATGAACTTCCTGAAGAAAAGAACTGTTTTGTTCATCCTCAACTCTCCAGCATCAAGCACTATGTTTGACCGACTGCTCATACTCTCAATATATATAAGTTGAAATGGAAGAATTCCAGTCATGGAAAGTAATACATCTTAAACCCAGGTGACTCTTTTGTGAATTACCAATTGCCTGGCAGCATCAATAGGATAGTGGAGTAGTTAAAAACTCTGGTATTGAAATTTTGTCTCATTGTACTCAACTGTAAAATGGGAGAACATCTAAATCATTGGCTTCTGTGTCAAGGACTATTTCTATGAGCATGGCACGAAGCCAGTTTGACCACGTGAATCTGTATCAAACTAGGGTCTGTCTTAGCCTCAGGGAAAGGTCTTCTGTTTCTGTTTTCTTTTTTTTTTTTCTTCCTAAGTCCCCTTGGAGCACAAGCACCCACCCACAAAAGGAAGAAGTGCTAATGGCTTTGTGTCCTGCTGTGCGCCTGCCCTCCCACACACTTCAAACCCATATGGGCAGGAAACAGGCCGATCCTGAGCTAATGAAGATTCCCTTTGTTTCCTTCAAAAGTACTTTGATTCTTGTCCCCTTTCTTACAGAACTGACCTTAACAGGAAACAAATTCTCTTCACATGCAAGAAAAGCAGTTTCACAACCAGCTTGGTGGCAAGGTGGTGTCCTTGGAGGAGCACGGGGACTATTTGGAGATAACATAAGCCTTGGCTCCGGTGGCCTTCGCCAGCTGACCCCTCAGGGAAACCACTCACCTAAACAAATGCTCCCCACTCCCACCCCGTATGTCTCCGGGGCCGGAGAATCCACTTTTACATTTTCTTCATTGTCTTTAATTTTTTTTTTTAATGTTTTTTCTTTATTTTTCAGAGAGACAGAGACAGAGACAGAGTATAAGCAGAGGAGGGGCAGAGAGTGAAGGAGACACAGAAACCAAAGCAGGCTCCAGGCTCTGAGCTGTTAGCACAGCTCACTTCTCTTTACTCTTCAACAGGACAGTGGCTCTGCCTTTGGAAGCATCAAATGCTCTGGCTCAGTAGCCCCTCATTATAGAAGAGGGCTCAGGGGCCTCTAGCCTTGTATCGTTTCATTTAGAAATTCCTTCATTGCAATTCTGGAATCTGTTGTCCTCTGGGCCTTACATAAATTACTTCTGTAATTGGAAGACTTACTTCTGCAAACAAAGCAGCTTGTCTGGTCCTATTCTCTCCCCTCCATTAAAAAAAAAAAAAAAAGAAAAAATCCTGGGACGCCTGGGTGGCTCAGTTGAGCATCCAACTCTTGATTTCAGCTCAGGTTATGATCCCAGGGCTGTGGATCGAACCCTGCATCTGGCTCTGCGCTGAATATGAAGCCTGCTTAAGATTCTCTCTCTCTCTCTCTCTCTCTCTCTCTCTCTCTCTCTCTCTTTCTTTCCCTTTGCTCATCTCCCCAGCTCACATTCTCCCTCATTCTCTAAAAAAATTTTTTTTAATATTTCTTAAAATCCTTTGTACTTCCAAACTACAGACACATTTGCTAGGTGAAATACCAACTAAACTTTATGTTGGCTTTTCCCCTATCAAACTGCAGGCCTGAATGACTCAAGAGGTGCTAGTCTGTGTGTCTTCCTTAAAAGAGGATTCTTGAGAAACCCTGGGTGTCACAGTTAATGGATCACTTTGGGCCCCTGCCAGGCCCATTTATTCCAGTGACAATGACATCATTTCAAACATGTCGGCAACTCTTCTTAAAGGCCCATCTTTGGACTCTCTTTGCATGAGCTATACTCCAGGCCTGCACTGCCCTCCTCCAGAGCTTCTATGCCCACACTCAACTGGCTAACTCTTACTTAGTCTACACATACCCTGGCTTATGCTCTCACATATCCTGGGAAGCCTCCTAGATGCCACAGGGCAGGGGCTGTGTCTCATGGGTGGCACAGATGTGGCACCTAATAGGTATGGCAGTGTGACAGACTGTGATTCTATTTATAGCAGCTGCCGGGAATTTTATCACTGTAACGGTTTAGGAGAAGGATTCCTTTATCTTCCCAATTAGACAATGTGGGATGTACTTAGATTTTTCTGGCAGCCTGGAGACAGAGCCTGTCTGTGCAGTCACTTGAGGGAAAGCAGTCCAAAAACACAAAAGGCAGAGAAGCAATTGCATTAAATACTCAAGTCGGATACTCTGGGCATAGATAAGCTGGGTGCATTTTTCAGTCAAATTTAGAACACGAGTTTAAAAGTCATAGTGTAAGAGTCTCACCTGCTAAGGCCAGGCTGTTCCTCAGGTCTGTTTTGACAGGGTGTGGCCCTCACCAGCCGGGCTCCTACCTTCTCCACCCTGTTCTGGGTCCATGGAGGCCACCTGGGTTCCACTGGGTGCAGCTAGTAGGAAGCCCCAGAAGGAGAGAGGAGGGTGGAAGGAACGAGTTTGTTCCCCCCACGCTGGGGCTCAGCCATCTACAGAATCCACAGCTCTGGTGGACAGTCCTCCTTTGCCATTTCTCTACCTGGATTCAATAAGTGTTCCCTCCCCTGTGCCTTCAAGTCCACACTCATTTCAAACAACTCTCATTTTTCAGTCAAGGCCTTTATGTAAACGCAATTTTGTGCTGATGTCTGATAACTAAAACAGATAAAACCATGCTTCCTGTGGCTTGGCCCCGAGACTGGAGCCCAGCTTTGTACCTCCTCTCCCACCCTGGAAGCAGGCCCTCAGGCCCCTCCCTAGAGCTGCTATATTTCTTTAAGCAGCAACATTTGCAAATCGGTATCATCAAGTATTTGCTAGTTTCAATAGCAGTGTGTCAAGTACACACAAGTAATTACTTAGAGTTTTAGTAATATAATAGCTACAGCTTATCAAGTACGTACTATCATTCAGAACTTTAAATGCATTGTTTTACACAATTCTCCCAGCAACCATATCAATTAGTCATTTATATCTCCATATCATGGGCAAGGAAACTGACGTAGACAAGCCAAGTAAACGAGTGACTACATGAGATCTTAAATGTAAGCCATCTGGAACAGAATGAAATTTCGTAGCTCTTCCTTTTCCCTGACGGAGAGCTTGGCACAGGAGGCTCACCATATGCATTGTTTTAGGAGCCATATGCCTTGGTACTTGGTCATCCCAGTAGAGGTACAGGAGCACTCCATGAATAACACCATGAATCTAAAATAGCAGGTTTCCCTTGCATCTAATTTCCCATTCACCTTTCTTGCCAAAACTCAGCAAGTGGCCGTGACCTTAGCCCAGAGATTATGGCCTGACCAGGGCTACGGAAGACCCCATTTCCATGTTCACAGTGAGCTCACCAACTCCCAAGGCTTCAGTTATCACTTATTCCAAAACTAGGTCTCCAGCTGTAACCTCTTCCCAGCTACAAACACAGGTGATGAAAATGCCTGCAGACACCCAGACAGGCATCTCGAGTGTAATATGACTACAGTGGACCTCAGCATCTTCTCCTGTTTTAAGCTTCTCTCATAATCTCTTAAGCTTTCACCTTTCCAATCACAGATGCCGGAAAACTCTTGAGTTACTGACAACTGCCTTTCCCCTCACTGTTCATAGCCAATCATCACATTCTATCCATTCCAGCTCTACTTTTTCTCACACATTCAGGCCCTCATTCTTTCTCACTTGAACTACTGCAGAATTATAGTGCCATTGGTCTCAGTAGCCCCAGACTCTGCAGACTTTCCTTCCTGGCCACTGGTGATGCTGTTGCTTCTGCCAAGGACTCCCTTCCCCTACCTACGTTTTTCTGTTCAAGTCCAGTCTTTTCCAAGACTCAGCTCAAATTTCAGTGGTAGTAGGAATTTGTCTTCCATTATTTTGCACAGCTCAAGAAATAAAGTTCAGATCTGCAGACTGCCATAAGTGAACATTCAAACCCACTACAACTGTTTTTTTGAATTAAAGAATAGAGAAGACTTTAAGATATACCAAATGGAGGGGAGCCTGGATGGCTCAGTCAGTTAAGCATCCAACTCTTGACTTCAGCTCAGGTCTTGATCTCACAGTTCACCAGGTTGAGCCCCAGGTCAGGCTCCATGGTGACAGTGCGAGGTCTGCTTGGGATTCTCTCTCTTTCCCTTTCTCTCTGCCTTTCCCTTACTTGCACACACATGTGCGCTCTCTCCCTCAAAATAAATAAACTTTAAAAAAAGATACACCAAATGTGAAGTCATATTTAATTAACAACATCACGAAAGAGAAATAGATCTCTGGATCTCAGATTTTTTGTTTTAATTATTTTATTGTTTTTAACCATATTAAGTATACTCTTTAATCCCCATCTCACCCACCCCTCCACCCACCCCCCCGCCCCGGTACCATCAATTTGTTCTCTATAGTTAAGAGTCTATTTCTTGGATTCTCTCTCTCTCTCAATCCCCCTCTTTTTCTTCCTAAACTCATTCATTTTGTTTCTTAACTTCCACACATGAGTGAAATCATATGGTATTGGTCTTTCTGACTGGCTTATTTCACTTAGCATTATACTCTCTGGACCTATCCATGTTGTTGCCAATGGCGAGACTTCAGGGTTTTTTTGTTATGGCTGAATAATATTCCATGGTGTGGGTGTGTGTGTGTGTGTGTGTGTGTGAACACACCAGTTCTTCTTTATCCATTCATCTATTCATATACACCTGGGCTGCTTCCATAGTTTGGAGGATCTCAGATTTAAGGTGTCATCTGAGTAGCACCTTTGGTATGGACTCTCCTCACTTTCCACTAAAGACAAGAAAACAAATGAGGAATTGTAGCTACAGTGATAACCAAGACTGCCAATCAACCTTTTATCAGCATTTAGTAACCCCAAAGTCCAATAAAATTGGGCTGAAAAATATGTTTCTTTTTACTATTAAAATATTTTTTAATGTAAAAGATGAATCACTGGCTTTTACTCCTGAACCAAGACTACACTGTATGTTAATTCACTTGAATTTAAATAAAAAAAAAAATAGACAAAAAAAATTTTTAATATCACAAGTACCTCTTAAAATTGAAAATGTGTAACTGGGATCTCAAATTCCATATTAAGCAAGCAAAGATTTAGAAGGGAAAAGGAAGAATCAGAGAAAGTTTAAGTGTGCTGAGTTCCCCATTGGTACCCAAGTATCCAGATATGGTTTCACTATTTACTGTTATAAATACAGAAGCATAGGTTAAAGAATGTTTCTGAAAAAACTAAGGGTAACCACTAATAAAATAAAAAACAGGATATATACACTAAAAATGACTAGAGAAGATAAATGTCAACAAAATAAAGCCAAATAAGCAAAGGATAGAAAAAAAACACTAAAAGGAAACATCAGAGAAGTGTAAAAAAGTGAAGCATAAAAAAGTATTCAGAAATTAAGATTAAACACATTACCTGTGATTTAAATATAAATGTTTAAAATCACCTAGAGCAAGTACTCTCAGAAAAAATTAAATCTTCCTGGATGATGCTTATAGGAGACTCACTGAAAATCACACAAGCTTAAAAGCAAGAGATGGACAAAGAATTTATCAAGAAATGAAAAGAGAAAAGAAAATAAAGAAATTAAAAATAAAGAAAAAAAAGGGTAATTGTATTAGTTTCAGACGAAGTGGAATGCAAGATGGAAATGGAACAAAATGTGTTATATTATGTTGATGGAAAGTCAAGTCCATGATGAAAACACAGTGTTACAGATTGTTGTGCTCCAAATCATGAAGAATCAAATATATAAAGAAAAAAACAGATAAAAGCAAAAAGAGTGGGAAGAAAGCAGAATAGTTTTGGCAGATAGCATCACATCTCTCTCAAATTTTCACTGATGAAGTAGATGAAAATGAAACATGCAATTTGATAATTATTATAAAATATATATACATATATACATGTGTGCATAAACACATACATGTATCTTTCAGGTATATCTAACTATATCTTAAATGAAAGAATTCAACTTCTTTTTTTCCCCAATCATCCAAAGAATATGTACCAAAATTGAGTATATACCCAATGGAGCAACACATTTCAAAAGATCAGCGTGTAAAAGGTAAAACCATACAGCCAGAATTACTCTTAACAATCCTTAAAACCCCAAAAGAGAATATGCAAGTGCATCATTAGTCCACAAATGTAACATGTAGGTTTTCCTCCAGCACTGGATCAGATCACCGCTGCCTTCAGTGAGAACCAGATGGAGGAGCTGGCTGGTATTTGGGAACCAGGTAGCACAAAAAGAATGCACCTCCACACACACTGGTCGCAACTGGAGCATGAGAAACCTAGAACAGCGACCGAGCTCAGTGCCAGGGAAAGCCCAAGTGAAATTATCTGCACCTTTATATACTTTGAGACCAAGTATATACAGTTGGATTTGCCTCATTTAAATTTGGTTTGGCTCCAAGGTAAATATTCAAAATATTTAACAACCTGGGCCAGCCAGATTAAAATGCATGCTGATCTGAGTGCCAGAAAAGGTTCTGAATGACTCTGATAGGCCGGATATTAACCCTCTAGTTGCCGGGTGGTTGGAAAGTCTAGAGGGATCTAGGCAGCCGAGGTGGCAGGACAGGGGGCATTCAGGAGGAGCAAGCAGCAATTATTTACTAGATGGCACAGAATTATTTCACTCTTTTCACAATCAGTACAAATGAACCAGTACAAAACAGTGGAATAGCAGCCCTGTTGTAATCCGTGCACGCAGGTATACACACACACACACACACACACACACACACACACACACACTCACACGAACACACTCAACTCAGTGAAGTCAAAGAGAAACAACCCATGCAATAATCCCAAACCACAACAATCCCTTACACAACATATTAAATCAAGTTTAACAATCCATCACTAAACAAAGAAAGACAACCAAACTCTTAAAAATCATAAGCAGTCTTCTAAATAATTACTAATTCTGAGAAAAGATCATAACTAAAAAGACAAGACTTCTAGAAAATATAAGATAAGAATCTTACTTTCAAAACCACACAAATGAGCCGAAAACTGCTTTCACAGACAAATACATAGCTTTAAATACTTGGCTTATTAATGAATATAAATAAATCGAGAACTCTCCTAAGGAAACTTTTGTAAAAAGAACTAATAAGACTCAAGAAACGCAGGGAGAAAGAAAAATAAAGCTAAATACAGATATTAAGAAACTTAAAAAGAGAAAAATGAGAATTCCAAGAGCTAGTTCTTGGTGTGGGTAGAATTCACAATAGCCAGTCTCTGAAGTCTATTTATGAAACTAAAATTGTCAATAAAACAAGAGGTAAAATAGGTCTTGTGAAAAGATGCTTTAAATCACAAGAAAATCCCATGTATAATTCTCAACTAATAAATTTGAAAAAAATATATTCATTGATTTTATTAGGGAATATAAATTCCTAAAGTTAACTAAAAAAATACAAAGCCTGAATGATCTCATCAAAAATTCACAGGGCTGGGGCACCTGAGTGGTTCAGTTGGTTAAGCAACCATCCAACTCTTGATTTCAACTCAGGTCATGATCCCAGCGTTGTGGGATCAAGCCCCGCATCAGGATCCATGCTGGGTGTGGAGCCCACTTAAGATTCTCTCTCTCTCTCTCTCTCTCTCTCTCTCTCTCTCTCTCTCTCTCTCTCTCCCACCACCCTTCCCTCATTCATACTGTCTTTCTCTTTCTCTCTCAAAAAAAAAAAAAAAAAATCACAGGGCCAACTGATTTTGCTGGAGAGTTTATGTAATAGAAAAACATTTGTTGTTGTTGTTTTTTTAATGTTTATTTAGTTTTGAGAGAGAGCATGAGTGGGGAAGGGGCAGAGACAGAGGGAGACACAGAATCTGAAGCAGGTTCCAGGCTCTGAGCTGTTAGCACAGAGCCCAACATGGGGCTCGAACCCACAAATGGTGAGATCATAATCTGAGTTGAAGTTGGATGCTTAACCAACAGAGCCACCCAGGTGCCCTGAAAAACTTTTTTTTTTTTTTAAATAGAAATCTACCAATTCTTTTAAGGCAGAATAATCTTGTTATCTAACCTCAAATAAATAGCTGAAAAATGAAGACTACTCCTTATCTCACTTATGGAAAAGCAAAAAAAATCCCAAATAAAATATTAGCAAATCAGTTCAGCACTTTATTAAATGATTCATCTTCTGTAAATATTCTCTGGATTCCCAGCAGGCAAGAATGGTATAGTAGATCACAAGTGTATTAATAATGTATCACTTAATTGCCCAACATGAAATGCATTGGACCTTTATGAAAATATCTATGAAATTTCCAACATGAGATGCATTGGATCTTTATGAAAACATCTATGAAATTTTACCAAAAGATACAAAAGATTTCAAGACTTGGAGAAATGTACAGGGTTCTTAAGTGGAAAGATAACTCTTCCTAAATTAATTCATAAATTTAAGATAATCCCAATGGGTGTCACAAAGGAAAGAGTCACTACGATAGGTGCGGAAGGGCTTCAAGAAACAGGTATGTCCGATACTCCATGGGAAGCTGTTTGCATTACCACATCTCTATTTGAACTCATTGGTCAAGTGCATTATACTCAGAAACGTACTATCCGTCTATGTGTCTCTTTGTTTATATCTATCTGTAGCTCTGTGTGTGTTGAAAAATTGTTGCCTTTCTTATTTTTGAGATAAAAGGCTGAGCTGCACATCTGGCCAGGCACCAAGGTGAACAGAGAATGTAGCAGCAGGAGAGAGCAAGGGAGGAGTGCATAAATTAAATTAAAACCGAAGCCCAGTTCCGTGTGGGAGATAACCATGAGAACATACGCACCCTGGGAATTCACAGGGGAAACCTGGTAGAGGGCATGTGAATTCCACAGGGAGGGATATAAAATTCAATCTTATCTGGAAAATGTGAACAGTGGCTATCTCTGGATAGTAGTACTGTACACAGAGCATAAAAAGATAAACACGTTTAAATGAGTTCATTGGAAGGGAGGGAAATGGCTTGTGTTGTGCATCCTAAGCCTTGGATTTAGTCATGGCTCTCACTGTGGTGCTGTGTCTAAACTATTTCAGTCTCCAGGTGCCCTGCATCAAACACAGATCACATCACAGTGAAAGGTCAGGCAGGTTAGCCTTGCTGAACAGCAGAGCCAAGCAGTATGCGGTTCGAAGCAAGGGAATCAAGCCATCCTGGGTTTGAATCCCAGATCTGCCACATATTACTAATGTAACCCAGGACTATACACAAATAACTCAGCCTTCTATGCCTCTGCTTGGTCCTCCGTAAAGTGGAGGTGATGATACTGACCTTTTAGCATTTCATCATATGAAAAAATCTTTTGTAAATTCTATGAAAGATGTGTTAAGAATGTGCACCAATAGCAATGGTCAATAAACAGTGATGTTGCTGCTGCTGCTAATGATGATGATGTAACAGTGAGGATTTAGGATTCCCTAAAGGGGTGAGACCAGAGAAGAGAAGAGAGACTTCTCATGCAAAATAGGCACAACCTGCCCCCCCTGAGGGTGATCCTCCCTGCAGGACCAATCCGAGGCAAAAGCTAGTTTGTGGTAGTTTTTTATCCTACATCCAGAGAAAACAGGGTCCACAGAGTGAGCTATTGAACACCACCCAGCACGATAATGGTACACTACGACAAAACTTATCTCACATCCTTGTTTCTCTTTTTCCCATGTAGTAAAGGACTTAACTTCCGGTAGGGGGCATGCAGTTTTAATCTGCGGTTTCTTTAATGACAAAGTCTGACTCCGTATTAAGGATGACGCACATTATTTACAGTCTAAGGTCACCCCTGGAAAACAAGATTTACCATGTGCTCTAGGAACTAAAGTCCACAATCCCTGGACTTTAATCCTAGATTTTAAAATCAGAATTTTAAAATATGACTAATCAGCCAAAGACCTAGGTTTCTTTTAATTTTTTTAATGTTTATTTTTTTTTTGAGAGGTGTGGTGAGGAGAGGCAGAGAGAGAAAGACCCATAGAACCGAAGCAGGCTCCAGGCTCTGAGCTGTCAGCACAGAGCCTGATGCGGGGCTCTAGAAGAACCGTGAGATCATGACCTGAGCCAAAGTCGGTTGCCCAACTGACTGAGCCACCCAGGCGCCCCAAGACCTAGGTTTCAAATAGAATTTTTGATACTCCTAAGTTTGGTTTCTAAACGAGTTAGAAACTAGATCAAACTGACTTTAGTTCTTAGACTGTGTAATGTAAAATGTATTCAAAAGAAGCCAAAATTTTTGCTGTAGTGTGTGTGCTTGAAATTAAAACTTGATTGCTGAGGTCCGTGCGGCTAATTTCAAATTTTTAATGTCTGAAAGGAATCAACACTCAAATGTCAACTTAGAAGGAAATACTTGCACATATGCAATAGATTCCCCCAAGGACCTATGCAATTTCTGGTTTGTTGGCAGTAAATCTCACAGAATAAATGAGATGATGTTCACTTCTAAATCAAGTATACAAAATATTAGTATCAATATAGTAACAGTTCATTCACCTCAAACTCTGCTTTTTTGTGAACAATCCTTCCCATAGCACTGACAAAAAAGTCAGCATTATCAACCTCATGACTTAAAACATATCGCCTCAAGGCACCTGGATGGCTCAGTTGGTTCGGCGTCTGACTTCAGCTCAGGTCATGATCTCGTGGTTTGTGGGTTCAAGCCCCCTGTCAGGCTCTGTGCCGACAGGTCAGAGCCTGGAGCCTGCTTCGGATTCTGTGTCTCCCTCTCTCTCTGCCCCTCCCCGACTCGTGTTCTCTCTCTCAAAAATAAACATTAAGAAAAAAAAAAAAAAATATATATATATATATATATATATATATCCCCTTTATTCTGGAAGAGTCTTTCAAACCTTCAACACTTTATCAGCCTTTATATACAGGTGTGATTACTCAGTTTCCGGTCTACAGTAAGTGGAAGAAACAGATCAGCTTTCATATTTCAGTTTCAAAACCTGTACTTCTAACCAGTATTGGCTTAGCCAATAATTCCTCATACGGGATACACATCTATCACACCCAGCTCAGGGCTGTCTTTGCCAGAGCGTATCTTATAACTATATCAGCAGTTCCTCGATGAGCTTTTGTTGAAGCAAAGGCATCCTTCTACCAAGTGGAATATTTTATAGAAGCTAATATGTTAACCAAATTAAGGTTACCCTGATTAAGTTGGTAAAGTAGGGGCATGGGGCCCAAGACCAGCAAGCCCAGGCCTCACCTTCACCCGCTGTGCAAGCCACACAGGTGTCCCTTTGGAACCCCAGAGCTCCATGAAGCAGATATGAGAGCCACTGGCTTACAGTCTAATGGGAGATTTATAGACAGATCAAACACGTTCAGGTAATTAGTATGGATACAAATACTAAAGGGCAGCAGTAAACTGAGGAGTCTGGCTTTCAGGTTTGGACGTGTCACACGGCCACTGTAATCACAAAGGAGGCCATGGTGCAAGACTGCAGAGGGCGCTGGTGGGCTGTCGTCCTCATCTTTCTCAAACTCAGCTAACTGTGGCTCCTAAGGTTTACAAGGAAGATGGTGAGATGGAGGGCAAAAGACACAGAGCCAGAAGGACACGGCATTGTGAAAGATGCCCTTTGACACCAGGGGTTCTCGGGCATTCTCAACTGTTTCATCACCCGAAAACAAGCCAAGACTCTCTTCTTCATTAATAATAACACCTTTTTTAAATTAACAAATAATGCGTATATGACATTCTCACCCCATTTCTGGTATTTACTCTCATCCATCACACTTCCCTGAATCTTCACTTCATCCCTCAGGGTTAAGTTCTAAGTGATGAGAGGAGGTCCAGGGAAAAGAGGAAAGGATTTGTTTCAGGTCTTACTTGATTATTATATGGCAGCATCAGAAGACCTGGCTTAGTGCTATGACTTCACTTCCTATGGCCCTTCTGGTTTATGGTCAATGATCCTGTGGTTGAGACCATTTTTTTCCCCTCTCACAGTTCCCATCCTGAAAGGGAGCCTGTACAACTGGGTTTATGTTTCAAGACAATAGTTAACAGATGTTTAAAGCCAAACAATCAAACCTAGCTATTTCTCTGCTTCTCAATCTAGCTCTTAATCTTTCTTTCTCTCTTGAGCTCTCTCTGTATAATTTATATATTTTATTTATTATTATTTTATGTTACTCATGTATTTAAATGTATTTAATATACTTACACATTAAAAGAGTATATAACTAATTTTTGTATTATAATGTTTCTCTGCATGTCCAAATTTTTCAACAGGAACATGTATTATTTTTGTCTTTTTTTAACTTTTTAAAAAAAATTTTAATGTTTATTTATTTTTGAAAGAGACAGAGAGAGACAGACTGTGAGCAGGGGAGGGGCAGAGAGGGGGAGACACAGAATCCAAAGCAGGCTCCAGGCTCTGAGCTGACAGCACAGAGCCCTATGTGGGGCTCAAACCCATGAACCATGGGATCATGACCTGAGCAAAGTTGGATGCTTAACCAACTGAGCCACCCAGGCACCCCTATTTTTGCCATCTTTAAAATTTATTTTTATTATTTTAGAGAGATAGTGTGCATGAGCTGGGCAAAGGAGCAGAGGGAAAGAGAGAGAGACACAGAGAGAGAGAATTCTAAGCCGGCTGTATGCTCAGCATGGAACCTGATGTGGGGCTCCATCCCACAGCCCTGGGATCATGATCCAAGCAGAAATAAAAGGTGGGATGCTCAACCGACTGAGCCACCCAGGGGCCCCTTTTTGTCATCGTTTTTGTAATCAAATTATTTCTGTAGAAAAATACACATTTTAAGGAAGCTAAAGTATACAAATGCTGTATTTTGAAGTAACTACCCAGAGTTCCAATTTGCATAGTATTTTCATTCCCAAACATCAAACATCAACTGAATCCTGTGAAAGAAACATTTCTCAGCATCTCTCCTGGTCTTATTTCAATAGGTCATCTGAATGTCCCAATAAAAATATCCAAGGAAGAGAGTGTTCCTAGAATCTCTTTTTTTTCCTGCAATTACACCATATTAATAAATATCTTGATAGTCATAAACATTATATGCAGAATAGATGGCAGTACTGAAAAATGTGGGTCCTTTTATATTTATTTTTATCTTTTAGGAAATAGCAATTTAAGCATGAAACTGATCATCACAAAGTATCTCTACAACTATGAAAGTATTATATTTGATGTTCTTTCTAGAACAGTCAAAATATACATTTTTAAAAGATATGTCTTATTATGAAATCTCTGTCTTTCAACACCTATCCAAACACAGTAAGACAAAATGATTAGAAAGAAACGCTTTTACTCTCGCTAACGTTTTGATGTATATTCTTTGTTTTTTGCCCAGGGTATACAAAGAGAAACTGCAGAAACCAACATACATACTTTTTTTTCTTAGGTTAAAACAGAACAGTTTCATATCCTGAATTTTTACTTAATCTTGTTACATTTAAAATCTTACGGTAACATTTTGCTTTACAGTGCTAAATTTCTATCTAAAAAGCTACAGTGTTGGGGCACCTGGGTGGCTCAGTCAGTTAAGCATCTGACTCTTGACTTTGGCTCTGGTCATGATCTCCCAGTTTCGTGAGTTCAAGCCCTGCATCAGGCTCTGCAAGGGCAGCGTGGAGCCTGCTTGGGATCCTGTCTACGCCCCCTCCTCCACTCACGCTGTCTCTGTCTCTCTCAAAATAAATAAATAAACTTAAAAAAATAATTAAAAAAATAAAAAGGTGCAGTGTATTTTCATATACACTTATCTCATGTGTATTATTGAATATTCTCACTTGCTTTTTAATCTTTGCCAGTTTGATATAGAAAAATAGTCTCTTATTTTGATTTGATTTTAATTCAGAGGGTGAATTTTTTCACAAGTCTATTAGCCATTTGTATTTCCTCCTCTGTGAATTATTTCTTCTTCTTTTTCTGTTGTTTTCCTTTTTCTATCAGCTTCAAATGAGCATCTTTTATGAAAATACTTTAGTCTCTTATATGCCATATTTGTTGCAAGTATTTTTCTCATTTTTCCTTTGCCTTTTTATTTTGCTTATTAAATTAACAGTTTAAATATTTATGTAGCTATATATACTGAATTTTATTTTTGTGGTTTCTTGCACTGTTTTTAAGCCTGAGAAGTCTTTCTCCCTATGAAAAATCAATAAATATTCGCTTCCATGTTCTTTTGGTGGCTTGATTTTTTACATTTACTCTTTAATCCCTTTGGCATTTACTTCAGTGTGTGGTAACAGATGGATTTTTTAAACAGTTCTTTTTTCAAAACAGAAAACTAATTTTTTCCCATAACTGTTATTCTTTTCTCCACTGATTTATATCCTTTATAGATAATAAAATTTTATGTAAACTCAGGTCTGGTTCTGACTTTTCTAAATCTGTTAATCTGTGTCCCCATACTCTTATAGGGTACTCCACTACTAGAGTATTATACTCTGCCTTGAGAGTTATCAGAGCCATTATCTGGGCCCCTGGGTGGCTCAGTTGGTTGAGCATCCAATTCTTGATTTCGGCTCAGGTCATGATCTCATGGTCGTAGGATAGAGCCCCATGTCAGGCTCAGTACTGAGCATGGAACCTGTTTGCAATTCTCTCTCTCTCTCTCTCTCTCTCTCTCTCTCTCTCTCTGTCCCTCCTCTACTCACATGCTTGCTCGCTCGCTCTCTCTAAAATAAGCATTTAAAATAATAATAAAAAAATAAAAAATAAAATAAAATAATAATAAAAAGATAATAGAGCTATTGCCAAGAATTACCTTTTTCTCCCCAGAATTTTCTCAGCAGCTCCTTCTGCTTATTCTTTAAGATAAAATTCACAATTATTTTAAGTTTCAAAAATAGAATCATTGGCAATTTTGATGAAAATTATTAGAAAGAAGTGTTTAGCACTTGTGATGAGGGTTATAAAACCTTGCTGCGAAATATGTAAGGAAATTATAGTAATTAAAAGTACCAATCAGTTTTGTGGAGGAAAACATTACAAAAGTGTCTCCTTTCCCCAAATCATCTGTTTAATGGAAATCTATTCACTTATCAAATATCTAGTGTGGCTAGGGCCTGCACTAGGCTCTTTAAAAACTGTAGAAACTGGGGCACCTGGGTGGCTCAATCGGTTGAGTGTCTGACCCTTGGTTTTGGCTCAGGTCATGATCCCAGGGTCTTGGGATCGAGCCCCGTGTTGGGCTCTACACTAAATGTGGAGCCTGCTTAAGATTTTCAATCTCTCTCTCTCCTACTGCCCCCCCTCCCTTACTTGCTTCCTCTCTCTAAAATAAAAAATAATAAAAACAAATTAACTGTAGAAACCACGGATCATGTGTCCAAGATGAAAAAATATTCTGTTGGGAAAAACTGGCAGCACGAGGGAGTGGTAACTCATCCGGGACCTTGTACTTCTTTCTTGCCTATTCCAAAATATGGAAAAAATATTTTACCAAGTGACTATTTGGATAAGTGGGGAGTGAAGCATGGAGTAAAAACTCCCCAGAGCCATCCCAGTAATACAGACCTCCTGCAAAGAGTCCACAGGAGAGGGAGCCAGATAACTAGCTGACCTTTGGTGTGCTGAGTGCTATGTGCACGCAGGGGTGAAGTGCAATAGCCTGGAACAGAACAGGTGGAAGGGAGGGAGGGGGAGAAATCAGGAAGCTGGGAACTGGAGATGAACTTTGCCAGAGAAACAGAGAGATGTCTACTTGGGAACTTCATTCATTTTGCACACTGTACAACACAAATCTTCCCCTTCGACCTACTGAGAACTCTATTATTCACCAACACTACAGAGGTGGGTCCTTCCTCATGTGTTTGGTGTCTCAGAGGGCTGGGTCTCTCTTTGACATGAATGTGGGTGAGAAGAAGTCTGCTTAAGGGCATCCAGTCAAATCCAGGACGCATGGTACGGCACTGGAGGCAGAACCCCCTCCACCCTGAGCCCCAATCTGGCAGCCATACCGTCATCCCTTCAGGCATCCATGTCCGCAGTCTGCTCGGTCACAAATGCCTCTCGGAAAGCCTGATTTCCATCAGTGGAGCTGAGTGTCCCAGAATGAACTCACTTCTCTCTTTCCTGTGCCTGCCTGTACATCTGTGGAAACCTCATTACCGCCCGAGTAGAGTCATTTGTATCAACGGTCTATCCTCATTATTGGTTGATTCCGTATACTTGAATTTGCCTACAATTTATTTATTGCCTCAAAATCAGCACTCATGATGCCTTCCCAGCCATTAGAACGCACAGTAGAGCAGGAAAAACCCCGAGTCCTCAGATGCACATGTTCCCAACTGTAAACCAGTATCCTCTCCACAGTATAGGTAGTGCTATTTTTTCACATTTTTGTGCTTTTAGTTGGCAGTTTCACCATTTAAATTGCCTCCAAACAACTAAAAGGCACATCATAAGGAATACAGTCAAATGTTACAGTAATATAACAGGACAGGTGGTTGCTACACTTGTGGTAAACATACATAATGTATCAACATGTCAAATCACTACGTTGTACGCCTAAAACTAATGTTACACGGTGTGTCAACTATACTCACATTAAAAAAATTTTTTTAAGACAAATCCAAAAGATAAAAAGAATAAGATAGCTCCCAGGCATAGTGTTGAAGTGCTGTTTAGTGTTCTTAAGCATGAGAAAGCTACGATGTACCTCAGGAGAAAACACATGGTTAGATAAGCTCCTTTTAGGCTGCAGTTCATGCTGTTGACCACGAGTCCCATGCTAATGAGTCAGTCCTATGCATTAAATGATTTTCCTTTAAATGCAAACACACACAAAACTAGGTATGTATCGATTCGTTGACAAAAAAAGTTGCGACTTGCAGGGATCTAACGCTGTGTCCATGATTTATAGAACGGAACTACTAGGAATGATGAGAATGTACTTAATGTCCACGGGCAACTCACACCCCAACAGCAACCTCCTTAGCAGCACGGACTTTATTTTACTCATCTTTACATCTGCTGACCCAGGGTGGGGCACAGAGTAGAAGGTCAAGAAATATTCATAGAATAGAATAGGCTGGGAAGGAAGGAGATGTTGAAATGGGATGGAATGGAATAGAATAACATTTATACAGGTTCTTAGCAACATGGTGCTCTTAGGAACATAGGGAAACATAAGAAATAATAATGACAGTTAATATTTACTGAGCTTTTTTTTATGAGCCTGCACTTGCCAGGCATTTGACCAACTTATATCATGGAATCCTTACCACTCTGCAGTGTGGGTGACACGATCCCCATTCTACAGGAAGGTGAAATAAATTGTTCAATGTCACACCATTTTCACCCTGGGTAGGGCTCCAACCAAGATCCATCTGGCCCCAGAGCCTGTGCTCATAACCACCTGGGGAAGGTGAAAATGTGGGCTTGGCAGGGGTGATAAACCATGAATTCTATCAGAGAGTGATCTCTAGGAGAGGAAGAGAGGTTCTCTAACAGAAGTCAGTCTGAACCACAGGCTCTCCCCAGCCTTAATGGGAAGACAGTGATGCAATCAAAGGTGATTCTTTCCCTGCTGGCTGGCAACAGTACTAGTTTTTGTTTGATTCCAGAAGCAGCTGGCAGAATGAGTGTATTACTCACTTTGCTGATGGCTTATGGACTCCGGAGTCATCAGTGGTCAGGGCTGTGTCCAGGCCTGCAGATTACCCCAGGCCTCTACATGTGGCTGACCCTTCTGCAGCTGTTGTGTGTTTCTGGCTCCAGTTCCACACCTCTTGGCAGACTATTTGTGTGAAAAGCCCTGCTGAATCTGGGTGTGAGATACACAGGGGGAAGGGGGCTGGGAGGCACAAAGCAAGCCAGCACTGCCAGGGGCCTTGCAGCTGTATCCATTAAGCACTTAAAAGAGAAGGAAAGGAATTTATAAGTGAATGATCTGGAGGCTCAAACCTAAACAGAAGAGGCAATTTGACGGTACATGGATTCTGCCCGAATTTATAGATTGCCTCCCACATTCTCCACTGAAATGAAGAAACTTAGCCTCTAATGCACTGAGTGAGTTTAAACAAAGTACTGAACCACAGTGCTGGCATCTGTATAATGAGAAAGTTGAATCAAACCGGTATTTCTTAAGGTAACAAATATTAGCTCCATATGATACTCAAAAGACACAAAATAAAGGATTCTACGATTCTCCAAGGAGTTAGTCTTCAGAAATACTGGACCAGATAATCTTCTAAGACTTTGACAGTTCCACTATTCTGTTACTCTATGTAACAGTTAGTGTGTGGCCTGCCATAAAGACTTCTACCTCTGTTATCATGTTCTTGAAACTAAAATAATTCCCTAATTCAGGTAATTGGGGACCACATCCAGGGGCAAGAGAGAGTATCTGTCATGTAAGAGTTCTTTCCCTATCTCCAGACCTCTGTGTATCCTCTGCCAGTGTTAGCAGAGAGGACCTCACGCCTCCTCCTACCAGATCATGCTGCATCAAGTTTACAGAAAGGCACGTGGTCAAAGGAATCTTCCAGAATAAGGGACATCTCCCAGAAAGGAATTTATGCTTACAAACCCCACTTCCACACCTCCCACTTACTCCTCAACCCCAGCCCAGCGCCATTCACCAAGAATGCTTTGCAACACACAGCACCTAAATGCCACATTCTCTAGTCCCTCCCTTCACCCTACTCCTGCCTCTGCACTTTTTGACGCAGCTAAAACTCCCTCCACCCTTGGCTTCTCTCATTGAATGCCTCCAGTTTCCTCTTCCTCTACCCACTTACCCCGATGATACAGGTGTTCCCAGAACCAGTCTGCTGTCCTCTTCTTGGACAATCTCATTCCCTCACACAGCTTCACTCTACATCCTAATGACTCCAGGAAGCGTCTCTGGTCTGTCCCTGCCCACTCAGCCTAACTCAAACCAAATTATCGCCTTCCCAACTCATCTTCCTGGCTCTACCCCCTGCTACCTCCTTCAGTGGGCCCTGGAGCATAGCCACATAAAACTGCCACACAACATATTCCCCATTTTCATGCTTTTTCCTCTGCCTGGAATGCCCTACTTCTCACTTCCACTCCTGATTTTCCACAAAGTGTAATCCTATCCATCCATCTCAGATGTCACCCTCGTGATGAGACCCCTGTTCTCTTCCAGGATTACTCCCTCCATTTTCCATGCTCCCAACATCTGCCTCCCATAAAGCAGAACTTTTCACCAAGCATATCACAAGCCAGTTGACGTCACGTGCCTCTCTTAGCCATCTTTCTAACTGCAATGCCTAGCAGATTCCCAGGACACAGAAAGGGCTCCGTAAATGTTAGCTTGAATGAGTGAGTATAACGGACTTACCCGGTCTTCTACTGGCTCACTATGCCTGCTGGTCTGCTGGCTGACTTGTGGGCCTATTTTGAGGGATGCCCCAGTTATGTCCAAGGGGTAAACTAGATCTTGTCTATGATTTAATAACAAATGTCCATTTTCCAGATTTACTGGAAAAAGCAAGATTAGAGTCCTAGATAATCCTTTGACACAGACTGATCACTGTAAGACTCTTTCACTTGGTTCATCTCACTGGGATAGTATTCATTACATGCCAAATCACTTTTCTATTTTCTTTTTGGACACAGAGTTCTAAAGAGGATTAGCTAACTGATTCAGTTAGAGCAGTATCTCCCAAAGTGCATTAATTTATGTACCACAGGCATGATCCTTGCTGAATCTACATGCTGCTTGTACAATTATTCTATTAACCATTCTCTTTAGCTCATTTTTTTCTGAGCCTCATATTAAGAATATTCATTAAATCACCTGATTGATATGACAGTTATATACACACATATATTTACACTTAGATACAAAAATAGATAATTTAAAATATGCTTCCAGGAAGCACATACAATCATCTTTTTCAGGCCAGCAGTAATATATAGAGCACACGTAGGGAAGCACTAGGTTGGAACATTTAATCCAATGCAAACCCATTTATTAAAGCATTTCTTGGGGCACCTGGGTGGCTCAGTCGGTTGAACATCTGACTTCGGCTTATGTCATGACGTCACAGTTCATGAGTCGAAGTCCCACACTGAGCTTGCTGCTGTCAGCACAAAGCCCACTTTGGATCCTCTGTTCCCCCCCCTCTGCCCCTCCCCAACTTGTGCTCTCTCAAAAATAAACACACAAATAAATAAAGCCTTTCTCTGCCAGCCACAATACTACGTCTGGTGCTGGGAATATTGAAATGCCAACCACAGCTCACTAGTGGGTGGCACCAACAAGCAAACTGTTCATTGTCATCTGCTGTTCCAAGTATGAGGACAGAGGCAAGCATAGGGGTGCCCGTATGTGACAGTTCTTGGGCACCAATGCAAATCCACCCCACTCCCACCTGCAGCAGCCACTTTAGGCAGGTGTCAAAGTAGCTCACCCTGTGCCCAGGCAAGTACATGTCTTTTCCTTTCCTGGGACTTTCCCCGGCACAACAGTACAAGATACCAGCAGTAACCCACTAGTTTCTTTTATCTACATAACCCTGAACAGAGGAGGAGAATAGCAATGGATGAATGCCTCTCCTTTTTCTTTGTGGGTAAACAGTTCTGAGTCTCATTGTATAAGGCTCCTCAGGATATCTGGGGTACCAGGCATCCATAGCAGTGACCAGCATATAACACTGCCTAGTACTGTTCTACTTCCCTAGTCCCTCATTCCTGCTCCCGAGATCACTTCCCGAATAATCTACCTACGCATATGCCTTTACTTCAGGCCACGTTTTTAGTGGAAGCCCAGGTGAAGGCAGGGCGCAAACCCACGCAAGAAGTTTAAGGAAGACTTCTCGGAAGAGCTGGAACCTGAGATAAACCTTGAAGCATGAATAAGTCACATGAAAAAGGGGATGGGAAGAGAGCATTCCGGGCAGAAGACACAACATACACAAAGGCACACGGAGGCTTCAAGAGTGTATGTTTAGAAACCGCAGAGCCTGGTATGGCTGAAATATCCCTCCAATGTGACATAGGGACTGAGAATCGCAAGAGCCTTGAGAAGCAGGTAAAGACTGGTTTCTGAAACAGTGCCGACCACAACCAACGGCTACGACACCGTGCCCTTTGGTTCTGAAGTGGTAGCAATGAGTAGTAATGCAGGTGGGTGTTTGAATCAACCCCCGCCGATTAGAAAGTGCTTTCCGGATATGAGAGGTACTGGACATAAAGAGGAATTCAGAGTAAGAACAGGAGTAATTGGGGCAAAGATGGTGGTGAAATGAGAGGAGAGCTGCTGCCACACACACACATACTCTCTCTCTCGCTCCAGGATGGGTCCAAAAATCCGATAATGAGCTTAGTCAAAAATGAGGCAACTTCTATTTGGAACTAACAATTCCACAGTAAATTGTCAAGAACTAGGAATTAGGCTTGGGATCAGTGCGGTGGGGACCTATAAATGACAAATCATCCTAGAGCCTCTGTTCAGTCGAGACAAGAGAAAAGGAGGAATCGGGAGCTGGCAGGAGAAAAGCAGGAAGAACTGTCTTGCTACCTATGAGATCCACTGGAAGGAATTCTCCTACCTGACACTCCAGATATTTAGCAAAAAAAAAAAAAAAAAAAAAAAAAAAAAATCAAGAAACCACTCCTTTCACTCCTTTCTCTGAGACAAGGCCAAGCTACGAAGGGTACTAATGCTGAGTTTCACCAAGTGAAGCAGAGACCTCCATCTGGCATAGAATACGGGTTGCCTGCCCTCAAGGGTGAAGATGTGCCTTGCAAAGACCAGCATAAAGCAACCTAAGAGTCTGAAGCTTTGTTTATAAGCAAACAATTAACAGCGTTTGATTTTTTTGAGTGCTTGTCATGTACCAACACTGTACTAAGTACTTTGAAGTAATGTTTCTTTTAAAATCTTTCCTAAAACCACACGACTAAGTACTGTCATCAGCCTCCTTTTCCAGGAACCAGCCTGCAGTGACCATGAAACACTAGTTAGAAGACCACACAGTGAAGAGTTTAAAAGAACTCATAACTGGGCTTCAGGTCATTCTCAGTTTAACTCTTGCCTCTATCACTTCCTACTGAAACCATGGCATCACTCAGGACGATTCACTTTCAAGAGACAGAAACCAACTGAAAATTGTGGAAGCAAATAAAGGTAACTGGATCCCATACTTGGAAGGTACAGGAGTAGATTTCTAAAAACCACTGCACTCAGCGCTCCAATAATATGGAGAGCCTGTCATGGTTCCAGGTTCTCTGTGCTACTGTCCTCATTCTCTCCTTCCAAAGACTAGCTTCCTTCAAGTGCCCAGGGCAGCTGGTAGCTCTGGGTGCCCAGTGTCCTCACCAAAGAGAGAAAATGTTTTCTCATCAATTCCCCGAGCCAGAGTCTACCTGGCCCTGTTGGGTCATGCATCCTCCATCTGAACCAATGGTTGTGGTCAGATGAATGGCACACTCTGCCATGACTGGCAGTCCCATCAGGGTCACATGGAGGGAAATCATAGCAGCTCTTAACACGTAGGGATGCTAGGCAGTCCAAAATAATGGATGTCTACTACGTTTTAACCTTGGGCAAGTCACTTTTGGAGCCTCAGTTCCACCATCTATTTAAAAAAAACGAATGATAATATCTATTGTGCACAATTGTCATGAGTTATTAAAAATCATATGAAACACTTGGCACAAAGAAACATTCAAGCTACGGTAGTCATTTGTGTTATCTGGTACTATTATTGTTTTGTGGTTGTTTTTGACACAGGGATCAGAATTTGAAGCCCATCCCAGATTCCCAGATGTCTAAAGTAGCTCTGTCCCCAGGGCGGAGTCCCCTTTGGCTCTGCAGCCAGACGCCTTGCACAACCCAGGCCCTGTGTGCCAAGGTTAAGCTGGTTCACCATCTGACGGCCGCAGAGCAGTGAGTGCCTCCCCAGCCCCAGCAATGTCAATACTGCCTTCCTGACTCCGCCTATTGTATCTGGAGAAAAGTGGCCGAGCATTGTCTTCCAGCACTCCCCCCAGGAAGCATGATATCACCCTCTAACAAAAGCGGGAAAGCTGACAGATCTGCTGAGATGGGTGTGACCACCACATACACCTCACTGGTCAAGCCCCGAGCAAGGGCTGTGGCAAGCAGAAAGTGAACAGCAGCCGCCCACAATGTCCCTCATCTGGCTGCCTGACAGGCTCCCTGTCATCCATACCATGTTAGACAGGGAACCAACCAGGCAGAAGGAATGCACTCCCTCCCATCAAAGAGTCAGGACTCTTTCCATCTGGCAGACCCACGTCCCCACACCTTCCCCTGCAGCCGGGGGAAACGAACATGAAGAGAAGGACAGTCCGATTCCCGAAGGGACAAGAGTGGGAGACGGGGTGCAGAAGAAAGCAGGCATGGCTCAATCTAAAAAACATTCCGCACGTGTGTTGTGAGTTAAGGAATAGTCTGGCCAGACCGGTGGGAATTGGGTTATCAGTTTGAAATTCCAGAAATAAGGGAGGCAACTTTAGACATCCCCTTTCCTGAAGGCTGGAAGTGATGCCAAATGATCCTCTGACATCCCTTCCAGTCCTGGTCCACACTGTTAGGAGTGCGGCTGGCTCCCTGTAAAACCACACACCTGTAACCTGGTGCCACCACGCCAAACCCAGAGGCTGTCAGTCTGCTGCCCCAATCCTTCTCTCCTCTTTTTATTTTTTTAACAGCAACTGTTTTATTATTATTATTTTTTTTTTTTTTTTTTTGAGAGACAGAGTGCAAGTGAGCAAGGGGTAGAAAAAGAGAGCGAGAGAGAGAAGCAGGGCTCACTTGAAGCGGGGCTCAAACCCCCAAACCATGAGATCATGACCTGAGCTTAAATCAGATGCTTAACTGACTGAGCCACCTAGTCGCCCTTCCTCTCCTCTTTTTAAAACTTTCTTCTTCCTTAGCTACCACAACACCAATTCTCTAAAATTCCAGGAAAGAAATCTAATTGGATTTGCTTTTCCTACCAATTCCCTGATTGCTGCCCCCACTTGGCTACTTTCTCTTTTTTGTCCCTTCACTTTATCTTCATATACGTCCATGCCCATGGCTTCACTTCCCATGAATCAAGGGTGTTTGTCTCAAGCCCTTGCCCAGTCTCCTTCATCTGAGCTTCACACTCAGAGACCCAAATTTTGCTAAATATTTTCCCTTTACATGGAACTTCAAAATCAACACATACAAAATCATTATTTGCTCCATCTCAGCTCATCTCCAATCAGTTCCTCCTGCCATGTTTCCCAGCACAGTGAATGGCACCACCACTACCCAAACCAGAACAGTGGAACTATACTTATTCTCCCCCATTTCTCTCAATCTCCCAAATGCAATCAATCACCAACCCTTACAGTTTCATCTCCTCAATACTCTCAACCCCCCTGTCCATCCAGGCCTTTCTTCCTGGAGTGTTGAAAAGCCGCACTATTTCAGGCCTACAGGCTCTGCTAGGTCAACCCATCTTCCATACTATTATCACAGTAATTTTTCCAAGATAGACATCAACTATGATAGAACAAACACCATACTAAATTTCAACATGTACAGAATGAGGTACAAGTTACTTAAAATGCCCTACAAGGCCCTTCCTGATCTGACCCCAAACTTAATTCTCCATTTCCACCCTACATTCCAGCCTTACTCAACTTTCTTGACCTTTACCTGCTATTTCAGACCCCCTGCTCTCTCTAATGGGAAGTTCTTTCTTCCCTTTTCTTTTTATCTTCTTAGTTTTCAAATCATTTGATAACGAGCAATTCCTAATTACAAGTGGCAATAATTGGCAATAGTCACAACTATTTAGGGAGTTCTTGCAAAGTGAGGAACATCTAAGCTACAGATTCATTTCAAATATTATTAAGTTTATTTATACTAAATTTAGCAACTAATGAAATCGATATTCTATGTTTTTAGACATTTATGCATAACTTAGATTTTAAAGTTTCATTTTTTATTATTGGAGCCAAAAACAGTTTTTATAGCTCTTGAAAAGCTAGATTTTATATATATCCCTACGATAACATTTATCATATCATCATATAATTCATGTGCCTATATTCTTCTTTCCCTCTAAACCGTGAATTTAGCAAGGGGGAAAAATGACTCATCCTTTTTTGCATTCCTGGAATCCAGTACAGGACTTGGCTTTGTGAGTAAATCCTCAATAGGTCTTCATTGACTGAAATGATAGCTGAGTAAAGGAATGAAAAAATGAATAAACAAAAGGCAGCCAACAATTCAAATGTCTATTGAAAAAAGTATACATACCTTTTGGGTAATATTCAACAATCAAACAATACCTTGTATAAGGTAAAGGCCTAGTTAAAGCCACTTTCATGAGTGTATTTTTATGTTTCACACACATTAAGTGTGTGAACATTAAATGCAACACACTATAGAGAATAAAAAAGAAGTATTATCTGTTGTTAAAGATGTTAAAGGCTAATGGAGCTAAATCTATGTGCCCAAAGCTCAAGACACAGCCTCTATGAGAAGGGAACTCAGAATAAAGTGAAGGAGATCATGAGGAAGAGCTGACCCAGGCAAGTTGAGTTCAATTTTGTTTGCAGAGAAGGCATGGAGGGTGTCATTCCCAAATGGATGGAACAGCATGAACAAGAGCCATGAGGGAAAAAATGTGTAGACTGTAAATATGGGCCTGATGGAAGGAGAAGGGCCAAGAGCAGGGATGAAGGAGTAGTAGCACTGGGATAGTAGCCCAAGTGGGGAGAGACAAGCATAAAATTTGAGGAATTAAGTTATTTAAAAAAAGAAACTTTTTAATGTTTACTCATTTTTGAGAGAGACAGAGAGAAAGAGAGACAGAGAGCAAGTAGGAAAGGGGCAGAGAGAGAGGGAGACGCAGAATCCCAAGCAGGCTCCAGGCTCTGAGCTGTCAACACAGAGCCCAACATGGGGCTCAAACTCAAGAATTGCAAGATCATGACCTGAGCTGAAGTCGGCACTTAACCGACTGAGCCATCCAGGTGACCCTATGTTGAGTTATTTCAGAAAGAGACTGCTTACATGAGCAGTAACTCCCCTACATGCTAGAAAAGATTAAACCAGTCTGGAACTAGCACAGAGGTCCTCAGAGAAATACTCCCCTTTTTTATTACACTAGCTTCATTTATTTAGAAATTTCTTACCGGCTAAGCTCTCTTCTTGCATTATCACACTTGATCCTCATAACTACTCTGGGAAATACGTATTCTCATCCATAAGAGATGAGAAAATGGTGTCTTCGAGAAATCAAGTAACTTTCCCACTGTCATCCAATTTGAGCTTAAGCCCAGGTCTGTGGCTTCACAATTCATACTCTTAACTCTTTCTCCTGCCTTCTTGATTAGATCCACCTCAGTCCCATAAAGGAGTGTCTTCAGAAGAGCCATGATTGCACATGTGCAGGTACACTTTTTTCTCTCACAAGTCATGTGGATTGAGTTGAAATTCGGGAAACACACTGTTTGGTTTCAAAGGTGTTGGTGGCTTTTCTGAACTCACAGAGAAATAGTAAAGTGGAAGAGATGTGAAAGACAAGTATAGTAACCATCAGACTCCACATCCTTATGATGTTCCTGATAGATATCACACAACCTATGCCTGAACACTCTCCGGTGTGGGAGTTCACTCTTCATGGGGATGGTGATCCAATTTTTAGAAGGTTTCCATCAATAAAGCCTAACTCTCTTCACCCCTCTATCCTAGATCTGGCAAAATACACTATCTATGGGGTCTTGTACATGGAAACCCTTAAAAATGCTGATCTTGGTCTCTTTTCCCTGGCTAAATAGTCCCATATAAAATGGTTTCTAAAGCACTCACCTTCCTGCTTGTCCACTATGTTTACTGCCAAATTTCTCAATGTCTTCAGTGTTTAATGGGTATTCTTTGAGCAGTACAGTGATTACCATTTCTAATTTGGACCTTAGATATCTACTAAAGTGAACTGTTGCAGCTTATAAATTACCTTTTCAGCAAGCAGAGCACATGTTGGCATCTATGAATTTTGCGTATCACCAAAACGTGTTAATCACTAAGAATTTGAATAAACAGGGGCGCCTACGTGGCTCAGCTGGTTAAGCATCTGACTCAGTATCAGCTTAAGTCATGATATCAAGGTACTTGAGTCTGAGCCCCACACCAGACTCCGTGCTGACAGGGCAGAGCCTGCTTGGAATTCTCTCTCTGCCTCTCTCTCTCTCTCTCTGCCCCTCCCCCACTCGCTTTCTCTGTCTCAAAATAATTAACTTAAAAAATTTTTTTAATTAAAAAAAAAGAAAACTCAACAAACCAAGTCTCTCTCACACTGAACATACATACATCCATTTATTGAAACCAAACTCATGACTTCACATTCATCTATTTTAAAGGGCTGTCTTTTGGATTTGGTCCACTCATCCAGCCTAGAGAAATCATTTGAATCCAGGTTCTATGCTCTGACTGATAAGCCATCTACAGGGAATAAGCAGGTTACACAATTACATACCTATCTTTTTAGGAGTAGTCAAATAGATAACGTCAGAAAAATTTGGAGCCCACCCATATGAATCTCCCAGAGGACATAGCATAGTCCTCTGAAATGGCCTTGGAAGAGTTCTTCCCTCCTGGAGGGATGTCTTAGAAGAGTTGGAGCTCTTGCAGGAAGCTCTCCCAGCATAGAGCTGAAAGGGAAATGCTGACATTTCCAACAGAGACAATGCTTAGGAGGGAGCATCTGTGAAGAACGCAAAACTCCTCCCTGTGCGAATAATTCCCAGGTGTGTCTCTGGTCCCAGCTACTAGACCTCCACCCTTGATTACTCAGACTTGATATAGCCTTCCAAGACCAGCCCTAATGAGAAGGTTCCCTCTGGGACCACTTCCCTGACCTTATAACCGAATTTCCACTGTCATTCCAGATAAGATATCCACTATCTCTGAACCCAGGTTGTTACTTAAAATGTCAAATCAAACAACAAAGAGATATGAAGGCATACTACTAGAGACTTCCCAGTGGGTCGGCGTTGATCATATAGGACATACTATGATAAAGCAGAAAGAGTAATTTGTTGTATTTTGTATTGCTATATACACAACTCTTTAGAGAGAACAGCCTAGTTTGGTGAGGACGGGAGAGTGGGGGAAAGCTAGTATGTTTATTATAACTTGTTTGTAAGCTGAAATTGGCCATGATTCTCAATGGGGAGGGGAATGTACCAGAATCTAGGTAGGTTGGGGAAGTCTTCTGAAAATTATATACCTCTTCCAAACCTCTTACGGATATTTGCCACCCAGAGCCACCTTCACTGAGGCAAATGTGACATATTTTTTCAGTCTTACTTGTTACAAAAAAAAAAAAAAAATCAGAAACAACCCATTGGAATAGAGAGAACCATAAACCATAAGTCCCTTGTTCCACTACTATGGTCTACCAGGGGAGTTTGGTGCAAAGAATGGGCTCCTATGCTTGTAGATATAATCATGCTGGATTCTTGTTGCAATTACCAAGCCTTGTGTGTTCATGTCCATGGAGAGTTATACTGGGAAGGGAACTTAGGATTCCAATACAACAGACCTACCCCAGAAACCAATCTTGCTAGTGTCACCTTTCCTTTTCAATAGGAGGATGAAATCCCTCTCCTTGGGCCTCTCCCTGTTGAAGTCAGGGCTATGTTTCCAGGGAACTAAGGTCTAGACAGGGAGCAACTGTTTCAATCACATAATTTTTTGGTCTGATTTTATGACAGCTCTTCTAAGCCTAGACTACTAAGTGCCATGACACAGTCACTTTGAGGGGCAAATAGTGAATTAAAACTGTGTGTGTGTTGGCATGTGTGCACACGTAGGTGATTTAACTTATAAAATAGCTCAGACCAATGATAGACTCTGGGCTTTGCGTTACTAGAATCCCTGGTGTAGAATTAGTTCCAGATTTCATGTTACTCATAAGTATGTCACACAGAAAAAAAGCCAAACAAAAATGGAATCATAATTCTTTGATTTAAAGGTGCATATAACATGAGAAATTAACATTTCTATGTTAATATAATTTCTACATAGTGAAATCATCTCAGCAACTGACATTACACGTTCTTAGTCTCAAAATATGATTAAATCCTCAATATAACTAGGTGTTGAAAGTGATCTGAAATGCTATAAACAAGTTACATGCAATTCGTTTCTCTTGTTGGATTAATTTTTTGAATATTTAATAATTTCCAAACATATAGAAAAGTATGAAAATAATGTAACACAAACTTATGTGTATGTTCAGATCAAATTCTAATAATATAGTCTGCAACATTCAATTCAGTACGTTTGCGCAATTCCATTTCCAGTATCATTTCTATCTTCATTACAATAATTAGAATGTTTTCAAACTAAAAGGGAGAGACCTAAGGCAATCAGAGTTGTGATTTGTACTTCATGTTTGGATACCACTTTCAGACAGCGTCCCTCAGGGTGGGTAAGCATCAGAGGCATGCCACTGTGTGGAGAATCTGGGCAACACACACACGAGATCTAAAAACATGCAAGCCAACCATTCCTTAGCCCTCCAACAGGCTGTGATCTTCTCCTGTGCCCGGTAATCTGGATAAGTGCCCCAACTTTCATTTCACTGGGCCAATAAAGACTTTATAAATTACTACATGCCAAGTATTTTTTTTTAAAGAAACAGAAAATAATTATATAGCCATGGCCCAAGGTCTAATAAAAACCCAAAAAGCCTAGAATTTGATTGCTTTAACTAAAATAGGATGTGGCTAGGGCCCCTGGGTGGCTCAGTCAGTTAAGCGTCTGACTTTGGCTCAGGTCATGATCTCGTGGTTCAAGGGTTCAAGCCCACATAGGGCTTTGTACTGAAAGCTCAGGGCCTGGAGCCTGATTCAGATTCTGTGACTCCCTCTCCTCTGTCCCTCCCCTACTAGTGCATGCTCTCGTGTGTGCTCTCTCTCTCTCAAAAATAAATAAATATTTTTTAAAAATTTGTAATAGGATGTGGATATGACATCTTTATAGAAAAGCATCTTTGTTCTCCTTTAAAAATGACAATCTGTACATTGCTTTAAGTGGGTCCCCATAATTGTCTGCATGAACTTCATTTTTTAAAAATTATGCAAGATTTTTTTTGAAGCAGGTAAAACTGGGTTTGTTTGTTTTTTTTAAATAAGGCAACAATCCCAAGATTGTTGAGGAAGAGTAAAATAACGTGCCATAGTAAGTGATTCTCCACAAATAAAGTGACCTAATCAGTTCTCATAGGGTCTGTGGCAACATAGGGGGCAAATAAGCGGAAGGGAAACTCTCAAAAAACTCAGTTCCAAGCCACAAAGACATTGCATTTTAATCCTCACATCTATTAAATGGAAAGTCCTAGAGAAACAGTGCCTATAACACAGCTGCCCTTTGTTAACCAGAACTAAATACTGGTGAGAAAGCCCAGTATCATTAACTGTTGAAAAAAGAAAAAAACCTAAAAAATTAAATTAAAAAAAAGGCAACAAAGCCAAACCTTACCAGAAAGGAGCAAGCTGACTCCATAGAGAACTAAGCCAGCTAAAGAGTCCATGCTTCCCCAAATCTCTCCATCCAGTTTCCGCAGATGTGCATGAGGTCCCAAGGATCCTTTCAGACACCAAGAGGTTTGTGACTTTCCATTCGCATGTTCTACTGGGTCCTGTTTACAAGTCAGAGGCAAGAAGGAACAGCACAGAAGCAGGCTGTAACAGTCTCATTTCTGTCTGAGCACAGGGAGTTTTAAGTTCCTTTTTCCTGTTTCCTTTGTAGATTAGGATGGGAAAGGCTGTATCTTAAAGGCGTTTGGTATCAGCAGGGCTGGGGGCACTGAAAGCCCTATCCATCTTGCAATTCATCAAAACACTTCTCTATTGCTGTTGCTTCTGCCGCTGCTTTTGCTGCTGTTGCGGGGATAGAGGAATTTTTGTTGGAAGTGTGGGTCCTGGTCAGCGTTTTCAGAAACAATAGGGGTATCCTCTCTTAGGCGGGAAACAGAATAACAGCCCTCCACCTATGTGTGGTATGCGATGATCACCAGCCCTTCTCAGCCTCCAACAGCTCTCCCGGGTCCACCTGGGATCCCTGACAGAAGGGGCTTCTGGGTGTGGGGCGGAATTTTTGCTTTTGTTTTCTCATTTTAACCCACATGGGTTGAATTGGGAAAGGAAGGTTTCCGTGATGAGAGAACACAACCCGAAAGGCAATTAATTTGGATAATTACCGGTGAGGTCAATGTGCAATGCAGCCACGGAGACCAGAGTCCAGAATTGTTAGCCTGTTTTCTTTCACACACATGGTTTATTTCTTGGCCAAGAGCCCAAACATATCCATGCTACTGGCTATAGCTTTAATTTTTGCTAACAATTCATCTGAAGGTGATCTCATTTCTTAAAGAACTTGGCCTAGAAGGATTTTGGTAATGAAACGGATTTCATGGTTCTTGGCCAACAGTGTTTCAGAAGCAAATTATATACAAAACCTTAAAAATAACCGGTGTCAAAACCAAATGTAAGGGATTTGATTTGGGATCAAAAGAGCATTCCTAAGAGCAGAGAGAATACATAGGCCAAAAGAAAAAGAGCTTTTGGAGTAACCGTATCTAAAATGAGATCAGAGATCCTAAATTTATCCAGAAGATAGTTTCTCCATAACACAAACTATGACTTCAGAATCGGGTGTCATTGTTTTTGTTCACCCTGCCTTCATGCCCTAGGAAAGAGCCGTCCGCTCCTGCTTTCACTGCTCACCATAGGAAAACAGAGACGCTGCTGGCTTTGCCTCATTTCTCTCCCAGGTTTTACCACATCAGTGACAACTCCAGGACCAATGGATGTTTCCAGCTGGGGCAGTAAAGTGCAGGCTTTTTTTTTTTTTTTTAGGTTTATTTATTTTGACAGAGAGAGCAGGGGAGGGGCACAGAAAGGCAGAGAGAGAGAGAGAGAGAGAGAGAGAATTCTAAGCAGGCTCCATGCTCTCAACTCAGAGCCCGATGTGAAGCTCGAACCCACAAACCATGACATCACGACCTGAGCCGAAATCAAGAGCCGGAAGCCTAATCAACGGAGCCACCCATGCACCCTGCACAGGCAGTTTTCAAGCAGACCTGGGTTCAGATACTTACTCCACCGCATGTTTACTTCATCTCTTTAATTGTCAGTTTCAACAGCTGTTACAGCAGCACTAATATCTCCAACCTGGGGATTTTAGAGAGGATTAAATGAGGCTGGCATGATGCCTATTCATCGAAGGCTTTCATTAAATGTTAATATATTCATTTCCTTAGTCTTTCCCTTCAGGCTCTGATTTTGGTCCCAAGGGATTCCTCCCAAAAGCCATTCTCTCATCTTATGAAATGGCTTTGAGTTTGGTTTTGCAAGGAACCAGGCTGGGAGTGGGGGATTCTGAGCTCTACTCCCAGCTCTGTTCTTCCTGTGAGGCCTTGGACTAGTCATTTCCCATCTGTAGGCCTCAGTTTCCTCAACTGTAAAATAAAGGGTTTATACTGGATGTGACTAACTTCCCTCCAATTGTAACAGCTTGTAAGTCCAAATGACTAAGCTGTCCCTGACAACATGTCCTCCTAGGTTCCCAGGTCCCCTCCTCTGGGCTGTTCAGAGAAGATGCTAGCTTTGTGTCTGTGTCACTGCAGAACCTGAGAGGGTCACAAATGTGCTCTATTTTGAGAACGTGGTGGCTGAAACTTTGTGAGGTCCTATGGCCCCGAGCCATATGGAACAGACTTGGAAAGCCTTGGAAATAAACAAATTCCAGGGCACCTGTCTCCTCAGCCACAGCTTCCTTTGTTTGTGCTTGATGGCCACACAAGGAAGTCATTGCTCACATTCCCTCCTGTTGGCTACTTCGTGTGGGACAAAGATGCTTCTACCTTCCTTTTCTGGGCTGCTTCCCTCTGTTATGCAGAAAAGCACCTCACTTTCATTCATCCCCCATTCTCCAGAAAGATCTACTCTTCCCATGAATTGTTAATCAAGTTCTCTGTCCTTCCTTTCTTCAGAATGGGTGACTCGGTTTCATCCTGTGCTCTGTAACCCAGAAATGTTGTTCATGTTAGAAAAGGCAGTGTTGCTCCATTATGCAAAAAGAGCTATGTAGTTTAATCTCATCTTCCATGCAGTCCTTTCTCGTGCTATCCAGAGTAGTGAGTCCATTTAATAAATAACTGCTAAATTTCCCTAGCCTATGATTGTATAGCTAGGCAAAAGGCTGAGCAACTTCTCTCTGGGATATCTGAATCATTAGCATGTAAATTCCAGGTGTAAAGTGAAGATTACTGTGGACAAACCTGGCCAAACATTCTCTGCTCCAACTTTCTGCCCTGTGGATATTAGAACATGAAGAACCAATCAAGGAACAATAATACGAGGTTCACCACATACTGTGGGGCCGATAGGTCAGCAGAGCTGACTGGCAACACGTTGGGAAGTTGCAAAACTGGATGGCATGCCAGAATTTCCAAGGGAAGGGAGAGGCCACTTCCACGTCTGGACAGGACTCTCCCCAGTACATAACGTATTAAGGAAATACCACATATTTGGACAAGCCACAACCCTTCTCTAGAAAGCTGGCTATGGCCATCATAATGGCATCTCCATTCCCTGAAGAGCCTCGTTGGGGGCCAGCTGGATCAGCTCTCCACCCGTAGCAGCTTAGCTGGACAGGTTGAAATCACCTTCCCACCCTTGCCTGACAAGCTCCTAGCTATCCCCTTAGTCTCTGAAAAGTGTTCTTTAACTGCTCAATCCACATTAGGTCTCCCCCATTCTTCTCTCATAACACTGTGTCTTTTTGTCCATGGTAGTGATCACAACTGGTAATCATACATTTGTGTCGTTGTCTCTTTAATGTCTCTTTCCTCCCACAAAGTCTAAGTAATGTGCTCAGCTCTGGGTAGCCCAGAGAGTATTAGAATCCTGGTCTTGACTTCCAATTTTTGCAAGTTTAATATATGACTCTTTTTTTGCATAGTTCATCTTTAGACCACAACGTGCAAAAAAGTAGATAAATAGAAATATAGGAAATATCATAAACACCAACATGGTATACTCAGACCTTAGGAAAGTATGTGAAATGAAACTTGGACAGATAATGGGAAAAGTCTGATAACACTGAGAGATGTAGTCACTTCTCATTGTGCTTCCAAAATAGTAATAGCTAATATCAGGACCTCTGTGCACTCCATAGCCTTGCTCCAGGGAAATGAAAAGGGGCTTCCTCATGAGTCAAGCACACTCAGTTTAATTTTATTTTTCCAGACATTACTTAAAGCAGAACAAAAAAGAAAAGCAAACCAGCAACGAGGAAACAAAATAAGCAAATGAGGCATTTGGCTGGTTTGTTGTTTTCTATTCTCTGGTTTTTGCACTTACTATATGAAAAACATCTTTAGAAAACATTAAAAATCTTTGAAACAGATTAACAAAAATATCAATTGACAATCAAAAAATGTGAAGAGGTATGGAAAGCATACAATGTTACTAACATACTGGTATCCCACATCTAGAGGTCAATATCACAAATATGTAGCAAAAGCCACAGATGCATATCCTTTTGCTGAGAAAATCCACTTTTATGATATACCCCAAGCCAAAGTCAAAGATGTTACCCAAAATGTAGGTATAAAGGCATTGTAAATTTTTTCTAGAGTTTATTTATTTTTGAGAGAGAGAGGGAGACCAAGTGCAAGCAGGGTAGAGGCAGAGAGGTAGAGGACAGAGGATCCAATGTGGGGCTTGAACTCACAAACCATGAGATCATGACCTGAGCTGAAGTCGAACACTTAACTGAATGAGCCATCCATGTGCCCTTATAAAGGCATTATAGAAGCACTGCTGATAATAATCAAAACATGGAAACAATATAAATGGCCAACAAAAATGGATTATTTATATAAGTCATGGTACACAATGAAATAGACAAATGTCAAAATATAGTGGAAGCTTATTGACAATGAAAGATGTAAAGATATATATAGTATATTGTTTATGGGGAATCAACATTTGATGTTGTATATTATATTTGATGTATACAACATTTGATGTTGTATAGTTTTTTGTTGATTGGGAATCAAAGTTTGAACAATATGAAATGTATACACATATGCATACATGCACACATATACCTACACGATACAATATATATGACAAATAAATGCCAAAACGTTATACTCATTGAACATAGGCACACATGCACCCATATAACCATATGCTATAGTGTATATGACAAATATATGCCAAAATGTTATACTCACTGAACAAATGTTATTATTTCTAGGTTGTTGAAACACTGATAATTTTTATTTTCCTCTTTATAATTTTCTATAATTTCAACATTTTAAAAGGGACACCTGGGTGGCTCAGTTGAGCCTTTGACTCTTGATTTCAGCTGAGGTCATGTTCCCAGGGTCATGGGTTGAGCCCTGCGTCTGTCTCAGCACTAAGTGTGGAGCCTGCTTGGGATTCTCTCTCCCTCTCTCTGCCCCTCTCCTCCACTTGTGCACGCTCTCTCTCTCTCTCTCCATCTAAAATAAAAGGAAAAGAAAAATATATATTTTTTAATAATGAGCATATATGTACAAATGAAGAAGATTGGGGGAAATCCTTGAGATAGTTGACCCAGGGCAATAGGATGAACATTAAAACACCCATTGGCAAAGATGAAACAGAATTCAAGTGTAGCTCAGTGTCCAGGAGGTGAGCAAACAGATTTTGGTGTTGGCTTCCTGCAAGGTAGCCTTACCATCCTGCCTTGTGCAGGGGTATAAGCACTGAACCTCCAGCCCCATCACATCTGGCTTCTTAAGGCCTTTCATGAACTTCTTTGTGAACCCGCTATACTTAACGGTGGCTAGCAGAAAAGGAAGGGTCATCAACAATTAAGTCCTGGCTGAAGGCCAGGACACCACAATGAAAGTGGCAACACCCATTCTGGGAGCTGATGGCTATGGAAAATATGGAAAATACCTGACCCTCCACGAACCCCATTTACTCTAAATCTTTTTTTTTCTTTTATCATCTAAATGACAAGGACTATGCTTATTACTGTAGGAAGAGACACAGATATAGAAGATGTAGTTTCTACTTTTGAACCTCACAATTACATAATCCTAGCATGACAACAATGCATCAAAACAGGAAGAGTAAAGTAACAAAATCAGGCATTGTGTGGCTAAATACCAACGGGTGGTACTGGCAGTAAAATTTTTAGTAGTCTCTGCTTTAGCCCATGAGGCACCAATTCTCCTGCCTCTTTTCATTTCTCCTGCTCTTTCCTTGGTACACAAAGCATCTTTCCATTAAGGCAGGGACTCTGTACTTCATTTCAGATGATCCTATGCTATTTTCTCAATGGCTTAGGGGAAAGACTAACCAGAATGCCTCACAACCACTATGAGACCAATTTGCCACAGACAGAATAGACTGGGAGTATTTTTCATGATACCCCTTCCACCCACCCCCCAAAAAAAACCTTCATAAAAGATAAAAATAGTAAGAAAAAAGAAAAAGAAATTCCTATTTATCCTTCAAAAAACAATTCAAATATCACTTCAACTGTGAAAACCTCTTTGAATATGTAGCTAACGATGTCTAATAAATCATCCCATGACTTAGTGGCTTAAAACAACAAATATTTACATAGCTCAAGATTTTGTAGGTCAATAGTTCAGGCTCACCTAGACAGTTCTGATCCTACCTGGCCTCCCTCATTTGTCTGTAGTCAGGGATACAAGTTTTCTTGAGGCTGTTAAATTAATTAAACAAGGAAGCTGTTAGACTGAGGTGGTTCTAAAGCTCTGTAGGTCTATGTAAGTAAACCAAAATTTTAGCCTGTAAATGCCTGAAGATTATGAAATCAAAACACTAAGGACAACCAATCGTAGTCAAGTAGGCCTTAAGCTACAGCCAATCAACAATGTTCTTACTTTGCTTCCTCCTCTTCTCTATAAAAGCTTCTGCCTAACTGGCTCCCCAGTACTCCTGACACTGGGTTATTCCTAACCACTTCTGATTTGGTGCTGCCTGATTAAAAAAAATTTTTGCTCAAATAAACTCAAAATTTTTAATTTGCCTCAATTTGTCCTTTAACGAGATCTAGGCACATCATTACTTATGCCACATTTTAGTACCAAGCAAAAGCACATAACTAAGACTAGATCCAAGAGGTAGAAACACAGACTTCATCTTTTGGTATGAAGAGTTAGAAAGTTACAATGCAAAGGGCAAGAATTTTTAAAATGAGCATTTTTGGTCATTCTTTAGGTTTGTTAGGATATAATGTATATACAGTAAGATTCACCCCCATTTAAAAAAATTATGGTATAAAAATATAACAAAAATTTTTAAATTTTTTGGATGTTTATTTATGTTTGAGAGAGAGAGAGAGAGAGAGGGGGGGGAGGTGCAGAGAGAAAGACACACACACACAGAATCCGAAGCAGGCTCCAGGCTCTGAGCTGTCAGCACAGAGCTCGACGCGGAGCTCGAACTCATGGAGGGAGAGATCATGACCTGAGCCAAAGTCGAACACTCAACTGACTGAGTCACCTAGGCACCCCAATATAACATAAAATTTTAATTTTAACCATTAAGTATACATTCCAGTAGACTTAACTCTATTCACATTGTCATGCAACAGATCTCTAGAATTTTTTTCATCTTGCAAAACTGAAATTCTATACTCACTGAACAACTCCACATCTACCCCTCTCCTCAGCCTCTGGCAACCATAATTCTACTTTCTGTTTCTAGGAGTTTAACTACTTGAGATTTCTCATAAAAATGGAATCACTCATTATTTGTCTTTTTATGACCGGCTTATTTCACTTCACATAACATCCAATGTTTGTCCATGTTGTGTCAGATGACAGGATTTCCTTCTTTTTAAAGGCTGAATAATATTTCACTGTATGCATATACTGTATTTTCTTTATACATTCATCAGTAGTTGGGCACTTGGGTGGCTTCCACCTCTTGGCTATTGTGAGAAATGCTCCAATGAATATGGGTATGCAAATATCTTCTTGAGATTTTGCTTTCAATTCTTTTGGATATATATACCCAGAAGTGGGATTACTGGATGATATGAGAGTTCTATTTTCAATGTTTTGAGGAACCTCTATATTATTTTCCACAGCAGCTGCAGCATCTTCTGTTTCCACCAGTAGTGCACGAGGGCTTTAATTTATCCATATCCTTGTCAACTCTTAATATTTTCCGGTTTTTTAATGGTGGCTATTTTAATGTGTGAAGGGAAAAGTTACTCCTTTTTAAGTGCACAGTCCTAGGAGTTTTGACACATGCATGCATACCTTCGTATAATCACCACACCAAACACCCTAATTTCCAGTACCCAAGAAGTTCCTTTGGGCTCCAATGCAATAAGTCCTTTTGCCTACCCCAGAGCCCCAGGCAATCACAGATATGTTTTCTGTCTCTATTATTTTGATGTTTCCAGAACATCATGTAAAGGAATCACAGTGTATAGTTTTTTGAATCTTGCTTCTTTCATTTGGCATGATTTATTTAATTCATGCATGTATTTGCATTTATGAGTAGTCTGTTCCTTTTTGTTTCTGAATAGTATGACACTGTATGGACATACCAAAGTTTGTTTATTCACTATTTGGAATGTTTCCAGTTTTAATTGATAAAGTCCGTATAACGTTGTTCATCTGTGTAGCTTAAACTATTTATTATTTGCATGCATATATTTTGTGTAAACATATGTTTTTCATTTCTCAGGTAAATACTGGAGACTGGGATTACTGGATTCTATGGATTCTATGCTTAATTTTATAGGGAACTTCTAAGCTTTTCCCGTTGTGGTTGTGACATTTTGCATTCCCATTACCAACATACATGAGTTCTTGTTGCCCTATATCCTAGCACTTAGTATTATTAGATTTTTAAAAATTTGTTTTCGGGGGCTCCTGGGTGGCTCAGTAGGTTAAGCATTGGACTTTGGCTCAGGTTATGATCTCATGATTCATGAGTTTGAGCCCTGCATTGGGCTCGCTGCTGTCAGCACAGAGCCCGCTTTAGATCCTCTATTCCCCTCTCTCTACCCCTTCCCTGCTTGTGCGTGTGCTCTCTCTCTCTCCAAAATAAACGTTAAGATATATATATATATATATATATATATATATATATATATATATATATATGCTATTTATTTAAATGTTTAAATATTATATATAGTTGTGATTTTAATACTTATTTCCTTAATAACTAACAATGCTGAGAATCTTTTCATATGTTTCTTTGCTATTCACTTTTCTTCTTTGGTAAAGTGTTAAAAATGCCCATTTTTTAATTGAGTTGTTTCTTTTTGTTAAGTCTTGGGAGTCTTTTATATATTCCTGTCAAATATGTGATTTGCAAATATCTTCTCCCAATCTTTGGATTGTCTTTCATTATCTTAACATTGTATTTTTCAGAGGAAAACTTTTCATTTTGAAAAAAAGATGCCATTTATATCTTTCTTTTATAAATATTGCTTTTGTGTTGTATCTTCTTTTATAAATATTACTTCTGTGCCTAACACATGGTCACAAAGATTATTTTCTATGTTTTCTTCTAAAAGTCTTGTGATTTTTTATTTAGTTCAATAATCCATTTTAAGTTTTGTATAACATGTCATGTAAAAGTTGAGAGCTATTTTCTTGCATGTGGATGCCCAACCGTTCCAGCACCATTTGATGAAAAGACCATCCTTTCTCCGTTGAATTTGCTTTGCACCTTTGCCGAAAATCAATTAACCACAAATGTCTGAGTGTATTTCTAGACTCTCCATTCTATGCCATTAATCTATGAATCTATTCTTTTGTGAATACTATACTATTTTGTTTCTAGAGCTTTATAGTAAATCTTGATATCAAGTAGTGAGTCCTCAAACTTTGTTCTATTTCAAAGTTATTTTACTTGTTCTAGTTCCTCTGTATCCTTCTACTTACTGTGAGCTTAATTTGCCCTTTATATTCTAGTTTTTTAAGGTAGAAATTTATATCACTAAATTGAGACCTTTCTCTTTTGATATAATCATGTTATGCTATAAGTTTCCCTTTAAGCACTGCTTTAGTTGTGTCCTACAAATTTTGGTAAATTGAATTTTCATTTTCATTTTGTTCAAAATATTTTCTAGTTTCCATTTAACTCATGAGCTGCTTACTCCCGAATATTTAGGGGATTTTACAGGTATCTTTCTTTAAATGATTTATAGTTTAATTCTGTTATGATCAGAAAACATGCTTTATATGATTTCAGTTCTTTTAAATTTGTTTAGGTTTATTTTATGGTCCAGAATAAGGTGTATGCTGGTGAATGTTCCATGTGCACTTGAAAAGAATATGTATTCTGCTGTTAGTGGCTGGAGTGTTCCAAAAATCAGAGTCAGGTCCAGCTGGAGTATAATGTTATTTAGGTCTTCTATATCCCTACTTGGTCCTACTTTCTCCCTGTTGTATCAGTTTCTGAAAGCAGAGTGATAAATGTTCCAACTAGAATTATGGATTTGTATTTATCCTTTCAATTCTATCCATTTTTCTTCATGTATTTTGAAGGTTATTTGTTAGGTTTGTTATATTTAGGATTGTTATGTGTCTTCGTAAATTGACTCACTTGTCTTTAGTTAATTAACATGAATCTTCACTTCTGATAATACTTCTTGTTCTGAACTCAACTTTGATATTTTTGAAATCTGTCATAGCAGACTTACCTTCTCTTCTTTAGAGTTATGTATTTATTCATCCCTCCACCCTAGAAAGGGCCATGCCGCTCAAAGGAATCTTGATCTAGGTACTGAAAGCTGAGCTGTTTACCAGGTGAACCATGACAAGGACAGGAGGGAGGTCAGACAGGAATTTCAACAAATGGACCAGTAGCCTGAGCCTAAATATGGTGGTGTGAAATAATATTCCATGTTAGGGGAAATGTAAGTGTTTGAGCAAGATGAAATAAAGGTGACAAAGGGCTTGGCAAGAGAGAAGGTGCTTTAATCAAACTGTTTTCAGATTTGGTATACCCTACTGAGGTCTATAACAATGGGAAATAAAAAGTTTTAAATCAAGGAATGTCATGACCAAACTTTCATTTTAGGAAGATTACCCTGGGAGCAATGGATATGTTACATTTGTAGAGATTAAAGCTAGGAAAACTAATAATAGATGAATATTGCAATGTGGCATTTAGAGACCATGAAAGTCTGAACTAAGGCTATAGTAGCATCAGAGATAGAAGGACAAGTGTTAAAGTGATAGAAGTATTAATATAATGACTCTTGGGGGTTGACATGGAGGAAGGAGATTAAGGTAAATCCAAGGTTGCTATTTTGTTTAACAATATGGACGTGGTAATACTCACTGTGAAAAGGCCATAGGACATGAAGCTCATTTGTGGGGAAATATTAAAAATTCATAAAACTCTATTATGGATACATAGGTTTAGGTTAGATATTGGCTAGTCAAGTATGGATAGATACTTAGTTTAAAGTGGATACATCGGTATGAAGCTCAAGAAAGAAATCTGAGCATTGCTGTGGGGATGAGTGAGATCACTCAGATGACCTGCAAAGGGAGGGACCCCAGAGAAGCCTGGACCATAAGGAGCAGATACAGGGGAAGAGTCAGTGGAGGAGTGTGAGAGACATGACTCTGAGAAGCAGGAAGAGAGCTTTTTGAAATGACTAACAGTATTTGTCACTCTGCATTCCTTGTTTCCCTTCTGGACTTTGAGTTCTTCAGTCAAGGGCAATGTCGTAGTCGTCTGTGTAGATCCATTAGCACAGTGCTTCACTCGCAGATACTCAGTGAAGTTTTGGTAAATGAATACAGAAGTGTCCATGTTTTATTTTATTTTTTAATGTTTATTTATTTTTTAGACAGAGAGAGAGAGAGGGGCAGCGTGAGTGGGGGAGGGGCAGAGAGAGAGGGAGACACAGAATCCGCAGCAGGCTCCAGGCTCTGAGCTGTCAGTCCAGAGCCTGATGCAGGGCTCAAACTCACAAATCGTGAGATCATAACCTGAGCTGAAGTCGGACGCTTAACCGACTGAGCCACCTAGGCATTCCGAAGGGCCCACCTTTTAGAGATTAACTTGACCACTGGAAACAAAACCAGTGCAAATGTCTTTAAAGAGTTGGTGGTAAAGTGGTTATCAATCCACATATACATCATAGAAATCAGTTTTCAAGGAGTTGGTGTGTAGAAAAACAAAAAGTGCAGGGCTCCAGAATCACTGATGGGCAAATCATAGGTACTCCGCTCACTAGCTCTTTTCCCTTGGGCTTACTCAGTTCTCTAAAGCTTAGTTTCCTCAGCTGCTAAATGAAGGAAGGGGGAGGAGGACATCTACTTTGAAATAACATGTAATTTGTGTAAAGCATCTGGCATAATGCCTGATAATGATGATAACTATCATCATCATCATCATCATCATCATCAAACACAATCCAAACATTTCACAGGTAAAAAGCATCAACATCCACCCGTGACAACCATAGAAAAAAATGGAATCAGGTCTCCACTGGGGAATCTACCATGCTTAATGGCAGAAAAATGATGTCTCCATCTTTCTTTCATACTAGATCATAGGCTCCCTGGAGGAGGAATCGTGTCATATGTATCTCCAGCAGCTATTCCTATAAAGGTGCATAGAGTTGAAACATGAAATACGGAGCCTTTAAACGCTATCTAGGAGACATTTCAGTTTGGAGAACTTTATTTTAATATCTTGGAAAACCAAAGAAAAAGAGTTGAACTAGTTCTCACATGAGCAGGAGTTTGTCCAGTTCAGTGCCCTTAGTGCCGATGGATTAAATGTCCAGGAAAAGCTCTCTGAATAGGGGCTGCTTTTGGCACATGAGATTTATAATGTCCATGCACATGTCCATAGATGAAGTTGAAGCTACCCCTGCCAGTCCAGGCAGGGGTATAGGCATCTCACTGTAAAATAACTCAACAGTAAGTCTTTGACTTCTAAAACAGCCTGCAAAACTTCTAGACACTCAAACCCAAACCTCCGCCTTTTGATTTCTTGAGGGTAAAACAGTAGGGGCCGTGAGGTACACTGTAGCACCTGGCATTGGCCACATGAAAGGCCCTGCCCTTGGTGACTCATGGCTACTCATCAGCTCTGTATTGTGAATTCTTGGCGTGGCCTGCACTGCCATCCTGCCAACCTCTCCAGCTTTACCAGGAGCTGCCTTCCCCTTGCCCTCTGCAATTAGGCACAATGGCCTCCTCACTATTCCTGGAACTTCTAAGCTCATAGCCCCATAATCCATTCCCCCGTCAAGGCCTTCGTAATAAGGTTTCCCGTTATCTTGTAAACTCTGTTAGTCACTCTAGGCAAGAGAGATGGAGAAAGAGAGCAAGTTAACCTGGAAAGAATGTTAGATTGTGTATCATCTCTTCAGTCACACCCACCCTGAGAAAGCAATCTGCAATCCTTATCAGACACAAAAACAAACAAACCAACAAACAAAATTGTAATGAGGAACTGAACAAAACAACTCAAAATAGAAACTAATTTTTTTTAAGTAAGAAGGTTTTGTTTTGTTTTGTTTTCCTCCTGCATTTGGCAAAATACAGGCAAAATTAAGGCAGGAATGGAGTCTCTTAGTGCTACAACTTTTTGACACCAGAAAGCCATATTTAAGTTGACTTCTGAAATTGGCATTTTAGCATCACACATTAAATTAATGTTAGTTGATTATAATTATCTGTACTTTGAACTGGATTAAAGGTCAAAAACCTATAAGCAAGAAAAACTTATTTAATCAATTATATATGTTTAATTTAAAATGTAGATACATACTAGTAATACCCACAGACCCAAATACAATGTTTAAACACACAGATCCACAATTCATGTTAAGGCAGATTTAACCAACCTGGTCTGTCTATAAATTGAACAAGCAAAGGTCTCCCCCAGTACAATACAGCGTATTATAAAGACACCAGGCCTCAGAATCAGAAAAGCAAAGAAAAATGCCTACGCCCATCATCTCCTAGCATGTTACACTAGATATGAAAGCCACAGCTTCCTTCACTGTAATAGCAGTTTGAAAGTACTTACCTCACAAAATTGTTAGAAAAATTATGTGAGATAATGTGTGAACAGTGCTTATTAGCACAGTGTCTGGGATATACTAAGTACAATATATTACTATTGTTAAAGGTTTAAAAAGGAAGTTAATAGCCATCATTTGTTCGAAGCTTAAAATAATGTATCTCAGTGATTAATTTAAAAGGTGAAAAAATTAATACAAGTAATTATTTGTATTTGTATAACTCATTTAACTTTTTAATGATCACAAGAAAAAAGAGCCATTATAAATAATCCAAGTATGCTTGGGTTTTCATCTATTCCCAAAAGTGGGTTATGCCTTGATTAGCTCTTTTAGAAACAAGAAACATTTTGATAAATCTTGTTCTCCTTAAAATAAGCAAACAAACAAAAAACTCCAAAATGCAAATAGAACTGAATAAACTTCCAGTTTATCATATGCATTAACTACTCTTCCCTCTCAAAGACATTAAAATAAAGCGAATTACTGTTTGCGGATATTAAGGCAACCAGAAAATGGGAAAGAAGATGTTTAAACCACAAAATTTTAGAAGCTAGAAAACTGATGGGCCAGAGTTATCAGATATAAGACACCAAAATGCTACTGCTAAGTGATTGGTAGAGGGTAGAACAATATACACTATAGAACCTCTAAAAGATGATATATTAGTGGCCACTTGTACTGCTGGAAGTGAGGATAAAGTGGAATTAAAATCAGGAGTGGGAAGGGCAGCTGGGTGACTCAGTTAAGCATCCGACTTCAGCTCAGGTCATGATCTTATAGTTCGCGGGTTCGAGCCCCACCGCAGATTCTGTGCTGACAGCTCAGAGCCTGGGGCCTGCTTCAGATTCTGTGTTTCCCTCTCTCTCTGCCCCTCCTTCACTCACACTCTGTCTCTCTGTCTCTCTCTAAAAAATAAATAAACATTAAAAAAATTAAGAGGAGTAGTTGAAAGTATGTTTCAAAATCAGACAAAATGAGATACCACTTCCAAGAGTGGTATAATAAGAAAGTCAGATAATAACAAGTGTTGTCTAGGTTGTGGAGAATTGAAGCACTCATACATTGTTGGTGGTAATATAAATGGTGCAGCTACTTTGGAAAACAGACCAACAGTTCTTCAAAAGGTTAAACACAGAGTTACCAGCAATTCTACTCCTAGGCATATACCCAAGAGAAATAAAAACATGGCCATACAAAAGCCTGTACACAATTATTCATAGAAGTATTATTTATAATAGCCCCAAAGTAGAAACAACCCCAAACCATCAATTGACAAATGAATAAATAAAATATGGTATACCCACATGATGGGATATAATTTGGTCAAAAAAAAAGGGGGGGGGGGGATGATACATGCTACAACATGGATGGATCTTGAAAACATTACAGAAAGTGAAAGAATCCAGTCAGAAAAGACCACATATTCTAAGAATTCATTTACATGAAATGTCCCAAGTTGGCAAATCCATAGACACACAAAGTAGATTAGTGGTTGCTCAGGACTAGGGTCAAGGGCAGTGGAGGATGATAGGAAGGGTGGCAGGTGACAGCTAGGGACTCAGGGCTTCTTCATGAGGTGATCAGAATGTTCTAAAATTGATGTGGTGTGAGTTGCACAACTCTGAATATATTGAAAACATTGAATTATGTACTTTAGAGGGTGAATTGTATGACATGTGGATTATATCCCAGTAAAACTATTCCAATAAAAATACAACAGGAAGACCCTCAAGGCATTTTTCTTGCGCTGCACATAGTGGAGCAACCATACATTTTCTACCAGATAGAACACTGGTGTGGAGGCGGAGAGTCCTTTTCCCTGAAGGAAGTAGAAGATAGAGGTTCTTTGGACCATACAGTTATAGGCAGTAAGAATAGGTTGAAGTTCTGAACTGAATTTAAGCCTTGGGCTTTCTCCCCACTTTCACTTGCAGAAAGCTGGCTAAAGGATCAGCAGATCTCTGGGTGTTCTGACCAGGCTAGTGAATAAGCCTGAAAATGTTATTTCTCCAACAGATAGGTCAGTGGGGCACCTCCAACAAAACCAACCCATTAGTTTTGCTACAGAGAAGCTCATACTCAATAAACTGACCTCATGCTCAGAGCTTCCAGTCAGCTTTTTGATCCTCTGTTCTTAAACAAACAGCCCAAAAATTAACAACTCGGGAAACAACAGATGTTGGTGAGGATGCACAGAAAGGGGAACCCTCTTGCAATGTTGGTGGGAATGCAAACTGGTGCAGCCATTCTGGAAAACAGTGTAGAGGTTTCTCAAAAAGTTAAAAATAAAACTACCCTAGGACCCAGCAATTGTTCTACTAGGTCTTTATCCAAACTATACAAAAATACTTATTGGAAGGGGCTCATGCACCCCAATGTTTATAGCAGCACTATCAACAATAACCAAATCATGGAAAGAGCCCAAGTGTTCATCAACTGATGAATCGATAAAGATGTGGGGTGTGTATACACACACACACACATGCACACAATGGAATATTAGCCATCAGAGAATTTAATGCATGCAAATTAAAAAAAATATTTAGAAGGCTAAGGGATCTCAGGATGTAGTACAAAATGTGACAAAAGTGTCTATCTGCCTTACAAATGTATGAAACAACCCTTCAGGGGTGAGGAAAAAGAAGAAATTGCCTTACGTTTTTTATCCCAGTATCCTAAGCATTTGATTATAGAATTCTATCATGTTAGCAAAGATAGAAAACTTTTTCAAGTGACTACTCCAAATGGGTACTGAAATACTCTAATAAAGAGGACAGGTCTAGTTACAATGTTTCTTGTGACAAAGAAATAAACCTACTTTCTTTCTTTTCTTTTCTTTTTTTTTTTTTAAATGTTTATTTTGAGAGAGAGGCAGAGAGAGAGAGAGAGAGAGAGCAGGGGAGGAGCAGAGAGAGAGGGAGACACAGAATCCGAAGCAGGCTCCAGGCTCTGAGCTGTCAGCACAGAGCCTGACGTAGGGCTCAAACCCATGAACTGTGTGATCATGACCTGAGCTGAAGTTGGATGCTTAACCGACTGAGCCACCCACGTGCCCCAAAACCTGCTTTCTTGATAGGGTATCATTAATTTTTGAGAATAAGTAAAGCTGTCCTTTTTAATTTTCAGAAAGTATCTGTTTACAAAAGAAAGAAAAACAGATATTTATGCAGTAACACAGGCCAGGCACTTTACATAAACATTAACATTTAATTTTCCAAAACCTTGAAAGATAGGAATTTTCATTTCCATTTTACAAAAAAAGAAAAGCAACAACAAAAAAAAAACCCAAAAAACAAAAAAACATTACATAAAGTCCTAGATCACAGAGTATGTGGTAGATTTTTGATGAGTATTTAAAGAAGGTAAGTAAGAGGATGAATAATTTAAGCATATCGTGTATGTAAAACGAATAGTGTATTATTATACATTGCTAAGGGTGGAAACACATAATGGGCTTAAGTACTGTTTAATTAGAAAGTTCAATTATTATTCAATATTTACTGAAATTTTCAGGAAAAAAGATGTTTCAGAAAGGGATGCCAAATTAAAGAAGACACTTGTTAGGATGAGTACTGGGTGTTATACATAGGGGGTGGATCACTGTTATCTACTCCTGAAATCATTATTGCACTATATGCTAACTAACTTGGATATAAATTTAAAATTTTTTTAAAAAAAGGAAATGGATGCTTCAGTAAGAGAATGAGAATTGAGTTGGGCTTTGAAGTGTGGTTAGAGTGCAAATGGATGAAGGGAGAAAGACATCTCAGGTGGCTAGAGGCGGTCACTCAGGCAGGCAAGAACATGGTTGTGTAGAGTCAACTGGATTGAATCACTTTTCTGGGAGTCTCCAACTGTAATTTTTTAACTGCAATATAACTGCAATCTGAAGTCTATATCTACTAATTCTATGGCTCTCTTAAAGCTAATAGTTCATTTTCTTCAATAGGAGATGGAAATATGGAAACATCATCAAATCACTAAGTCAAAGAATGTAAGAATGAGGAGTCTTTGATGCAGATGAGTTGTTAAAATTTCCCAGGACAACATACATGGGAAGTGGCAGAGTTGGGATATGAACAGACATCTCTGGTTTCTGAGTCTATCATCTTTCTACCTACATGGTTTGATTCCTCATTTACAAACAAGGAACTCTGGTCTGGAGAAGTCATATTACATAGTATTTATTAAAGAGTAAATTTGGGGTGCCTGGGTGGCTCAGTCGGTTAAGCGTCCAGCTTTGGCTCAGGTCATGATCTCACGCTCTGTGAGTTCCAGCCCCGTGTTGGGCTCTGTGCTGACAGCTCAGAGCCTGGAGCCTGATTCGGATTCTGTGTCTCCCTCTCTCTCTGGCCCTCCCCCGTTCATGCTCTGTCTCTCTCTGTCTCAAAAATAAATAAACGTTAAAAAAATTTTTTTTAAAGAGTAAATTCAGTGGGGTTTTCCTGTTGTGATTTCTCTAAAAATGAATATAGAAGAATAGAATACAAAATATAAATAGAACACAGCTAACAAGCTCAGTCATTTAGAAAAGGAGTCAATAGCAAAAGGGAGACTAGGGAGAAAGATGGTTTTGTCTGTTTTGTGTTGAATTTGAGTTGCTGCTAGATAAGCTTTGGATTTCCAGGGCACCCTTGTCAAAAAATTCTCCAAATTATGGTAAGAACCACTTGGGAGTTTCAGCAGCTCTTGTACAACTGTTTGAGTATATGTTCATTTATTCTAATTCCAAAGCTTCTTTTTTTCTTCCAGTTATGCAACCAAGTTGTGAAATCATCCCTTTGACAGTTAGGTATGAGGTGTGTGCATTTCTTCGGCTTAATAGCTTAAACTGCCCTCTATCATCGCTCTCTTTGAAGATTTAGACTTAAAAGAAAAGATACAGTACTTCTTGGTCACTCCCACACTGGAGATATGCCTGGTCCATACCTTCACCCCCTTCTCTTCAGTTCTGTGAAAACCTGATAAAGACCAGGCCTAGAGCTTGTCCAAACCTAGAGCTGTTCCTGTAAAAGAATGTTATATATCCTACCTGACTTTTTCTAGGAGTTGAGGAAGAAATTATCTTTTTGGAACATATTACCCACTTAATTTGAGTTAAAATTATATTAAAAAAAACAATTGAGACTGTTTCAGCTTTTTAAAAATGACAAATTTTTCAGTAAAAAAAATACATATTTTTTTTCAGAATGCTGTTATCTAAAGCATAGTAATTGTGATTCAAGAAGAAAATGAAACTTTAATATGGTATTCCCATTACCTAAGTTTCTCAATATTCTCTTGTTTAATGAAACATATTTGTAGGGGAATTTGATTTATTCTAGAAATAATGTAAAATTTTATATCTACTTTGTCTCAAATGTCATCTTTGTGGTTTTTTTTTTTTTTTTTTTTTTTTTTTTTAATTAGCTCACTTGGCCATGAATTAATCAGACTCTTTTCTGGTTCTTCTGCAGGAGAAAGGTCATACAGTTATAAGCTTTTTACCATTACGAACAGTTTCTTTGTAGCCAATTTTCATCTTTCTATCATATTTTTGAAGTAAATGTACAAATTAAGTATGTCAATCTTTCTTACTGGTTTTATATCTACCTTGCACAAAACTCATATTTCTTAACAGAAATTACTAATGAAGAAATATTTAAAATGCATACTCGTCTCTGTTTAGTATTCTTCCTATTAACAGAAAAAGCCTGATAACTTTGTTTTATGAAGATTTTTTTTCATTCCAACTTGTAAATCATGTATTTTATTCTGCTCCCTACAAAGATGCACTGTAAACTTAGTGAAATGAGCAATTAAGTCTGCTAAGACTTCACTTGCACTTGCTGAAGGACTTGATAACATGTCTGTACTTTCATAAGACAGCCTTTGTTCATGGAATTCTCTCCCCTTCCTCCACTCCTTACTACAGCAAATTAGTGAAAAATGTTTAAGTGGTAAAAATCAGTATGCTGCACACTATAAAACTTTTAGCCAAAAGAGTAAGAAGCCAATGAACTTGCAACAAAAGTGTGTAACAGCCATATGATTGTGTATTACCAGGTTCTCAGACATCCTGTTTTAGAACAGCACACTTCTAGAGGGGAAAGTCACCTATTGATGAAAGTAAACTTGGGAGAGGTTTCTATTTCAGTATCCTTTCTTTTTAAAGTCTCCTGCCCTTCCCCCCAGCCCCTACTCAACTTCACTTCCCAATTACAGTAATTAAAAAGGAGGACATATCCCAATGGAATGCATCTTTGTTTGAAACTTCCTTACCAGAAGTTTATTCTTTTTTTTTTTTTTTCAAGATTTCCTATTTATCGCTACATAACTGTTATGTACAAGTGACATTTTTGGTGAAAGTGACATAAAATTTTCTTACATTTCTTGCTTCTAGTGGAAAAGATGTATCAAACATCTATTAAAATTAAAAGTGTACATTCCCTACTCCTGTGAATCTATCACAAAGAAATAAACAAATCAGTAGATAAAGACATATAAGGATGTTTATTGTAGCCTAATTTGTAGTGCCAAAAAATGGAAACAAAAGGAATGCTCAATAATTGAGGAAATGCTACATAGATAATGTTACACCTAAATTATGGAATATTGTGCTATTATACTCAAATGAATTGAAGATCTTTCCTCTGGGTATTGTTGGGTGAGAAAAGTAACACGCTTGAGAATATGGTCCCATTTTTTAAGTAGATGATCAAAATAACCCCGTATTTTTATATGTATATAAATATATTACGAATAAGTCTCCATGGAATTATAAATGAAGAGTGGAGCGCCTGGCTGGTTCTCTTGGTCGAGTGTCCAACTCTTGATTTCAGCTCAGGTCATCATCCAAGGGTTGTGGGACTGAGCCCCATGTTGGGCATTGCAGTTTGTGGAGCCTGTTGAAGATTCTCTCTCTCTCTCCCTCTGCCCCTGTCCCCCACTGGTGCTCTCTCTCTCTCTTTCTATCTCTCTAAAGTAAAAAACAAACCAACAAAATAAATTAGAAAGTGGATGGATACATATTAGGCCATTAACATGGGTTATCAAGGAAATGGGGTATAAAAGAAACCAAAGTGGGAGAAGAGATATGAGATTTTTAAAAATAGTCACTACTAAAGATGTAGGTGTTCATATTTATGCATTATCCAAAATTATATATATATATATATATATATATATATATATATATATATGTACTAATAAATAAATTAATACTTTTTATAAATAAAAGGCTTAGGCAGTAATACTTGAAATTTGCAGAAATGTATAATAATTCATCAGTGGAAACCAAAAGTAAAAATAGGAAGTAAATCATGTGGCAATTTGTTCTCATCGTAAAAAGTATTCTTTAGTACACTATAACCATACTGTAATCTTAAATGCCATTAAAACTTAAAATCTCTGTATTTCCATTATAGAATATCTGGGAATATATAATAACATCCGTTTGATAATATTAACTGCTAGCATTTATTGAACACTTTGGCAGCAGGCACTGTGCAGATGCTTTACCTTATTAGTTCATTTCATCTATATGCTATGAGGAAGACATTACATTCCTTATTTTGTAGCTGCTGAAATTGCGAATTAGAGCAACTGGCTGGTAGTCCAGGGTTACCCAGCTAACAAGGGGCAGGCAGGATTAAAACTCAGACTTGTCTGACTCCAGAACCCATACTTTTAACCAGTATTCTGTATTATTAGTTCCCCCATTGTTCTGAAACCAGATTTCCTCTGTATCGTAACCCTTTCTTCTCCTGGAAATGTTGTCATAGTGATATCCCAATCTTCTTAGCCGATGTAAGTTTGGTTGTGGGGCTTCTTTGATATGTGGTATATCTAGAAAGAAGAAAAGTACATCAAGAAAAATGCTATGATGAGTGCTGCTCATCTAGTTTTGCTGACTGTCCAACCTTTTTTTTTTGAACATCCAACAGTAGGCTTAAGTTTCTCAATCACGATTTTATGGCAATGATAAAAATAATCATTAATTTATTTAAAAATACCTGTTGAGTACCTACCAGGTACTTACCTCCCAAGCATTACTCTAGGCAGTGTTCTTGCTATTCAAACAGAGCTTTAAGACAAGTCTCCTAACCACACTTTAATGAAACTACCGTTCCTAAAATACTCTCATACAAAGATTCTGGAGTCAACTCGAGACTCAATAGTCGTGGGTTATTCTGGGATGTTGGCCAGAACATGGCATTAAGGCTAGAGGTGGATCATAGGCACAGAGGCTGTAAAGTGATTATCCCACAAAATTTGAGAAAACTGGTATGGAACAGATGAAATGCCAGGTCTTAAGAAACCCCCGCAGGTTTTACTTGAATACCTCAGGAAAAATATCTTACAGTAGTAAAGGATACATGAACTTGGCAGTTGGGTTTACACAGAGACAGTTGGTTAACCTTTCCAAAAACTTTTCCAAAATCAGCCAGTATTTGCTTTTACCAAGAAAAGTTACCATTGTATGAAACTGCATTGTTTATTTATTGTCTGTATCCTCCATTAGAATGTAGGCTCCAACTGGGCAAGAATTTTGTTGGTGTTGGCCCCTCTTTTATTCAGTATGTATTAGATGAATCAATTTGATAAATGGAAATAGGTAGCCTTACTTGCTGGTATAGATGCCTTTATATGTGTAGGTATGGTTTGCTGTCCCCATGATGGACTTCACATCGTTAGTAGGTTCCTGTTGTTGGCAATGAAATTATGATAAATAAATGGGAGGACAGAAACTGTAGCTGATCAAAATTAAATGCAAATGTTGCATGTATCGCTGCTATAATAAATTACCACAAACTTTGTGGCTTAAAGCAACACAAATATATTCTTTTTACAGTTCTGTAAGTCACAAGTCTGAGAGGTGTGAGGCTAAAATCTTTGTGAAGGCTCTAGAGGAGATTCTGTTTCCTTTCCTTACCCAGCTTTTAGAAGCTCCCTGCATTTCTTGGCTCATAGCCCTTCTTCCATCTTCAAATTACATCATTCCAACATTTGCTTCTATTCCTCACATTTTCTCTGATTTTGACCTTCTAGCTTCCTTTTCAAAGGGATGTTTGTGGTTACATTGGGCACACCCAGATAATCCAGAATAATCTTCCCATCTCAAGATCCTTAATCACAATTGCAACGTCTCTTTTGCCATATAAGGTAACATATTCACAGGTTGTGGGGAGTAGTAGGATGTGAACATCTTTGGGAGGCAATATTTGGTGTACCACAGCTATTTAGAAATCTTACTTGCATTGAAATTTTTACTCTGCTCATTCACTATGTTGTTACTTCAATGTAAAAAAAAAAAAAAATTGAAAAATTTAGAGGCACACAGCAGAGTTTTACCCTGAATTGACAAAATTGCAAACCTCTTTTTATCTCAAAGAAGAAGCCCTCATCATTTTTTATAACAGACGGGAGCAGGGGGAGCACTACTTCTTGTGTCAATTATTTCAAAAAATTGTAATGCATTATAAACAATGGCTTTCAAGTAGTAAGACTGACCTCACCTCACTTCCATTCCTCACCTTCCAAACACCAAAATCGGCTTTTCAGTTACAGTCAAAAGTGTAATGAGTTTCGTGGTAGCAAACTTGGTAGGGCAGGCTTTTAGCCCAAGGATGTTGTCTTTATTCTAAACATTTTTATAGCTTCTTTTTTGGAATTGTCTTTAGAGACAGTTTACCAGACACACAGGAAAACACGGCTCGTTATTTTAAGGTCACAAGGTACTCTGCCTACTCTGTCTTCTTCCCTTCCCCATTGTTTTACTCTACTTGCCTTCATCCCCACTCCTTCCTCTGCAGATACTAGTGCCAGAGATCTGTGAGGTTGAGAGGAAGGCCTGGGGAGAGGGAGTGTGGCTGAAAAGGGGGCAGGGAGAGTTTCATACAGAGCTCGAGAGGTAGCAAACTGCAATTTAAGTTTATTTGTGTGACCCAGCCTGTTTTAAACATTGCTAAATAACAATATTTGATAATCCACTGGGTCAAAATTCATGTTGTTAAAATACATCCCTGTTGAGAAATGTCTGTAGCTTCATCTAAACTTCTATGAGTTCCCAATGTAAGTATTATTTTATTTTATTTTATTTTTTTTAATTTTTTTATTTTTTGGACAGAGAGAGACAGAGCATGAACGGGGGAGGGGCAGAGAGAGAGGGAGACACAGAATCGGAAACAGGCTCCAGGCTCCGAGCCATCAGCCCAGAGCCTGACGCGGGGCTCGAACTCACGGACCGCGAGATCGTGACCTGGCTGAAGTCGGACGCTTAACCGACTGTGCCACCCAGGCGCCCCGTGTATTATTTTAAATTAAAAGGTATACTTGGCCAAATAGACTTTTCAATATCCTTTTGTTTGACAAGGGACGTGGGAGCACAGGAGGGGAGACTAGAAGAAAACTCTTTCCTATACTGATTTTCTTCCAAAGGAGGTCTCAGTTTACAGGCTTTTTTAGAATAGCTCTATAATTCAAAGCTTTTCAATGCAGGCAATTAAAATTTACTATTTAGATACATAGATAAATGAAGAAAATATAATCAATAATGGCATCATATAAAATGATATATTCTGTAATTATATATAAATATTAATAATATATATTAATTAGTAATATATACGATACAGGCTATACCATGTTTTTGAATATTGGTGTTATTAAATGTAAGCACAATTCACAAACCCTCTTATATTTTCAATTCCTGAAGTTAAGAAGATGCAGCCAATCAGATTCTTTTAGAGCTCCCATTCAGAACAAAATCTCTAAAATATTCCTAGCTACCACATATATTTCTTTCTTCTACCAATTAAGATTACTTTTCAAAGAAAATAGGTTTGTAAAAGTAATTTAAGACTAATCAAAAAGAACACAGAAAGTCCTACTTTAGATTATAATCTCACATAGGAAAGGGTTTTTTTTTCCTTATGAAACCATTTTCCTTTATTTAGCAAAACTGCTATTTGACTTTCTCCCATGACTCATCCTCTTGCTACAATCAGAATAAAAGTTCTAAATTCTAAATCTATTTATAGATTTATAGATTTTATTAAATTTATTATTATTAAATTATGTTTTAATATTTTTAAATTTTTATTTAATTTTAATTTTTTAAAATTATTTTAAAATAATTTTTACTATTAAATTATTTATAGATTTTATTAAATCTGTCCAATTTGTAGCCACTATGAATGTCGCTATTAAGCACTTGAAACATGGCCAATCTGAATTGAGACCAACTGTAAGTGTAAACTACACCATAAAATCTCAAAGATTTAGAACAAAAAAAAGAACATAATGTATATCAATAATTGTTTTGTTAACTACATGTTGACATTGTATTTTGAATATACTGAGGTAAATATTTTGAGATAAATATATTATTTAAATGAATTTCACCTGTTTCTTTTTCCTTTTTAAATGTAGGTACAAAAAAATTAAAATTTTACGTATCTGGCTTACATTTGTACCTCACATTATATTTCTATTGGACAGTGCTCTTCTAAATCAGCAGCACAGTATTTCCTCCTACAAGCTCAAAGAGCTTCATTTCTGAATGTGTGAATGAGTTATAGTATGTTTTAATTCAAATATCTTCAATATTTTAATTCAAAATATCTTTAAAGCATTAAATTAATCACTAGCTCTCTCTCAAGAAGTAGACAGTTATGTCCCCCATTTTCCAATTGCAATTCCACAGGCATTAAAATGACTGACATGACATTAAAGTGTACAAGGTGTACAGGGGCTGTAAGTCTGTACCCAGACTGTAAGTTACAGTGCCTTCACATTTACTTTTCTCTGCATACATTCTTAGAGAAGAAACAATCTGGCCATAAAAAAAAAAAAAAAAAAAAAAAAAAAAAAATCCTGCCTAGAAATAACCAAATCATCGACCCTTGAAAAATGGCTAGGGAGCAAATGGGAGCTTAAATGATGAACTTCAACAGATGTTGCCTCAAACACAGTAAGAGACAAGGGAAAACGGAATCAACTGCTGCAGTTGTTGAAAGTATTATAATAGAAGAGCTATCAAAGTTCTCACCCAGTCCAATAACCCACAAAAAATAACTCTTTCTGAATTGTATTTATAGAAGGGCAAGTTATTTTATACTTGTTTTTTCCCCCAGCAAGTGCAATCACCACTCTATCTACTTATCTACCTACCTATCTTTCTATCATCTATCATCTATCTAAACATTCCCAGAGGAACAGAAACCTGGCCTATCTTTGAATAAGTTTCAAAAAGTTCCCTTTGAATTACACTAGTGGTGCTAGGGAAGAAAAATGGAGTTTTAGACATTTCTGTTTCTCAGCAGAACGCAAGAGAATGTTCAAAGTGCTCTTGACTAACTGTATCCCACAACTTCTATGCCCCTTCCTTTTTTAAACAAACAAAAAAATGAGTAATTTTATGAAAAGTCTCTTCCACATTAACCAAAGTCTAGATTTATGATTTATTTGTGGTTCCCTTAACTTTCCTCAGTGTTTTTTTTTAATGAGATGTAATGTACATATCATAAAATCCATTTAAAGTGTATAATTAAATTTTTTAAATATTCAGAGTTGTACAAATATCACTTCAATTTTAGAACATTTTCATCACACCCAAATAAACAATGCACCTTTATTATCACCCCATTCAACTCTCTCTTCTCATCTTTAGGCAACCACTAATCTACTTTCTGTCTCTAATAATTTGTCTATTCTGGATATTTCTTATAAATAGAATCACACTTTTGTAGCCTTTTATGACCAGATGAGGACAAGATGTTCAAGTGACCCTGGTACTTGACAATTACACAATTAGCATTCAGGAAATGTTTAATAATGGAGTTTTTGTTGTTTATATTTTTGTTTATATTTCTGCTATTGTGGCTTTTCATACCTTTAGATGAGGCTTAAACTGAATTCATATAAGCTGTTACTAAAAATTATCTACATCTTTAGACACTTTCCGATTCCCCTTAAGAAGTCTATGGAAAATAAGTAGTCATGATCCAGTTTTCATTATATATTTATCCTAACCACAAAATCACTACCACAGCATCAAATTTGCCTAACACATAGGGATCTCTGAGATGATTCCAATAGCCATGGGGGAAGAATTTATTTAATTTGGCAAGCTAGATATCTCTAAGCCTCTTCTAGAAGCAGAAAAGATGAGATGCCTAGGAAAAAGACTGAACAGGGGACAAAAAGGTATAAGAATTAAGTGAAAGTGAGGTCATAAAATGCAAATGAAGAAAAAGTTTCAAGGAAAGAGTGGTTAACAATTTTAAAACCGATATAGAAATTTTACTGGAATACAACCCAAAGGAATCCATTAATTTGGTATTTAAAATATCACTGGTTATGTTAACAAAGCAGCTTCAGTGCAGTTGACAGAGCAGTGTTTAGAAGAGATTGGGGTGTGAAGTAGACCAGTCTTTTACGGACATTGAATGTGAAAGTAATGGGAAGAAGATGAATGTGTTTCTAAATTGAGAGGATGAAAATCAAAGGAGGAAAGGCTAAAGCCACAGGAGAAAGGGGATGGTAGAGAATTAAGAAAGATTCATAAGGAACCTGCAGTGGATATGTAAGCACCAGGGGAGGAATTAGCATTAGAAAGGGACCTTCTTTTAGAAGGATGTAGAAACTAGGCTTCTAAGACATTTTCTTCTGAGATGGGACATTTAACTCTTCTGAGAGGGAAGAATGGGTACTAATGAAAATGTTTGTATGCAGGCAGTGGGGATGGTAACAAGTTAAAGAAATGTAGTAACTACTGCTTTATTTATTTGGCACCTTATACATTAAAACAATTTCACATGCCTCATATGCATAGGAATCTTACAATAACCCTGCGAATAGGCTCAGGAAAACTGACTGAGCTGCCCAAAGGCCTTCAGCTGGTGTGCTGCATAGGAAGAACTTTTTCAAAATCAAAGGTCCCATGCCCTTTCAGGTATGTTTCAATAATTATGTCCAAGCAGAGGAGGTGGTGAAGGGATGATCCATGGGAAGTATGTGACTAGCTTGGGTATGATGAAGAGATGTATCTCTTCCAGTAAGTGAGGGAAATCTTTGCAGTGAATAGATTTACATAACTCCTTCAATGAAGAAAAGTTAAAGAAATGTCTAACCACATTTGTGTGGTGGGTGCTTTTATCACAATGAATGAAATAAAAATAAAGTCAGATTATTATAAGACATGCCAAAGGGTCTAATTCATGTGGCAGGTGAAATCCCAAGGACTTTTCCTTATAAGCATATAATGTGTTAGTGTTAAGTTTCAGCTCACCATCAATGTCCTTTTTGTTTACATTAGAATTGTGATCACACAATGTGAAAGCAGTAACTTGGTATGGAATTTCAGACAATCAAACTGATATAAACTCTTAAAAGTTCTTTTCATCAGATCATACTCTGATTCCTGGGAAGATAATTAAGCAAATATGGCATCAATAACTACCATGTTTGTTGAGGTTATTGTTGAGAGAGGGGAAAGGCAGTACACAGGGAGGTCATGAAGTATTTTAAGAATCAAAAGTCTGACAAATCATAGTACTGTATTTGGTAAGGAAATCCAATCTATGCTTAATGAAAAGATAGAATCTTAGAATGTTTATTTCATGGGAGCCTTTTTTTTTTTTGGCTGAGGTGGGGGCACCTTAAAGATAATATAATGATGACTGGTCTTGTAAGAAGAGGTTTGCTTATCTCTTATTACCTGACACTTCTTCCAATTAGTTCTCACCTTTTTTTTTTTTCCCAAGAAGATTTCTGCACTCATTATTTTGGTATCTGTGCTATGTTCTCACCTTTTTTTAAGTTTATTTATTTTGAGAGAAAGTGCGGGTAGGTGTGTTTGTGCATGAGTGGGGGAGGGGCAGAGAGAGGGACAGAGAGAATGCTAAGCTGGCTCCACACTGTCAGCACAGAGCCTGTTGTGGGGCTCAAACCTATGATCTGTGAGATCATGACTGGAGCCGAAATCAAGCATCGGACACTTAACCCACAGAGCCATCCAGGCAATTAAGCGTCTCTTAGGGTCTCTTATGAATACCTCTTATGGTCTAAGCAGCTACCTCAAGTGTGCTCTTGGGAAAGGAAACAAGGCAACAGTGTTACCAGCCCCTCTTTTCTGACTGATATTTCTGGCAGGAAAAGGAACTGAGCCAGGAACAGCTTCAAAGGTAGAGGAGCCCAGGAGGGTAGGGTCAATGGGCAGTAAACATCCATTTGGCCTTCTGAGAACCATGAGCAAGGGACATTATAAAGGCAAGGGTTCCAGTACATTGCAGGGATGCAGGCTTCATCCATCCATCTACTGTTTAGCACTTTTGTTATTTCCTCCCAAGGGATGCTTGCTTTTCTCTGTAGGCTACATGGGAAGTTAGAGAAGCTGGAAAAGCAATTTTCTTTTCCTCTCCTTCTTAACCATTTCCCCTAATCCTGAGACACAGGTCCCTGCTTTGTCCTTGGCAGAGGGGATGGGGTGTGGCTGGTCAATCTCTAAGGCAGCCCTCCCCATCTCCAGTAAACTAAGGGAAAGTTCACGTTAACAAGAAGCAAATTAAAGATAGAAAGAGACTTTTAAAAATGAACTATAGTTTCCTTTGATAAAAAAAAAAAAAATTCAGGTTGAACTTATGGGTTGTATCAAATATTTTCACTTTCACGTCAGTCTGGACTTCCTCTACTAGGGTGAACTTATCTGTTGAAAATGAAAACACAGAAAAGGAGATAATATTTCAGTTGGTTAGTAGTAGTTCTTTCTTGACCTTGTGTCAAGTATAGTTTTAACAGATTTAAGTTGGTCTTTCTTCCACGGTATTACCATGTTGTTATCACAGTAAGAATACTATTTTACAGAAAGATGTGGAAATAAAACAAAAGTTAATTTTGAAAAATCTCATTTAGTTTTTATAGTTCTCTTGTGACTTACCTAGTGTGTCTAAACCTCTTTTAGGTAGCAGACCACAGAATTCTTCAGGATCATGCTTCCTCCAAACTCTCTTGTACACTGGACTCTTCAATGGATGTTATTATTTCCTCCTCTAACTCAGCTTGTCCTTATGTGCAATCGCTCGGACTTGTAGGAAGACACAGAAAACGACCCAACAGAACACCCCCCGATTGTTATCGAGTAGGTTATTTCTACACAGATTGTTCCGATTCCCCTTAAGGTTATACAGTCAGGTTTTCAGAGCAGCAATTCATGATGATATATTATGAAAGAAGACACTGAGGCAGCAAAGTATAATCTAGTATCTTCTAAAAAGAAAGCATCAAGCATTAAACTTTTTTATTATAAAGTTATAATAAATACTTTTAAAATAGAATTTTAAAAATCAGTTTTTTAATATTAAAAATATTCTGCATATTAATTAAAACACAATAAAGTTTCTAATTATAGTAATGGAGGCAGTTTAGTTTATTTTAAAAAACTAAATCAAATGAGGTAGTGCACTGTCAACCTGGATAACACCTGTGTTGGTGACAGTGCAGGGAAACAAGCACTCTTGCACACTGCTAATAGCATGCCACCTTCTAAAAGCTAGTTTTGTCAAAAGCCTTGGATTCCACCTACTCTTCAACCCAATCTTAGGAGTTAAGCACTATTCATTTTACAGGTGAAGAAACTGAAATTCAGAGACTAAATAACTTCCCAAGGTCATATAACAAGTTAGTAGGAGAGTTGTGATTCCAATTCAGTTACCCAATCCAAAACTTATGCTTAACTCCTACACCACAAACCTCATTCAATAATATGGGATTTGTTTTTAGAAAATACTTGTGTAACAGAATAATATGCATCAAACTTAACATGTTGCAAAAAATATATGACATGGACAAATGTTTACAAAATTATAAATAGCAAACATTTAAGAACAATCTGACATTACATGAAAACTTTACGTTAAAAATTGTCTTTTAAGGCTCCTGGCCTGGCTTAGTCAGTGAAACATGTGACTCTTGATCTTGGGGTCATCAGTTTGAGCCCCTTGTCGGGCATAGAGCTTACTTAAAAAAAAAAATTATCTTTTTAAGGATTTTCAGGGGTGTCTGGGTGGCTTAGTCGGTTAAGTGTTAGACTTTGGCTCAGGTCATGATCTCACTGTTTGTAAATTCAAATCCTGTGTCTGACTCTGTGCTGAAGCTCAGAGCCTGGAGCCTGCTTCAGAATCTGTTGCCTGCTCTCTGTGCCCCTCCCCCACTCATGCACACACACTCACTCTCAAAAATAAACATTAAAAAAAAAGATTTTCAATATCAGTTCTCAAACCATGAATCTGTAATTCAAAGACATAACCTACTTTTATGTAGAAAAGTGCATGAAAATGAAAGATTACAATAGTAAAATAGATGACTATTCTCTAGTGATCCATCTAAATGTTCTAATTTACTGGTAAGGAGACAGCAAGAATCCCAGGAGCTTCTACTAACTGGTCTTTTATTTCTAGTGCGAATGGCATTACTCCATGTTCTAATCCTCTAACCTTGCACTGAATTTTACACTTAAACATTAGATCAGAATGTGGTCCAAATCAAGGACTCTCCACTTAGCGAAAGAATATCAAGAACTCATGTTTATTTATTGATAAAGGATAAGGATGAGAAAAACAAAGACTTGCTAACTTTCCCATGTTGATTTTCATTAGTAAAACTACTCAGCATGTTTGTTCAGTCCGCAGCTTCTTTCCATATGACTTACAAGGTGTTGTTTTAACAGGAATGGAACTCACTGAGCAAATGTGACTGACTGAGGAAGAACCGGTTCATGCAGATAGTAGCCTCTAAAGCTATCCTAGCAGAGAAATATTCTTGTTGGATTTGTTGAAAAGCTCTGAGAGGAAGGAAGAGACATTACTGAGAATTTCCCTCAGATAACACGTTTTAAAGAAATCCTGCTCAATTATGTTCCACAAATATCATATATGAGTAATTTAGAACGAAGGTTGGAAACCTTGCTTTTTTCAAGAAGTTTTTTTTTTTTTTTTTTCTGCCAAGCTTCTCATTGTTATAATGCAAATGCATATAGGACAATCTTCCTCCTACCTTCTTTCTGGGTGAAGACTGGGTCATATCTAGTTTAGTGACTGCCGAGTTGTCTTATTATCACATCTCCTTTCCACAAGTTAAAATACTAACTGCATACAGAACTTTATTTGAATTTTTGTTGCATTTCTAAATATTCTATGTACATGATAGATGATTCTGAACCAAAATTTTTAGACCAAAAAGTCCAAGGAAGATGAAAACAACCAGAATCCCACCACTCAGGAAAAAAAAAATTAAATAGAATATATATACTCTTCTCAATCTTACTGCACATTACCATATTAAGGGCTCTGAACAGTCAAGGAGATGGAAGACAATTTACCTTTGTTTCACACCATGTTTTTCAAACTTCTTTGACAATGAATCCTTTGATGGCCAAACACCTATTAATAACCTGAGTTGCTCAGGATCTGAGGAACACATTTTAGGAATTCCACTGTAACGAATGTATTGCCATCCAGGATCTTCAGCCAGATTAGTACTTCAGAGTTAACCAAAATCAACAATGCTCACCCCTCTACCTAATCTCACACAGACTAAAGTTGAAGAATTTATGGTGATATTTTCTTCAAGGAAGTAATATGCATGGGTAAATTGATAGTATGTAAATTATATCTTGGTAAAGCTCCCCCCCCCCCTTTTATAAAGAAACCAATATGCTTGTGTTTCAGGAATACTGAAAAGTGGAGGTATTTGAGGAACATGAAATCAGAGCAAAAGAAGGAAGGTTTTGAGAAATATTTTATACTGGCCAAGATAACTAATTCCTGACCACAAGACAGGATACATTTTTAGTTACTGTAATGTCTCCCAGATTTATACTATACAAATCTACCTCTTCTAGATTTTCTTTTCAAATGTTTGGGCAATGCTTACAAATTAATCTACTTCTAGTCCAAAAGAGTGAATGTATACTCCAGAGTGGCAATGAACAGTAACAGCCATAAGTGCAACATTTCTTTTAAACTTCATGTTTTTCCTAGCATATACATGTTAGAAAATATTTTTAAAATGCAAAGGTTAAAGTTTTTACTTCTGAATCTTTAGGGATAACTGATATACAAAAAATGTGTTAATATATTTACCTGCAACCCTATATTCCCGAAAATACATCAAATATACCCTATTTGAGAAATAAAGCTCAAAGCTAAACATCTCCCTTCTATTCTTACTTTTTCTAGAAGCAAAAATTGACAAGACTGATATATATGCTAAATAAGAATCACATTCCTTGTATCCCCCCCTAGAGATGGTATATTAAAAAAAATGATATCATTTGCTGCCATGGACAGATTATACCAACTAAAATGAATCTCAATGGCCACTTATAGTTTATCTCTAGGTTGTTTGAGACATTTTTATCACCCACATGAACAAATACAAATATCATAAAAAGATACTTTAATGTAAAAACTTTTTATTGAACTATTATACTATTTAAAATACACTCTTCAAAGCAGTCACAAAAATTATAGCACTCAAACATTTTAGGTAAAACTCTTCAAGGGTAAGCTATTTTTTTTCAGTCAGCTTGTCCAAAGTTTAGTATCTAGAGGACACTACTACAGAGACTTGCAGTTGGTTCAGACTCAGTTTCTGCTCATGCTATGTAGAGCGTCCACAAGGTTTTTATTGTACTCTGCAATCTGCTTGGTCACAGTCTTCATAATTGACTGGTAATCACTCTCTTGACTCTTGGTTGCTATAACTAATTACATGAGTTAAGGGAGAACACTGATCAACAAAAATAGTGATCTATTTTGGCTTTGGAAGGAACCAATTCATACTGGTATTTTTCTTATTGAAAACTGAAAACAGCACAGAAAAAGCACAATTAGAATATATAGGAAAAATATAGTAGATTAAGATCATTTAAAACCTAAAAGGCCAAGCAAAACTTGTTTCAAAAAAGTACACCTACAGGGGCACCTGGGTGGCTTGGTCAGTTAAGCATCCGACTTCAGCTCAGGTCATGATCTTGCAGTTCATGAGTTTGAGCCCCACATTGGGCTCTGTGCTGACAGCTCAGAGCCTGGAGCCTGCTTTGGAGTCTGTGTCTCCCTCTCTCTCTCTCTGCCTCTTCCCTGCTCATGTGTGCACACACACTCTCTCTCAAAAATAAACATTAAAAAAAAATATTTAACTCTAAAAAAAAAGTACACTTATACTATAAAAGTTTTTTTATAGTTAATATGTTATGCATCTCAATCTAATTCTGTTCTGAAAACAGCTGAATGTTCAGAAGAACCATGTTCTCTAGAGTACCTCACAATTTCAGAAGTCTTTAGACTTCACTGTATTTCAAAATCGCCTACTTTGTGTTGCATAAAACTAGACGGCTGGACTAAAGTATATTGTGGTGGGAATCTTCTTTTTAAAAAAAAATGTTTATTTATTTTGAGAGAGGGGGAGTGAGAGCACGCAAGGAGGGACAGAGAGAGAGGGAGGGAGGGAAGGAGGGAGAGAGAAAGAGAGAGAGAGAGAGAGAAAGAGAGAGAGAGAGAGAGAGAGAGAGAGAGAGAGAGAGAGAGAGAGAATCCCAAGCAGGCTCCATGCTCAGCCCAGAGCCTGATATGGGGCTTGATCTTGTGATCATAACCCGAGCTGAAACCAAGAGTCAGGCGCTTAATGGACCAAGCCACCCAGGCGCCCCGGGAGACTTCTGCTTTTAAACCAAGTTGCCCTATTGTGGGAACAGAGCTCCTGATGTATTTCATCTGGAGATAAGCTGGGATCCATGCTGCCCTGAGCTAAAGTTCAGCAGTTTCCTAGAGGAGAATCTATACCACCAATGAGTCAGGAGCTATTTTTCCAAGCAGAGATGTCCTTAATGGGTCAAAGAAGGGAACTGAAAATAAGTTTTGGGGAAACGTTTCTTACAACTTCACAACACATGCCCTCAGTAGCTGTTTCCTTCTCCTATATAGTAGCACAAAAAGATAAGTAAGAAGATGGGATATAAGTTCCACCTTAGTAGAAACGTGAGGTTGAATTGGCTGAAACACAAATGAGCTTGAAGGTCAAATTTCTCAGGAGACTATTCGGTTTACCTCCCTCTCCTGCCCGGATATCCAAGGTACAGACATACCCTAATTACTGTAGACTAGAGACTAACTCTTATTTATTTATGACCCACATAGTTTGGCTCAGTGATATTTGATAGATGTATGTTAAATTTCATTTCATTTCAACCTTTAAAGAAATTCCTAGGAAAAAAAATCACTTAGTCAAGTTCATTTGCAGCTTCTTAAAGGATACATTCTTTCATCACAAAATTATTTTGCTCATGGTGTTGCCACTTCCTCTCCAAATTTGTAAGCTAAAAACACAAAATAACAATGTTAAACAGTACCCATATTCAGAACAATTATACACCCTTTTAAGAGGATAAGGAAAAAAACATCCAATTTTAAGTCTTATCAACTCCTTGCATTTTAGTGAGATAAAGCCATGGTACACAAAAAAGAAAATTAGAAAAGATTAAACAACCGTAAATACATTAATAAATACAATGTTGAATTTGACAACAGGTTTTACTCTATATGTTTATTTTAATTGGAAAGCATTTACAATATTTATTATGCCAATGAATGTGCCAACTGAAAGACAATTTATGATTTTTTCCCTTTCCTAAAAGAACTAGAAAGAAAAGAATAGGACATAATGGGAATCTCTCCTTGAAATCTGGAAGTCTAATGCCACAAATGTGATATATATTCTAACACTGTCAAAGGTTCAACTATATAGGAGTAACTTCCTTATTTCCAGGGCTAAATTTCCTGTCTAATTCCACAAGCTGTGATAAGAGCAGAGCTGCAGTGTGAAGATTATAAGAGGGTTGGTAAAAAGCTGGCGCTGTTACAATAATTTCTGCATCAACAGGAAACTAATGTGGATATTATATTGATGGTTGCTTCCTCAGAAGACAATTTTACTGTTATAGAATTAAATTGTTTTTCTGATTTAATTAACCTTGTAACTCTGGGTTATGGTCTTTCTTTTTTAAGATGCACATAGTACTTTTCCTAAGCAAAAGACTGTCTGAAAAATGAAACATTAAAATAACATTGTGCATGGACATTTCTAAGAGGTAATGATCATTTTTAAGAATCTGATAACTGAAGCAGCATTAATATTTCTTTCTACTCTCATGTTAAAATTATTTTAAGGGCATATGTTCAGTCTTAAGGTAGCATCCATCTCATTGTTTCTTCTAAAGAGATAAATCTAAATATTATGATAAATCCTAATTAATTGTATAAACTGTATGTGCCATGAGTTAACACTATTAAATCAGATATAGCTCCCCAGCTGGGAACTCAAAGTTAAGATGAACTTAAGGAAGCAGTCAGCATTTTTGGCAATAAATCTCTAATAACCTTTTGCAAAGTCAAGTACCAAACTTTTCCTCTTTGTTTCATACAAAGAGGTGGCCTTCTTAGAATGCAGCAGACCTCTTAAGTGCTAAATGAATAATGCTATAAAAGCAACACTATGTAAAGGTCAACTTCCTTCTATATTATACACGTGTATTTAGTGACTCGCCTTTAAACCTCCGAGGATATCTTGAAGCATTAATCTTTTTTTTTCCTACAACTTAATTAAACAGTCTGTTGTGTGTTCTTTATATATTCTGGATATTAACCCCTTATCAGATATATGATTTGCAAATATATTCTCCCATTCTGTAAGTTGTTTTCATTTTGATTGTTTCTTTTGCTGTGATTTTTAGTTCGATTAGGCATACATATTTATTTTTGCCTTTGTTACTTCAACTTTTGGTATCATAACCAAAACACTGCTACCAAGACTCATGTCAAGGAGCTTTAAAAAAAATTTTTTTAATGTTTATTTATTTTTGAGAGAGCAAGCAGGGGAGGGACAGAGAGAGAGGAGAAAACAAAATCTGAAGCAGGCTCCAGGCTCCGAGCTGTCAGCACAGAACCCAACATGGGACTCAAACTCATGGACCACGAGATCATGACCTGAGCTGAAGTTGGACACTTAACCGACTGAGCCACCCAGGCGCCCCATGAGAGCTTTATCCCTATGTTTTCTACTAAGAGTTTTATAGTTTGTTTCAGTATGAATATTGTTTAAATGATATCAAGTAAATAATAGCCATTCCTCAAAAAAGTCTGTTATGAAAATTATTTATAGGTGTCAAAAAAGTTTTCAAGAAAACAATTGTGAAAGATAATGGGACCAGATTTTATGTGATCAGTAGGGATTCTCAAAAAGCAACAAATAATACAGAGAAGGACTGTAAATTGTGAGTTATGTTATGAATTCCTGTTACCAGTATATGGTGTTAAGTATATGATTAGTACTTGATGTGGGAATAAACAAGGTAGCCACTGACTGGGTCTAAGAAATTGTGTTTGTCAGGTGTTTTCCTCCTTAAGTATATCAATATTTTTTCCTAAGAACCATTTAAGACAATAGCCTCATAAACCTTTTCTTGCATTTCTTCAGCATCCATCCCCACTCTAAACAGCCTAGGATAACTGTGCCACTTACAAATCTATATCTAGACCTGTACATCATGAAGTAGAGACAGAATAACTGATAAATTTGAGTAAAAAAATTAGTGATTTCTAAGCTTTTAGTTGTGGCAAACTCTGATGAGACTCCACCCCTTTCAAAAAGAATATAAGGTATATCTTTGTCTTTAAAATGGTAAATCCATATATAGCTGTCATAAAAAATCATCAAAAAAAGATCTTGAAATATTTAAGTGAGAAAATTAATGTTTAAAGACTATATGCATAGAATTTGATTTTTGGAAAAACAATATAAAATGGGTATAGAACTGCACAGGAAAAAGTTTACAAAGATATTATACCAAAATATTAACAGTGATTGCCTATCATGATCATATTACCAAATAAAGAAAAGAATAATTTTTCATGCATTTAGTGTCAATAAATCATAGTTACAAATTCCTAATGTGTGTATACTAATTAGACATGAGAATGATCAATCCCTATCAGACCATAATTACTGATTTTGTACACATCACACATGCTTCATTTAATCCTCCAACAAATACTTTTTGAACACCTATTATGTGCAAACCCCTGGCACAGTGTAAGAAGAAAGTGAATGAGACAGAAATCATCTCTATCCTCTCAGACAGGGCACTTAATCTAAAAAACTTCTGACAGTGTTCAGGTAACTCTGTCAGTAGGATGAATGATATGACAAGGGGGCTTGTCTATGCATCCTGTGTAAATAATCAGAAATGTAAATCAAGTAGTTCAAGTACAGGACTGATTTTTACAGCATTAAACAGTTTTAAAACTAAAAATAACTAAATGTGCAACAATATGGAACTGCTTCCGAAAATTATATCCATGAAGTCAAATATCATATAGAATCGTATTTTTTAAAAATCTACTGACAAGGGAAAGTGCTTATTAGAAACAAGTTTCTAAATAATATGTACCATATGATACCATTTCTTTAAATATATAGAAATACACATATACTTATATGTACGTATAAAGTGTGTGTACATATAACATACACACAGAGACTAGAAGGACCTACACAAAAAGGACAAGAATTATTTCTTCTGTGAGATATTAGTCATTAAGGTTTATTTTCTTTATTTGTGGTTTTTATGATTTAGCAAAGTTTCTCCATTCAAAATGCTTGAGTTTTGAAATTTTTAAAAGCTATTATCATAACAGCTATGCCTAGAACAGGGCCTAGAACAGAGTGCCCTTCAATATAGGCTTATAGAAGAAGAGCAAAAGTAAATTCACTTCTGAGTGGAGACTGTACACAGTCTGGCTATCTTCAAAACCAGAAAGTCTGGAAGATAAACAAAACAACTTAAAAAATTGTTTTGGGGTGGAAATATAGATTAAGAACATGGGACAGACAGTTTAAAAACAGAAATAAACTTCAGTCTTTTTTTTCTTTTTACCTGAGAATGTGTCTCATTTTCTTGCAATTGTGTTTTTAGCATCTCATACTCTACATTTAGCTTCTCCGTTATTTTCTTAAAGGCATTTCTACGGGTTGTTAATACTGTTCTCTCCTGATGTAATTTCTAGATAGATCCAAATGGAAGTAAATAATAGACTTCAGTGAATATCTAGTAAGCCTATACAAATTATTTCCTACTTAAATAATTTCAATGATAGTCTGGTTAAATTCTACCAAGATTATAATTACTCTAAAACTTGTTTGTAAAATTACCTTTTGAGTTATAATAAGTGAAATCAGTATTAACTGTATTAAGGCTGCTATATATATGTTCTTATCCAACCAAATTTAATTTAATTTAAATAATTTATTTTAATGTAAATAGCAAAGAAAAGCCACTAATAATAAAGTCTTAAGTAGGGAAATATCATAATCAAACCTGCATTTACCAAAGTTCATATCTGTTGAAATGCTCTATCCCTCGCTTTTGCCTTTTGTTTAAAACTTGTATCTCTCTAAATTCCTACTACATATGTAAACATCTTTATTTTTTTCTTAGCTTATATATCAAATAATCAACTGAAAATAGTAAATTCTATAAACTACATACATATTAATTTGTTAAAAAAAAACATTTGTATCATAATTCTGTAAGACTGTCACCATTTACCTTTTTCTTTTCTTCACCTGATGATTTTAAAGCTGGCAAATCATTATATGTTTCCAAATCAGCTGTCATTTGCTTAATTTTGCTTTTCAGAGAATGCTGTTCCTCAGTCATCTTACTTTCCAGAAGCTCCATTTTCTGTAGATCCAACTGTAGACGCTGACTATCTGAAACATAAGAAAATTCAAAACCATAGTCAAAACTTTATTCCTTTCACAAAGACAAATACAATGCAACCATTAAAAATCATGTTTTACAGAGTACCTGCAAAAGAAACGTGTTTCATTACAACCAACGAGACAATACAAAGATAAATTACAAAGAAAAAAAATACTCTTCCTCCAGGTAACCAACATAACCTGATATATACAACATACTTGTCTCCATTCTCATACAAACATTCAAGAACACACAGGTTTTTTTTTTTTCTTACTTAATAATATAACATATATTATGAGACCCATTATTTTTAATACGGGCATGAAAGCAAATTAGGAAACATTATATATTTATATACATATATATGTAGCAAAATTTTGTACCTACATATACAGTCAATTCTCATTACTTATGGTAGTTATATTCCATAAAGTTACTATAAATACTAGGTTAGCAAATACTAAATCATTTGCTCCTATGGGTGATACAGGGTTAGGTTCCTGAGAGCCCCTGGTCACAATATTTTCATCCATCAACTAATACATAACCTTGTTTTGTGTGTGTTTCTGTTTAAACATACCTTATTTAATATATAACGAATTCAAGGCCAACTTATACCTGAACAAAGCTAACCTAACTCACATATTCTCTGTAAGGCACATTGCCTTACAATATTCTTAGGAATAGTGGGCTTAGAACACGAACCAACACTTCAGCATTGTGCTTGGGAGCCATATTATACAGGAGAATCACCAACAAAAAGTATAAAACTGTGGCAAAAAGTGGCACCAAATATGCCACAAAAAGGATACTTGTTCACAGTATGAGGATTAAAACAAGAAGGCAGCGTGTTGCCTTATTTAACCTCCACTGAAAAATGTATGTCAGGCAATACAAATTTTTCCTGACTTTGCACATGTCCACAAATGATCATTAAAGTGCTACAAGTATTAATTTTGGGGTACAAATTAATTATGGTGAGTAAGTAATTTCACAAATACAGAATCATGAATGAGGACTGACTATAAATATATGTGTGTTTAAGAGGGAGTGTGTGTCTCATTCTTTGTTGCAAAAGTATTGAGCATCTACTATGTGCTAGGTGCTAAGAATAATATGGAGATCAACAGAGACATTGATTTTGCTCAAGGAGCTATATTCTAGAGGTAGAACCAGGATATTAAAGTAAGCATTTACAATAAGTTAGACAACTACCATGAAAAGAGTAATACAGAGTGCCATAAGAGCATATGGGACTAAGAGAACTCTCTAAATATATGCCTTTTAACTGAGTGAAGCCTTAAGGATTAGGAATCCACCAAACCAAGAAGTGAATGTGCTCCAGGCAACACAACCAATATATGCCAAGTTTAGAGGTGAGAAAGCGAGGTACACCTAAGCAAATAATAAAAGTTAAGTATGATTAGGACCCAAAGTTCAAAGTGGGAAGAATTTCAGTTCATGAAGGGCTTTATAAATGAAAAAAGGGAATTGAAACTTTATCCAATATGGCCCTTTGTAGCAACGTGGATGGAACTGGAGAGTGTGATGCTAAGTGAAATAAGCCATACAGAGAAAGACAGATATCATATGTTTTCACTCTTATGTGGATCCTGAGAAACTTAACAGAAACCCATGGGGGAGGGGAAGGGGGAAAAAAAAAGAGGTTAGAGTGGCAGAGAGCCAAAGCATAAGAGACTCTTAAAAACTAAGAACAAACTGAGGGTTGATGGGGCATGGGAGGGCGGGGAGGGTGGGTGATGGGTATTGAGGAGGGCACCTTTTGGGATGAGCACTGGGTGTTGTATGGAAACCAATTTGACAATAAACTTCATATATTGAAAAAAAATTAAAAAAATAAAAACAGTCAAAAAAAAAAAAAAAAAAAAGAAAGAAACTTTATCCAAAGGGCAATGGTAAGTAATCGATGAATTTCAAATCAAATTGTGGCATAATTAAATTTCAGAAAGTTCACTCTGGTTTCAATGTGGACAATTAATTAGAAAAGCATTACTAACATACAGAAGGACCAGTTAAATGTTGATTCAGTGATCTACATAAGAAATCTTAGACTGGTGTTAACACTTTGGGGACTTTTTTTTCATTAAGCAATATTTATTAAGTGCTTTCTGTGTGCCAGGCAAACTTCTAGGCAGAGGGGATACAGCAATGAATAAAGCATATGAAAATCCCTATCCTTATAGAACCTATATTCCAGTAAAAGACAACTATATATATGAAATCTAAAGTTATGTCACATGGAAGTAAATGAGGAAAAAATACAGGGGAGATGTGGAGGGACTCAAGAGATATTAGGGATTTGGGGTTAACAAAACAGGCAATTGACTGGATACAGTGGTTGAGCAAGAGGAGTCAATGCAGAGTTCCATTTCTAACTTAAAGGTAAAGGAGTTGATGGTTGGGGAGGCAGATGGAAGTCTAAACTTTTGTTTGTAGGAGGGAATGAAATGAAGGGTTCAAGTCAACTTAGGATATGTTGTGCGAGTTACCTCAGAAACACCTAAATAGTAAACAGGACATGTATAGATATATGCGGGCGTCTAAAGCCCTGAGAGAAATTTGAAGATAACTATTTTGAAATCATCCACATAGCACTTGAAACTATGGGTGTAGTTGAAATCATCAAGGGAAAAGGATTCATGACAGAACCTATTTTTAAAAGAATAAATTGACATGAGGGAGCCTATAAAGGAGAATAAGAAATGACCAAAGAAGTAAAAGAAAAATGAAACCATGGTGAAAAGACATTTCAAGACTAAAGGAGTGGTTTGTAATGCAGAATACTATTTAGAGATTAAAAAAAAAAAAAAAAAAAAGACTGCAAAATACAAGTTGTACTAACTGGACAGGAAAACCTTGATGTATTTCCTGAGAATAGATTTCATAGAAAGAAAAAAAATGGGACCAAGAGTGAGAGGAAGGTTTTGAAAACTTTGGCAGTGAAACCTCAGAAAGGGAGGGATGAGAGCTGGGCAGAGAATACTTGGGAGAGGTTTCTTCTTTTTTTTCAAGATGAAATATTTGAAGAAGACTGAAGAAGATATTGGCAAATGACATATCTGATAAAGGGTTAGTATCCAAAATATATAAAGAACTGATACAAGTCAACACCAAAAGACCCCAAATAATCCAATTAAAGATGGGGAGAAGACATTAACAGACATTTTTTGAAAGAAGACATACAGATGGTCAATAGGCAAAAGACGCTCAACATCACTCATCATCAGGGAAATGCAAAAACTACCATGAGATATCACCTCACAGCTGTCAGAATGGCTAAAATAAATATAGAAGAAACAACAAGTATTGGCAAGAACGTGGAGAAAAAGGGACCCTTGTGCACTACGGTTGGGAATGCAAACTGGCGCCGCCACTATGGAAAACAGTATGGAGGTTCATCAAAAAGTTAAAAATAGAACTTCCCTATGATCCAGTAATCGCACTACTGGGTATTTATCCAAAAAATACAAAAACACTAATTCAAAGGGATACATGCACCCTTCTCTATGTTTACTGCAGCATTATTTATAATAGCCAAATTATGGAATCAACCCAAGTGTCCACTGATAGATGAATGGATAAAGAAGATATGGCATATATATGTATATATGTGTGTGTGTGTATATATATATATATATATATATATACACACACACACACACAATGTGATATTATTCAGTTATAAAAACGAATGGAATCTTGCCATTTGCAATGACATGGATGGAGCTAGAGAGCATATATACTAAGTGAAATAAGTTAGTCAGAGAAAGATAAATACATTATGATTTCACTTATATGGGCAATTTAGGAAACAAAATAAATGAGCAAGGGGAAAAAGGAGAGAGAGAGAGAGAGAGAGAGACAAAAAGAGAGAGAAATAAAAAAACAGACTCTTTCTTAGCTATAGAGAATAAACTGATGGTTACTAGAGGGCAAGTGGGTAGGGGGATGGGTGAAACAGATGATGGGGATTAAAGAGTGCACTTAACCATGAGTGCTGAGTAATGCACAGAATTGTTGAATCACTAAATCGTACACCTGAAACTCATATAACACTGTGTGTTAACTATACTGGGATTAAAATTAAAAACTATTAAAAAGAAAAGAAAAAAGACTGGAAAGATAAATACCAACATTTGGAAAGATAAATACCAACATTTTAATAGTCATAAATATTTGAGAGTGGGAATTTAATATTTAAAAAGTTTTTATTTATGCTTTTCTGTATCTCCAAAATTCTCTGTAATGAATACAAATTACAGTAAGAAGGGAATGTTTAAAAAATACTGTTTTTTTTATTTTTTAATGTTTATTTATTAAAAAAATTTTTTTAACATTTATTTATTTTTGAGAGAGACAGAGTGCGAGCAGGGGAGGGGCAGAGAGAGAGGGAGACACAGAATCTGAAGCACGCTCCAAGCTCTGAGCTCTCAGCACAGAGCCTGATGCAGGGCTTGAACTCAAGAACCATGAGATCATGACCTGAGCCGAAGTCGGATGCCCAACCGAGCCACCCAGATGCCCCAATGTTTATTTATTTTTGAGAGTGAGAGAGAGAGAGAGAGAGAGAGCGCCCGTGCATGCACACGAGTGGGGGAGGGGCAGAGTAAGAGGGAGATACAGAATCTGAAACAGGCTCCAGGCTCTGAGCTGTCAGCACAGAGCCTGACGTGGGGCTTGAACCCACAGACTGTGAGATCATGACCTGAGCTGAAGTCAGATGCTTAACCAACTGGGCCACCCAGGCAGCTCCAAAAATATTTTGTTCTCAACAGAATTCTATAATGTCTACCTTCTCTATTTCAGAGACTTTTAAACATTGTGGTTCTGAATTTAAAAGTCCTTTTTCAATGTGAGAGAAAGGTATGGTGGGAGCCAATATTACTGAGTACCTGAAATGTGCCTGACTTTATATGTTATCTCTTCTACTTCATAACAGCCTTAGGAGGTATGCTATGAGGAAACTGAAGCTTAGAAAGGTATTTTGTCCAAGGTCACACAACCAGTCAGGCTTTGGCGCTGAGTGATATTATTATCATGTTTACGAAAGGTTCATATTTAAGACAGCAAATGTTACTTAATGATCCAAAAAGATGCCTCAATGAGGAACAGTGAGCTATGAAAAGAGGAACATAACATTTGCTCAGTTTTGCTATTCAGGCTTCCCCAGACATCATTCTTTGTTTTACTTTTCTTATAGCTATCAAAGTAAAACATGAGGGGCGCCTGGGTGGCTCAGTCGGTTAAGCGTCCGGCTTCAGCTCAGGTCACGATCTCACGGTCCATGAGTTCGAGCCCCGCGTCAGGCTCTGTGCTGGAGCCTGGAGCCTGCTTCCAATTCTGTGTCTCCCTCTCTCTCTGTCCCTCCCCCGTTCATGCTCTGTCTCTCTCGGTCTCAAAAATAAATAAACGTTAAAAAAAAAAATTTAAAAAAAAAGCAGCAAAGTAAAACATGATTAGAGCAAATTCAAAAATGGATACTAAAATGGAACTGCATTGGGTAGTATTGACATTTTAACAGTATTTATTCTTCCAATCCATGAGCACGGAATGTTTTTCCATTTCTTTATATCTTCTTCAATTTCCTTCATAAGCTTTCTATAGTTTTCAGCATACAGATCTTTTACATCTTTGTTTAGATTTATTCCTAGGTATTTTATGCTTCTTGGTGCAATTGTGAATGGGATCAGTTTCTTTATTTGTATTTCTGTTGCTTCATTATTAGTGTATAAGAATGCAACTGATTTCTGTACATTGATTTTGTATCCTGTGACTTTGCTGAATTCATGTATCAGTTCTAGCAGACTTTTGGTGGAGTCTATTGGGTTTTCCATGTATACCATGTCATCTGCAAAAAATGAAAGCTTAACTTCATCTTTGCCAATTATGATGCCTTTGATTTCCTTTTGTTGTCTGATTGCTGATGCGAGAACTGCCAACACTATGTTAAACAACAGCGGTGAGAGTGGACATCCCTGTCGTGTTCCTGATCTCAGGGAAAAAGCTCTGTTTTTCCCCATTGAGGATGATATTAGCTGTGGGCTTTTCACAAATGGCTTTTATGATGTTTATGTATGTTCCTTCTATCCCGACTTTCTCGAGCATTTTTATTAAGAAAGAATGCTGAATTTTGTCAAATGCTTTTACTGCATTGATTGACAGGATCATATGGTTCTTATCTTTTCTTTTATTAATGTGATGTATCACATTGATTTGCAAATGTTGAACCAGCCCTGCATCCCAGGAATGAATCCCACTTGATCATGGTGAATAATTCTTTTTATATGCTGTTGAATTCGATTTGCTAGTATCTTATTGAGAATTTTTGCATCCATATTCATCAGGGATATTGGCCTGTAGTTCTCTTTTTTACTGGGTCTCTGTCTGGTTTAGGAATCTGGTTAGTAATGCTGGCTTCATAGAATGAGTCTAGAAGTTATCCTTCCCTTTCTATTTTTTGGAATAGCTTGAGAAGGATAGGTATTATCTCTGTTTTAAATGTCTGGTAGAATTCCCCTGGGAAGCCATCTGGTCCTGGACTCTTATTTGTTGGGATATTTTTGATAACTGATTCAATTTCTTCGCTGGTTATGGGTCTGTTCAAGATTTCTATTTCTTCCTGTTTGAGTTTTGGAAGTGTGTGGGTGTTTAGGAATTTGTCCATTTCTTCCAGGTTGTCCAGTTTGATGGCATATAATTTTTCATAGTATTCCCTGATAATTGCTTGTATCTCTGAGGGACTGGTTGTAATAATTCCATTTTAATTCATGATTTAATCTGTTTGGATCATCTCCCTTTTCTTTTTGAGAAGCCTGGCTAGAGGTTTATCAATTTTGTTTATTTTTTCAAAAAACCAACTCTTGGTTTCATTGATCTGCTCTACAGTTTTTTAGATTCTATATTGTTTACTTCTGCTCTGATCTTTATTATTTCTCTTCTTCTGCTGGGTTTGGGATGTCTTTGCTCTTCTGCTTCTATTTCCTTTAGGTGTGCTGTTAGATTTTGTATTTGGGAGTTTTCTTGTTTCTTGAGATAGGCCTGGATTGCAATGTATTTTCCTCTCAGGACTGCCTTCGCTGCATCCCAAAGTGTTTGGATTGTTGTATTTTCATTTTTGTTTGTTTCCATATATTTTTTAATTTCTTCTCTAATTGCCTGGTTGACCCATTCATTCTTTAGTAGGGTGTTCTTTAACCTTCATGCTTTTGGAGGTTTTCCAGACTTTTTCTTGTGGTTGATTTCAAGCTTCATCGCACTGTGGTCTGAAAGTATGCATGGTATGATCTCAATTCTTGTATACTTATGAAGGGCTGTTTTTGTGACCCAGTATGTGATCTATCTTGGAGAAGGTTCCATGTGCACTCAAGAAGAAAGCGTATTCTGTTGCTTTGGCAAATGGATAAAGAAATTGTGGTTTATATACACAATGGAATACTACGTGGCAATGAGAAAGAATGAAATATGGCCTTTTGTAGCAACATGGATGGAAATGGAGAGTGTTATGCTAAGTGAAATAAGTCATACAGAGAAGGACAGATTCCATATGTTTTCACTCCTATGTGGATCCCGAGAAACTTAAGAGAAGACCATGGGGGAGGGGAAGGAAAAAAAAATGGTTAGAGAGGGAGGGAACCAAAACATAAGAGACTCCTAAAAACTGAGAACAAAACTGAGGGTTTATGGGAGGTGGGAAGGAGGGATGGGTGGGTGATGGGTATTGAGGAGGGCACCTCTTGGGATGAGCACTGGGTGTTGTATGGAAACCAATTCGACAATAAATTCCATTAAAAAAAAAAAAGACAAAGACCTTCTGATTTGAAAAAATAAAAAATAAAAAAATAAAATGAATTGCAATACATAATATGCACATCAAATGAAGATATCTGAATTCAAACCTAGCTAAGCTAGTTTCCTCTCTCCTGTGTTCCCAGGGTATGATAATAATCCTAAACATCCTGCAGTTACTTGTTTGTAGATAGAGGCATACATAGTGATATACTTTCACCTTTGAACATTTAGCTTTCACTCTACCTCTATTACAAGGTAGAGATATGAATAGCCTCAGAAAAATATGGTGGTATTTCAGAGTATTAAAAGCCAAACGTGAACATATTCCATTTATTACTTAGAGACTTAGGGGTGAAAGATTTTTATAATAAAACAAGATAAAATTTAATCTTAGAGTGGGATGTATTATTCCCTCTATGTATATATTATTTTTCTCTGGCACCTTCATTGTTTTTCCTTTATGTTGCATTTTAGTAGTATGATGTGGTTAAGAGATTTTTATATCAATCTTGTTTAAGGTTCAATAAGCTTCTTAGATACTGTTTTTTTTTTTTTTTAATCAAATTTGGGAAATTTTCAGCCATTATTTCTTCAGTTATCTTTTTTCTCCCATTCTCTGTCCCTCCACTCCTTCTGGAATTTCAATTACATGTATTTCAGACTGTCTGAAACTGACCCACAGAACATTTAAGTTCTGTTCATTTTTTTTAAAGTTTATTTATTTTGAGAGAGAGAACGTGCACGTGCACTAGTGAGTGTGTGCAGGGGTGGGGCAGAGAAAAAGGGAGAGAAAGAGAGAATCCCAAGAGAATCCTGAGCTGAGAGAGCAAAGCCCTATGTGGGGCTCAAAACTCACAAACCACACTGTGAGATCATGACCTCAGCCGAAATCAAGAGCAGGACACTTAACCAACTGAGCCACCCAGGCACTCCTACAGTCTCTGTTCACTTTTATTTCTTCTCCAGATTAGATCTTTTTTTTAAATCTTTAAGTTGATTGACTCTGCGGACTTCAATCTTCTATTAGGGTCATTCAATCAATTTTTCATTTGAGTTATACTTTCAATACTGGAATTTCCACTTGGTTCTTTTTTGTAATTTTTATTTTCTCTGTGGTATTCTCCATCTTTTCATTTATTATGATTTTATTTTCCTTTAAACCCTTAAATATGTTTATAAACATTTAAAATCTTCTGTTCAACATCTGGATTACCTCTGGTTCAGTGTGCATTGATTGCTTTTCCCCTTGACTCACATCTTCCTAATTTGCTGACATATCTAGTAAGTTTTATAGTATAATGGAAACTTTAAGTGATATGTTGTAGAGATTCTGGATTATGCCGTACTACTTTGGAAAGTATTGATTTTTATTAAATGAGCAATAAACTTTGCTCTAAACCAAAATTCTAAACTTTTCTCCTTTGGAGTATAGACAGCATGTAAAAAAATCTATGTATGCAGTTCTTTCAATTTTTAACTGCTACTTTTTCCTAGGTTCCTTAAAGTTTACTCAATGCATACATAGTTCACTGGTCAGATTAGGATCTGAATAGAGTTTATGCATGTATTTTGGCATTGAGTTGCCCTCTTACCAGGATGTCTTCCTTATATGTGGGCAGGCAATTAGTAAGTTAGTTTCTTCATATAAAATTTAGCAAAATTTACTTGTAATTGAGTTGTATTATCTATAGATTCGCTAATGGAAAAATCAAATATAAAGCTGCTATTAAATATTAAACTTTCTTCCTCTACCTATAAAACTAGAAAGATTATGGATTAAAATATAGGTGGAAGGTGACATTATAGTAAAAATACCATGTTCAAAAAACTGAATGCCTCCATAACAATGATCACAGGGCCTAAAATATCAAATAGTTTTAAAAGTCTTCAAAAGACAATGATTTAAAAGAGGAGGTTTTTACCAACCAAATTTAAGTTGGTATAATTAAATTTGAACATTTCCTTTTGTCCCTTTAAGAGTCGCAAGCCTCAGTCATACTGACATATATATCCTTAAAAAAACATACATATATACATGGACTTAAATGTTGTGGGATGGGTTTTGTTTTGTTCGACTCATATCTCTACTAGGGTTGGAAACAGTTAAAATGAAAACCAAAGTGCTGAATCAAAGTCCCGGAGGCTTATGATGTTTCAATGCTTCAAAAAGGAAAAGTATATAGCTTGTATATTTTGAGTGCTCAGTGAAAATGTTACTGAACTCTAACTACAGGTTTAATTTGAAGATATATTAGGGACATACATTTAGGAGCTATAGAAACTGCTTTTCCTAGAGAAAGGGAGAAAATGGTTGGTTGGTATGAGGTAAAGTTTATCTTCCTTTAACAGCGGGTCCCCTTGAAAAGCTAAAAACTTCTCCAAGGGAAGAGACAGGAAGAGGATGCAGACTAGTTCCTTCTGATATGCTATGAAGTTGCAAAGTTTACTAAGCAGTGTGTACATAGTAGCAAAATCTCAGAAGGAACCACTTTGACATGGGGAAATGTTTCTGAAATATTCTGCCATCAGTGCATTTGTTTATTCCTTGGAGTTTCCTTTCCAAAAATATAAATAAAAACTATTGCTGACAGATTTCTTGCCTCTTTACTCATGCAATACAGCACTGTTTTGCAGTCTTTTTTTTTTTTTTTTTTTTTCCATTATTGTCCCCCTATGGAGCTTTTTGTAGATAATTTTTTACCCTTATCACTGCTCTCTCATGAAACTTTTATATTACAGATATAATGTATATCTGTTAATTGTACAGTGACACTTTGGAGGGCCACAAGCCATTAATCAAGATTTTTTTTTACTCTCCCAAGAAATAATTTTTCCCCTGTGAGAATAATATTGTTCCATTAAAAAATAGAGTACACTAAGGAAATCAGGTGATTTCCAATCATAAACTCAAGAGCAAAAGGGGAGGCAATTCACAAAAGGGAATATAAAATTCATTATCTCTGAAAGGTGAAGTAGAATATTATAGACTTCTTATGGTGATTTGTAGACATAAGAAACTTCATGTGGAGGATAGTATTAAGAGAGGAAAAATCATTTATATGCTTGGTTTAAATTAACATTTAAAAATAATTGAGTAAATGCAACTAACTGTACAGGCCAAAAAATTCAAACCATTATTAATAAGGAAAGTTTTCAGTAAAATTCTTATCATAGTAATAAACTTGAATAAAATTGAAGCCAGCTCTCATTCTTTTTCAACCCTACATCACTGGAGAAAATATAATGGCTAGTTTTTAAAAGAAAATGTAAAGAATAAAGTATAAAAGTATGAAAGGAATTCAAAGTCCTTATAATTGAATTCATTACCTGGTACTGATATTTATCTTTTTAAAAAATGTATGTTTCTTAACAGCCATTTTACAAAGATAGCTTAAAGGAGTAAAAAACTTTTCAAATTAAAATTGAAAATAGATAAATGAAAGCCTTAAAACTATAGTCTAAAACACAAAACAGAGATTTCCTAGATGGAACAATTAAAGATAAAATTCTTTACCTTATAGAAAAAAGAAAATTTAGATGTAAAAATACTCATATTTGAAAAGATCTCGAAGAGGTATTTACACACCCATGTCCACTGTAGCATGAATCACAATAGCCAGGAGGTAAAACAACCTAAATGTCCATCACCAAATGAATAAAAAAATGTATGTATAGTATGTACATACGATAGAATATTACTTAGCCTTTAAAAAAAGGAGACCCTGTTACATGTTACAACTCTGATGAACTTCAAGGGCATTGTAAGTAAAATATCCATTCACAAAGAGACAAATACTGCATGATTCCACCTATAAGAGGTATTTAAAGTAGTCAAACTTATAGAAACAGAAAGTAGAATATGGCTAGCAGAGGAGAAAAATTGAGAGGGAAATGGACAGCTGTTTAATGGGTGTAAGTTTCAGTTTTGTAAGATGAACAAGTTCTAGATATCTGTTGCTCAACACTGTGCCTACAGTTAATGGTTAAGATGGCAAATTTGTGTTCTGTGTTTTTTATCACAATTTTAAAAATTCTGATAGTTAAACCAATAACAGGTATAAGTCACATTTAGAATGTACCTCCTCTAGTTGTTTAGTATATATTCAGATATACAAGTAAAGCTAGAGCAAACAAACTCTAAACAAATCTGGACAGATAAAATATACTTGAATGTATAAAATAACGATAATTGTCCAACTATATCATCATTCTAAATTCAACTATATATGAATAACATGCGGTATACACTTATAGGTCTATAATCCTTATTAAAAAAACTCCTAGGTTATTGTGTTTTAGAATGCAGAATTCTTCAGATTTTAAAAAAATGATACAGCACATATAATGATTATAATAGAACTCCCATAGCAGGGTCTAAGGCAGCATCCTGTCATCAAGTACTTGGCTATTTCTGAAGCAAAAAGTATGAACAGTCATATTAGGTAGGATAATTAAAGACTATAAATAGCCTCATGTCAGTTCAGGTCAGGTTAGGTTTTGTGGCCAGGAGCTTTTAGACCTTAGGATCCCAGATAAATGAATACTGTAGATCTTTTATTCCATTTCAAGAATCTCAACATTTTTACATTGGTAAATATTAATTCTTTATTCCTTGTAATTTTACTAACTGCCAGTGTAATTCCAAGTAGACAAATAAAAACATAGCTAATTCAAAGTCACCACATACCAGCATAAAACATATCCATAGTTAGAATCTATTAGCTTAAAAATCAAAGGTTCCATACAAATTTTGACTTTATCCTAAACTTTTTGTCTTTTGAGTATAGTTGACATCCTATCCTAAACACTTTAAAATCTATTTTATGTATTAGTTTTTAATCTCTATCTGCACTGCCCAAGTGGCAGCCATTGGCCAATTATCGCTTTTAAACTTTCGACTATGTCTATCTAGTCCCAAGTTGAGATGGACTGTGACTGCAAAATCTCATGGATCATTTTTATACTGAGTACATGTTTAAACAATACTCTTTTGGATACACTGGATTAAATAAAATATATTATTAAAATTCATACACCTCTTTTTAATAGGGAATTTAAAATTATATATGTGGCTGGCATTACATGTCTAGTGGAGAGTGTTGCTCTAATACCATGTTAGTCATAATGGCTGAAACTAATTATAATTAAAACATTACTTCCTCTAGGATACCTCTCTGGTGGGGGGGGGGGGTGGATATGAACCCAATGTCAGGTTGCTTCTTATGCTTCTATCATAGTACTGTTTCATTATATTTTAGTTGTTTGTCATTATTCCACCAAGTTCAAAGTTCCTTGAGGAAAGAGACCGGGCTTTTTTTTTTAAATCTCTGCATACACATGTTATAGCACAGGCATAGAACAAATATTCAGTAAATGTTAAAAATGAATCAGAATGTCCCAATGAAATACTATTAAGTTGATGTGAAAAGTCACACACAATTCTGAGTCTATAAGTGACTGGAGCAATAAGCAATCATATATTATATTGTCAGCCTTTCAAAAAAATCAAATGAAATAGTATTAAAGTTTTAAAGTTTCAATTTGTCATGGAAAATATAAAAATCTATGTTCTCTCACCTGAAGTCAAATTTCTAGCTGTACTTTGTGACTTCTGCATTTCAGTAGATTTAAAATTGAGATCATCCTGCATCATCTTCAGCTCTTGATTGGTGATAGAGGATATCTGTTTCATACGATTTATATTCTGTATTTGTAGAGAAATAAAAATAGAAAAACTACACTGATTTAACTCTTCAAGAAAACTCTTGGAAAACACTGCTAAGGGACTAGATGTTGTGAATTGAAATACATCATTCATTATATATGCTTCATGTATGTTTATAAGAGTATAGTGAGATTCAAAGTCAGGTTTTCTCAATATGGAGAGACTAAAGCAAATGTAAAAGAAGTAATTCTGAATTTTATTTCACTATAGAAGAAATTCAACTACACTATTATAAGAACTATTTGGGGGTCTTACGACACTTAGAATATTTAAAAGAAATTGTGCATTTTTCCTTCTATGCTAGCACTCATTAGTAGCTGCTCAAAAAACTTTTTTTTTTTTTTTGAATAAATGAAGATACTCCTTGGTATCATATACTCTTAAAGAGTATTACAAGAAAAGAATACCTTCTATTTATAGTACAAATTACAATGTAAAAATATATCAACATTTTCCATTATAACATGTAGATTTTGAAGTTATCTGTGCAAGCATTCCTTCTCTAAGTTTAAACACATCAACAATGGAAGAAAATCATTAATAATTACTCTGAATTAGTCCCTCACTTACTGCTAAACACTGACATCATACATGTTACCCTTTTCCCCTACTGTCCTTAGCTGAATTTTGCTAGAAATACACAAATTAAAGGAATAAAATAATAATCAAGGGAATTTAAAGGAAACAGATTAAATGAGCAGATGCCATTGTGAACCACTGCGTTTTCTGAACTGTATTTGGAAAGGTAATCACAGTAAAAATAATGAGAGCACTAAGACAGGCACATGGTACTTACTCTACTAGAGTGCTCCAAAAGTGTAACAATGTTGGCTTCTATCTGTGCCTTCCGTTCAAGTTCCTGATTCTTAGCTTCCTCAAAAGTCTCAATAAAAGCTACAGATTCAAAATTACAATGAGAAGTTACTGTTAATATAGTTAATACTATATAAACTCTGATTTGTAGGTCTTAACAGTATTTTTTAGAAATTCAAAGCAAATTTCATTTTTTTTGTTTGTTTCTACGATTTATTTATAATTTTTTTAACTTTTTAATTTTATTTAAATCCAAACTAGTTAACATGGAGTGCAGTAATGATTTCAGGACTAGAATTTAGTGATTCATATGACTTACATATAACAGCCAGTGTGCATTCCAGCCAGTGCCCTCCTTAATGCCCATCACCCATTTAGCCCATCCCCCACCCCAAACCCCTCTAGCAACCCCCAGTCTGTTCTCTGTATTTTCAAGTCTCTTATGGTTTGCCTCCCTCTCTTTTTATCTTTTTTTTTTCTTCCCTTCCCATATGTCACAGTCAATTTTAAGGCACGGTTTCATCTTTTATTAACTCAAGGGTAATTAAATTATTGAATAAGAACATTTCTACATATTTTCACAATTAAAAAAAAGTTTTTTGAATGTTTATTTTTGAGACAGAGAAAGAAACAGAGTGTGAGCAAGGGAGGGCAAAGAGGGAGAGAGGGAGACACAGAATCCAAAGTAGTTTCCAGGCTCTGAGCTGTCAGCACAGAGCCTGACTCAGGGCCTGAACCCACAAATCATGAGATCATGATCTGAGCCAATGTCAGACACTTAACCAACTGAGCCACCCAGGCACCCCTACTTATTTTCAAACTTTTAAAGCTTAACTGTTGTGATCTTAATACAAGTAAACTAAAAGTTACTCAGAAATAATAGTTGATATAAAGAAGAACAGAAAAAAATCTGTTCTTACATAGGATCTCCTTGATCTATAATTATTAATATTTACAATTAGTCACTAATTTCAATACTGAGAGTAGTTACTAATAAATATTTTATCTGAAAGTATTTTACTTATAATGTTACATTAATCTCAACTAAATAAATTTAATAATTTATTCACATTATAAATAGTTTCTAAGAAATCCTCCTTCTCTTGTCTTATAGAATGAGTACATAATTTACTTTTTTATATTCTTAAAAATTTTTTTTTAATCTTTATTTATTTTTTGAGAGAGAGAGAGAGAGAGAAAGAGAGAGCAAGCCAGCAGGACAGGAACAGAGAGGGAGGGAGACACAGAATCCAAAGCAGGCTCCAGGCTCCGAGCTGTCAACACAGAGCCTGATGAGGGGCTTGAACACACAAACCGTGAGTTCATGACCTGAGCCGAAGTCGGAAGCTTAACCGACAGAACCAGCCAGGGGCCCCTACTCTTTTTTATATTCTTAAAAATGTATTCTATGGCTTTCCCCAAAATAAAAACTTACAGTAAGCTAAAAACAACTTTACTGTTATTATGAAACAATGAATTAATTTTGAGATAATTTTTGGTACTTGCTGAGATTTTAAAGAAATCTTGGGATATTGTTAAATCAGAATTAGCAATTACTACTTTATGGCATGCTTCGATGAGGCTAACAATTGACATCAGACCTATAAAACTTCAGATTCTAGTAAAATGATTATTAAAAAAGGAAACCAATAATAAATATTAGTTTTGAAAAATTTCTGAATGTACAACACAATTTTAAGTGAAGATCTACTTACAAAGTTAAGATTTTTAAAAAGTAAATTAGAAGTTGCAACAGAAGGCTACCAAAACTACCATCAGTGACAGAATCAAGTAGCAAAATCTGAGGTAAGGGCTGATATATAATGAGAGAAGTATTATAAAGAGTTAAAAAAAAAGGGTGAAAGACACTAAAGATGAATGCAGTGAAGCATGTAAAAGAGAACATTCAACATTCAATCAATAAGTGGTCTCTATACAATTAATGTAAACGCTAGTTTTAGAATCTATCCCTAACCTAAAAATACTCATACACACAAATATACAAAACCTTTCTAAATTCTCTACCCATCCCTAAGCTCTGCTTGATATTTATTAATTCCTCAAGGCAAATGCTTTGAATGTCCACACTCCTGGATTTATTATTAGCTACTGTATCTTCCCAAAACGAGATCTCTGATTTGGTATAAATGAACAGATACCTGAGAATATTTTCATATCAATAAGATGACCACTTACTGTCCATATTTTCCTCTCGTTTTTTTAGTTCCTTGTACTTCTGATTCATTTCACCTATAAGAGACACAAAATATAACATCAATTTCACAAACTCCAGATGGTGTTCTAAATATAAAATATCTCTTAGGTTCTCTATATACCAATGGTCACTTTTCAGTGACCATTAGTTACTGAAAATTCATTATTTTCAATTCAGTGACATTCTTTTATATTAACATAGAATCTTTTTCAATACCTATATACTTATGTTTGACTATCTGGAAAAAACAATCTCCTGACTGGAAAGGACTTAAAAGCTTTCCAATGGTTCTCTATTTCAGTCCCAACTTGGAGCTATTCAACCTGCACATGAACACCACTGGTGATGGGAATCATAAGTTCCCACAGAAGTTCATTCCATCTTTGAATAACTCACAACAGGAAGCAAAAACAGCAAAGTCAGCTCCCTCACAGAATTTAAAATCTAAAGATTGAACATGTAATTAGAATGGACTAAGTGCTACCTCATGAAAAAGGACGCTATAAGAGCACAGAATATGGATAACTTACCTAGTTAAGGAATTCGCAGAAATTTTCTCTAAAGAAGTAATATTTAAAAGCTGCATTATATAAAGAATAAATGAATAGGAGTCACCTGGTTGAAACAGAGAAGGGGTTCAAAGTCAAAGCAATGCAAATACAGAAACTTCAAAGTGAACAAGGAAGTGACAGAGCGGTATGGCAGAGGCAGAAAATGTGAAGTGAAAAAGTGGCACAAAGAGAAGGCAAAGTGATGAGAGATCTTAAAAGACACATATAAAGAAGTTTGGACTTTCACCTAAGGACAATGGCAAAATTACTAAAGAATTTTAAGCAGGGGAATCAAATGATCAATTTGCATTTTTGAAAAATATCTCTGGTTGAGTGAATAAAAGGGAAATAAATTTTGGAGACAATATGACCAGTTTAGGAGGTTGTCACAGTAATCCAGGTAAAAGATGAAGGTTCCCTGGAGTAGGGCAGTGGCAGTTAGGATGGAAAGCAGATTTTTGTTGCAGACATTTAAGAGCCAGAGTGAACTGATTTTGTAGGACTCCCAGGTTTCTGGCCTGGGCAACTGAGGACATGGTCATATTATTAACTGAAAAGAGAAGCAAGTTTAGGAAGAAATTGCTTACAGCAGGTCTGGATATGTTGCATTTAATATATGTGAAAGACATGTTAAAAGGGCAAAAATCTAAGACCCCAATAAATGGATGAAATTGGACACTTTAGCTGCATAAAGGGACTGTTATAGAGGTGGATCATGATTATTTTATGACAACAGGATTTTCAGCGTAACAAAAAATGAGTTTTAGAAGCACACTGCTATTTCCCTGGACTAGTGAGACAGTTGCAGCCCTGTGTTCTCAGAGTCCCAGGTAGAGAAAGCATAAGTTTGTGCTTGCATCAATCTGCAATTTCTTCATCTGAGTCAGTCAATTTTTAGCATTTTGGAAAAACCAAGAAACGTTATTAAGATGATATCTAGCAAAGATGGTGAGAATCATAGACCAGAGATTCCTAAGGAAGTTCCTGATAAGGAGCTGGTGGCTAAAAGAACTTTAAGAAGAGTTCAAAGAAAATGGGAGCCAAAGGTTATAGTGCATAGGTTAAAACCCAACGGTCAGCCTGTGTTCTATTTAAACTCCTATGCAGCTTTTTCAAATACTGGCTAGAGTAAAGTTAGGGAAAAGAGAAGACAGTTGGGGTAGAACCTCAAATTACATGGAGGCATGGCCTTCTACTTATATATATATATATTTGCTTGGGTGGGAAGTGAGTTACAAGAAGGTGATGGAACAGAAACCTGGGTCAGCAGTTTTATTGTTTTCTGGTCTAAATATTTTCGCCAAACTCATTGAGGAGAGCCCTGATACAGAGAAAATCTTGTCAAGGCCCCCAAAACAGCATTGACAATAAAAAGCTAAAAGTGAACTCCACTCCTTAAGAAGAGTAAATACCCTGTGGTCCTTAATTTCCAGCCAATGAACACCGAGAACCAATGGGAAACGTTGGGTTCATTCAGACTAAGGCTTTGGATGCATTAACTTCACTGAACAGCTATCTGAGTTCATATGATCACCAATGGTCTCAGAGCATATTGATGCATGATAGGTTATTAAGGGGAAGGGGAGAGATAATTTGTTATTAATAACAAACTTTGCATACGATGTTTTAAAATTAGTCTTAAAATAAATATCACCATTCACTCACCTTATGGCAATAGTTTTTTGAGTTGGGAACAAAGAATTAGAGATGGAATACCCTCCACAGGAGGATTATATGCATGGAAATGTTACGTAACATGTGAAGTAGCAGAAAAGGTAGTTTCTGCTGAACCGGCCATAGCCCAGATTTCTAAGAAAGTCCTGATTAAGAAGTTGCGCCAGAGATTGGCCAGGCATTAAAGAATTAGGAGGAAGGCTTGCATCCTATGCTTTACAAAAATGTAACTACCATCGTATCTTTCTTCTTACTTAAAAGAATCTCCTATACATGCTGTTCCTAGTTCCTCATATTGCTATCAGACCTCAAGACATGTAATAAGACTTCTCCTTCTACCATTCTAATGAAACTTCTCTCCATAAGGTTATATGATTCTTTAGTTATCGAATCCAAGGGGGCAGTTTCCAGTTCTTATATTACACTGTAATATTTGACACTATTGATACTTTCTTCCTTCTTTCAATTTTTTCCCCCTTATTTGTTACTGTTAGGGTGGGAACTTCTGATTTCTCTCACTCTCAGATCATTCTTTCTGCATTCTCTTCATGGCTTTCGCTTTCTTATTTAAATTCTGGTTTCTGCCTTTAGTTGACTTCTAATGCTACATTACATCCAAGAAAATTGTACTCATTTTTGTGGTTTAAAAACTCCCAAATTTGACCTTTTCCCTAATTTTCAGATTGTTTTATCCAACTGCTTACTAGATATATTCATGTGGGTACTTTCAAGACAGCCTAATAGTTTATTAATAATTAAATTCATCAGTCTTCCCTCTCAGAGTCTGCACCGCTCTGTATTCCCTATTATGTTGGGAAGTCCTTCGCCACACACTTATCATCCAAGTCAGAAACCTGGGAGAGTATTTCCTCCTTCTCTTTTCAAATCCTTGTTCTTAACTGTCATCAGATTGAGCTAGAAGACATATCTGGTCAATGTCTCCAACTATACAGCTGGCCAGCTGGATTAGAAAGGACAGAGCTCCCATATAGTTTAGCAGATTACCAAGCTTTGTAAAACCTTCTCCCTTATCATTGTTTTTAGGAATAAAAGAGGTTGGGGCACTAGTAAACGCCTCTATTTTGTGATTTCTCAGTTGGAGGATTCATATCTGAGCTGTCCATGATAGGCAATGTACAGATGTGGGCAGTCCTGAGGTAGGGTAAAATACAGGAGTTATTACCAAATGTACCCTTAGTTGTACTATTAAAGGAGAGTTCAAGATCATAGATACGGGAAGCTAATCAGTATATTACCTGGAGGTGTCAAAGCAGGCAAGCAGAAGGACCTTAAGTAGTAAGATTAAAGAGACCAAAGGAGTAGGAAAACAGCACGCTGATAAGGGTTATTTTAGGGTTATCCTCAAATTCTGAATATATGATGTAATTATAGTTCTACATAATTTACTTTACTTCAAATTTACTGAATGCCTGCTATGTGCTAGATACTGTAGCACGTGCTACAAATCAAAATGAACAAGATAGTTACAACTCTATCATAGAAAGGATTACAATCTACATTAGGTGTACATGTAGAACCAAAAGCTACAATGGAAACTAACTGAGGTATATATGAAGTCCTGTGGTAAGTAGATAGGTGAAAGAGTTCAGGAAGTATCCTATCAGCAAGGCACTCTAACAGGTAGAAATTATGGAGATGAAGAAGACCTTTACATTCAAAACATTTATACTCCACCAATGCAAGTACCCCAAAATTATAAACTATTAATTCAGGCCTTTTTCCCCCTCACTTGGAGGAAAAAATAAATGGGTATAGACTATTACAAAAGACTTGGTATACTGTAGAAAGGACATATTGTCTTTTGATGGTGTCTGCTATAGAAAGCTAGTGGAGTAAGAGAGATACGCTCTTCTTGCACTACCAAGGGGCTGAGTAACCACCACAATTGCCTTTGTCCTCACTATCCGTTCATCTGACTCTATTACTTCTCTGCCATCAAATGTTCTCTGGACTCTAGGCTTACAGAGTCATCTTGATTTTTATTCTCCAAGAAGTAGCTCTGCCCCTAAAGAAGGTCTGAGTACCATTTCCCCTCCATTTTCTCTCTTGACAAATATACAACAAGGCATACGCTAATGATTCTTCTGGCCTAAAGTTCCCCAAATTGGCAGGCCTACTGATTTTGGAGGGGAAAGAGCAAACAAACAAATAAACAAACAAAAAAACTAACCAAGCAAAACAACAACAAAATTAACAAATAAAATTAGAGAAGTGGGCCGTGAATAAACCCCAAAGGACTTTTACATATCCAAATTCTTTCCTTTCTAGCATTTGGGGTCCTTCTGAGGCTAGCTAAGTCTCCCCAGGACCTTTGAGTAGTCAATACCTTTGAATTTTCCTTCTGTGGCATGGTTTTAGTCTCTACCATTCTGTTCATTCTACTCTTAGTGAGTTCCAGTTCTTTTTTTGCCCCTTTTAAAGTATAATGCCAAGAAAGATAGGATTCGAAGCAGACTATTACTTCCCATACCCTATATATCCACCTTTTTGTTAATGCAACCTAGGATTTCAGCTGTTTGGGAGGCTACAGCACATTAATTCATACTAAACTACTGTCTAAATCTTTGCTAACATTTTCACCTATTTTAGTAAGCCAGGACAGTTTCTCTTCCCCTTTCCTACTTAAATTGTAATTAGTTTGAGGTTCCTGTTAAATTCCATCTTTTTATATTCAGTCTCTCTTTCCCACCTACTTTTCACCTATCATCGTAGCAGTAAGTAATAAACTAGCATATGAAATACTACCAAACTAGTACGTGAAGATGAGTCCATATAAGTTTAATGTTTTAAACTAACTTCTGGCTTCAGGCTTCATCCAACTTATCAGCCATACATTCTCTGCAAAATGTTTTAAATTTTTGCAGGCAAGTTTTCTTACAGCTATGCAGTAAATAATTCTATTTTTACACACTGGAGGCACTTTAAAAATATATAATAAAAATTCTCTAAATATGTAAAAGTTGAATTATTATAAAAAGCCTCACCACATAAATAAGAGAAAAAGGACTGTAAAGACATGTGTTTTAACAGAGTAATATCAATAAAACTGGATGGTATAATGAGTAGTCCTTAGAATGTACTAAACACAAGTTCTTAATTATTTCCTCAAGAAGTGGTTATAAAACTTTAGCATGTATCAGAATCATCAGGAGGGTTTGCTGAAACACAAATTCCCTATTCCCAGTGTTTCACATTCAGTAGGTCTGAGGTGAAGCCAAAGAATTTTTATTTCTGACAAGTTTCAGATAGTACTCAAGTACCTGATCTGGAAATGATACCATCTTCTAATGAAAAATACAAAATGTAGCTTACCCAATCTCCAAATTGAAAAATAAGCAATGATTCATTCTTCTTCATTGAATGTATATTGAATCTCTACAGAACAGCAATGCATAAATGCCATTTGGCATCTCAGATACCAGAGGATAAACCACTTTGAAACTGAATCAGTTATTTTAAACATCCTAGGGAAAATACTTTCCTCAAAATATGTTTTGGGAAAATCTTCAGGAAAGTTACTCAAGTTTCAGTTTATAAATTAATAGCATTAATAATAACAGCCAGTAACTAACATTATGTGCACTTTTATAACTGTATGCTATTTTGAGTCAGTTACTTACACACACACACACACACACACACACACACACACACACACACCCATTCATTTAATATGCACAGTGACTCTAAGTAGTAAGGAGGTACTGTTATCATCTCCATTTTAAAAATGAAGAAACTGGTATAGCGGAAGATGGCGGCGTAGGAGGACGCGGGGCTCACAGCGCGTCCTGCCGATCACTTAGATTCCACCTACACCTGCCTAAAGAACCCAGAAAACCGCCAGAGGATTAGCAGAAGGGAGTCTCCGGAGTCAAGCGCAGACTAGAGGCCCACGGAAGAGGGTAGGAAGGGCGGCGAGGCGGTGCGCGCTCCACGGACTGGCGGGAGGGAGCCGGGGCGGAGGGGCGGCTCGCCGGCCAAGCAGAGCCCCCGAGTCTGGCTGGCAAAAGCGGAGGGGCAAGACGGACTGTGTTCCGACAGCAAGCGCGACTTAGCATCTGGGAGGTCATAAGTTAACAGCTCTGCTCGGAAAGCGGGAAGGCTGGAGGACAAAGGGAGGGAGAGCTGCTGAGCCCCCGGACGGCAGAGCTCAGCTTGGCGGGGAACAAAGGCGCCAGCGCCATCTCCCCCGCCCATCCCCCAGCCAAAATCCCAAAGGGAACCAGTTCCTGCCAGGGAACTTGCTCGCTCCGCGCAAACACCCAACTCTGTGCTTCTGCGGAGCCAAACCTCCGGCAGCGGATCTGACTCCCTCCCGCTGCCACAGGGCCCCTCCTGAAGTGGATCACCTAAGGAGAAGCGAGCTAAGCCTGCCCCTCCACCCCCCGTGCACCTTGCCTACCCACCCCAGCTAATACGCCAGATCCCCAGCAACACAAGCCTGGCAGTGTGCAAGTAGCCCAGACGGGACACGCCACCCCACAGTGAATCCCGCCCCTAGGAGAGGGGAAGAGAAGGCACACACCAGTCTGACTGTGGCCCCAGCAGTGGGCTGGGGGCAGACATCGGGTCGGACTGCGGCCCCGCCCACTAACTCCAGTTATACACCACAGCACAGGGGAAGTGCACTGCAGGTCCTCACCACGCCAGGGACTCTCCAAAATGACCAAACGGAAGAATTCCCCTCAGAAGAATCTCCAGGAAATAACAACAGCTAATGAACTGATCAAAAAGGATTTAAATAATATAACAGAAAGTGAATTTAGAATAATAGTCATAAAATTAATCGCTGGGCTTGAAAACAGTATACAGGACAGCAGAGAATCTCTTGCCACAAAGATCGAGGGACTAAGGAACAGTCACGAGGAGTTGAAAAACGCTTTAAACAAAATGCAAAACAAAATGGAAACCACGATGGCTCGGCTTGAAGAGGCAGAGGAGAGAATAGGTGAACTAGAAGAAAAAGTTATGGAGAAAGAGGAAGCTGAAAGAAAGAGAGATAAAAAAATCCAGGAGTATGAGGGGAAAATTAGAGAACTAAGTGATACACTAAAAAAAAATAATATACGCATAATTGGTATCCCAGAGGAGGAAGAGAGAGGGAAAGGTGCTGAAGGGGTACTTGAACAAATTATAGCTGAGAACTTCCCTGAACTGGGGAAGGAAAAAGGCATTGAAATCCAAGAGGCACAGAGAACTCCCTTCAGACGTAACTTGAATCGATCTTCTGCACGACATATCATAGTGAAACTGGCAAAATACAAGGATAAAGAGAAAATTCTGAAAGCAGCAAGGGATAAACGTGCCCTCACATATAAAGGGAGACCTATAAGACTCGGGTCTGATCTCTCCTTTGAAACTTGGCAGGCCAGAAAGGCTTGGCACGATATCTACAGTGTGCTAAACAGAAAAAATATGCAGCCGAGAATCCTTTATCCAGCAAGTCTGTCATTTAGAATAGAAGGAGAGATAAAGGTCTTCCCAAACAAACAAAAACTGAAGGAATTTGTCACCACGAAACCAGCCCTACAAGAGATCCTAAGGGGGATCCTGTGAGACAAAGTACCAGAGACATCACTACAAGCATAAAACATACAGACATCACAATGACTCTAAACCCATATCTTTCTATAATAACACTGAATGTAAATGGATTAAATGCGCCAACTAAAAGACATAGGGTATCAGAATGGATAAAAAAACAAGACCCATCTATTTGCTGTCTACAAGAGACTCATCTTAGATCTGAGGACACCTTTAGATTGAGAGTGAGGGGATGGAGAACTATTTATCATGCTCCTGGAAGCCAAAAGAAAGCTGGAGTAGCCATACTTATATCAGACAAACTAGACTTTAAATTAAAGGCTGTAACAAGAGATGAAGAAGGGCATTATATAATAATCACAGGGTCTATCCACCAGGAAGAGCTAACTATTATAAATGTCTATGCGCCAAATACCCGAGCCCCCAGATATATAAAACAATTACTCATAAACATAAGCAACCTTATTGATAAGAATGTGGTCATTGCAGGGGACTTTAACACCCCACTTACAGAAATGGATAGATCATCTAGACACACAGTCAATAAAGAAACAAGGGCCCTGAATGATACATTGGATCAGATGGACTTGACAGATATATTTAGAACTCTGCATCCCAAAGCAACAGAATATACTTTCTTCTCGAGTGCACATGGAACATTCTCCAAGATAGATCATATACTGGGTCACAAAACAGCCCTTCATAAGTTTACAAGAATTGAAATTATACCATGCATACTTTCAGACCACAATGCTATGAAGCTTGAAATCAACCACAGGAAAAAGTCTGGAAAACCTCCAAAAGCATGGAGGTTAAAGAACACCCTACTAACGAATGAGTGGGTCAACCAGGCAATTAGAGAAGAAATTAAAATATATATGGAAATGGGGCGCCTGGGTGGAGCAGTCGGTTAAGCGTCCGACTTCAGCCAGGTCACGATCTCACGGTCCGTGAGTTCGAGCCCCGCGTCAGGCTCTGGGCTGATGGCTCAGAGCCTGGAGCCTGTTTCCGATTCTGTCTCCCTCTCTCTCTGTCCCTCCCCCGTTCATGCTCTGTCTCTCTCTGTCCCAAAAATAAATAAACGTTGAAAAAAAAAAAAAAATTTAAAAAAAAAAAAAAATATATATATATGGAAACAAACGGAAATGAAAATACAACAATCCAAACGCTTTGGGATGCAGCGAAGGCAGTCCTGAGAGGAAAATACATTGCAATCCAGGCCTATCTCAAGAAACAAGAAAAATCCCAAATACAAAATCTAACAGCACACCTAAAGGAAATAGAAGCAGAACAGCAAAGGCAGCCTAAACCCAGCAGAAGAAGAGAAATAATAAAGATCAGAGCAGAAATAAACAATATAGAATCTAAAAAAACGGTAGAGCAGATCAACGAAACCAAGAGTTGGTTTTTTGAAAAAATAAACAAAATTGACAAACCTCTAGCCAGGCTTCTCAAAAAGAAAAGGGAGATGACCCAAATAGATAAAATCATGAATGAAAATGGAATGATTACAACCAATCCCTCAGAGATACAAACAATTATCAGGGAATACTATGAAAAATTATATGCCAGCAAATTGGACAACCTGGAAGAAATGGACAAATTTCTAAACACCCACACTCTTCCAAAACTCAATCAGGAGGAAATAGAAAGCTTGAACAGACCCATAACCAGCGAAGAAATTGAATCGGTTATCAAAAATCTCCCAACAAATAAGAGTCCAGGACCAGATGGCTTCCCAGGGGAGTTCTACCAGACATTTAAAGCAGAGATAATACCTATCCTTCTTAAGCTATTCCAAGAAATAGAAAGGGAAGGAAAACTTCCAGACTCATTCTATGAAGCCAGTATTACTTTGATTCCTAAACCAGACAGAGACCCAGTAAAAAAAGAGAACTACAGGCCAATATCCCTGATGAATATGGATGCAAAAATTCTTAATAAGATACTAGCTAATCGAATTCAACAGCATATAAAAAGAATTATTCACCATGATCAAGTGGGATTCATTCCTGGGATGCAGGGCTGGTTCAACATTCGCAAATCGATCAACGTGATACATCACATTAACAAAAAAAAAGAGAAGAACCATATGATCCTGTCGATCGATGCAGAAAAGGCCTTTGACAAAATCCAGCACCCTTTCTTAATAAAAACCCTTGAGAAAGTCGGGATAGAAGGAACATACTTAAAGATCATAAAGGCCATTTATGAAAAGCCCACAGCTAACATCATCCTCAACGGGGAAAAACTGAGAGCTTTTTCCCTGAGATCAGGAACACGACAGGGATGCCCACTGTCACCGCTGTTGTTTAATATAGTGCTGGAAGTTCTAGCATCAGCAATCAGACAACAAAAGGAAATCAAAGGCATCAAAATTGGCAAAGATGAAGTCAAGCTTTCGCTTTTTGCAGATGACATGATATTATACATGGAAAATCCGATAGACTCCACCAAAAGTCTGCTAGAACTGATACATGAATTCAGCAAAGTTGCAGGATACAAAATCAATGTGCAGAAATCAGTTGCATTCTTATACACTAACAATGAAGCAACAGAAAGACAAATGAAGAAACTGATCCCATTCACAATTGCACCAAGAAGCATAAAATATCTAGGAATAAATCTAACCAAAGATGTAAAAGATCTGTATGCTGAAAACTATAGAAAGCTTATGCAGGTAATTGAAGAAGATATAAAGAAATGGAAAGACATTCCCTGCTCATGGATTGGAAGAATAAATATTGTCAAAATGTCAATACTACCCAAAGCTATCTACACATTCAATGCAATCCCAATCAAAATTGCACCAGCATTCTTCTCGAAACTAGAACAAGCAATCCTAAAATTCATATGGAACCACAAAAGGCCCCGAATAGCCAAAGTAATTTTGAAGAAGAAGACCAAAGCAGGAGGCATCACAATCCCAGACTTTAGCCTCTACTACAAAGCTGTCATCATCAAGACAGCATGGTATTGGCATAAAAACAGACACACAGACCAATGGAATAGAATAGAAACCCCAGAACTAGACCCACAAACGTATGGCCAACTAATCTTTGACAAAGCAGGAAAGAACATCCAATGGAAAAAAGACAGTCTCTTTAACAAATGGTGCTGGGAGAACTGGACAGCAACATGCAGAAGGTTGAAACTAGACCACTTTCTCACACCATTCACAAAAATAAACTCAAAATGGATAAAGGACCTGAATGTGAGACAGGAAACCATCAAAACCTTAGAGGAGAAAGCAGGAAAAGACCTCTCTGACCTCAGCCGTAGCAATCTCTTACTCGGCACATCCCCAAAGGCAAGGGAATTAAAAGCAAAAGTGAATTACTGGGACCTTATGAAGATAAAAAGCTTCTGCACAGCAAAGGAAACAACCAACAAAACTAAAAGGCAACCAACGGAATGGGAAAAGATATTTGCAAATGACACATCGGACAAAGGGCTAGTATCCAAAATCTATAAAGAGCTCATCAAACTCCACACCCGAAAAACAAATAACCCAGTGAAGAAATGGGCAGAAAACATGAATAGACACTTCTCTAAAGAAGACATCCGGATGGCCAACAGGCACATGAAAAGATGTTCAACGTCGCTCCTTATCAGGGAAATACAAATCAAAACCACACTCAGATACCACCTCACGCCAGTCAGAGTGGCCAAAATGAACAAATCAGGAGACTATAGATGCTGGAGAGGATGTGGAGAAACAGGAACCCTCTTGCACTGTTGGTGGGAATGCAAATTGGTGCAGCCGCTCTGGAAAGCAGTGTGGAGGTTCCTCAGAAAATTAAAAATAGACCTACCCTATGACCCAGCAATAGCACTGCTAGGAATTTATCCAAGGGATACAGGAGTATTGATGCATAGGGGCACCTGTACCCCAATGTTTATAGCGGCACTCTCAACAATAGCCAAATTATGGAAAGAGCCTAAATGTCCATCAACTGATGAATGGATAAAGAAATTGTGGTTTATATACACAATGGAATACTACGTGGCAATGAGAAAAAATGAAATATGGCCTTTTGTAGCAACGTGGATGGAACTGGAGAGTGTGATGCTAAGTGAAATAAGCCATACAGAGAAAGACAGATACCATATGGTTTCACTCTTATGTGGATCCTGAGAAACATAACAGAAACCCATGGGGGAGGGGAAGGAAAAAAAAAAAAAAAAAAAAAAAAAAAAGAGTTTAGAGTGGGAGAGAGCCAAAGCATAAGAGACTATTAAAAACTGAGAACAAACTGAGGGTTGATGGGGGGTGGGAGGGAGGGCAGGGTGGGTGATGGGTATTGAGGAGAGCACCTTTTGGGATGAGCAGTGGGTGTTGTATGGAAACCAATTTGACAGTAAATTTCATATATTAAAAAATAAAAAATAAAAAAATAAAAAAATAAATAAAAATGAAGAAACTACTAGATCAATTAATTATTCATTAATTTTTTAAAAAAGAGGGTACTAAGGTATAGAAAGGTCAGATAGTATGTCCAAGATCATCCAGTAAAACGGCACAGCTCAGATTTGAATACAGGCATTTTGGTTGCAGAACCTATGCTCTTAAATAGAACTATCCTGTCTTTATAAATTCTATATTATCTAACATAAGAATAAAAGCTTCCAAACTAGGCCATGGCACCCTGCGTATGAAAAAGTATCCTATGCTTCAAAGAAGCATATAAATTATAGAGTAAATCACAATGAGTTTATTTAGAGTTTAGGACAGTAATCCAATGATTCTACAGCACTTTATGTATACTTCTATCATGATACATATTTATTATATTGCAGCTGTTCAATATTTAGATGTCTATGATATGCTGTATCAATAATCACATATTTAGTTTTACAATCTAATCCATCTTTGGAAAGGTACTGAACTCTAAAAATGAGGAAATAATTTGTAATGAGTAATAATGCCCAAGAATCCTTCTTGCAGAGATATGTGACTGTACTTTTTTTTATGTGACTGTACTTTTTCAACAGTATTTGTCAAGCCTAGTCTGTGTAAGTAGACATCCAGAAAATTAGCCCCACCTTGTGGATCACAGTAGTCCTACAAATTCAGGCCTTTAAGAACAGTGAACCATCAAAGTGTATATTCTCTTGACTGACAAAAAATAAGAAATTTATAAATAACACTGGTGAGGAAGCACTTTCACATACTGCTGTTGGCTGTATAAAACAGCACAATCTTTTCAGGAAGAAATAAACAAAAATAATAGAAATTGTAAAAGTAACATTCTATTTATAATGTCACTTCTAGAAATTTATCATATGGAAATACGCAAGCTAATGAACATGTATATAACAAGGTTATTTACTGCAGCATTGTTCTTGGTGGTGAAAAATTAGAAATCATCTAAATGTCAATGTGGATCCAGTGAATACTTTAACCATAGTAACAAAGAGGATGATAGCAGGTAACAATTGTTGAGAGTAATAAATATGTGCCAGGTACCATTCTTGGTCTGGCTTTAAAACTCTGACATTGTGGGGAGCCTGGGTGGCTCAGTCGGTTAAGTGGCCAACTTCTGCTCAGGTCATGATCTCATGGTTCGTGAGTTGGAGCCCCGCGTCGGGCTCTGTGCTGACAGCTCAGAGCCTGGAGCCTATTTCGGATTCTGTGTCTCCCTCTCTCTGACCCTCCCCTGTTCATGCTCTGTCTCTCCCTGTCTCAAAAACAAATAAAAAAACGTTAAAAAAAATTTAAGAAAAAAAAAAAAAAAACTCTCACATTGACCACTATACTATACTTCTTAGATAGAAGTAGATATCCTCAAATGGAAGAAGGTATATTATATATAGTTAAATGAAAGACTCAACCTCAGAGAACCTGTATTACTCCATCTTAAAATACATACGCTTATATATGTACAGAAAAAGTCTAAAAGGCTATAGACACCAAACTGTAAATAATGATCACCTCTGAAGACTGGGATGACTCTAAGGAGAAAGGAGATGATTTTTTACTTGATACACTTTTATACTGCTTGAATTTTTCACCTTAAGTATATATCAGACTTTTATAAAAAAATAAAGCACACAATTTTAAAAAATGAATTAACTAGAGTCTTTAAAATGACTTTAGGGGTGCCTGGGTGGCTCAGTTTGTTAAGCGGCCGACTTCAGCTCAGGTTATGATCTTGTGGTCCGTGAGTTTGAACCCTGCGTCGGGCTCTGTGCTGACAGCTCAGAGCCTGGAGCCTGCTTTGGATTCTGTCTCCCTCTCTCTCTACTCCTCTCCTGTTTATGCTCTATCTTTCTCTGTCTCTCAAAGATAAATAAATGTTAAAATAAAAAATAAAATAAAATAAAATAAAGTAACTTTAAAGAAAATTTTTTTGAAAATTAGGAAGGGATAACCTCCTATAATTGCAGTTAATGAAAGCATGAGAATGGTCATTTGAGGCAACACACACACACACACACACACACACACACCCCGTAAAATGAAGTACATTCAGGTGATTAAAACTCTAGAAAATTCTGAGTAAGCCATGTTTATAACTGGTAATTTCTTGATAAAGATGGCAGGTTGAATAGGCACAGTAACTCTAATCCTCTCCCAAACTCAACAAAAACTACAGAAAAAAAATTTTAAAGGTAAAACTCCCAGAAATGAGATTTTTAGTGGAGCCTTTGTCTAATTATGGAATCAGGGTAATGCTGGCCTCATAGAATGAATCTGGAAATTTCCCTTTCATTTCTAATTTTTGGAATAGTTTGAGAACAGGTGTTAAGTTTTCTTTAAATGTTTGGTAGACTTGCTCTGGTAAGCCATCTGGCCCTGGACTTTTGTTTTTTGGGAGGCTTTTGATTATTGATTCAATTATTTTGCTGGTTACTAGTCTATTTAAGTTTTGGTAGTTTATACGTGTCTAGGAATTTATCCACTTCTTCCAAATTGTCCAATTTGTTGGCATATAATTTTTCATAATATTCTCTTGTAATTGTTTGAATTTCTTTGGTGTTGGTTGTTATTTCTCCTCATTTATGATGTTACTTATTTGGGTCCTGTCTCTTTTCTTTTTGGTAAGTCTAGCGAGGGGTTTATCAATTTTATGAATTTTTTCAAAGAACTAGCTCCTGGTTTCATTGATCTGTTCTGATTTTTTTGGTTTCTATATCATTTATTTCTGCTCTAATCTTTATTACTCCCCTTCTTCTGCTGGCTTAAGGCAGAAACAATACTTTAAAAAGCACAATTAACCAAATATTTAACGGCTGGCATTTAGCTGAGAAAGGAGAAATCCATACGGGTTCTGCCTTTTCTGAAAAGTAGCATGGCATCTGCCAATCATGCTCTGCTTGAATAATGATGTAGTTTGGGGGAGCCTGGATGGCTCAGTCAGTTAAGCGTCCGACTTTGGCTCAGGTCATGATCTCGTGGTTTGTGAGTTTGGGACCCACGTTGGGCTCTGTGCTGACAGCTCAGAGCTGAAGCCTGCTTTAGAATCTGTGTCTCCCTCTCTCTCCGCCCCTCCCATGCTCATGCTCTGTCTCTCTCTATCAATAATAAATAAATGTTTAAAAAAAAACTGTAAAAAAAAATGTAGTTTGTACCCAAATTCTGACCATGTTAGCAACTTTCAATAGAACTATTTCTCATTGCTTCTAGTTAGTATAAATAATAAATAGTTCCTTACAGTACAGTATATATATTTTAGTATATGTGCTGCCGAAGCGAGCACATACAGTATATATATTTTAATCTAAATATTTTTAGAACCTATGTAACAAAATTACCTGCTCCATCAATAAGGTAAAACCACTGTATGGGTGAGGTCTAATAAATATTTAACATGATAAAACTCAATCCCTCAGAAGTTTAAAAAGAGTAATGATATCTTACTATATTGAAATTTTCTTTATGAGATTTATTTTTTTTTAAATCACTTACAAAGATGAAGTAAAGATGTGAGAGCAAAGAAGCCTTTCTAGAAGTGGTCAAAAGTCCAGGGGCACCTGGGTGGCTCAGTCAGTTAAGCATCCAACTTTGGCTCAGGTCATGATCTCACGGTTTATAAATTCGAGCCCTGCATTGGGCTCTGCATTGGGCTCTGTGCTGACAGCTCAGAGCCTGGAGACTGCTTCAGATTCTGTGTCTCCCCATTTCTCTGCCCCTCCCATGCTCATGCTCTGTCTCTCAATAATAAATAAACGTTAAAAAAAAAAAAAAAAAAAAAGAATTGGTCAAAAGTCCAAGTGTACTATGAGGATAACTCAGCATCTGAATAATGAAGGTTTTCATAGGATAGTCAAATAACTGTTAATTTATTTTACTAAGTTAACTTTGAAACATAACTACTCAAAGTAACTTTTGACAAGGTATAACTATATGGACTTGTCAAAATAAATAAATATAATGCACTTATGGAAGATACTGGATTACAGGGCCACTGTTAATACCGAGCAGAGAACACAACTACACCTAACACAGTATCCAAGGATGCCTGTGAATTTAAAATGAATTATGCAAAACTGAAAGGATGAAGCAACTACTAACACAGTGAGATATATATTATTAACATTATTTATGGTTTATATGCTCTTTTAACCAGAACCACTACAAGGCAAAATGGTGGCCTTAGTTGGATTATACAAAGGCACCCTAAGGTAGCAACTGTGAAATTAGTAAAATGGCCAGAGAAACAAAGCCTGGGGCAGGAAAAAGCATGAATTGGAAAGCCAAAATAACTTGATTATCCTCTACACCTTAAGAAGTGGATTATCTACAGTCTTCAGTCAAGGGACTGTGAGAATACAGATATAGGTAAGAACCCATCACTTTACTGGTAATAAATAATGAATCCAAGGTAGGAATTTTCCAGAAAGTAATAAAACCTTTGCTAATCAATCAAACTGTCTCTGGAAAAGAGTGCATATGTACATCCTAAGAACTAGAGGGCCCAAAGTGACAGAGCTCAATTTTCACCTTTAGTTCATTCTCAAATCTTTCCCTGCTAAAATACATCACTGTTTCATTCATTCCACAAACATTTATTGTCTATTTTCCCAGACACCATGTTGATGAAAGAGGTTACCAGAGTGAATAAGACACAGTCTGCATCCTTTGAGGATGTACAGCCTAAAGGAAAAGACAAACATCCAAGGACATAGTGGTAATATAGTATGGTCAATACAGTGATATATTTATGCACAGTATGCTCTGATACAGGGGTGTGTGTGTGTCTTAGTCCAGCCCTGATATAGGTCAGGGAGGGAGGTTAGGGTTATTATGCTAGATGAAAGGATACCTGAGGTAGATTTTAAAGATGAGAAGTTAGTAAGTAAATAACAGGGAAAAGAACATTCAAGACAAGGGAATAAATAGTAGGAGCAATGGACTGAGTCTGATTTATGGTAAAGGGGGTGAGGTGCAGGGTACTGTAAGGAGATTATTATTAGAATGTAAGGACATAAATGATGAGGAGGAGAGGAGACTGACAACAAACAAATCAGATTGCAGAGGGACTATAATGCCATGCAAAGATTCTTAAACTTTTTCTCCCATAGGTCATGGGGAACCACTGTTAAGCAGGAGAATGACAGAGAATCAATTTTACTTCAGGTCACTTTAGCAACATTGTGGTAGATCAACCAAGAAAGAGCAAGACTGGAGATGGGGCAACCAGTTAGAAGGCTACTGCAAAAGGTCAGACGAGAAATAATGAAGTCCTGAGCTAACACATAACCTTCTAACAAAACCCCCCTGTGCTATTTCACCCACAATTTATGTTCACAGTATAGCACAAGAACAAAAAATTAATGTGTTAATATATATACGAACATACATATGTACATAATATTTATGTAACATATATTTTTATAGATACTTTAACACTTTTTTGTTACTATTACATTACAGATTGTCTTTTTACACATTAATCAAAAAGGACAAAGAAGGTTAGAAAACAAAAAGGAAAATAGAAGCCAAAATTCAAAACATTCTACTTAACTTAGAACTAGCAATTAATAGTTACCCTTAAAATGAATTACTTTACTGGAAAAATAAATTGAGTGTTGTTAGAAGTTTAAACGTAGGAAGAGGAAAATTGTTTAGAAAGTTTCCTATAAAGCATCTAAAATCAAGAACATTATCAGATTTCTCAGAATAAGCTATTAATAAAAATATCTAGAATACTAGATCTACATAAATTAAAAGCAATAAAATAATTTAATAAAGAAGATAGTATGACCTTAGTTTTAACAATTTATTTGGAGCTTACCTTGTCATATATACCATTTAGTATTCATAAACTTAGTGAGGAATGACTCTTATATTCACTTTGCAGATGAGAAAATTTAAGCTCAGATAAGTTTATCTGATAACTGGAACTTAAAGTTTGTCTGCCTTGTATGCCTAATATGCCTAAATGTCTTACTTGAAGCCATTACTAGTAGCCATATGTAAATAAACTAAGCATTTCATAGGAATATTTTTACTTCACAAATGTAGCACTGATTAGGCTTGGACAATAGAATAAAACTTTGGGATCAAAGAAAACTTGGTCTAAACCTAGACTTTACCCCTTACTAGCTGTGGGAATTTGAGTAATTTCTCTGGGCTTCAACAAGTATAAAAGGGCTTACAAGGCTTCAATGGTTCTTGAAAAGATCACATAGTACCCAATCCAGATAAGTAAGCAATCAATGGTAGCTAATGCTATTATTCACACATCAAGAAAAAATATAAATAATATATAACTCTCCAATCCCCACATGTTCACACCCCAGGCTCCCACAAGGCTTCTAGTCCCTTTGGCCCTTCATATCCCACAGCTGGGGCAAGTAGGGAGAGGATCAGATCAGTACTTGCTACTTCATTACAGGGACCTCTAAGATATTAATTCTTTCTGTTTGGGACTTGATCCTCTCTCTCCTCCCATTCTATCAGCTACCCCAGTTGATTGATAGCTGACCACATTAAGAAGGTATAAATTAGAAATCTGTAATAACTTTAAACCATTTTATTTCATTTTTTTAAAAAAACTGGGGCGCCTGGGTGGCTCAGTCAGTTAAGCGTCTGACTTCGGCTCAGGTCATGACCTCATGGTTCACGAGTGCGGGCCCCATGTCGGCCTCTGTGGTGACAGTTCAGAGCCTGGAGCCTGCTTTGGATTCTGTGTCTCCCTCTCTCTCTGTCCCTCCCCTGCTTGTGCTCTGTCTCTCTCTCTCTCAAAAATAAATAAAAATATTTAAAAAAAAAAACTGCTTTGCAAAACAAATTCTTGTCATTATATAACCACTTTATTTCAAGTTTTTAGTCAACTTACACAATTTAATATTAATTATATTTACTATTATAGTATGGTTTAGCATCTTAGTAACGTTAGAGATATCATACAGAATTAAATATTAAATCCCACGTAAATAGTCCCTGAAGTCCAGGGCAATATTATATCAATACTGCTATATACCTGCTATCACACATTATAAAAATACCAGAAAAATTACCTTGGTGTTCTTCTAAATCCATGTCCAGTTGTCTAATTTCTTCATTAAATTGCTTTATTTTTTCTTTTATATCTGTTAACCTGTTGAAAATATTATTTAATAAAGTTATGATAGAGCGATGCCTGGATGGCTCAGTTGGTTAAGCATCTGATTCTTGATTTCGGCTCAGGTCATGATCTCATGGTTCTTAAGTTTGAGTCCTGCATTGTGCTCCATGTTGACAGCACGGAGCCTGCTTGGGATTCTCTTCTCTCTCTGTCTCTCTCTCTCTCTCTCTCTCTGCCCCTCCCCCCTCCCCAAGATAAATAAACTTAAAAAAAAATAAATTTGACAGATAATTTAGATATCCAGTAAAAACATTAAAATTAAATTAAAACATTAAATAAAAATTTAATGATGTTAGGAAATCTTTTCTAAGTTGCATAAATAATATCTATAAATAATATACCCTATTCTGAAGACAATACTATAGAGAGAAAAATCTTTTCCAGATCTTTTTATAGGATTTGTATTTAGAATAGAAGTATATTCTGAGAAAGTTAGGTTGCCTGATTTCAATAGCAGACCTTTCCCCCATCCTTTTCTTGAGTTTGACTTGTGATATTAAAGTGAAAAATCTTTAGCAACCTTCTTTTTGCAGGTCTATAAAAACTGAACTAAGTTGACAAATTAGTCTCAAAAATTAGAGAATAATAAAAAATTTACTGCTGACTGACGATTATATAGGTTAAAATTTTTAACAAACAGCATTTGTACTTATTACAAAGCTACAATAATTAACACAATGTGGTACTGGACTAAAGGAAGACATATACAGCAATGGAATAAAACTGAGAGTCCAGAAATGGGACCCCCTGTATTGATACACAACTGGTTTTTGACAAAGGTGCAAAAATAATTAAATGGGGAAAGAATATTGAATAATATTTATTGAAAGAATATTTCAACAAATGTTGCTGGGACAACTGGATAAGCACAAACAAAAGAATAAAACTGGACCCTACCTCATACCATATACAAAAGTTTACTTAAAATGAATCATAGATCTAAACATAAGAGCTAAACTATAAAATTCTTAAAATAAATCATCAGCATAGATCTTCATGACTTTGGATTAGGCATTGGTTTCTTAGATAGGACATCAAAACCATAAGCAACAAAATAAAAATAAACTAGACATTATCAAAATCTAAAACTTTTGTTCTTCAAAGGACACCACTAAGAGAATGAAAAGACAACCAACAGAATGGTAGAAAAACTTCACAATGATTTATCTGATAAGAGACATGTCTCTAGAATATATAAAGACTTCTTAACAATTCAATAATAAAAAGATAAATAATCCAATTAAAAAATGGGCAAAGGGGGTAGCTGGGTTGGGAAGTATCCAGCTCTTGATTTCAGCTCAGGCCATGATCCCACGGTTCTTGAGTTCCAGCCCCACATCAGGCTCTGCACTGGCAGCATGGAGCCTGCTTGGGATTCTCTCTCTGCCTCTCTCTCTGCCCCTCCCTGGCTCGTGCTCACTTTCTCTTTCTCAAAATAAATAAATAAGCATTTTTTAAAAATTGGCAAAGGATATGAACAGACATTTCTCTAAAGAAGATATAGACATGGTCAATAAACATCAGTCATTAGGGAAATGCAAATCAAAACCATAATGAGATACCACTTTCTACCCATTAGGATGGCTAGAATTAAAAAAAAACAAACAGATAATAACAAGTGTTGGTGAGGATTGGAGAAACTGGAATGCTCATGTACCACTGGTATAAATGTAAAATGGTGCAGCTTCTTGGAAGATAGTCTGGCTGGTCCTAGAGTTACTATATAGGCCAGCAATTTTATTCCTCAGTATAAACCCAAGAAAAGTGAAAACATATATACATCAGTGTTCATGCCAGCATGATCCATCATAGCCCAAAACTGGAAACAATCCAAATACCCATCGACTGATAAATGGATAAATATGGCATATCCACACAATGGAATACTATTTGGCAAAAAAAAAAAAAAAAAAGAAAAAGAAAGAAAAGAAAAGAAAAGAAAAGAAATTATATACTGATACATACTACCACACAGATGAACCTTGAAGACATTATGCTAAGTGAAAGAATCTAGCCACATAGAACCACATACTATATGATTCCACGTGTACAGAATATCCAAAATAGGCCAAACTACAGCAACATAAAGTAGAATGGTAGACTAGGGCTGGGAGTGGTGGATGAGCGGGGTGAGGAAAGGGGTGTTGGATCTTACTGAGGTAATGATTGCACAATTCTGAATATACTAAAAACCTTTGAATTGTATACTTTAAATATGTGAATTGTATGGTAAGGAATATATATATATATATTTTAATGGTTTTTTTTTGAAAGAGAGCACATGTGAGTGGGGGAGGGGCAGTGACAGAGGGGGACAGAGGATCTGAAGCAGGTTCTATGCTGACAGCAGAGAGCCCAATGCAGGGCTCAAAGCCACCAACTGTAAGATCATGACCTGAGCTGCAGTTGGGTGCTTAAGCAACTGAGCCACCTAGGCGCCCCTGGTATGTACCGTATCTTAATAGAGCTGTTTTTAAAAAATAATTATGCTATCCAATGGCTCTTAACTAAACATTAAAAGAAATATTTAAATCTCTAAATAAGATTGAACATTACATCAGTATTACCAGTGTGAAACATAGAAAAAAATAACTAACAATATGTGCCTATTGCACATTTAGAATGAAATTTAAAACATGTGAAATGGATGTAGTATGTCATATTATAAATGTACTTACTGTCGCTCCATGCTGGCTATTTCCTGATTATCTTCTTTAACCTATAAAAGCATATAAACAAAATAGTACTTAAAGAGTTACTTATCATTAGGCTATCTTAAAGAGAATTTCCTTTTGTATGTTGTACAAACATGTCAAATGTAGTCTCTTTCTTGAAATCTATTTCTTAAAATTCAACCTTTGAAGTCAAAAAATATATATATTTTATATATAAAAATTTTATAATTATGTATACACACACATACACACACACACACACACACACACACACACACACACACACACACATTATTAAGAAACTACTCACAGATTTTCCCTTTTTTCTCAAAGCAAGGGTGATGACTGATACATCTATACCTATCTGTTTGGCACCATGAGGCTGTTGTGTCTTCAGGCCTAGATCAGTTTACATAAATATCCAGGCTTTCTGAGACTGTCTTTCCTTAGCCCCTCACCCACACCCACACAAGGCAGGGTTGCCAGATTTCATGATCTCTATTACATTTGAATTTCTGATAAATAATAACTTTCAGGGCACGTATTTACCATGATTAATATATGTGTGTGTGTACACACACGCACACACACATATATTATATATAATACATATATAATATATACATAAATAATAATACATATATTATAAACAATTATTCATTGTTATATGAAATTAAAATTTAACCGCTTGTTGTGTATTTCATCTGGCAATCCTATCCCAAGATCACATTCTCCCTCCCCTGCGTCCAATGATTTCTTTCTGAGGAACTTCAGAGATTCTAGATTTTAATACCTTTCTGGAATGATTCTAATACTTAAATAGTTCCTGAGTTGATCCCTAAGGTTCATCCAAACCATTTGGGCTCAACCTAATCCCACAGAGGAGTCTCATCTGTAGGTTCCTAATGGGTGCTGTTCCCAAATATATATGCAGTGTTCGAGGAGCCCTATAGTTAGGGTGTCTCAGGATAAACAATAGGTTAATTATAACTTAGTGCTAGATTAAAACTAGCTTTGGGGTAATAAGAAAGCTAATGAATACATGTGACACAACCTGGTGACATACTGCGATTTCATAGTACATTGTAACTCCATTCACTTCACAGAGACAATGATAATAATCATCATAAAATTCATTAGCCTTGGGGCATTTTGTTTTCTAAATATTAGGCCCCAAACAAATAAAGGAACAGATCTTCAATAAGATCATCTAATTATTTATGGACCAATAAAGAAGACTTTCAGTTTTCTTATATGGATCCAAAACATGAAAAATGGCCAAAATGTGCACAAGAGCCATGTAAAATTAGGATTTAAGTCAAGAAACAGCTTATGTGAAAAATGACTTGCACCTAGATTTTCTTGGTCAAATAGTTCATCATTATTTATTTATTTTTTAATGTTTATTTATTTATTTTGAGAGAGGGAGAGTGAGCAGGGACGGGAGGGTGGCAGACAGAGAGGGAGAGAGAGAATCCCAAGGAGGCTCTACACTGTCAGTACAAAGCCAGGTGGAGGGTTCAAATTCACAAACTGTGAGATCATGACCTGAGCCGAGATCAAGAGCTGGATGCTTAACCAACTGAGCCACCCCGGCACCCCAGTTAATCTTAATTTAGATGAAACTCACTTTTCACTGTTTTTGAAGACAATAAACTTACTGGCTTTCTGTTCAATATATATGCCTTAAATAAAATAATCAGAATACTTAACAAATCTTAACATAGTAAAGTATTTTTGTTTTTTCTACCTGCTTAAGTAATCTCTCTCTCTCTTCCATTGGAGATCCCATGCTTTTGTCTTCAGCAATCATTTGGTCTCGATGGGACTCCAACTCATAAAGTTTTTCATGCAGCAATACAGCCTCCTGTTTAACCTGGGAGTGTGCTATTTCCTAGTGAGCACAAAAAGAAGAAAAATTTAATTGCATTTTATAAAAACTACTCTCAAGTAGGTTTTAGTTTATAAGAATTAGGACAAATTTAAGCCATCAGCATATTCAAATAGAGATATCCAATATCTATACTACTCAATAATGCTACAAAGCACATTTGTAAATTGGAAGAATAAAAATAAACTTTTTCCTTTATAAGCTATTTTCAGTTTAAAATTCACAAGAAGATGGTGGTTTATTTTATCTTCTAAATATAACGCCTGAACAAAGACAGACATCTCTACCATTGGGAAGATAACTAAGAAATTGTCACAATGTATGTATAACTTAAACCACAACATTCATTTGGAAGTCCAAAGACCTGATCTCTAGAGGGAAGACATTTTCTCCTGGCTAGTCATATATATTCTACTACAATATTACAAGTTGAACTTTGTCACCCAAAGATATGTTGAAGTCCTAATCTCCAGTACCATGAATATGACCTAATTTGTAAAAGAGAGCACTCATAGATTTAGTCCAGTTAAGATGAGGTCATTAGGATAGACCCTAGTCCAGTGTGAATGGTGTCCTTATGAGAAGATGTACAGACAGAGACAAAGAAGGAGAGTGCCATGTGATGACACAGGCAGAGACGAGTGATGCAGCTAAAATAAAGGAATGACTACCCAGGATTGATAGCCACCACCAGGAGCTAGGAAGAGGCAAGGAAGGATTCTAACAGTATCTCAGAGGGAACATGGCTCTGCTGATACCTTGATTTTAGATTTCTGGGCTCTAGAATGGTGAGAAAATTTGTTGTTTTAAGCCACCCAGTTGGTGTGGCTTTATTACAGCAGTGTTAGGAAATTAATACACATACATAGGATAGTCTTGTATATTCACCACTATTCCACTGTTCACAAAGAGAAATTAAGGGCTGTGATAATTTTTAGATAACCAAAAGAGGTAGGGATGTTGACAGTGATGAGGATGAGGGGGAAAATGACATTTGGAGCTGTTATTTATTGAGCAAGTGCCTGTGCCAGGCACTATATTCCATGTTCTTTAGACACTATCTCTAATACTCAAAGCAACTCTATCAGATAATACTATTATCTCTGTTTTACAGATGAAAAGACAGAGGATCTAAATCTAAATAATTTTCTAAGTTAACAAAAATAAAAGTTAATGATGATATCTGCAGGCCCACAGCATGAACAAGACCAAATTTTTAAGATGAAAGGCCTCTTTTTTGAAAGCCAAAGAGAAGGATTAAAAAAAGGAAAAAGCGTGTAAGAGGAAATGTTTGAAAGTCTATTAAAAAAGCATCTTACAGAAGTGCCTGGCTGGCTCAGTTGGTGAAGAATGCGACTCTTGATCTCAGGATTGTAAGTAGGGACCACACTGTGTGCAGAGATTACTTAAAAATAAAATCTTGAAAGAAAAAAAAAAGCAGGGGTGCCTAGGTGGCTCAGTTGATTAAGCGTCTGACTCTTGATCTCAGCTCTCAGCTCTTGATCTCAGAGCCAATAAAAAAAAGCATATATACAGCTCAATTAATCGATTAGCTTCAGGTCAAACAGCACGATAATAAAATACAGACAGAAGAAATACAGGTTATCTTGAGATACCCTTTTTCATAGCTATCTCCCCCTTCCTTTATTTATTTATTTATTTTTTTAATGTTAATTTGTTTTTGAGACAGAGAAAGAGCATGAACGAAGGAGGGTCAGAGAGAGGGAGACAGAATCTGAAGTAGGCTCCAGGCTCCGAGCTGTTGGCACAGAGCCTGACGCGAGGCTCGAACTCACGGACTGTGAGATCATGACTTGAGCCAAAGCCAGATGCTCGACTGAGCCACCCAGGCACATCTCCCCCTTCCTTTTGCTTAATCATCCTAAAAACCTCTTCAAATTGTATCTCAATAAAACCGTTCCTGAATAAAACTCATGTTGATTCTTCACCTATGTTTTTTACATTCTGGTGAAATGAACAAGTAATACTTAGCATAGTAGTGAACACACAGTAGATATTCAATAAACACGAGTTAAATGATATCTGACACAATGTTTTCTTGAAGAACAAGTCCAAATAAAAAATAGAAGGAATCTGGCAAAAGTTAAATAAAATTAGTAACTTATACTTTTCCTGATTTGGGAATACTGTAAGTTTTATAAAATTTCATGTTATCTTACTCATACATGTTCTGATTCCAAAAAGTAGCAGCAATATAAACACTAAGCCCAAAAATATAGCTTATACCTCTTCCCGCAGAAACTAAATTTGCCAAGTGAAATAAGACCTGACATTCCCTACATACCCTAAAACAGATAGTGAGGAATTCTGTAGGGTAGCTGTGTTAATACTTAATGTGGCCTTTATTCTTTGAAGTTTATAGAGATCTGTTACCATAGAGATCCAAAAAAATAAAAATTATATACACCCACATGAGAACAATCAGATATAGAAAACCATCTTAACATTTTTAAGCAAACTACTTTTTCAACAGTAAATTTCCAAAAGAATTACAAAATACTCATGCTTAATTCTTTTTGCAAGACAGTAATCTTGTCAATCTACAAGTGTTCCCAATCCTATTATCATGATACCTACTGGAATCCATAGGAAATCAGGAAAGGCAGGCAAGGTTTGAGGTACAGACAGTATACTGAAGTGTAAAGGACATGAAAAGGTAGTTCACAGAGAAAGAAATACATTGGCCAATAAATATATAAAGAAATACTCAATTTCATGCATAAACAAATGAAAATCAAAACAAGATAGAAATTTTTACCCATTAAACCAGCAAAAATGGAAAAAGTGGATAATGCTTGCCATTAATGAGTGCAGGGGAAAATAGGCACTCTCATACATTGAATCTAGAAGTAGAAAATGGAACCACCTCTTTGGAAGGCAATTTGGCAACCTGACATTTTAGAAGTGTGTATCCTTTGACCCACTGCAAGAAATTTATCTTAAGACATATTTACATAACTGCATAAAATGCATGTTTTTACTGCAGCACTGTTTATAATACAAAAAAACTATAAACAACCTATTCATCTACAAGGCTATGTTATAGTTATACAATATAACACAGTGCAGTAATTTACAATAATGATTTACAACAATAATTACAATAATAATTTACAATAATAGCTGAGGTGAATAGAATTCAAGAGAGAATGTTAAGTGAAAAAAAAACAAATCAAGCTGCATATGAAGTGTGAATCCCACCTGAGGTTTTCCATAACAATAAAACCAAGATAAGAGTATGAGATTGTTGTAAAGATTAAACAACAATGCTGGTGATCTTTGTAAAGAGCTCAAAAAAAGCACATAGTAAACACTCAAAAAATACAAAGTACTTCTGTCTAGAAAGAGGGGAAAAAACAGGCATTTTCACTTTTATCTTATTCAACTGTTTTGAATATAAAATAATTTTTTGAATAAAAAAATTTTTCATTAAAAAACACATGTGCTTTTTAAATTAAAACTACTTTAAATAAACAAATAACAAATGCAAGCATTTACATCTTTAAAGTGATGAACTAATCTCTCTCCCTTTTCACTTTTATTAGACTCTTTCTTCACGTCTTTAACTTACCATTAGATTTTACATGCCTCAGCAAGGCAGAATGATTCCTTTTGCACACAGTAGGTACTCAATAACTGAATCTAATTTCTTAACAAACTAGGATATTTGTGGTGATGAATGGGAAAAAAATTATACTCCTCTTAGTAAACTGCTAAATAAATATGTCCTTGAATGAGTTCCATTAATATATTTAGCTGAATTATCTTTTGTAGCTGAGTAATATAAGAACCTTTATTTGATTTTATACGTACAGCTTCCAAGCTCTCTTTTTTCATGTTCAGTGAGTCTAGTTGTTGCTGAAGTGTATCTAATTCCTAAGAAAAAGGAAAAAAGCAAATATATATGCAAGTTATATTTAGAATAATCTGTTTCTCAACATTTCAAATGTGGTTGTGGCAAATATGATTGTGGTTTTGTAAACATATTCAACTCATATCTTGCTATATGACTAGAATTTATTAACATTATTTGTATTTTTGTTAATTTCTTTCATTACTCCTAAAAACTATGCCATGATCTACCTTTAAAAATACCTTATGAGCTTGTCAAAGGTAGCTAGTCCTTTACACAGTGAATCATCATTGTGTTTCAAGAATATTAAATATCAGAAGCCTTCAAATTAATGATGTCATTGTTTAAAGTCATGATTTTTAATTTTGATTTCTTAACTATGTTTTCATATATTTTGTCTAATTTCTTTTAGAGCCAACACATAATATACATGGCTCACTCCTAGGGACAAGACTTTTGAGCTGATTACTTATTCAAAAACAGCTGTGCAAGATTAATTACATTTTGATGGTATTTTGGCATTTCTGTAATAGTCTTTTCTTCAGTGTTTCATTTTCTGTTATAAATCCTGAATAAAAAGTTATATTAAATTGTTGGTGAAGTGGGTGGATGAGTGGCTCAGCCGGTTAGGCGTCTGACTCTTGATATCAGCTCAGGCCAGGATCTCACAGTTATTAGATGGAGCCAGCAGCCCCCTCTGTGCTAAGCATAGAGCTGGCTTGGGATTCTCTCTCTCTCCGCCTCCCCACCAAATAAATAAATGAACTTTAAAAAATAGTCAGTCAAGTAATATTTGAGAAACTGTATTCACTACTGGCATTCGTGAGGACTAATTCTCTGTGAACTGTTTGGTTAAGGGATATATAGGCATGTAAAGGCACTAACTTGCTAATCTAAGTCACCACCATAACTGAATGTTGGGAGAATTCTCAATGAGCCCTCAGCAGGCCCCCAAATTCTTACTTAAACACCATGATTAGGAGGCAAGAGCTGTTCAAATCAAGGACACGGTAAAAGAGACGCTTATTAGGTGCTGCTTATTAGGCAGGAAAGAGAGTAAATATCTATATGGCTCTGGTATATGAGAGTTTTTATTATTTCCATTTACAGTTCATTTAAAAAAACAAATGTTTTCATGAATCTTTGTAACATACAAAAGTGAAAGATGCACAGAAATGAGTAATACAGTCAGATTAGGTCATCATGCAGCATACGCTAATGAAGTTTTCTAGATCAGTGCTTCTCAAATTTAAATGTCCATAAAAATTATCTGGGGACCTTGTTAAAATATTCTTATCAGTAGATCTCCAGGATGCCAATGCTGCCCATCTTCAGACCATATTTTTATTAGCAAGACTGCTGTATGCTTGGCACAGAACAGTGATTAGTATTACCTGCAACAATTTCTCATTTGTGGTTTTCATTTCTGTGTACTTGACTTGTTTTTCAGGAGACATGTTTTTGATAATGCCATCTGCTGCTTGCTTTTCCTGTTCAACTTCTTCTTCTACACTTCTAATTTGTTTTTCCTTCCTGAAATCAAAAGCAAGCATGTAATATTCCTCTTACTATATTGAGGGGGAAAACATCAATTAATTTTTCTCAGGTCATGGTCTGAACTAAATAGGGTAAAGTTATTCAACATAGTTTGTAATCCTTATAGATGTACAAAAAATTCTATTTAGAGAACAAACTAGCAGTTGCTGGGGAGGAGAGGGTGAGGGGTGGGCAAAAATGGGTGAAGGGGAGTGGGAGATACAAAGTTTCTAGTTATGGAATGTATAAGTCATAGGGATGAAAAGTACAGCATAAGTAATATAGCCAATGGCATCGATATAGTGTTGTATGGTGATGGTAACTTGTGGTGAACGTTGCATAACATATAGAGCTGTTGAATCACTAAGTAACATTATGTGTCAACCATACTTCAATTAAAAATTAATAAGAAAATCCCTTATACATCCAAAAAAATAATTTGGTCCCATCAGCACAGACTTATTTTACGTCTTTTTCTTCTCAATCCCCAAATCCTTCTATTTCCTTAGTGTCCATTTTACTTTATTAGAAAACACAAAGATTATCACAGAAAATCCTTAAAGCCATATATATACAAGGATGTGTTTACACTTTGCCATATCCTCAAGAGAAATAAGACAGTTAAATTTTAGAATAGTGGATTTTAAACATCTTTTGCCTATAGAATTCTTTGACCAAATGAAATCTTGTATGGTAGTTCACCATGTAAATGATATAAAGTAACACTGCTCTGACTGATCTGAGAGTAAGGAAACCTACAGTGCAATTTGATTAAAAAACAATCAGAGCTTTAGAATAATAATATATTTTGCTTATCTACAGCTTTAATTAAAATTGGTGTTCTGGGGCACATGGGTGGCTCAGTCTGTTAAGCGTTCAACTCACTCTTAATTTTGGCTCAGGTCATGATTCATGGTTTGTGGGACAGAGCCCCACATTGGTCTCTGTGCTTACAGCACGGAGCCTGCTTGGGATTCTGTCTCTGCCCCTCTCCCACTTGTGCTTTTTCTCTCTCTCTTGCTTAAAAATAAACTTAAAAACAATTTGTATTCCCAAAGTTATCAACTATATTTTAGCACTGCAAAATAATAAATTTATTTCCCTAAAAACATAACAGGAACATCACGTGTGTAATCATATAAAAGTAGTAGTGACTAAATTAATTATAAACAATAACCATCTTTATCATATAATCACAAGAAATACCAGTGATGTGTCACTTATTATCTAAGCAAGGTCAATTATCAATATGGTAGAGAAAAATTCTGAAAAAAATAGAAAGATGCTAGTTATCATGTAAATACTTAAAGACTGACATATAAAAAGACTACTTGAAGATAAATGTTTAGTCTCAACATCAAAATTTCTATTTTGTGTTTCAAAATATGAGTCTTCTACTATTTAATCTTTCACATGTAGATATCAACTTCTACAGTTTTCACAATCACTCTCTAAACCCTGTAGATGCACCTATCCTCCACACCTTTTATACTCATACCCCACTACCAGAATAAAATAATCTAAACTAAGAAATTTTCCTACAAATAATATCTCATAATAACCCAATAAAAGATGAACAAAATCAGGGGTGCCTGGCTGGCTCAAGTGCAGGAGCATGCGACTCTTAATCTCAGAGTTGTGAGTTAAAGCCCAACATGGGATGTAGAGATTACTTAAATAAATAAAACTTAAGAAAAAAAATGAACAAAATCAAACAACCTGGAATTTCTATTTATTTTTGTCTCACTGCTGGACAGAGTGATATCTTCACTTTGAATTTCAATTACTATAGTACAACAAATGCTGAATTGATACGGGTTTACGGGCTCACAGAACTTTCAAGCAGAAAAGGTCATCTATTGCAATCTCTTTTTTTCATAGATTAAGGATACTAGGCTCAGAGGAGTTAATCTTTTGGAACTAACTCATTCTAAATTCCATGATTATTCACTATCAATAAGGAATCTTAACCATGTTTTTGCCTGATTTATCTGTCTACTGTAGTAATATGGGAGCTCGTACTATACAGTATTCTATTTCACAGATGAGAAGCTGCAGCATAAGGAAGGTAACTCATTTTTTGAAGGCCACACAATGCCAAGTGTCAGGTCTTTTGATGTTCTGAGCACTTTGCTCCTGTTATAACTTGGCAGTAAAACCACCAATGACAGTGTCATAAAAATGAGTAAATAACAAAGTTGAAACTCAGGGGAATACAAAACTTGGTGGTATCTTTTCAACTTGAATCTTTCTAAACACAAAATACCTTTAGGACTAACTTTAAATCACTCTAACAATATATCTTTTAAAGTATGCATTCTCAATATTATATACTTTAACTTGCAAAGTGGATTTGCTAATATTTAAATTTTTCAAGAGTAATTAAGAAACACAAAGATTAAGCAACGCACTTTATTTGTTACGCTAAAAAAGTCAAAGATGACTTTAAGAAATTATTCTTCTAGTCAATCTTTTGCTAAGGAAGTCTAGTTTTTTTTAATCACGTGTTCACCAGGTACAAAGGTTAAAACATAAGTGAAATGCAATCATATGACATACTTTTTTTTAATGGTGTAGAAGAAACAGTAGACTCCTTAGCACACGAATCTCAGAGACAAAAGAAAAAAGTAAAGGTAAGATCCTATATATTTATACGTTTGGTGGTTGCTGGTGAATTAAAAAAAACATATTTAGATTTGTTAAGTCTGTACAAAAATCTTTAATAAGTGATGAAAGAGGAGAAAATATGATTATATCTTCACATTATCTACTTTAGAAATATACACCTGGGACATGGCCAAAAAACTTTCTTGAATAAAGTTATAATGCAATGCAAACTAATTTTTCTTTTTTGGGGGGAAAAAGGTTGCATCTAGCTAATCAAATATATAAGATCTTTTTATTTTGAAATATGTTAATCACAGAACATTCTGAAAAATGACATTAACTTAAAACAAATTTAAAAGATGAAAAAAAAAAAAAAAAAAACTGGCCGCTAATTGGTAATTGCTGAAACTAGGTGTGACTATTCTCCTTGTGCAGAGGTTTTCTCTTGAAATTTTCCATTATAAAAATGTTTAAGTTTGCAAAAAAAAATCTATAAAATGGTTGACTACAAAAGTGAAGTTAATCATGAACTGTTAATATCTTCAAACACATCAAATTCTGGCGTAACTAAAATATTTAATGGCAAACCTATATATACATTTTATTTAACAAAACCAACATAATTGCAGCATCTTTTTATTTCATGGTATGAAAGTCATAGGAAGTAAATAACCAAAAACTCCCAAGAAACTTATACTTGAAAATGCACTAAGGGGAACACTATTCTTTACCTATTATTTACTTTTGTGTAAAGCTTTTTTTTCCTGTAAGGTAGGCTGTAAGCTAAGTCAAAAGGCACTTTATTTTGTAAATTAAAAGAAACTGCTATTCCATTTGTTCTTTATTTTTTTATCACTAAATTCAAACCCAAGTATCATTTCAAAATAAATTTCAAATTGAGAAAAAATTCCAATGGGAGGAAAAAGGCAGTAATAGATATCTTCTTTTTACACCAATGTTTTAAATGGGGTAAAGTGACTCAAGGATAATCTGTATTACCTATCTACTGGCTAGCTATTCCACCCACCTGATTTCTTTAAGATAGCCAATAATGCTAGCAAATGTTTTTGTCTAGGGACTTCTCTACTCAGGTTGTGATGGTCAACATCCACTCCCTCTTTTATTTATTAAAAAAAATTTTTTTTTAATATTTATTTTTGAGAGAGACAGAGTACAAGCAGGGGAGGGGCCGAGAGAAAGGGAGACACAGAATCTGCAGGTTTCAGGCTCTGAGCTGTCAGCACAGAGCCCGACGATGAGGAGCTCAAACCCACGAACTGCAAGATCATGACCTGAGCTGAAGTCGGACACTTAACCGACTGCGCCATCCAGGTGCCCCCACCCCCTCTTTTAATCTTTCCCCTTCCAAAAGACACACACAATATATGAAAAGCCCCACAGACTGTGTAGTCCAATCAATGCATTTCATAGCTTTAGACCTAACAATGCTTGAGATTTGCTGAACAATTTCTTATACAGAATCTACCTTAAGCTCTGCATATATATTGCTCCTAACTCTGAAATTTATCAAAAAATGGGGAAAAATACTTTTCCAATTTTATCACCTTTAGCACACTAGAGAAAGCAATTATTAGTATTAAATAGAGGATAAAGATCCACATTGGTTTATAGTCCTGCCTGATCTCTCCATTACATACTTTTAGCTGCTTCTTTTCCACATAATTTCTTAGAATCAGCTCATTTTTTTTGTAGCCTATTTGCTTCCTTTAATGATCCCTATCCTACTTATTTCTGAAAAAAATAGGACTTTTCCTTACTCACCACTACCTTACCTACATTTGCACCCTCACTAAGAACTTTGCTACCCCACTGATAAATACTGACACAAGCCATTGACAAGGCTGTACACATGTTCCTAGAGGTTGTTAAACAGGGGTAAAGTACCTTTTATGTATGAATTAGGGATCCCCTTTTGTGGACAATGTTCTGGAATAAGAGCTTGAACACATTTCTGATTTTAAAAGAATCAGATTCTAAATCTGATTCTAAAAGAATCTGATTCTGAGTCTACATCCAGTTTGTGCATTCTAGGACAGCAGTGGCTTTTTCTAATAAATTTAACTATGGTAAAGGAGAAATAAAAGAGATATAAGTATAAACAAATCAACATACTGAAGGTAATGAGAAAGTGAACTAAAATAGACCAAAACTGAAATAACAGTAAATTCCTCATTGCTAATGAGGCAACAACAGATTTTATAACTTGAAATGAGGCTTGCTCATTCTGAACAGTTTTCTACTTCCTGCTCTGATGGAATAAACTTACCCTTTAAAATATTAAGTATCACATTGCAAGAAATGCTATAAGATTTAAAAGACTAAATTTCAGAAAGCCAATAAGGATTATAACAGGATATATTCATATCCTCTTAAATGATCATTTGTTTGCAATATAGTTTTCTAATGCTGACTTTAAGAAAACAGATAAAAACAAGAAACATCAAGGTCATGAATAAAATGACTAAATGGAAAGTAATTATTTAGCATCAAGAGTTTACTCAAATTAATGGCAATTTCCAGTTAAAGATGGCATGTTGGATGTACATGTTAACTTTGACTCCTGACCCAAACCTGACTTAAATGAAAATAAAAAGTAATAAGGACAAAGAGAATGGAAGAGAGGGCAACAGCAATAAAACCAAGAAACTTGAAAGTTAATGGTTAAATAGAATCTAGGAAAGCAAAATGTTTCCAAGCCAGTAGTGGGGCAAGCTGAGAAGTTGCTTGAATTATACCATAGAACCCACAAATGACCCAGAAACTGGCAGCACCAGGTACTCTGGAACTGGAGAAGAAAGGAATAAAACATAGTTAAAATTCTTCCTCCTTGCCTCTGCCCAGCCAAGTAAAGTTCCTCTCCTACATAAGCACAAGACTGAGGTGTTTTTTTCCCTCTAGGGAGAATACAACAAAGGGAATCTGGGCACTAAGCACAAGTGAATGCAGGAATGTTGGGCCAAAAACGGGGAGTAAGTTAAAGTTTACAGGGGCGCCTGGGTGGCGCAGTCAGTTAAGCGTCCGACTTCAGCCAGGTCACGATCTCGTGGTCTGTGAGTTCGAGCCCCGCGTCAGGCTCTGGGCTGATGGCTCGGAGCCTGGAGCCTGTTTCTGATTCTGTGTCTCCCTCTCTCTCTGCCCCTCCCCCGTTCGTGCTCTGTCTCTCTCTGTCCCAAAAATAAATAAAAAACGTTGAAAAAAAAAATTTAAAGTTTACATACTAATTACTGAGATAAACCCCCCCTTTTTCACCACTCAGCTCTCAGCTCACTACCTGGCCTTATCTGTTCAGACAGTTGAAAATCATTTTGGGAAAGCCAACCAGTCCAAGAGAAAAACAAAACAAAACAAAACAAAACAAAAAAACTAAGGATAATAACATTTAGGGATTCCCAAGAAAAAGTCCAGCAATTTCATTCTAAGTAAGGCCTAAGGAGAGACTTCTTTAAGAAGATGGAACATTAAATATCTAATAAGTATAAACTATTTAGCGATATGTTAGGGGAGAGTTTAGGTATCAATTCATAAAAAAAATAAAAAAGAAAACTAAGCACATGAAAAATACAGTAATTTAGAGGAAAAAAAAAGTGTACAGGAACAGGAAAGTAATCCTGTTACATGGCTCAGCCATTAACAGTATTTATACGTTCATGATAATATAAGCCCTGAATACTCATCTAGCCAAAATTATAAGTAACTATGTTTGGAGAATGAAGAGATAAAAAGCATACATTTGATGGATTGGAGATGAAGGTAGCAAGTGTTTGAAAAAGAGCTGAAGGCTCTCATCTCCTACGGTTTTAAGTCAATGGATTATACCAACAGACAATGCCTAAAATCTAAAAAAAAACAAGAAATAACAATATAAGCATATTAAACATGTACACGTATATATGTATGTAAAACTTTCTTTCACGCACATTATTAAAATTTTAAAATACACAACCAGTTCTATTAAATTTCTTTTCAATCAATTCAGGAACTCATAAACATTCTAAAATATATTCAAATTTCATTTGCCAGGAGCTTTCCAATTTGTTAAGATTAGAGAGCAAGGAAGAGTTCAGGGACATGTACTTGTTTTACATTTTACATATTTTAAGAAAAAATGGATTTACAAGGAGAAAAAAGGAAATAAAAATGTCCTCAATCATCTCTAAAGTTCTAGTATCCTACTGAGATGGAAATACTCTCTTTTCTATCAGGCTTGCGATATGAAAACTACATGCATCACAATCTTGTTTTGGCCCCTCTCCAGGCTATTGTTATCAGACGACAGCCAGTCTTCTAGAACAGTAAGTTTTTACAACCAATATTTTCAAAGGTATACTTTGTGTACATTTAGTAAAATATCCCAAGACAATAAAAGAAAAAAAATCCAAGCTATCATAACCAAATGTTTAGCTGTCTATATTCAAAATCTGTGATATGTAAGCTGGATTCTAATTTGACAAAAGCAGTCTATAAATTTTTTTTTATAAATTGAAAACACATGCTTTTTATTTATTTTTTTATTTTAGACAGAGAGCACATGTTCGAGTGGTGGAAAGGGGCAGATGGGGGGCGGGGGGAGAGAGAGAGAGGAGAGAGAGAAAGAGAAACAAGTAGGCTCAATGCTCAGCCACGGAGCCAAACGCGGGACTTGATCCCACAACCCTGGGATCATGACCTGAGTCGAAATCAAGAGTCGGACACAAATGACTGAGCCACCCAGGTGCCCCCATTTTTTTTTTTAACTTAGTTCTTTAAAAGTTTTCACTATAAAATGTGAGATTAGTTTCAGGACATAAACACCACTGTCTTGTTTTAAGTAATCTCTACTCCCAAAGTGGGGCTCAAACTCAGGGCCTGAAGATTAAGAGTCACATGCTCTACCAACTGAACCAGCCAGGCACCCCCAAACACTACTTTTTAAAATGTAGGAAATTTTTTTTAAAAAAAATCATATATTTATGAGGAAAATTATTGTTGTTACATTATTGTTTTTAGGGAGATACTTCAATTGCAAAAATAGTCAAAATAAGAACTATTTTTTTGGCTCTATACCCAAATAAGGAAAGCACTTCTTCATGCTTCCTGGCTCTTAAATTCAATACATGGTTCAATTTCTGTTATAAAATAAATATTTTCTGGGGGCACCTGGCTGGCTCAGTCAGTAGGACATGATTCTTGATCTTGGGATCATGAGTTCAAGCCCCATGCTGGGTACAGATATTACTTAAAAAAATTAATAAAGTATGTATTTTCATTTTTTTTGAGAGAGAACATAAGCAGGGAAGGGACAGAGAGCAAGGAAGAGAGAGAATGTTAAGCAGGTTCCATGCCCAGTGCAGAGCCCGGGACGCAGCTCGACCTGAGCCAGAGTTGAGTTGGACGTTTAACTAAGCCACCCTGGTGCCCCAATAAATATTTTCTTTTAAAACACAAAACTTTGAGCTGTTAATTCTATAGATTTATATCTTGAGTAATATTTCTGAATGATTTAATGATTTAATAGCCCTAGTGTTGGTAGCTCTGATTTTTAAAAACAACAAATTTTAAATTTCATTATAAATCTGCACAAATGAAGTACTAAATAGGAGAATTATTATTTGCCATGTATTTCCACATACATAAATGGAATTACACCCATATTCTTTCTTTCTGTAATAACACAAAGTATATATGGTAAACTAGAAGATCTTTGCTCGATTACATGTATCAGAATTTCCTTAATCTTCAGTATTTCATCCCGATAAAGAAATAAAAGTATTTTCTTTACCTTTTTTACACTGGAACATCAAATATTAGAGAGGAAATATTCCCTAAAACTATTTTATCCTAAATATCTAATCACCTGGATATGAAAATTTGGGAAATTCTGTTAATATTTTTCCTAATTAATTTCTGATTTTTTCTTTTTTAGGAAGTCAAATATAATTTCACTGAAATGAATTATTCGTTGATTCCAGTGGATATCAATAAAAACATTACTATACTTGATCTCAGTTATAACCAAATTTCTCTGAATGTTACAGACATAAGGGTTCTACAGACCTATTTTTTACTCACTGAACTCTATTTGATTGAGAACAATATCATTATGTTATATAATAACAGCTTTGGTAACCTCTCCAACCTAGAAATTTTAAATATGTGTACAAACTCCATCCACATAATTCAACAGGATGCGTTCATAGGCTTAAATAAACTAAAACAGTTACATCTCTGTCAAAACAAAATATTTCAACTGAATCCTGATATATTTGTGCCTCTAAAAAACCTAATACTTCTGAATCTGCAAGGTAATTTGATAAGCTATTTTGATGTACCACGAATGTTTCATCTGGAATCAATAATTTTATATGGAAATCCATGGAACTGCTCTTGTAGTCTACTGAATTTGCAGAAATGGTTGAACACCTCAAATGTGACACTAGGTAAGCTAACATAATTTAATCAAAACCAAAATGTGATTGATTTTTTATTGTTCCACCCCAGGAAAGTCTCTCACTTCATGTTTTAAAGAAAAAGAAACTATTCCTGTTTAAGGGAAGCAGGAAGAAACACTGAAAAGTAATTGCTGAATAGATGTTCTTCCTCTGCCTTTCAGGAAAAAAAAAAATTTTTTAAATGTTCTATATATGTGAAATGATACTATCACTTCATGTATTAAGTTTGCAGTGTGAATACATAAGAGTAATTTTTTTTAGGTATTTCCTTTTCTTAGGATATCCTGCCAGAGAGTAGATAAAAACAGGTGCCCTATTTGCTTAACTGTAAACCATGCTCTGCCTGTGATCAATTTTCACCACAATCTTAATCATACCATCTTTACTTTAATACATAAACTAAACAATAAACATATTACACTTGAACTATATTCATAAAATAACTTAATAAACAAGAATATGAATCTTTCCCTTATAGTGTTGCTAGGCAAATACAAGAGTTTCTTTCATATATCTTTAATGACAACAGGTCATTACCAACAATTCTAGGTAAAAATAATTATAAAATGTTAGCTATAAAAATTTATTAATATTATTAATCCTATTTTCCGTAACAAATCTTAATTCTGATTTACCAGAAAATGAGAACATCACCACATGTGCCTACCCAGATATCCTGAAACGCTATAGTATCACAACAGTACCATACAATGCTGAGTGTTACTCAAAATTTTCTCCACCTATAAATGAAGATCTTTATAACCACTCTCAGTCCATTAACAATTCAACATTTAACAGCTCTTTGAACAACTTAAAAAATTCAGGTAATGTACTGGTCTTAAATATTAATATTGGGGCAGTAGACTAAATAAACTGAATTTTAAATTTCTGGAAACAATGTAAAAGAACAATTCCTCATTTAAACAAAAGATTTACAAAATACTAGGCTTCCAAACCAGGTTCTGCCAGTTACCATCCAATGCCATAATGCAACTTCTTTAACTTCTCTGAGCCTTACTTTTGACTGGTTAAGTAACAATTCTCAACAGGTATAAATCAATAATGTTTTAAGGTGAATTGATAAACAGTATCTGCAAAGATAGGTAGCTATTTTGAAAAAAAGGTATTTTCTCACCACACTATGAAATATCTTAATTTATTGTAGTCTTAGTAACTTTTGTTTAAAGAAAATTAGAATGTGTGTTTATTTCTAATACCAATACTATGGAGTTATTAGGACATGTAATTATGATTATTTTATTTTTGTCAATTTAACAAAATCTCTTTCTCTCTCTTTCTCGGTATTCCCATTAAGAACATAAACTTCTTGGAAAAAGCTGGGCTTTTCTTCTCGGTGTGGTAGTCACTGTACTGATGACTTCATTCCTCATTTTTATTGCTATCAAATGCCCAATATGGTATAATTTTCTGCTTAGTTACAATCATCATCGCCTGGAAGAGCATGAAGCAGAAACCTATGAAGACGGTTTTACTGGAAATTCAAGTTCTCTTTCACAGGCCTCACATACAAACTCTGAAGAAACTACAGTAATATTTGAACAACTACATTCATTTGTAATAGACGATGATGGGTTTATTGAAGACAAATATATAGATACTCATGAATTACGTGAAGAAAATTAATTCTCTTCAATGTTTGATTCTTTAAAAATGTTATTGGCTCACTCACAGTTTAGACATAGATAGAGATTAGGCATGTGACATACCAAACTGTGGCTAGTAGTACTTTCATATTAATTACAACACATGAATATCATAAAATCATGTTTTTCTCATTGGTACTGAGCAAGTATGTGCAAATATAGTAAACAACATTATCCGGTAGCTAACAGTTACAACAGAAGCATTACTTTTCTCAGCAGTATTCAGGAGACCATACATCCTAATAAGAAAAAGACCTAAAGTAAATTATTCATTAATTAAAATGAATTGATTCTCATATTAGCCCAGATATTTGATTCACTACATATTAAATTATATTAACATTTATTGACTGGAGTAAGTGAAAAATAAAGGTTTTGGATATGAGAAGTCAAAGTGAAGAAGCTTAAATATACAATGGACTAAGATTGATTTTATGCTCATAGGATGAATTCATGGAATTGGAAAATATTTTTTCAATGCTTCCAGAATTAGCACAATAAATTTCCTGAAAATTTAGTACTAACTTAAAGCCCAGACACAATGTCCAAGCACAATCCCTAACAAGTTACTACTGATTTCCAAAAAAAAAAAAAAAAAAAAAAAAAAAAAAAAAAAAGTACTGATTTTGTCTATAAAGAAAGACCATCACCATAATGCATGATCGTCACAAATGAACAGTATGGTGGCTTCCAAAGTGGCTATCACAAGTATCTGTGAATCCTGTTTTTAAAAATCTATTTTTTTTTACCTCTCTTAGGAGAACTCTATTCAAATGAATTTGGCTGGACGTGAGAAATTTCTGATAGTCCAGGCACAGCTGGTTGGGATCCTGTAGATGGAGCAATGTTTCCCAAATTGTTTTACAGAATATTAATTTCCAGAAAAATGCCCAGAAATATTTATAAGGGGGAAAAAAGGTACATGGTCAAATTACTACAGAATTCCTATAGGAAATACTGAGTTTAAACAAAGTGAAACAAGATTCTTTGTCATATGACTTATTTGAAACTCTACTAAGCTAAAATACTCTGCTCTTCAAGAACCAAGTTTTAAGAATTTTCCAAACTTAACTTGACAACAAAACCCTTTATTTGAAGTATGCCCATAAAGAGTTCATAGCACATTAATGGTCCAAAAAATGTAGTTTGGACAACAATGGCCTTAAACTATTATAGGAAGGGTCTGAAGTTAATTATTTACTAATTCTTATTATTTACTAATTCAGGTGGCTGCAATCATAATTTAACAACTTAATGCAAACAGTGGCATTAAAAGCTGTAAAAAACAATCCATCATTTTTACCTTCCATATGGGTGGAAATTAAGTGTATTTATCTATATCTTTTAGAGAAAAGAACATCTCTAAAACACTAAAATAAAATACATTTATAGATGAAATAATACAGTATCTTTAGAACTTCATCGTAATACAGGGAAGGCAGCAGTGAGTGCCTAGAGGTCTGTATGGAGCAGGAATGGATATGAGCTGATGGAGCTGGGAGATGGGAACATAAGCGTATAATACACTGTTTTATTTTTGTGTCATTTCTCAAAATGCCTATGCACCTAATAGTTTCTTAGAAAAAAGAAACTAAAGATAATGTAGATATATGTTATATTCTGCAGAATAGCCATTATATCAATAGTAAATTCAGCTCAAATGTCTAATGAGGAAAATAAAAACTGTTAAGGATGATATATATATGCCCTGTCAAATAGAACTCACTTATTTATAATGCATATTTGTCTGTGTTTATAAAAACATGTTTTCAATAAAGGACATAAATGTTTTACATGTAAAATTTCCTACTAAATAATATCATTTATACTTTATTGTTTTAAATCTCAATTATAAGAGATAATTATGGAAACAAAATGCACCTTTTTTTTTTAAATTTTTTAAAATTTACATCCAAATTAGTTAGCATATAGTGCAACAATGATTTCAGGAATAGATTCTTAGTGCCCCTTACCCCCATCCCCCCTCCCACAACCCCTCCAGTAACCCTCAGTTTGTTCTCCATATTTATGAGTCTCTTCTGTTTTGTCCCCCTTCCCGTTTTTATATTATTTTTGTTTCCCTTCTCTTATGTTCATCTGTTTTGTCTCTTAAATTCCTCATATGAGTGAAGTCATGGTATTTGTCTTTCTCTGACTAATTTCACTTAGCATAATACCCTCCAGTTCCATCCACGTAGTTGCAAATGGCAAGATTTCATTCTTTTTGATTGCCAAGTAATACTCCATTGTATATACATACCACATCTTCTTTATCCATTCATCCATCAGTGGACATTTGGGCTCTTTCCAAACTTTAGCTATTGTTGATAGTGCTGCTATACACATGAGGGTGCATGTGTCCCTTCGAAACAGCACACCTGTATCCCGTGGATCAATTACTGGGTCATAGGGTAGTTCTATTTTTAGTTTTTTGAGGAACCTCCATACTGTTTTCCAGAGTGGCTGCACCAGGTTGCATTCCCAAAAATGCACCTTTTTCTAAAAAGGTATTATTTTACCAAAATATCATTTCCTAAGAGCCAAATATTAATACTGAAAAAAATGTAGTAAAATGAAATACTACATGAGCAAACTACATCTATTCTCTTAAAACTCTTATAATTGAATATTGGCATGCAAAACTAAATTTTTTTTTTTTTGGCATGTGAAACTAAATTAAAACCAAGTTTCTTAATGCTGTAGTAATATATTAAGGCTGCATAATATAACTAACTTATTATGAATAGGTGTTACATAATAAACCAGATGGTTTAGTCACCACACTAAATCACTAAATGGTAGTACTATAAAAGAGAATGAAAAAAAGTTTTAGACTTGCCTTCTCAAGGTATGAAATTACTTGTTCCCTTTGAATGTGGTCAAGATACAGCCTTGTGTTATTGAGATGTTGACCATCTGATTAACACATGAAGTAAGTCTATCCCTCTGCATATAAAAGTAAACTTATTGAAGGTAACTTTTGTTCTTAATTTAATTTTCTGCTTAAAAGGGTCAGGAGAACCAATTTCACTCAGCCTCAATTACAAACCGCCGATATTAAGTTTGAAAGTTCTCACATTTCAGGACAAACTACCATATTTTAAGAACTTTTTCCTCAACTAAATGAACCTAATAGACATAAAGCCTGTGGCATTCTTAAATTTATAATCTGTCAGTTATCTTTCTGGATGAAATATCTATAAAACATGTACATATGATATATACAAATCTGACTTGAATATTATAAAACTGCAGATAAATGAGGAAATGAGGACCTAAATGTTCTAGACTCTAAAGGTTCTATACTCTATAAAAAACACTTTATATAGTTTTTTTTACCAAAGTCCGTTATAAAATATAAATGGACTACAGTTTATTATTTATTCCTTAGGTACCTAGGAGAGTATTTTATGTATGGTAATTGATAAATACTTGCTAAATGGTTTAAAACCAGAACAAAAACAACAGTAAAAAAGAAAATTTTCTAGTAACAACCTGGTCACCATAAATATGGAATTTGCTTTGTAAATGGGAAGGGACTTCCAGGATTTGTAATTTCTAAGGCACACTTTATAACAGCATCAAACGATAGATGAGGAAAAAGAGATTCCTTTGTTTTTAATCAACAGAAAAATTATATTTATCTTCCAAATGTTTTAAAATTACCTGTAAACATCCTATTCTTTATCAAATATTTACTCTACATGCATAAGTAATAGGACAGTATATGTGGTGTTACAGAATTTCAGTAATTATGGTTACTTATTATCCTCGCTCTCAAAGAGATTAATACTGATAAAATTCTGAGACAAAATATGTATGGGGTGTGTGTATAATAGCTTATCTTTTTATGTTTGCATTGCCTTAAATAGTATTTAATTAAGGCTAAAAATCAATGAAGAATAATTATGTTAACTGCTGTTATCTGAATATTTATGTCACTCCAAAATTTGGGTTGAAATGCTAACCCCCAAAGGTATTAGTAGGTGCAGTCTTTGGGTACTGACTAGGTAATGAGGCTGAAGCACTCATGAATAGGATCAGCACGTTTATAAAAGAGATCCCACAGACCCCCTCTACCATGGGAGGATACAGCAAGAAAATGCCTGGTATGAACCATGAAGAGGGCCTTCACCAGAATGGGACCATGCTGGTGCCTTGAGCTTGGTCTTCTCAGCCTCTAGAACTGTGAGCAACAAATTCTGGTTGTTTATAAAATACAAAGTTTATGGTATTTTGTTATAGCATCCCAAACGGACTAAGATAACCACATCACATCTACATCTTTGTAGACATTGCTGTCACTGCCACATGTTCTTTAAACATGTTATATATAAAGATCCATATATATATATATATATGCATTAATATAACTATTAATTATAAACTAATAATTGAAAAATGAAATAATATAAAAAGCTCACTAATAATGTCCCTTTTATTAGGCTGGGACTTAAATATCATAATTCAAAATAGTTAAAAAGCTCAGGTTAAAATTACAAGTGGTAGGGGCACCTGGGTGCTCAGTTGGTTGAACATCTGACTCTTGATTTTGGCTCAGGTCGTGCTCTCGCAGTTCCTGAGACCAAGCCTGAGTGAGGCTCTGCGCTGACACAGCAGAGCCTGCTTGGGATTCTCCCTCTCTCTCTCTCTCTGCCCCTCCCCTGTTCATGTCCTCTTTCAAAATAAATAAACCTTAAAAAAATTAAAAATAAAATAAAATTAATAAAATTAAAAGTGGCAGAGATGGAGATGTTCTCATCCATCTTAGATTTTAAAGTACTTAAAACAGAAATTTTATTTATCTAATCTATGTAGTTATTTTATTTATACAGGATTTGGCTTCTTAGTGGTAAATGAAGATAACAAATGTATAAACAATAAAATTTGTTTTGCAAATATTCAAATTTTTAAAATAAAAAAATGTAACAGAGGAAAACGAGAAAATTTATCAGGAAATAAAGGACTCCAAAGTTAAATTGCCTAATACAGTGCACTTGTAAATGTTTGATTTCTACATGGATTGTACTTACGCTTGTCTTTCAGTAAATATGATATCCATACTTTGTGTTTCTCGATCATTTTGAGCTTTAAGCTGAATAAAGAGTTAACACAGAAGTTAGTGATAAAAATTACCATTCAACTGAGCTACTTCTTTAAAAGGTATGCTGGTCATAAACAACTTGAGAGATTATCATAATCCTAACGCCACTGTCAAAGTTAAAAAAAAAAAAAATACGGTACTTATTTCACTGAACGAACTACAACCCTGGAAAAGGAAGTCTTTTTCACAGGCATTGTAATCTCAAACCAAAAATATTCACTGTTCTTTAGTGATCTATCAAATAATCCAATGTAAACTTAATTTATGTAAACAGAATCTATTATTTATTGGCTGTTCAACAGTTGATTAGTAATATGCTGAATTAAGGGCCAACGCAAGTTTTATTCTTAAATTATTCAGAATTTTACCCTGAGTACTCCTATGTGACTCTACCTGTGCATATTCAGCCTAGAATTTTGACCTATCCCAAACAACTGACAAAACACATAAAGAGGTTTTCACATTTTACATTTGTCATGAAAAATATACTTTTAGTGGCGCCCAGCTGGCTTAGTGGGTAGAGTGCATGACTCTTCATCTTGGGGTTTTGAGTTCAAGGCCAACACTGGGTGCAGAGATTACTCAAAAATAAAATCCTATATATATAGGATTATATAAATATAGATTTATATAAATCTATATAAATATAAATATATCTATCTATCTATATATTTAAGTTGGGAATTTTCCTGTGTTCTAAAGTTAAGACTAATTTCACAAAATTATCATGTTTTTAGAACTCTAATTTAGAAAGTCATTTCATAAATTCTATGTTTTCACAGAATAGTCTGACTGTATAAGCTCTAAGCCATATTATAAACTATATAAAAGTTATATAAAGAAATTATAAGTTATATAAACTATAAGCTATATGTATGTTAGTTTCTCCTAAATGTTTGTAATCAAAATAAGTTAGCTTCTATCTTTTTGTCGTCTACCAAAGAATCTAAGAACACTGAACACAAAGTATCATTTATCAATCAAAAAGTAGTATTGTCTGGCATCATATAACTATTCACTTTTCTCTCTTTCTTATAAAACTTTGTAAAAGTGCAACTGTATTTCCAGTGAGTAGTCAGTTCCTTTTGTGCAAATACTGAAACAAAAGTATTGCAAACTAATTTATATGTAAGGAAATACAGACAAGACTCCCTAACTAATGCTGTGTGTGAGACCAGTTCAAACATGGCCTTGTAGAAAGATACTAAAGCATCTACTAGGGAGATATGACCAATAGGAAGAAATTTAAAAAGAGCAACTAAGGGGCCACTGGCTGGCTCAGTTGGTAAAGCATGCAACTCTTGACCTTGGTGTTGTGAGTTGGACCCCACATTGGGTATCGAGATTACTTTAAAATCTTTAATGGAAAAAAATGCAACTAAGGGAAGTCAACTATAATAGAAATATTTAAGATCAAAGTAATACCTATCTATAAAGTGTGTAAGGTTTTATCAAACCATTTCTAGATATAAATGCTTTGTTTTGGGTGATATGATCTATGTAAATCTATTACTTATACTTTTAAATTTTCTTACCATGTTGTAATCATTCATTACTTCTTCCATTTCAGTATTGGTATTAAGTTTATCTACCAACTAAAAACAAAGATACAAAAATAAAACACTGTTAGTCTTCATAAATTTTCTCTATAATTCATAAATAGGTATTCAATCTTAAAACAATAAGTAGTCATTTAATTATTACTTCTAAATATTTTATCTTTTTTAATTTTATTATTATTTTTAATTTTATTTAAATCCAAGCCAGTTAACATATAGTGTAGTAATGGTTTCAGGAGAAGAATTTAGTGATTCATCACTCAAATATAATACCCAGTGCTCATCCCAAAAAGTGCCTCCTAATGCTCATCACCCATTTAGTCCATCCCTCCAGCCAACACCCTTCCAACAACCCTCAGTTTGTTCTCTGTATTTAAGAGTTTCTTATGACTTGCCTCCCTCTCTGTTTTTATCTTATTTTTCCTTCCTTTCCCCTATGTTCTAACTATTGTTTCTTAAATCCTACATATGAATGAAATCATATGATATTTATCTTTCTCTGACTGAATTATGTCGCTTAGCATAATACACTCTAGTTCTATCTATGTTGTTGCAAATGGCATGATTTCATTCTTTTAAAAAAAATTTTTTTTAATGTTTTATTTTATTTTTGAGAGAGAGAGAGAGTGTGTGTGAGTGGGCAAGGACAGAGAGAGAGGGAGACGCAGAATCTGAAGCAGGCTCCAGGCTCTGAGCTGTCAGCACAGAGCCCAATGTGGGGCTCGATCTCATGAACTGCGAGATCATGACCTGAGCTGAAGTCCAATGCTTAACTGACTGAGCCACCCGGACACCCCATGATTTCATTCTTTTTGATCTCTGAATAATACTCCATTGCGTATATATAATCACATCTTCTTTATCCATTTGTCAGTCAATGGACATTTTGGCTCTTTCCATAATTTAGCTACTGTTTATAGTGTATTTTATCTTCTAAGATAAAAACAAATATTGAGCTACCTAAGTATACACTATGCATTTGGCCAGTCACATTTTTAGGGTGGCAAAGTGAGCTTTGCCTGCTTTGAAAAGATGTTTGACCTTAAAAGGAGTGTCTAAAGAAGACAAAAAGTTTGGGGAATGTCGGTCACTCTCTTTTCCGCAGCAGAGAGCCTATTAACAGATTTACAAATTTATACCAGTGAGAATACAAAATGATTTTCTTGGTCTTCTAAAAATTAAAAACAACAACAAAAAAGCCAACAAGGTAAGGCACAAACACAACACCAGGTAAGCTTCCTTCAAAAAGTTAGGCAATGATAGCAATTGCTAACATATTTGCCTTCCACCAAACATTGTTCTGGACCCATCATATGTATCACTTAATTTTAACAATTACTCTATAAAGTAGATATTATCTGCATTTTGCAGATAAAGAAATTTATTTTTTTAAGTTTTTTTATGAAATTTACCGTCAAATTAGTTTCCATACAACACCCAGTGCTCATCCCAAAAAACGCCCTCTTCAATACCCATCTCCCACCCCCCCCCCCCCCCCCAACCGTCAACCCTGTTTGTTCTCAGTTTTTAACAGTCTCTTATGCTTTGGTTCTCTCCCACTCTAACCTCTTTTTTTTTTTTTTCCTTCCCCTCCCCCATGGGTTTCTGTTAAGTTTCTCAGGATCCACATAAGAGTGAAATCATATGGGATCTGTCTTTCTCTGTATGGCTTATTTCACTTAGCATCACACTCTCCAGTTCCATCCACATTGCTACAAAGGGCCATATTTCATTCTTTCTCATTGCCACGTAGTACTCCATTGTGCACATAAACCACAATTTCTTTATTCATTCATCAGTTGATGGACATTTAGGCTCTTTCCATAATTTGGCTATTGTTGAGAGTGCTGCTATAAACATTGGGGTACAAGTGCCCCTATGCATCAGTACTCCTGTATCCCCTGGGGAAATTCCTAGCAGTGCTACTGCTGGGTCATAGGGTAGGTCTATTTTTAATTTTTTGAGGAAACTCCACGCTGCTTTCCAGAGCAGCTACACCAGTTTGCATTCCCACCAACAGTGCAAGAGGGTTCCAGTTTCTCCACATCCTCTCCAGCATCTATAGTCTCCTGATTTGTTCATTTTGGCCACTCTGACTAGCGTGAGGTGATATCTGAGTGTGGTTTTGATTTGTATTTCCCTGATGAGGAGCGACGTTGAGCATCTTTTCATGTACCTGTTGGCCTTCCGGATGTCTTCTTTAGAGAAGTGTCTATTCATGTTTTCTGCCCATTTCTTCACTGGATTATTTGTTTTTCGGGTGTGGAGTTTGGTGAGCTCTTTATAGATTTTGGATACTAGCCCTTTGTCCGATATGTCATTTGCAAATATCTTTTCCCATTCCGTTGGTTGCCTTTTAGTTTTGTTGATTGTTTCCTTTGCTGTGCAGAAGCTTTTTATCTTGATAAGGTCCCAATAGTTCATTTTTGCTTTTAATTCCCTTGCCTTTGGAGATGTGTCAAGTAAGAAACTGCTATGGCTAAGGTCAGAGAGGTCTTTCTCCTCTGGGATTTTGATGGTTTCCTGTCTCACATTCAGATCTTTTATCCATTTTGAGTTTATTTTTGTGAATGGTGTGAGAAAGTGGTCTAGTTTCAACCTTCTGCACGTTGCTGTCCAGTTCTCCCAGCACCATTTGTTAAAGAGACTGTCTTTTTTCCATTGTATATTCTTTCCTGCTTTGTCAAAGATTAGTTGGCCATACGTTTGTGGGTCTAGTTCTGGGGTTTCTATTCTATTCCATTGGTCTATGTGTCTGTTTTTGTGCCAATACCATGCTGTCTTGATAATTACAGCTTTGTAGTAGAGGCTAAAGTCTGGGATTGTGATGCCTCCTGCTTTGGTCTTCTTCTTGAAAATTACTTTGGTATCCGGGGCCTTTTGTGATTCCATATGAATTTTAGGATTGCTTGTTCTAGCTTCGAGAAGAATGCTGGTGCAATTTTGATTGGGATTGCATTGAATGTGTAGAAAGCTTTGGGTAGTATTGATATTTTGACAATATTTATTCTTCCAATCAATGAGCACGGAATGTTTTTCCATGTCTTTATATCTTCTTCAATTTCCTTCATAAGCTTTCTATAGTTTTCAGCATACAGATCTTTTACATCTTTGGTCAGGTTTATTCCTAGGTATTTTATGCTTCTTGGTGCAATTGTGAATGGGATCAGTTTCTTTATTTGTATCTGTTGCTTCATTATTAGTGTATAAGAATGCAACTGATTTCTGTACATTGATTTTGTATCCTGTGACTTTGCTGAATTCATGTTATCAGTTCTAGCAGACTTTTGGTGGAGTCTATCGGATTTTCGATGTATAATATCGTGTCATCTGCAAAAAGTGAAAGCTTAACTTCATCTTTGCCAATTTTGATGCCTTTGATGTCCTTTTGTCGCCTGATTGCTGATGAGAACTTCCAACCCTATGTTAAACAACAGCGGTAAAGAGTGGACATCCCTGTCGTGTTCCTGATCTCAGGGAAAAAGCTGTCAGTTTTTCCCCATTGAGGATGATGTTAGCTGTGGGCTTTTTATAAATGGCTTTTATGATGTTTAAGTATGTTCCTTCTATACCGACTTTCTTGAAAGTTTTTATTAAGAAAGGATGCTGAATTTTGTCAAATGCTTTTTCTGCATCGATTGACACGATCATATGGTTATCTTTTCTTTTATTAATGTGATGTATCACGTTGATTGACTTGTGAATGTTGAACCAGCCCTGCATCCCAGGAATGAATCCCACTTGATCATGGTGAATAATTCTTTTTATATGCTGTTGAATTCGATTTGCTAGTATCTTATTGAGAGTTTTTGCATCCATATTCATCAGGGATATTGGCCTGTAGTTCTCTTTTTTTACTGGGTCTCTGTCTGGTTTAGGAATCAAAGTAATACTAGCTTCATAGAATGAGTCTGGAAGTTTTCCTTCCCTTTCTGTTTTTTGGAATAGCTTGAGAAGAATAGGTATTATCTCTGCTTTAAACGTCTGGTAGAACTCCCCTGGGAAGCCATCTGGTCCTGGACTCTTATTTGTTGGGAGATTTTTGATAACTGATTCAATTTCTTCACTGATTATGGGTCTGTTCTGTTCAAGCTTTCTATTTCCTCCTGATTGAGTTTTGGAAGTGTGTGGGTGTTTAGGAATTTGTCCATTTCTTCCAGGTTGTCCAATTTGTTGGCATATAATTTTTCATAGTATTCCCTGATAGTTGCTTGTACTTCTGAGGGATTGGTTGTAATAATTCCATTTTCATTCACGATTTTATCTATTTGGGTCATCTCCCTTTTCTTTTTGAGAAGCCTGGCTAGAGGTTTATCAATTTTGTTTATTTTTTCAAAAAACCAACTCTTGGTTTCGTTGATCTGCTCTACGGTTTTTTTAGATTCTGTATTGTTTATTTCTGCTCTGATCTTTATTATTTCTCTTCTTCTGCTGGGTTTGGGGTGTTTTTGCTGCTCTGCTTCTATTTCCTTTAGGTGTGCTGTTAGATTTTGTATTTGGGATTTTTCTTGTTTCTTGAGATAGACCTGGATTGCAATGTATTTTCCTCTCAGGACTGCCTTCGCTGCATCCCAAAGCGTTTGGATTGTTGTATTTTCATTTTCGTTTGTTTCCATATATTTCTTAATTTCTTCTGTAATTGCCTGGTTGACCCATTCATTCTTTAGTAGGATGTTCTTTAACCTCCATGCTTTTGGAGGTTTTCCAAACTTTTTCCTGTGGTTGATTTCAAGCTTCATCGCATTGTGGTCTGAAAGTATGCATGGTATGATCTCAATTCTTGTATATTTATGAAGGGCTGTTTTGTGACCCAGTATGTGATCTATCTTGGAGAATGTTCCATGTGCACTTGAGAAGAAAGTATATTCTGTTGCTTTGGGATGCAGAGTTCTAAATAGAGCAGAAAAAGACATTTAGCAAGTTGTGGAACCAGAATTTGAATAGGAAGGCTACTTGGGAATGCAAGCTGGTGCAGCCATTCTGTAAAAAAGTATGCAGGTTCTTCAAAAAACTAAAAATAGAACTACCCTACCACCCAGCAATTGAACTACTAGGCATTTATCCAAGGGATACAGGTTTGCTGTTTCGAAGGAACACATGCACCACCATGTTCACAGCAGCACTATCAACAATAGCCAAAGTATGGAAAGAGCCCAAATGTCCATCAATGGATGAATGGATGAATAGGAAGGCTACTAAAAGCAAATTATTTGGGTATAATTTTTTGTGAAACACTAAGCTTTATTAATGTACTATGTATTAGTTTATATAATATCTCACTTCTGATATGAATAGTAAGTACTAATAAAACCTAACATTTGAGATCTTACTATATGTTAGATATCAGCTAAATGTTTTCCCTGTATCAGTTGTTAGGTCTCTATACCTGCAAACAACATATTTCACACATTATTAATATCTTTACATAAGTAATTTACCTAATGCATTCCAGTACAGCTAAATGATTTTATCTAATGTCATTTCATATTTTATAAAAAACTTCCTCATATTCAGAACAAAACATTTACTAAAAAAAAAATCTGTACTGAATACTAGGCTCTACAAAATGTTCATTATGGATTATACAGTTAAACAGATTTGAGAAGTACAGTATTCCATAAGCAGCAAAATTTGTTTATAAGTACAATATAACAATATCAAGTAGGTATAGCATAATTTACCTAACCATTATGATAGAATGTTTCTTGTTTTATGTAACACTATTTTTTAACAGAAGTGAGATAAAAGTTTTCCCCTTTAAGACCAAATGCCACTGCCGTCTAGAGCACCTACAGAGTTAGAAGAAAGAAAATTCTGACACTAAAAAGTGTAATGGGGCCAAGACCACCCCAAAGATTGCGACAGTTATGAACAAAGCCAAGGAAATTATTTCTTCAGAAAGTAAACATTAGGAAAAATCCTTGGTGGAACTATGTTTATGTTACATACTCTATTTTGGCAGAAGGCAACCACTGTATTTTGGATGAAACATAAGAATGGAGGTAGAATCTGTGCACTACATAATTAAAATTTTTAATATTTCATAATAAAAACCACCCATAGAGAGATAAAATGTTTTTTTTACAGAAATGACAGTTAGTACCCAAGAAATTTTAGCTACTTTTAAAATGATTATTTTAATACTGTTAGGGAAAATATGTATCTGCAAGTAAATGTATTTTCTTAAGACTGGAAGAATACATATCTGTTAGGCCAAATGATTTCTGGTGAGAAAAATGAGGGAAAAAGCAAAGGGAGGCTTTAATCTCTATACTCTCCCTTGTTACAATCTTTCACCATAAGCATGTATTCATGTATTATTTAGTATCTAAAATAATATTTTTTGAAGTGGTAAAAAACAATGGAAATATTCAAAAAAATCTCAGAAAAGGGCAAATACCATATTGTAGTCTGCTAGTTGTCCTTGAAACTCTTTGATTTCAACAGCTAAAGTCTCAGCTCTGTAAGCATAAAACAAATACATTCATAAACACCTAAATAAGAAGAACATTATAAACATTATGTATAATTACAAATTTGGTATTAAACTTCTAAAGCATATTACATTGAATATTGCTCTTAAAAAGACCTTGCATAATTTTAACTGCAAAACTACTCACCTCTTTTCATATGACAAATATACTGAATTCTCTTGATTGTACATTTCTATTTCTTTCTGAAGTTTATTAATTTCTGTTGTAAGTTCACTTATTTTACTTCTAAATGGAAAGAAATAAAAAAGTCAGTAATAATCCTAATCCAGAAAAGAGCTTTTCTAGTCAAGCAAATTTTTCATAAATGTGTAACAATAATATAAATGGTTTTGTGAAATTTCACTAAAAAAAGAAAAACAATTTATGTGGCCTGTTTGACTAAAATGAGGCATATCCCAAATGATAAGAAACTGAAATAGATTTTCTGATCATTAAGATGAAATAGGACCAGAATGTAAGCCTGGTCAAAATAACAATCTATAGACACAACTAGATGCCTAATTGTCATCCTCACAGCTCCTGCTACTCTTTAAGGTGGGGTTTCTCAAAAGCAGCACTGCTGACAGTTTAGGTCAGTAAAGGATACTCTGGCAGTGGGGAAGGGCTATCCTATGCACTGTACAATGCTTAACAGCATCCCTGGTCAAGTTGTCAGTAGCACACACCCCCAACCCTAGCTGTGACAACCAAAAATATGTCCAAAAATCACCAAATGCTCCCTGGGGGCAAAAATCATGGACAGTTGAGAACTAGTGCTATAGAGTCAAACAATTACAAAAATACCTAGACCCATTTTTTTGATACAGAAGCACAAATCCTGGAAAAGTGAGGATATGCAATGCTGAAAAATAGCTCTATATCCTTTCTTTCTTTTGATTAAAAAGTGGCTGGATATGAAGAGATGCTATGTAAGTGCTGGCCTCATGCTAATGTTAGCATTAAGGAGTGGTGGGGAAAACCTACACTTCTCTCTATTGCCTTCTAGAAGTTTGAGACCCATAAAGGATCCTGATAATTGACAAACAAAAGACTGCAGAAGAAATGAAAAAGAAAACAGAGGTTTTAGGACATGATAGAAGGATGGATTAAATGCAATGGAAATAGTAGACAAAGATATAGATGATGAGCCAAGAACAAAATACAATAAAGCAGAAAAATGAAGACTGAACAGTAGGACATCTGAGCAAAAAAAGGTAGATAAAGAATACGAACAAAGTTCTCAATTTAGAGCTTCATTCTTAGAGACATAATGAACTTCATGAATTAATTAAAATTAGGTTACATTTGTGGCAACTGACCAATTATACATTTATGTAAAACTCTGCACTAAAATATTATAAATAAGTATATGCATTTTCCCTTTCTTATTAGACACAACTGATGACATTTCAGTGGTATGAATAATATATTTCATAGTAGTTAGTGAAAGAAGCATAATAAAAGATTATTATTCTTATCATTATATGATAGTGAACTTGACATAAATTAATTCACACACATGCAAACAAATACAATTTAAAATCTCGACCTATTTGTATTATCTCATATATTTTGTAGCACAGCCAAATTAACCAGAAATTATAACACAACATAATTCTTAAAAATCAACAGACACCTAACTATCTTAATAAGCACCAGCGTTAAAACTTCATGACCATGCATAGGAAAAAAAAAAAATGTTTATTGAACATACCGAAGAAGTCCAAGATAATAAGATTTGTCTAAAATTTGCCTCTGGGGACCTAAAAAAATTTTTTTTAATTATTAGTGTTCAGTTTGGAAATACCACCAAAATAGTAAAGCCAAAGCACAACCACAATTATACTCCATAATTCTGTTGAGTCCTTATTTATGCCCCAATAAATCTGATAATCAAGATGACAGATTCAATCAATTGAAAAGACGACTGGGGTGCCTGGCTGGCTCTGTTGGTATAAAGCACGTGACTTGTCATCTTAAGGGTCATGAGTTCAAGCCCCATATTGAGTGTGGAGCTTGCTTAAAAAAAAATGGAAAAGAGAACTAATATCTTAGCATCATAACATAATGGAAACTTGAATTAAGATCACAAAAATGGGACTAAAGGTAGCGGTGTTAAGACAGGAAGTACACTCTACAGGTCAGGTTAACTGAATGCAAACTCAATCTAAGAAAGTCTAGGCACACAAGGGTGGCTCAACAAGTCAAGTGGCTGACTCTTGATTTCAGCCCAGGTCATGATCTCATGGTTCGTGAGCATGTGCAGAGCCTGCTTGAGATATTCATTCTCTCTCTCTCTCTCTCTCTCTCTCTCTCTCTCTCCCCCACCCCTGCAGTCTCTCTCAATCTGTCTCTCCCTCAAAATAAATAAATATTTTTTAAAAAGTCTAGAACAGGGTTATCCAATAGAACTTTTTGCAACAATGGAAATATTCTATACCAACACTGTCCAATAAAGCAGCTACTTGGAATTATTAAACACTTGAAATGTGGCTGATGATAGCAGAGAACTAAATCTTTTATTTAATTTTAATTAATTTAAATTTAAATAGCTACAAGTAGCTATTAACTATCATAAAGCACAGTGAAGATTTAGACTGTGGATTTCTCAATGCAAGAGATTATGATTTCCCATAATTTGTCTTAGAGACCCTTTTTTTAGAAACATGATCTTATTTCAGTTATTTCAGCAGGACTAAGAAAGTACCCCTAGGTTAAATGTCCAAACCTTGACAGAGGTGACCTTGCAAAGTGGAAAAAGTAAGGATAGAGAGTAGTAACTGTGAGGTCTATGATCAGAAGAGGGAGAGAAGACTAGACAATGATACAATTTTGACATTTCTTCACAGTATTGATATCAAGCAAGCATTTCTAAAAAATTGTGTTTTTTGTTTTTTTTTTTTAAGTTTATTTATTTTGAGAGAGAGAGGGGGAACCAGTGGGAGAGGGGCAAAGAGAGGACAGAGGATCCAAAGTGGACTCTGCACTAACAGCAGAGAGCGCTCAAACCCACAAACTCACAAACCGTGATATCATGACGTGAGCCGAAGTCAGACGCTAACCAACTGAGCCACCCACATACCACTAAATAATTGTTTTTTAATATTTAGTGAGCTAAGTGGTATTATAATAAAGTAAAAAAATTTAAGTCTCCTGAAAGGCATGGCATACTATATTACAAAAGGTAGCATAATATCTTATAATTAATTTTGTCCCAGTAGAATATCTTCATCCCTGATAAGTCATCTGTCACAAATACAGAAAATAAAAAACTCGTTATAAAGCAGTTTACCATGCTTTGATTTGTATGTATCACAGACCAATTTTTGAATCATAAGTGTACCATTATGCTTTTTTAAACACATACATAGGCCTAAGGAAAGATGCAGTAAAAAATGTGTTAGCTTCAATTCCTTACTTAAGAAGTTACGTATTATAATGGATTATTAATTATTAGAAAAGTAACACTTCTTGAGTCATTTATCATAAATACACAAATACCTTAATAGTGTAATTTTGATATGGAAACAATCAAAAAATATTTCAGAATATTTCTATGTAGTACTAGAAACCTAATTTTCATTCCTGAGCTTTTCTTCAAATTATTTCCAATTTCTTCAAGTTATAGTAAAGCTCCATGTTTAGAAAAATGAAGATTAAAGTTCACAGTGTATTTTCACAGCACTTTTATTTAACCATCACCATAATTTTGTGAATCAAGGAATAAAAATTGAATAAAATGGCCTCTTTATACTTCTTGGCTAACTAATATGGTACTGCAGTACTATTTTTTTTTTTTTTTAGTGTTTGTTTATTTTTGAGAGACCTCAAGTTGGGGAGGGGCTGAGGAGGGGGTGGACAGAGGATCCTAAGCGGGCTCCATGTAACAGCAGCAACCCCAACACGGGACTTGAACTCACAAACTGCAACATCATGACCTGAGCTGAAGACAGACACTAGTAACCAACTGAGCCACCCAGGTTCCCCCAGTAATATGGTACTGTGATACTTCTTATACAAAATATACTCGTCTTTTTAAAAGAAATACCTTTCATTCCAGTTTTCATTCCACTCAAACCTTGTTGTGTTACAGGACGATCAGCAACTTTGATTTGAGAAGACAGAACTCCCCCTGTCCCAATGGTACCACCACGAGAGCCTGGTCTTGCTGTTCCAGGTGGCATCTAAATGAAAAACATGATTTCAGTTTTAGTAAACTAGAAAAACACTATACCTCTAGTACTGTTATGACAGCAAAGAGATTATTTTTTAAAAATTAAAATTACATTTAATTTGTAAAGTATTCCTTACATTTTTGAATTTCCTAAATAGGACATATTAAATAAAAGTCTTTAACATTTAAAATTCTATGAACAATAGATGCCGGCAGCCAAGCTAACCAACCAGCCTGATGGCAGGGACCAGACAGTGGATGGATCAGGACTGCAGGGCGGCCCACTGACAGTGAAGCTTCTTGTACTCCTGCTTTTATGTAATTTGGCCTTAGCATTGGTCAGGGCAGCCCCCTACCAATCAAAGTACCTGGGGGAATCGTCTGTTGGCGAATTGCCCACGACAGGCCCCAGGGAAAAGAACCACTGGGGAAAGAAAGAAGATTCCGCAAGAAAATCATGCAGCCCTACATCTAGCCCTTGCCACCCCCTATAAAGACTCCTCTACCTAAAGGAAGGATGGCCCCATATATTTCCCAGCCAAGGAGGGAACAAATGGATTTGAAAGCCCCACTCCGGCAACAAAGGAGTGTATCCATGGATACAAGTTACTCCAACCCTAGGCCCACCTGGCCCCCAGGAGACATTCAAGATGATGATTGGACCTGGTGGGTTAAGGTACAGAATGGTTCATTAGTTCCTAGGTATACATTGTCTCTCTGGGAACACATAAGGCGTGGGTTCCCAGGGTCCTCTTGGCTCCCTCCCGGCACCCCAGACCAAAGCAAAAACTTTTTTCCTTATACCGCAAATGGTTCAAAAAAACAATTAAGAAGTCCTGTCCCTGTAAGTGTTCCACTTGAGGTGTTGATAGATGACCTTTCATGAAAATAGCAAAGCAAATGCTTTATAGATTATAGATAAACGTAGATACATAATGAAATAATGTGAAGAAATTAATCAATAAGCAAAGGGCAGGAGGGAACATTACAAGAAAATAACCATGTTGTTCCTTAATGGGTGATTACACATAGGAACATTTTTAGAATTAGGTAATGCCAGAAAAATAGATGACGCATGCTACAAGGAAATTGCTAACAAATATAATGCCACATTTGCCACAATAAAGCAGCCAGTCAAACACAATGCTGTTGTCTGTGTCCATTTTTTATTTTTTCACCGGCGCCATTCATCCTTCGGGAATCCCTGGATCTGCTGGGGCTGGACCCCGGCAATTAGATAGTACATTTCTTTAAAATTTAAAATTCTAGAGGAGTTAAGATGGCAGAGAAGTAGGGTTACGGGGATTTCCCTTCCCTTCCCTCAAACACAGCTGTATTGAGGTCAGAACACTTGGAACACTCAGGAAATCAATCTGTGGAGTGACAGAAGTCTCCACAGGTAAGGGAGACAGCTCAGCAGGACACAGATGCATTATGTGAACTGGGGGAGATAAAACAGCGTAGGCACAGAGGGGAAGGAGCCCCTTCCGTGGAGAAACAAAACGGAGAGAAAGAAAGGCTGTGGATTGTGGTATTGTGCTAGTACAAGAGAAAAACTTCTCTGGACCATGGACTGGGGAAAAAAAATACCGAGAGTGCCAGTTTCTACTTTGCAAACAGCCTTAGGAATTGAAGATCAAAGATAGGAGCTTTCAAAAGTGTGCAAATTTCACCAGACTGAAGTCACTGCAGCTTCCATGTACACAAGCCTGGGGGGGAGAGGGAGCTGGCCCCAGGGCACAGTAGCAATCTCAGGGGCATGCTGAGAGGTAAGTCCTTCCTCCAATACTGTGGGAAGAGGGTCTATTGCCCCACCAAGGACAAAAGACCCTTCAGGCGCCAGCAGGGCTGAGTGGTGCTACACCAATAAATGGAATCCACGTGGCACAGGGCCCCTTAAGACACACCAGGTTCTGAATCTTAGCCAAGAGCCTAAGAGGTGCGGGAGACTGTGGAGAACAGGCTGACCACCAGCACTATTCTGTAAGGGCTGCCTGAACAGCATGGTTTGAGAAACCCAGTCCAGGGAGGAGAGACTGGGGTGTTGCCATTTTTCTCCTCATCACCAACACAGTGGGGATTGAGGGAACAGAACAGTTGCCCCCAGTGGAGGCGGGACTGGTTTACACCAGACCCGCCCCTCGTGTCTAGCAATCTAGCAACTGCTCATCTACTGGAGTGGGAATGACACTGACTGAACCAGACAGTCCCTCCTCCAGACGAGCACAGCCACTGGTCCCAGACACCAACAGACAACTGTCTTGTGGTTTTGTATGTTAGTCTGTTTTTCTTTTTTTTTTTCCTCTCTTTTTTCTTTCTACCCTCTTTTTTCCTTTGGAATCAGGATCATAGTTTCTGATTTGATTTTTGGTCAATTCTTATTATATATACATATATATATGTATGTATTTTTTTCAGGCATTTTTATTCTTTTTACACTTTTTATAAAGCTCCATCTTTATTTTCCTTCCTCTCTCTCTGGATTAAGCCTTATAGTTTCTTTGATTCTCTATTTGGTCTTTTTTTTTCACCTCTTTCATTTTTCACTTTCTATGGGATCAGGTTCCCCACCTTTTCCTTTCTTCCAGAGTTACTTCAACGAACAAATCAAAGCACACTTGGTGGAAGGTCCAAACAATCCACCACCACAAGTAAGGAGGAGCTTTGTAGAAGACTGACCAGTGGGTACAGCAGCCAAATACACAACACAAGAGTGCACGCAACACACTCCAAAAACACTTCCTGAAGTGCCTGGCCCTGGCCAGTGTATTATCCCTCTTTAATATAGTAGTAACTTGCAGATGGAAGACATAACAAGCTGTTAAAACACATAAAAGCCAGAAATGTAGCCAAAATGTTGAAACAGGAGAATTCTCTTCAAAAGACAACCCAGGAAGAAATGACAGCCAGAGAATTGCTCTTAACAGATACAAACAATATATCTGAACAACAGTTTAAAGTAAGTCATAAGACTAATAGCTGGGCTTGAAAAAAGCATAGAAGACAGCAGAGAATCTATTGCTGCAGACATCAAAAACGTAAGAAATAGTCACAATGAATTAAGAAATAACTGAGATGCAAAATAAACTAGATACAGTGACAGCAAAAATGGAAGAAGCAGAGGAGAGAAGAAGTGAAGGTAAAATTATGGAAAATGATTAAGCTGAAAAAAGAGGGAAAAGAAATTATGAGACCACAAGGGGAGAATTAGAGACTTAAGTGAGTCAATGAAATGAAATAACATCCATATAATAGGACTTCCAGAAGAAGAAGGAGAGAGAGAAAGGGGCAGAAGGTTTATTTGAACAAATTACACCTGAAAACTTCCCTAATCTGGGGAAGGAAACAGACATCCAAGTCTAGGAGTCACAGAGAACTCCCTTCAAAATCAACAAAAACAGATCAACACCATGACATATAGTGAAACTGGCAAAATACAAAGATAAAGAGAGAATACTGAAAGCAGCTAGGGACAAACAAGCATTAACCACCAAGGGTAGACACATAAGGGTAGTTGCAGACCTGTCCACTGAAACTTGGCAGGCCAGAAGGGAGTGGCAGGAAATAAATACTCAATGTGCTGAAGAGGAAAAATATGCAGCCAAGAATCCTTTATCCAGCAAGGCTGTCTTTCAGAATAGAAGAAGAGATAAAGGCTATTCCAGACAAACAAAAACTAAAGGTGTTCCTGACCACTAAACCAGCCCTGCAGGAGATCCTAAGAGGGACTCTGTGAGTGGAAAGCAGTAAAGATTACAAAAGACCAGAGGCATCACCACAAGCTTGAAACCTACAGATAACACAATGACACTAAATCCGTATCTTTCAATAATCAGTCTAAATGTAAATGGATTAAATACTCCAATCAAAAGATACAGGGTATCAGAATGGATAAAAAAATAAGACTCATCTATATGCTACTTACAAGAGACTCATCTTAAACCTGAGGACATCTGCAGGTTGAAAATGAGGAAATCCATCTATCATGCTACTGGGCATCAAAAGAAAGCCAGAGTAGCCATAGTTATATCAGACAAACTAGATTTTAAAACAAAGTCTGTAACAAGAGATGAAGAAGGGCATTATATCAAAAGAGGTCTATCCATCAAGAAGAGCTAACAATTATAAATGTTTATGTCCCCAATGCCGAAGTACCCAAATAATATAAATCAATTAATCACAAACATAAATAAATTTATACACAATAATAACATGATTGTAGGGGACTTTAATACTCCACTTACAACAATAGACAGATCATCTAGGCAGAAAATCAATAAGGAAACAACGGCTTTGAATGACACATTGTGTTGCATACACACAACTCCTGAAACAGAATGCTATGGGCACCAGTGACAGTCACAACAAAGTTTATTGCAATGAGAGGCAAGGCCAAACGATCAGGACTGACACTCTAGACCAGAGTGAATCTCTAACAGCCGGGGTACCGAGTTTTTACAGCTGACCACATAGACCGCATCGTCTTATCATCACCTGGGAACAAAACAAAGAAATAGTTCCCAGATGGGGGTGGAAACAGTTCAGACATTTCCCTTGCCCCAATCCAATCAAACACTAATCCAATTTATTTTCCTTGAACTTTTGTTCCCTTGATTGATAGGACAAGGCTGTTATCTCTTAATCTACAGTGTTAAAACAAAGCTGTTATTTCTTAAGGCTACAGGTTAGCCCTACACTACAATTTAACCCTTACAATTGGAACAGATGGACTTAACAGATACATTCAGAACTTTTCCTCCCAAAGCAACAGAATACACATTCTTCTCGAGTACACATGAAACATTTTCCAAAATAGATAACATACAGGGTCACCAAACAGCCCTCAACAAATATAAAATGACTAAGATCATACATACCATGCATATTTTTAGATCACAACACTAGGAAACTTGAAATCAACCACAAGGAAAAATTTGGAAAGTCCCCCAAATACATGGAGGTTAAACAACATCCTACTAAAGAATGAACGGGCCAACCAGGAAATTAAAGAAATTAAAAAATATATGAAAGCAAATGAAAATGAAAAAATGACCGTCCAAACCCTTTGGGATGCAGCAAAGGCAGTCCTAGGAGGAAAATATATTGCAATTCAGGCCTATCTCAAGAATCAAGAAAAGTCCCAAATACACAATCTAAACTCGCACCCAAAGGAACTAGAAAGGCCGTGGCAAAGAAAGCCCAAAGCCCGCAGAAGAAAAGAAATAACAAAGATTAGAGCAGAAATAAAAAATATAGAATCCAGTAACACAGAACAGATCAATGAATATAGAACAGATCAATGAATAGCCAGATGAATCAAAAAGAAAAGAGAGGACCCAAATAGATAAAATCACAAATGAAAGAGGACAGATCATAACCAACACCACAGAAATACAAACAATTATTAGAGAATACTATGAAAAATTATATGCCAACGAACTGGACAATCTGGAAGAAATGGACAAATCCCTAGACACTTACACACTGCCAAAACTCAAACAGGAACAAACAGAAAATTTAAACAGACCCATAATCAGCGACAAAATTGAATCAGTTATCAAAATATCTCCCAAAAACATGAGTCCTGGTCAGATGGCTTCCCAGGGGAATTCTACCAGCCATTTAAAGTAAAGTTAATACCTATTCTTCTCAACCTATTCCAAAAAACAGAAATGGAAGGGAAACTTCCAGACTCAATTCTATGAAGCCAGCATTACCTTGATTCCCACACCAGACAAGGACCCGACTGAAAAGGATAATTACAGGCCAATATACCTGATGAACATGGATGCAAAAATTCTCAACAAAATACTAGCAAATCGAATTCAACAGTATATTAAAAGAATTATTCACCATGATCAAGTGGGATTCATTCCTGGACTGCAGGGCTGGTTCAATATTTGCAAATCAAACGTGATATATCACATTAATAGAAGAAAGGATAAGAACCATATGATCCTAGCAATAGATGCAGAAAAAGCATTTGACAAAATACAGCATCCTTTCTTAATAAAAACCCTCAAGAAAGTTGGGATAGAGGGAACATACCTTAATGTCATAAAATCCATATGTGAAAGGCCCACAGCTAATATCCTCAATGGGAAAAAACTAAGAGCTTTCCCACTGAATTAGGAACACGACAGAGATGTCCATTCTCACCACTGTTGTTTAACATAGTATTAGAAGTCCTAGCCTCAGCAAATAAGACAACAAAATGAAATAAAAGGCATCCAAATTGGCAAAGAACTCAAACTTTTACTTCTCACAGATGGCATGATACTCTACATGGAAAACCCAAAAGACTCCACCAAAAAATTGCTAAAGCTGATACATGAATTCATCAAAGTTGCAGGATATAAAATCAATGTACAGACATCAGTCACATTTCTATTCACCAATAATGAAGCAACACAAAGAGATCAAGGTATCAATCCCAAGGTATCAAGGTATCAATCCCATTTACAACTGCATCAAGAACGATAAAATACCTAGGAATAAACTTAACCAAAGAGGTAAAAGATCTGTATGCTGAAAATTTCACTATAGAAAGCTTATGAAAGCAATTGAAGAAGACACAAAGAAATAGAAAAACATTCCATGTGCATGGATTGGCAGAACAAATATTGTTAAACTGTTGATACTACCCAAAGAAATCTACACATTCAATGCAATCCCAATCAAAATAGCACCGGCATTCTTCACAGAGCTAGAACAAAAAATCCTAAAATTTGTATGGAACCACAAAAGACCACGAATAGCCAAAGTAATGTTGAAAAAGAAAACCAAATCGGAGGCATCACAATCCCAGACTTTAGCCCCTTCTACAAAGCTGTAATCATCAAGACAGTATGGTACTGGCACAAACACAGACACATAGAGCAATGAAATAGAATAGAGAACTCAGAAATGGACCCACAAATACATAGCCAACTAATCTTCGACAAAGCAGAAAAGAGTATCCAATGGAAAAAAAGACAGTCTCTTTAGCAAACGGTGCTGGGAGAACTGGACAGCAACATGCAGAAAAATGAAACTGGACCACTTTTTTACACTATACACAACAGTAAATGCAAAATGGATGAAAGACTTAAATGTGAGACAGGAAATCATCAAAATCCTAGAGGAGAAAACAGGCAGCAACCTCTTTGATCTCGGCTGCAACTTCTTACTTGACATGTCTCTGAAGGCAAGGGAAATAAAAGCAAAAATGAACTATTGGGACCTCATCAAGATAAAAAACTGCACAGCAAAGGAAATAATCAACAAAACTAAAAGACAACCGATGGAATGGGAGGAGATACTCGCAAATGACATATCATATAAAGCGTTAGTATCAAAAATCTATAAAGAACCTACCAAACTCAACACCTAAAAAACACATAATCCAGTAAAGAAGTGGGAAGATATGAATACACACTTTCCAAAAAAGACATCCAGATGGCCAACAGACACATGACAAGGTGCTCAACATCATTAATCATCAGGGAAATACAAATCAAAACTACACTGAGGTATCACCTCACATGAGTAAGAGTGGCCTAAATTAACAGCTCAGGAAACAAGAGATGTTGGTGAGGATGTGGAGAAAAGGGAACCCTCTTGCACTGTTGGTGGGAATGCAAACTAGTGCAGCCACTCTAGAAAACTGTGTGGAGGTTACTCAAAAAATTAAAAATAGAACTAACCTACAACCCAGCAATTGCGCTATTTATCCAAAGGATACAGGAGTGCTGATTCAAAGGGGCACATGCAACCCAATGTTTACAGCAGCACTAGCAACAATATCCAAATTATGGAAAGGGCCCAAGTGTTCATCAACTGATGAATGGATAAAGATGTGGTATATATGTATACAATGGAATAATACTCAGCAATGAAAAGAATGAAGTCTTGCCATTTGTAATGACATGGATAGAACCAGAACATATTATGCTAAGTGAAATAAGTCAGTCAGAGAAAGACAGGTATCTATGATTTCTCTCAAATGTGGAATTTGAGAAACTTAACAGATAACCATAGAGGAAGGGAAGGGAAGGAAAAATAATATACAGAGAGAGAGACAAACCATAAGAGACTCTTAAATACAGAGAACAACTGAGGGTTGATGGGGCTAGGTAGGGGATGGAGGGTGGGGGAAATGGGTAATGGGCATTGAGGAGGGCACTTGATGGAATGAGCACTGGGTGTTGTATGTAAATGATGAATCATGGGAATCTACTCCTGAAGTGAAGACTACACTGTATGTTAGCTAACTTGAGGGGGAAAAAAAAAATTCTACGTTAACTATATTTCAAGAAAAATAAAATTTTTTAAAAAATTAATTTTATGTGTAGACATTATATAAAAACCTCAAAACTGGAAAGGAATTAAATATCCACATTTTTGTCCCTATCTGACCGTAGGAAATGGTTGAATAAGTTACAGTATATTTTAAAAAGTAGTTTACAGAACAGTATTTATAATTCCATTTTGTAAAACAAAAAAGTCTGAGAATTATATAAGAAACAATAACAATGGTTATTTCCATATGATGTGATATTATAGTTCATTTTTATGTTGTTATTTTTACAATTCAGTGTTTTCAGCATTATTGTGGTAAGTATATACTACCTTCAAAATCAGAAAAAATAAATTTTCATTTTTAAATTATAATTACATATAAATTCTATCATGAGATAGCCAAGTGTCAAAGGGCTGACGTCATTCAGCAAGCATTCATATCATTACTCTACATGATTCTCTACTTCAGGTCTGTAAAATCCAATATAACATTAGACAATCTGAGGAAAGGACAAAAGACTGTCCTCTGTCAGTTCATACAGCATGGACAAGTTAGAAAGGTAGGAGACAACCTGAGGTTGTTTCAAAATATCCTTCGTTTATCTTCCATTCCTTTCTTTACTTTTTCCCCCACTCTCTGTCAAAGAGTCAAGTAGTAGATTAAATATGTAGTAGACATTTTAGATAGGGATTGTATATAACCATAGTCATTCATTTTGCTTATCATTAATTGTTAGGTGGTGGTCTCTAATCTTATCAGCTAACATAGTTCTTAAGTGATCCTGAGAATTACTTGGTTATTATACTGGGGGCCAACAACAGTAACACATGTCAAAGAATATTGTTGGACACAGGAACACTGTCAACCACAAATACAAATGAAATGAGTTCAGGGTTATCATGAGTGATCTTTGGAAGAAAATGCTACATCTCTTCCTGGGCAAACTTTACCAAATGAAAATATAGAGAAATATAAATTAAAACTGCACATATTAAAAGGAATTACTATATATATGTATTCACATGGAAATATATTATTAAAAGTAATGGACAAGATAAATAAAAATGTGTAGAGTATTATCATTATTTTAGAAAATATTAAAACCATATAATCTTATATGCATGTGTGTTAGTGTTTGTCAATGAACAGAAAAAAATCTTAAAGGGTATATACGTCACACTGTTAACAATAGTTATACCTGAGGTAGGAGGGAACTCTGACACTTTTCCTTTGTATGATTTACAACAGGCATCAGTATTTTTAAAACTGCAAACATTAAATGGGTAAAGCACCTGGCATGGAGTAAGCGGCCAATAAGTGTCAGACTCTTTTATAAATTTATAATTAACAAGCATAAAGTTTTACTAAAATAAAAATTCTTACTAGCTCAGTACCACGTACATGAAGGTTTTAGAAAAATCATTTCAGTGTAAGTTGATGATGCTGGTAATATTAGCTGAAACTCTAGAAAAATCTGAAAACTTTAAGAAAATCTGATTTTTAACAAAATTATTCCCTCCAAAATTTATTGTCCTTCTTATGAACTAAAAACAGGACGACCCAGTATTATCTCTGGTTTGCAATTAGCCTACTGTGTAAACTTCACAGATAAGGAGTCAAAACCACCTTACATGGAGTCAAAATCATCTGCTACAACCATAAGAAAAATTAATATGAATATTTTGGTACATTTACTTCTCTGTAAATAAATGTACGTTTTTATGTTCAACTGGCACCACACTGCTTTTATTTTTTTCATTTAATACTGTATTATAAAGGTATATACTTTCCTCAAATACTTTGAAAATAATTTTTAATGACTACCTAATAGCCAATTATAGGGATAGATATATCATAATTTATTTAAGGTTTGCCTGTTACAAGGTAAGTTGCTTTCAAATTTTCACTATTATAATGAAACTGTAACAATTATCTTTTATAGGATATCACTCTGCTTAGAATTATCAGTTTATAAAGTTTATCCAATTTTTTCTAATGCGGTGTTTCTCTTACTGATTTATGACACTCCCCATCTTACACTAAGCTATTAACATTTACTAGTTTGTTTGTTTGTTTCCAGGCTGCTGTGGCAACCAAAATATGGTTTTACTTATTACTTATATTTTTATATTAGAATACTACACTTTTATTTTTGTTTTTTATTGCTCTAAATGAATTCTGGAATAGTTTTACAATGATATTCCCCACTCTCCCCAAAAGAAATCTCATGTAATTTTGATTTAACATGGGGTTCATAGTGTTTAATTACAGAAAGAGCTCTTACCAGTTCATAAAGTTTTTTCATTTTACAATTCTCAACTCTATTTATGACATATATGTTGCAGATATTTTTATCAGTTTGTCATTTTTCTTTTAACTTTATTGTGGTGTTTTCAATTTTTAAAAATTCAAATATATAAATATAAACATACTTTCCTTCTCAGTACTTGGTGTTTCTGTTTTACAAAGGCCGAGTCCACATCAAATTTATATGAAATACTTGCCTGTATTTTCTTCTAGAACATTTATGGTTTCATTTTTTAAATATAAAGTTTCTAAAATACCTAGAATTCTGTGTGAGGGAGGGGTCAATTTTTAAAAATAAATGGCTTACCCATTACTTGAATAAACTATTGAATACTCCATGCTTTTCCAACTATTTTGAAATGTTACCTTCATCACTAATTACATATGTTTGATTCTGTTTCTCATCTATTCCATTTCATTTAATTCAGGCACCAATAAGCTATACCACTTAAATTATTGTACCTTTAAAATAAATTTGAATATCAGTGTGAGAAGGTATCTTCTCTCAATAATGTCTTTTAGGGGGGCCTAGGTGGCTCAGTCAGTTAAGCGTCCAACTCTTGATTTCAGTTCCGATCACGATCTCATGGTTTGTGAAATCGAGCACCCACACTGGGCTCCGTGCTGACAGTGTGGAGCCTGCCTGGGATTCTCTCTTTCTCTCTCACTTTACTCCTCTCCTACTCGCACTCTCTCTCTCAAAATAAATAAATTTTTAAAAATGTCTTTCAGACATCCTCCCACATTTATACTTCTAGGTATCCCCCCAAAAAACGCCAAAACATATGTAATAGTATGCTGATGGAATAAAGAAAGAACAAAGAAGAATCTCTTATTATAGACAGGCTTTCCAACTTCTAGTAGGACATATGCATGAGAATTAAACAGATTTGTTTGAAACTTACTCCAGTTGCCACTCGAATACTTGCTGATGGGGGTCGTATTCCAGAAGGAGGTCTTCCAGTCAACCCCATTCCACCTCGTGAAACAGGGCGAGCTGCTGAAGGTTTGTGATTACTGGCCATCGTTTGTTTACTTTCACCACTATTTGGAAACAAGAAACAGTTCAATTCTCCTTTCATGTCTCCTATAGCAACACACTGGAGATCCACATAGCTTTCCTTCAAACATTTAATCCACAATGACTTTTCTTGCAAATTGTCATTCCAGGTACTACTACAAGGCTAAACTGGCTTCATTTTGTTCAAATATGAAAGTAATGTTCAATTTAGAGTGGAACTATGAAATCATTTAACATATGCCTTCCTCATTTCCCTATTCTTTACCAAAATGTAAGCCTCTCTAATTACCTATCTCTCTTGAGCTCTTCCCATACTCTACTAAAATTTCTCTTTTCTGACATATCCAGCACGTTTCTTCCCTCCCAATTTTTTTTCCACAGAGAAAAATGATGATTCACTCCTTTATATTCTAAACCCTGTTATCAGATCTTTCATTTTACTTTTTGCCTTAATAGAATCCCAACTTGCCACAAAACACTTTCAGTGAAGGCTGTTTTAGCTTCTCAATCCATAATTCCAAAGCAAAGGAGTGCACAGCATTCCTGTTGCTCCCCAGTGTCACTTTTAAAACATTAATCTTCCAAATCTTCCTTTGAGGACCAAGGAATGCAACCTTACTGCCTTGGATCTTTCCTGGTTCCTTTTATCTTAGGGACCTCCTGATTTCTCCCCCCATCTTTACTAAAGTCTTTTATACCTAGTTCAAGTCTCTCTACTCCAGTCCCACCAATGTCCTGGATGACTTCCATAGGGATACTGGCTTCAATATCTAACATTTTAGGTCACAGTTCCCTGACCTAAATTTTAGTAACCATCTCAACTCCATTTCACTCATCCATAGCTATGGCTAGACCTGGAGCTTGTCATCATCTGGAATTGTTTCATCTCAATACCAACTGAAATATTTCATTGGTACTCTTTATACCCATCTTATCTTTATTCTCACTCTATCTCCCTTTAAACCCACTCCTCAATTCACTCATCCTCTCCCAGTTTACCAGCCCCCTCCTTTACTCATCAGAATATATTATTCAAAGTTTTGGCTGATGATTTAGAATAGCACTTTTCAGATTATAGGTCATGACTTGTTAGTGGGTTGTGAAAACAAGTTGGTAGGTTTTGCCCAATATGCTTTAAACATGAAGTAAAAAATGTAAGAAGGGTGACTGAGTGGCTCAGTCAGTTAAGCATCTGACTCTAGATTTCAGCTCAGATCATGATCTCGTGGTTTGTGAGTTCCAGCCCTGTGTCAGGCTCTATACTAACAGTTTGGAGCCTACTTGGGATTCTGTCTCCCTCTCTGCCCCTCCTCCACTCACTCTCTCTCGCAAAAATAAACATTAAAAAAAATGTAAGAGGGGCACCTGAGTGGCTCAGTTGGTTAAGCGTCTGACTTCCGCTCAGGTCATGATCTCACAGTTCGTGAGTTCGAGCCCCACGTCAGGCTCTGTGCTGACAGCTTGGAGCCTGGAGCCTGCTTCGGATTTTGTCTCCCTCTCTCTCGTTGCCCCACCCCTGCTTGCTCTCTGTCTCTCGAAACTGAATAAACATCACACACAAAAATTTTTTTTAAATGTAAGAGTTCACTGCATATAGGAAGGGTATTGTTTCATTACATTTTTGTTTCAGTTATATTTATGTAAATTTACACATTAGCGAAAAAAATACTTTATTGCTAAAAAATGCTAACCCTCATCTTCATCTAAGCTTTCAGCAAGTCCTAATCACTAATCACAGATGACTATTACAAATATAGTAACAATGCATAGTCTGACATATCTCCAGAATTACCAAAATGTGACAGACATGAAGCGAGCAAATGCTGTTGGGAACATGGCACTTATAGACTCGCTTGACACAGGTTTGCCACAAACCTTCAATGTGTAAAAAGCGCACTGGAGAAGCTCAAGAAAATGAAGTACGGCTGTTGTCCATGTAAAATTTAAGTCTATTATTCTAGCTTTCCTGACAACTTTAAGAAAATGTACAACATACAGAATTTCCAGGGGTGCCTGGGTGGCTCAGTCTGTTAAGCCTCCAACTTCAGCTCAGGTCATGATCCCTGGGTTTGTGAGTTTGAGCCCCGCAACGGGCTCTGTGGAACAGCTCAGAGCCTGGAGCCTGCTTCAGATTCTGGGTCTCCCTCTCTCTCTACCCCTTTCCCGCTCACACTCTGTGTCTCTCTCTGTCAAAAGTAAATAAACATTTAAAAATTAAAAAAAAAAAAAAAAAAAAGAATTTCCACCTGACTGTCTCTACCACTGCTTTACTATCTTGGAGAAAGCCTAGCATTAGATCAGTCCCAGGAGATAAAATAAAAATAAAAAGAACGGTCACTCCTAACAGACAGGCCACTAACTCCTCAGTTATTCACGCAAATCAGAGACGGAGCCTAGCCTTTGGTTCCAGAAAAATGAGAGACACAAACTTTAGCTCTGACAGTTAGCCCCACTGGATGTGGGTCCTCATCTGTAAGACCCATGCGTGGCAATGGGCTGTGGCCTGAAGAGCTGTTGTGAAGATTAAAGATACTATGTAAAAACATCGGCTTGCTAATTATTACTACCAGGATCCTCCCTAAACCAGCCATTTTAACATATACCAACAACTGGCAAGTTGCTAATAAAAGACACACATCTATTGCTTCGAGTGAAATCCCTCAGCCCACGGTGGATTTTCTCTTTGAGGCTCTTGGATCCTTCCCTCCGGTCTCGCCTCGGCAGGTTTCCTCAGGGGACTGACTGAGGTGATCTCTCCACACGCTCTGCCGGCCTGCAGTCCGGCTTCCCAGGCCTGGCGACAGGCTGAGAGAACGGCTAAGTGCCGAAAAGTGTGGATTTGTTTTTGTTTGGAGCGGATCAGCTTCTCCAAGGTAAGAAAAGCGGCTCCGGAGGGACTGAGAGAGGGATAGATGGGACCTGGGATTTCTCACCTCCCTGGGAGTGTCAGGAGGAAAGCTGTAACGGTGAGGGGCGCTCGAACCTGTTTCCGAGGCCGCCACCCCGGCGGAGCCCACCAGTCGTCCAGAGCACCGTTAGCTCACTTCGCCACTGCAAGCTCCCCTCGCTCTCCTGGGTCCTCAGAACTAACCACTAGCGGCTACGCGCGGCTACGTATCCCGGCAACGGGGGCGGGACGAAGAGAGGACCCGCCTCCTGATTGGCCAATCTTCGGCTTCTGCCCCTGGTAACACCAAACGGAACGAGAATAACCTGTTCTCGCGAGATTGGAGATCTCATTTTTGTTGTCGGAGTATCTCCACTCTTTTTCTGAAACAGAAAACGGCGACTTGAGTAGGAAAGTACGTTTTGTCTGAAAACTAAGTTAGTATTTATAATCAAAGCCACATTTCTGATTGTGTGCCTGACCTGCATTTACTCCTAGCGAGTTTTATTATATCGCTATGTCACCTCGTATGTGACATGTGTTATCGTGTAATAGACTTTTTAATAACTGTTTTTAGTTTCTTGTGGTAGGCAGCGTTATACTATCTTTTTACTTCTTATTAGAGGTAGTTATCCTTCCTGTTAGGTCTGCGCAACGTACACATTACATTAAGTATAGATGTGTTTCTGGTGACATCTATTCCTCGTTTCAGTGGAAACTTCCTATCTTTAAACTTCCTTTCAAAGTTATTTTGATCCAAGTTTGTGAAGGATGAATTAAATGGACAGTGGTCTTAAAATAACTATTTTAGAATCAATCTGTAAAGAAACACCATGTAGGGGTGCCTGGGTGGCTCAGTCGGTTGGGCATCCGCCTTTGGCTCGGGTCACGATCCCATGGCTTGTGAGTTCCAGCCCCAGGTCGGGCTCTGTGCTGATAGCACGGAGCCTGGAGCCTCCTTTGGATTCTGTGTCTCATTCTCTGTCTGCCCCTCCCCTGCTTCTGCTCTATGTCTCTCAAAAATAAAGGTAAAAAAAAAAAATTAAAAAAAATAAAGAAACACAATGTAAAAAAAAAAAAAAAAAACTACTTCATCTCAAATCCCACATCTCTAATAAAGTAACTTGGAATTTTCTTCCAGTCTTTCTATGTAGAGAAAGTTTAAATGCGATTGCAACTATAATCATAACGTACGGAAAGTATTGGACTTTCAACGTTTTTCGCATTTCCAACTTGCATACATTATTTATAACTATATTTATTTTTGAATGTCCTGCCTTCAAGTAGTTTAAAATGAATGCAACAAAATGAAATGTCACGTGGCTGAATTATCACTTCAAGTTCGTAAAATATTTTTATGTAATTCTCCCATTTGAGCCCAACAAATTTGTAGTGTCCTTTAGTGACTATACAGGAGGAATCCACATAACAAATTTTACTAACTGGACTTTATTTACTGTTAGTTCCCCATATTTTTGCCTCTCCATAATTTGCTGCTTCTAAAGACTTAAAGTCCTTTTCTTCAGTAAATATTGTTCCTTTGTTAACTTGTTCTGTAAGTCCAGACTCTAGCCACCTCTTTGAGTACTCATTTCTGAGTTTCTCCCTTGCATATATGAGATATGTATGTTAATAAATTTTTCTGTTATTAACCTCTTTTGTTGCAACGCCCCGCGCAAAGCCTACAAAGGTAGAAAGAAAAAAGATTATTTCCTTCCCTACAACCTCTGCCCAACTACTCGGTACACAGAATTGTCTGAATCAACTGACATTATGGAGATTTTTTTCCCTGAGTGCCTTCAGACACATGGAAGGAGGACGCAGCATTTGTCATTTGTATGCAGATGTGACAGTTGAGTTAAAGGTTTTAAATCTGAGAATTGCTTAACACGTAAGATATTTTAATTTTTTAGAGTACCGAGAACCCAGTTTAGTATTAGGATTTAAGGCAAACGACTGTTTACAACTTGGTCCCAAACTCTGTCGTTTTAATTAAAAAACAATGTTTAACTTCCAAAAGTCTCAGGCGATTCCACAGAAGCTCTGGAAAAGTCGGAAAAGGGTTACCCTGACAAAACGTTCAGAACGATTTCTCTCAACCACAAGGGAGCGCGCAGCTCCTAAAATCAAATCTTAAAATATCCGGATTCGGCGCGCCTGCGGTTCCCGCCCCACTGCGCGTGGCATTGTGGGATTTGTAGTCCCAGCGCGCATCTCGTACTACAATAAACTGTTCAGCCAGGACTCGGCAAGGACGCGGGCTCGAAAAGGATCCGGATTGGGGCGATCGGGCCCAACGGCCGGGCACTGTTATCTCTTCCTCGGCGGATCGTCCAGGGCGTGGGAAGGAAACGAGCTTCAGCTCGGCCTTGCCCTCAGCAGTCGGGACGCACACGCTTTGCGTCATGGCGGGCTGAGACAGATGATGAATTCCGGTGTACATGTCAGGGTTGCTGTGTCACTCGGCCCGTTCGGCGTTTCCCTTCCCCGTCGCCCTTCCGCACCGGCTCTAGGGCTCTTCCGGTCCTCAGCCGCCCCTCACCTGCAGGCCCCTCGCCCGCCGCGCCCCGGCGTACTCCTGGCCTCTTCTGCGGACTGATCTCGCGCGGTGCCTGGGCCCCGGGTGCCGGACCGACGAGGGCCATGGCGAGCGGTGCCGCCAGGTACCGGCTGAGTTGCTCGCTCCCAGGCCACGAGCTGGATGTGCGGGGCCTGGTATGCAGCCTCTATCCGCCGGGGGCCTTTGTGTCCGTGTCCCGAGACCGCACCACCCGTCTCTGGGTCCCAGACAGGTGAGCGCTGCGAGTCCGTCTGTCCCCGCCTGTCCCCACCACCCACCCCTGGCAGTGTTGCAAGCTTCCTATTGCTGGTGGGACAAGAGGGCCCCTCCCCTGCTGTTATCTTGTACTGTTCCCGGCCTTGCCTCCGGTCCGCGCTCCCTCACAGTTCTGAGAGCACTGGCACTCTGGGCGCAGTGTTAAGAAACCTGTGAGATTTAGGTGGAAAGAGCACCGCTTTAGGATTACAGAGACGTACATTCTTGTCCTAATTTGACCACTTAACGAGTGGGTGACCTTGGTCGAAGCTCTTATCTTTTGGGCGATGATTTGCCATGTTTCTTTCAGGTTTGAAAATTTACTGATGCCAGGTGCACCCCCCCCATTAGACATTGTGAAAACATCTGACATGTAATTGAAGTAAATCCTCTTCTTTCCCTAGAATGTACTCTGTAATCTTCCCTCAAATTTAATTTTTGATAATTGCGTTGCAGAAAGTTGCATTTGGCACGTCTCCTTGTTGTCCAAATAAGTTTCTTAGTCTGGGGTCTGTGGTGGGCTCGGATGGAGGGGATGAAAGTTTCAGTATGTTTTATGGATGTGAGGATGTGCTGTTTTCTTGAAAGAAAGTCCATTGCCTTCAAAAGGTTGTCAGGTTAACCAAAAAGAGAAGTTAAGAAACTGAAGGTTGAGCTCCAGTCCAAATCAAGTTCAAGGGGTCGGTCCTGATTTGGCTGGTTGTAACAGGAAATTTATGACCTGGAAGACAGATTTCAGTTCAGAAAGAGAAAATTTGAGGTGATCTACTTTGTTATGTAGTAACTCTCCCATTAGTATAGGTTTCACTCAGAGTTTGGTAGCCATGCATAAATTCAGATGTTAACTCTTGGTTGAGTGTCTACTATTTGTTTAGATCCTGAAGAAAAAGAAAACAAAAACAAGTTCCCTCTTCTTATGGAGCTTTCTTACAGTCTGGGAGGGCTCATGGATCAGAAAAAAAAGTAAATAAATAATTGCTCATTGGCATGTGTACTGTGAAAAAAAAACAAACAAGTATAGAATTGAATGTAGTGATGTTAAAGAAGGAAGCCTCTCTGATGAGGGTTTCAGTTTTGTTTGGTTTATTAAAGCTGACACCAAGATGGACCTAGTCATGGGAGCAAGGAATGAGAAGAGTTGAAATGAAAGAGATCTGTAGATGGTAGGAGGGTCAAGCATAGACACCCTGGATTAAGAAAGAGGCAAGTTCCTGTGTGCGGGAGGGAATGAGCTGTGAGGTCAGGAGCCAGAAGTTGGCTGGAGCCACATGCTATGGTAAGAGTGCTTCTAGAAAGAGTGTAAGTAGAAGCCTTCAATGCGTTTCAGACAGGGAGCAGCATGATTTGATTGACCTGTTGAGAAATACTGCTAGCTGCTGGTGGAGATTAGATTGCAAAGGGATAAATGTGGAAGTAGATCTGTTTGGAGGCTTTTGTTGTAGTGCAGCCAGTACATGATGGTAGACAGACTAGAAACGTTATAGAGCAAACTCCTATATTGAATTGGACGAGATAATCTCTGAAGGTCTCTTTTAATTCTACGATTCTGTGATATTCCGAACCACTTAGTAACGCTAATACATAAATTTATGTGTATTTGAGTGTAATTACTGATTAAGCTTGTCTCTTTAAAATTGAGTTCAGTAGAAGCACGTACCCAGCAGGATATAAACATTGCAGTCAGAAGTAACTAAAGGATGGCTGCTGTAATAGTTGAGTCTTGTCATTAAGCTTTACGTGTTTTGTAGGACTGTGCTAGGTCCTGGAGTTTTTGCATTCATCAGAACTTCAGGGATTGGAGGCTGAAGTCGTCTATTTGAAAAGTGTTGTGCTTTTTTCTTTTTAACTCATGTTGTGTTTTTGGTTTTGTTTTCAAAATCATTCATGAATTTATTCAGCTAACGCTGATTGAGAGCCAGCGTTGTGTCACACACAGGAGTAGATAGTGGGTAATTATGAAGTAAGACTGTTTTACCTCTCATTTCCAACTGTTCAGAGTAGGGCATTTTATAGTCCCTGGGTGATGAGTCTCTTCTACATCCCAACTAAAGTGTCTAACGTACCCTTACTGTTATAAAAGTGTCCTCAAGGCTGACATCCTGACAATTTGTATGTCAATTTGTATTTGTATGACAATTTGTATGTCAAATTGTATGACAATTTGTATGGTATATTAATAAATGTAATGAAGTGCTGTAAATGTTTGTAGCCAGATAGGACATGAAAATTGTTTTCCCATGTACATTGTTGATAGAATTCTGGATCAAGGTAGTTAGTGTACAGATGGATTGGGAATGATGGAATTTAATTTAGTTTTAGGGAAGCAAAATAGTTCTCTTTCAAGGTGCACTAAACCAGATACCTTGTCTTTCACAAAAGCCCATTGAAAACCCAGAGGCTCTCTCAGCCTTCTGAAGACCTTTCAGAATGGAGACATTATTCTTTGATTGTACATTGAACTGTACCAGTCAACATGTGATTGTTTCAGACTGCTTCAGGCCTCCCTAAGCCCACTTCAAGTTAAACTGGATTTCTCATCTGTCATGAACTATTGTTTTACCTTTGGAAAACTACCCACATTTGAAAGATGCAACTTCACATTTAATGTGGTGTGTTAACTCTTGCCTGTCCGTGCCAAGGGTTAAATGATTTCTCCCTCCTGTAAACACTCAGCACTTTGTGTCCAAAGTTAATAGTTCTATGGAGTTTGTTAAGAAATCAGAGCCATTCCCTTCCCAACCCCCATTTCCTTTTCTTGGAGTTAAAATTGTTATCTCTTTTAACTGCTTATTTTTGTATGTTACTTCCATGTGTATGTATAAAGTGCTTTATTGCTATTTTTATTTTTTTAATATTTTAGGCATTTTCTGTTCTTGCTGCAGAATATTGGACTTTAGCTCTCCCCCAGCTTATGCATCTTTTCTATGCTCCGCCCCTTATAGTTGAACTTAATTTAGATGAAATCAGTATAATTTTTAAGTTTTTGTTTACTTATTTAATTGAGAGCAAGCGTGCACACAGCATGCATGGGCAGGGGAGGAGCAAAGAGAGAATTCCAGGCAGGCTCCATGCCTTATGTGGGACTTGAACTCACAGAACATTTGACCTGAGCTGAAACCAGGAGTCTGCAGCTTAACGGATTGTGCCACCCAGACACCCCTAGACGAAATCAGTATTTTATGACTGCACAGGCTCTACTTACACTGCTGTGGAATAAACTATGATAACTCTTAACAGTTTTATGATCTCCCTGTAGCTAATGAGTATCCTGTTTGGGGCTTTCATTCACTTCATTTTTTATGTATTTCTCACAAATTCAACTTCATATTCTTTGCTAGTTGTCTAAATCTCTTCTCAAGACCTGTAGACATACTGGATATTTTGCAGTTTTATCTTCCTGGGGGTGAAAACTTTCTGACCTGGTCTGTCTGCCCCTGGGGCACACAGATCCTGAGATCTGCCTTCATTGTGTTCTTCACAGTTTCTTCTTTTGGGCCTCTTGTGTTGGATCTGTTATCTGTATCGTTTTACTTTCTTAGTTTTCTTCCTTGATGCCTTTTTGGAGCATATCTTCCAGGAGCTTCCTGAAATACAGTACACTGATGATAAATGTATTAAGATAGTGAAAGTCTGAAAATGATTTTACTCTGCCTTGCTACTTGAATAATAATTTAAATGTTTGTAACACTGTAATTCCCAAATAATTTTCCTTCAGAATTAAGAAGCTATTGCTCCATTGTATTCTAGCCTCCAATGTGTATTTTTTTTTAATGTTTACTTTTTTTTATTTGAGAGAGCACCAGCAGGTGAGGGGGGAGGGGCAAATGGAGAGGAAGAGAGAGAATCCCAAGCAGGAGCCCACCAACACAGGTCTCGGTCCCACAATCCTGGGATCATGTCCTGAGTCAGACATTCAACTGACTGAGCCACCCAGGCGCCCCAGCCTTTACTGTTAAATTTGACAAGTCTGAAGCCATTCTGTTTCTTGAGCTATTATTTTTTTTCTCTCTGGAAGGCAGTCTGTATTTAGGCACCCCTAAAAAGTTTTAAAAAATACACAACAAAATAAAGTGGACAAGTTAAAAAAAAGCTACTGCCAAATACCTTCCTTTGAAGATTTTTCATATGATTCATCTTGCAACTGATTCTGAAGATTTTCAATAGTGTTCCTTTTCCTAATTCCTACCTTTCTTGGTCCCCATTTTTAGAGGTACATAGTGCTGCTGATATTCTTCAGCTTTTTAGGGATTCATTGGTAGATTGGTCCTCTACTTTCCCTGATGCCTACTTAGAACTCAGTTTTCTCAGGGTGTCTGGGTGGCTGAGTTGGTTACATGTCCGACTCTTGGTTTCAGTTTAGGTCATGATCTCAGGGTTGGTGAGTTCAAGCCCTGCGTCAGGCTCAGTGCGGACAGCAAGGAACCTCCTTGGGATTCTCTCTCCCTCTCTCTCTGCCCCTCCCCTGCTATTGCACTCTTTCTCTCAAAATAAATAGATAAACATTAAAAAAAAAACCCTCAATTTTCTCAGGTATTCTATATCCTTTATTATTTTTCAATCAGCTTTGAGTGTTCAAAGTTGTGTTCCTGTTTCTTTTTCTTCTTACTCTCCCTGGCCTTGTGGGTTTATGCCTGTCTTCGAAATGTGTATGGATGTGTGTTTATCTTGAAGTCTTATCTCTTCGTGTGCACTTGTCCTGTCTCCTTCTACTACATTGCAAACTTTTTAATTTAGCTTGAATCGGGGATATAATTCTTTATATTCCTCTCGGGAGTTAACTTACTGCCTTCCACATAGTACATTGTAATATGTTGTTTGACTTGTTATGTAAGGCAGTGATGCTGAGTGATGTGTGTAACAAATTGATAATCTTTCTAAACGCAAGGCAGTTATTAGTATGCTGTGTCCCTAGAGCATTCATTTATATATCCCTGTATTCCATTAGTTTGCATATTGAGAATGATTGGTACTCTAGCGATTTAGATATGTATACTCTACTAATGGGTATTAAGTTAGTGTTTCATAGTATGAAAATATCCTCACTGTGTTTGAGACTTATTGATAGTGTACTTCATTATCTTAATTGTATGAATGTTTCACTTCACCAGGGATTTCTGAGGGTAACAGTCACAGATGAATAGAAATGAAGACGGAGCGTGAGAAAAAGCCACTTGCGATACTTGTTTCCCTCCCTTTCCTTCCTTATTCTTTCTGTTAATTAATACACTCTTATCAATGAAACGCTGAGTAAACTTTTTCTAATCTGATGTGAATCTCAATAGTAGCTAATAAAATTAGATATTTAATATTTAAGTTAAAATAATAGATTCTTGGGGCACCTGGCTGGGTCACTCAGGAGAGCATGCGACTCTTGATCTCAGGGTTGTGAGTTTGTGTGTAGAAATTACTTAAAAACCAAACAAACCAAAACCAATAGATTCTTAAGGTAGCAGACACTCTAACGTTCAACCCGTATACTAAAAGAAAATGAGTACTTGGATACTCATGTCCTATGGTAAGTCAGGGGACAAATGTGTATCTTTTTTTTTTTTTTAAAGATTTTTTTTAACATTTATTTATTTTTGAGACAGAGAGAGACAGAGCATGAATGGGGGAGGGTCAGAGAGAGAGGAAGACACAGAATCTGAAACAGGCTCCAGGCTCTGAGCAGTCAGCACAGAGCCTGACGCGGGGCTTGAACTCACAGACCGTGAGATCATGACCTGAGCCGAAGTCGGACGCTTAACCGACTGAGCCACCCAGGTGCCCCGACAAATGTGTATCTTATTCATTACAATGTCTTTCCAGTCCTAACAGGGGCTTTACAGAAATGCACTGTATGAGTGGCCACTCCAATTTTGTATCTTGTGTATGCATCATACCTTCAAGTGATATGTACCCTCATGGACTAATCGCCACTGGAGGAAATGACCACAATATTTGTATTTTCTCACTGGAAAGTCCAGCACCACTTTATATACTAAAAGGTCACAAAAATACTGGTGAGTATAATGCTTTGATTTTTTTCTATTTGAAGAAGTTTCATCCTTTTGAAAATAAAATTCATATATCTGCATTCCATACTATTAATTATGTTTGTTTTACCTATGGCTATGACTTGATAGTGAAAACCTTTTAGGATCATCATTGTTCTGTAAATTCTATTCCAGAGTTATTGTTATCATCAGTAAAGGTTGACATGCTTATATATGTAAATAATACAGTGTTCTGTTATAAAAGGAAGAAGCTGTATAATTTTAATACACCTTGTGGTTTTCGTTTTTAACTATTTTGTGCAAGGAATTAATTTACTCAGGAAGACTAAGAGTATTTTTTCATCTTATGGTTGTTATATCTATATTTATGCAATAAATTGAAGACCCAGAACAAATGTGTTTAGGACCTTGGTATCATAACCGAAGAGTATTTAATACTTTTTAATACTGTTTTCTATGGTTTACGTATATTTCTGATTATCTGATATTCCTGGATTTGTGTGTGGTTTAATAGCTCTTTATTATAAAATGATATGCTTAATCAATGCAGTGTGTATACCTATTTTTTTTATGTATCTGGATCTGTAAGCAAGTAGTATGCCCCATAAACACTTGAAAATTCCTTTGAAAAATTTTTTAAAATGAATTGTGTGTATATATGTGAAATCTTTAATACTGAGTGATACAGACTTTTTTTTAACTTCATTGAGGAAGTCTTGAAATGTATACAATGGTAGAGATACAGTATTTTGTAATGAGTTATGTATAAATATATATATTTAAAGGAATGACGATCTTTTCCACCGGTGTATTTACATAGCTTCAAGGATTATCAACACATGGCCTATCTTCTTTCATCTCCCCAGTCTTCTACAATGTTATTTTAAAGGAAATTTCCAATATACTGTTTCATTTGTAGATACTTTAATATGTAACTCTAAAACAGGGTTTGGCAAACTTTTCTGTAAAGGGCCAGATAGTAAATATTTTAGGCTTTGCAGGCCATCTGGTCACTTTTACAACTATTGAAGTCTGCCGATGTATACAAAAGTAGCCATTGACAATAAAATGAATGAGCCTATCTGTATTTCAATAAACAGCTATTTATGGACACTGAAATTTGAATGTCAAAATTTTCACATATCAGGAAATATCTTTTAATTTTTCCCCCCAATTACTTAAAAATGTAAAAACAATTCTTAGTTTGTGCAGTATACAAAAACAGGTGGCCCACAGGCCATAGTTTGCTGATCCCTCGAAAAGATATATTTTTTTTAATCGTCATTACACCTAAAACAAAACAAAACCTAATTGCTTATTATCAAATATCCAATGAAGGTTCAAATTATACCCAATTGTTTCATAAATGTTTTTTTACAGTTTGCTTGAACTGTGACCCAGCTAAGGTCCGTATGTCTTTTAATCTATGGGTTTCTTTCCCCCTTTTTCCCCCCCTCCCTATTTGAAACCAGCTTATTTAACCTGTAGGATTTCCTACTGCCTGAACTTTGGCTGATTAAAGCCTCATTGTTTCCCTTAACATGTTCCTCAATCCCCGATATGTCTTAGGAGGTATTAGTCAGATCTAGAAACTTAATCAGATTCAGGCTCAAGTTCTTGGCAAGTACCTGTTATAGGTAGTATTGTGTACTTTCTGTTGTAGCACATTAAGAAGCACTTAATAACTCTTTGTGATGTACATTAGTGGGTTCAAATGTTGGTCATTTATTCATTATAAAATTACTAGCTGTCTTGTATGTAATGGTTTTTAGCATGTAGTGATGAGCACACACAGATCCAGTATTTCATTAAGATTTGAAAAATCATTATACTCTAACTCTACCTTTTTTTTTTTTTTTTGCCTTTAATAGCTAGCATTTTTTTACTATATAATTTTCTGACATTGCTTTTTTTTTCCCCCTGTCAATTCGTTGGTTACGTGTGAGACTTTTGTACAAGGAAGATAGGATAAATGCTTGCCATGTCTCCTCTCCTACCTCTTTTACCAAGTTTCAGAATGAGTTAGCTTCCTTTTGCATTCTCAAATTGTCCCATATTTGGCCATATTGGAAACCTCTTTAAATTGGCCCCTGTGGCCTTTTGATAAGACCTTTAGCAGTTTTCTTTGCTTTTGGTACTATAGAATGTTACAGGTTCACTTTATGTATACCTTGTTCTAGACCTGGAATCAGCTATTTCTCCAAGAAGCCCTGTGTTTTTTGCTTTTGTTTTTTGAGTGGGAAATAATAACTGGAAACCTGAGTTTTGGTTGTAATGGTGCTCAACAGGATTTTTTAACTTAATGTTGCTTTATAATTCTATAAAACATAAATAGTTTCAAAGGAAAAACAACTCACCAAGATATATTCAAAGAAGTCTAGATTCATTCCGTATTGGCTTCTTGCACCATCCCTTTCCTTATATTTATTAACTTTGTTCTTTTTAAAACTAATAGAGCAGATATGGATGTAGCTTTATATTGCCCCTTTCTTAGGTAAAAGGTAACATACTGTATGCAATTTTCTGCCCTTCCTATTTTTGCTTGATAACATTACCACTTTGGAGATCTCTTTATTATACTATATAGAAGCCTTCTCCATTCATGTTTACGATGGCATTATAATTCATTGTTTAGCTAGCTGTACTATGACTATTCTAGCTTATTTAGCGAGTCCCCTATTGATGGACATCTGAGTTTTCAATCTTTTGCTAGTACAGATAGTACCATAATAAATGGCTCCATGGCTCTGTCATTTTGTTAGTTTGGAAATGTCATTTAGGCATAATACTCATTTCTGGATCAAAAGGTAAATGGATATGTAATTTTGTTAGGTATTTCTGAGTCGCTTGATTAGGTGTTGTAACTTGTTTTTGCATTTCAAGCAGCAACATGAGTCCCTATTTCCCTTACCAATGGTGTATGTTGTCAGATTTTTAGATTGTTGCCAAAATAATAAATGAAAAGTGATGTTTTAGTATAGGGGAAATTTGCATCTCTGTTATTACGGAGGGGGACATCTTCATAGAAGGAAGGGATTATTACCCTTTTTTTCCTGTGAACTGTATTAAAAATTGCCCATTTAATACTGGGTTACTGGCCATTTTTGAAGCCCTTGATTAGAGTTATTAACCCTTTCATACAGATTACAAATTTTTTCCCATTTTGTTAACTTTTTTTACTTTGCACATTTTTTTTTGTAATGCAAAAGTCAATTTTTATATAATCTTATTTGTCTTGATCTTTTAAGGTATCATATGATCTCATAGAAATCTATGTAAAAATACTGCTTCAATTTTGGAGGGTATTTTTTCTGCCTGATTCATTTCTACTTTATTATAAGGTAATCTTTTGTTATTTTGTTAGTTTCCTTGGTGGTTTAGAGGCCAAATGTCATGTGCTTTTTTTTTTTCCTGGCATACCATACATACCATGTTAGTGAGTATAGCTGAAAAATTAATGATTGACATTCTTATGTCATTTTTGTTCAGCTTTCTAGACCGTTTTATTTTCTAAATAGTAAAGTAGTACTATTCTTTAGTTGATATTATACATATAACACTTCCCCATTTCATTATAACTTGCGATTCTAGGTAATTTTATGTTGCATTATTTGGTATCATGGGCTTTTTCCCCCTACCTATTCAAAGCTAAATGCTTCCTTATGCTTATTGAAAGAGATTTATTTTTTTTATTCATTATTTCTGCCTGATCTTGAAAGAAATTAAAAAAAAAAAGAAATTTTCTGTGCTTTCTGAGACGTTTCTCTTGAATTATATGTTACACTGATCTCTGAGAGAATATGAAGAGCTTTCCCAATTACAACTATCAAGGAGAAACATTTAAAAAAAGAAAATTGGAATTGGTAGCTAAATCTCCTTATGAGAGAACCTCCTGTACCCAAAGATTTAAAAACTGGAACTTATTTTCTAAATCCAGCTTGATTCGCTATTATCCATTAGGAAATATGGTGTAAGTTTTTGGAGGTAAGTTGTTATTATCTGGAAAATAAGGTTATCCAAAAGAAAAAAAAATTTTTCACAAATTAACCATATCCTGAAAACTTAGGGTTTTCTGTTTTTGGACTTATACATGAATAATTTATTAATATAAGCATCAAATGTTGAATTTACTGCCTTTTTGAGCATTTGAGTTTAAAGAACAACTGATGATACATAACCTTTTTTTTTTTTTTAATGTTTATTTATTTTTGAGAGGGAGGGAGATAGAGTGCAGGTGGGAGAGGGGCAGAGAGAGAGGGAGACACAGAATCTGAAGCAGGCTCCAGGCTCTGAGCTGTCAGCACAGAGCCCGTCGTGGGGCTCGAACTCACCAACGGTAGATCATGATCTGAGCCGAAGTTGGACACTTAACCGACTGAGCCACCCAGGCGCCCCATGATACATAAGCTTTAAGTTGATCTTTAAAAATTTATAATAATTTGAAAAGCAACTTTTCATATGAATGGAAAAAATTCAGTTTGACTTCTGTATTCAAATACAGTAATTGTATTTTTATTTGTGTAGTAATCTCTTTCAATCTTTGTCCCTATGACTAAGAATGGGTAATAGATCCACAGAAGATATTTTCTATTCTAATTGCCAAGACTATTTCCTGACCATCTAGTTTTTTTTTCATTTTAAAGATTAAAATCCTTTCATTTCTCTGAACTTTAGTTTCCTCATCTGTTAAATAGGAATAACAATATTGTTTAGTTCCTGGAGTTCTTGTGGAGTGTAATGCACTTTTTACAGTGTCTGGCACATGGTAAGGACCCTGTATCTCCTAGTTGTTATTGCTAAAGGTTTCTGCTTCTTTGCAGAAACCCAACACCAGCACCTGTTCACAGCTTTATATTTTATATACTAATTTTCTCTTCCTTTTGCCCTACTTTATTTTCCACTTATTTTTAATTTTTACCTTATTATTATGTATATATTCATGAAAATCACAATTTTTTCTGGAACAGGGTAGGTAACAAAATTTGGGGAATGTTTGTTTGAATATAGTCAATGCATATGTAGTTTTTAAATTATATTCTTATCTAGGAAAAAAATTTTTCCTAAAGTTAATGGCCCCTTTTTTTCCATTTCCATAATTTTCTGAGTAACTGTAGCTGATATTTTACAAGTGTTGCAGGAAGTCTCCTAAATGCCTGTTACATTTTTTAAATATTCTAACATAATGAGTGAGAATAGGTTACGGTATAGTAACAAACACTTCCCTGATCTCAGTGGCATGACACAAAAGTCTTTCTCACTCACCGTACATATTCATCATGGATTAGTGAGGGGAATCTGCTCATCAGAGTCTCTCAGGGACCCAGGCTGATGGGGGCTTTCTCTCTACCTGTGCTGCAGTGGTTGGTTGCAGCAGTGACAGGGCAATGTGATTAATAATGCACTGACTCTTAAAAGCATATACCTGAAAGTGTCAGCCACCATTCAGACTCTTGACTAATGCATGGATCATTTGGCTGTGCCTAATGTCATGCACTAAAAGGGCGAGCCACCAACCACAGTCTGCCTCTGGTTATCAGTTGTTCAGCTTGCTGTCCCTTGTGCAAGCAGAACATACCCACTTCTCTCTCCATGTCAGACAAGCCAAAGTTACACTTGCAACCACAAGCCCAAAGTTAAGAATCCCTGGGTGACAGGTGGTATTTTAAACATCAGGGAGGTGATGCTCAGGTGTTCCGACATCAAGTCCCAATATAGTTCTTAAAGTCAGAGGTGTGTGGGCTACAAACATACGTTCCCTGTCATCCATTCACCCAGTATACAGTTGTGGAGCTGTAGGGTAATCAGAGCAAATACTGCCATTCAGGAGAAGGAACAGTGCAAGACAATGGTTCCTAATATGTAGTCGTTCTGACATCTAGACAGGTGTCTGTTTTCAAGGACCTGCCTGCTCGGAGAGTGGAGAGATTTTTGTGATATGTTCCCGTTGGTCTCTAAAAGGGGTTTCCCCAGTACATTATTCTTCGTAGCTCCACTTTGGCCCTCTGGCATACTCTTTCCTTTCCGTTACTCTCCTTGGTCACCTTGATATATACCCGCCTTGGAGACTAAGCAATATTCTCAGCTCTCCTTCTGCCTATGGGAGTTGGGTGCACAGGGTCATTTTTGTCTTGAAAGGTCATAGACTTTATATTTTTAGTTCTTGGCAATGCAACTCTCTTGGTAGTCTTATTACTTATTTGATTCCAGTCAGACCTCTGTGTCAGTAGCCATACCCTCAACTGTAGACTGGATTTGCTGTATTTCTCCCCCTCTCTCCTTTCCTCTTTTCCTACCTGCCTTTTTAGGTTTTACTGCTGAAGCTTTGAGCCTATCCGACCTCAGTGGGAAAGCTGCATGCTCAGATTCTTTTCCCTGAGCCATTTGCCCAGTTGAAGGCATTTATTTTCATGGTTAACAACCTAATTTGCTTTGCTTTGAATATACTTAAAATCCATTTAGACAGGGAGTTTGGGTGGCTCACTTGGTTGAGTGCCTGACTTCGGCTCAGGTTATGATCTCGCATTTGTGGGTTTGAACCCTGCGTTGGGCCCTGTACTGACAGCTCAGAGCCTGGAGCCTGCTTCCGAGTCTATGTCTCCCTCTCTCTCTGCCCCTCCCCTGCTCATGCTCTTGTCTCTCTCTGTCTCTCAAAAAATAAAATAAAAGATGTAAAAAAAAATAAATAAATTTTGGCACTGTGCATGCTAGCCACGTTTTTTATTTGTCCCTGTTGCATGACTGAGTTTCAGTTGTCCTTTGCAGCTAAAACACCTTCTCAGGTTCATATTTTATCATTTGGGGTTGGGAAGCAATTGGCTTCAGTTTCTGAACTCCATTCCTTCTTGACAACCAGCCACTTCTTTATCTCATTACATTCATTCATTCATTTTTCATTCATTTAGAGAGCATGTGTGTGTGTGTGTGCGCGCGTGTATGCATGCACACACATGAGCAAGAGAGAGGGAGAAAGAGGATCCCAAGCAGGCTCCACATTTTCAGCACAGAACCTGATGCGGGGCTCAATCCCACAAACTGTAAGATCATGATCTGAGCCGAGTTCAAGAGTTGGACGCTGACTGAGCCACCCAGGTGCCCCTCATTCTGTTCTTTTCGTACTTAGTCAGATGTAGCTGATAGTAACTGACAGCTTATCACTGCAGTACAATTTTCCATCCTCTTTCTTTAGAGCTACAAGTTCATTATGTCTTCGATTTTTGCCGGCTGCAGTTTTACAAAATGTTCCACTGCATAAGGATTACCAAACTTCCATTCTCTGTTACAATGTCCTCCCCACCAGCTGCCCATTAAGCTAATGCCATTTTTAGAGTTTTGTTTTAGCAGTGTCTCATTTGTGCTACTGATTTTTGAATCAGGTAGGCTAGTTGACATTGTGGTAACAAACAACTCCAGAATTTCAGGAGTTTGGCACAATAAAAGTTTGCTTTGCTTCTTACAGATCTAGTGCAGTACAGCAGGGGGCTCTGCTCCTCATAATCACTCAGGGATCTGGGATGACAGAGGTTTCATCTCATGTGCTTTCAGAGACAGTGGAGCAGTGGGAGGGAACACGGCTTAACTATGCACCTGTCCTTAAAGCTTCTCCTGTTAAATAACATTTCCCTCATTTTTCAATGCCAGAACAAGTCATGTGGCTTGCCTAAAGCCAAAAGAACTGGGGAAGCTCAATATTACCATTTGTTGAGAAGATAAAGAGCAGAAAATATTTGATGAATATCACTAATGGCTACCATGCACACCACAATATTTACCTGTTCCATGTTTTTCCTGGAAACTTTCCTCTTCAAGTCTACTGTTGGATTGATGCTCTGGGCTGATGTTAACATTGGATTCCCCTTTGACAATAGATTTCCTAGAGAAAATTCCCATATTTTTGTCATTCTTTTTTTTTTTTAATGTTCATTTATTTTTGAGACACACAAAGACACAGCATGAGCGGGGGAGGGAGACACAGAATCGGAAGCAGGCTCCAGGCTCTGAGCTGTCACCACAAAGTCCAACGCAGGGCTCAAACTCGTCAACCACGAGATTATGACCTGAGTGGAAGTCAGATGCTCAACAGACTTGAGCTACCCCTGTGCCCCTATTTTTGTCCTTCTTAACTTACTTGTTCATTTTGGTGTATTAAGCTTCTTAAGAAAGCTGTTACAGGGACTAAATGTATTTTATACTTGTATATTAGAAAATGTCTTTATCCTTACATTTGATTGTTAATTTGGGTGGATATAAAATCCTGTATTAAAACCATTTAATCTCTGAATTTTGAAGGCATTTCTCTATTGCCTTTTAGTGTATTGTGTTAACTGAAAAGTTTGATGCTGTTCTCATTTTCCATCTTCTCTGTGGGACACGTGCCTGGTCCTTGTAAGCTTTTAGGATCTTCTCTATTTCTGATGTTAGAAAATATTTCACAGTGCATCTCTGCCTCTGCTTTTGAAAGTGACTTTCATTTGGCTCTTTTGTGGGTTCATTCAATCCAGACATTCATGTTCTTCACTTTTGGGAATGTTTCTTGTACTATTCTTTGTCTTATCTGCCCTGCCGGAATCCCTATTTGTTGGATAGTGAACATTGTGAAATTATTTTCTAACTTTTTAAACTTTTTTATTTTTTGAGTCTGTCTCTTTGGTCTAATTCTCAGGAGAGACTTTTTTTTTTCTGCTGCTATTTGATTTTGGTTTGATTCTTCTACTTTTAGTTTTTATTTTTCTTGTTCTCTCAATAGGTCTTCTTATGTAATATCTTACCTATTTGCAAATACTATGTGACTATTAAAGTTTTATGGGGTGTTTGTTTGTTTGTTTGTTTGTTTGTTTTTTGGCTTTCTGAAATTAGGTTTGTTTCTTCTGGCCTGCCTAACCCTTTGCCTTTTGTTTTTGTGTTGCTTTGTTTGGATTTTTCTCTTTCCCTTTGGAGACTTTTATAAAATGGTTGTCGATATTAAACTGGCTGCTCATATTTAAGAATAAGGTATAAAGAAGTTGAAAATTTTTTAGCTAATGTACATGAAGCTTGGTGATTGGTGGGCTTCATTAGAAGGTGATCTGGAGGTGGTCTGACCTTTTAGGTGGGAAGCCCTCTCACATTTCCTTATCTGAAGTTCTTTAGCATTATTAAGTCTTCTAGAGCAGAATTCTCCTCCCTCTTGCCTGGGCAGTGGGGAATATATGCCTGTCTGCTGGTATTGTGGGAGAAAGGAATGACATACTACCACATTTCAGGATGTAGATTTTCCATTTATTTCCCTTGTGTTTCACAGGGCTTCTTATTCCAGACTTTTATTTTACCTGACTGCCTGAATCTGTAAACTGTGCTTCAGTTCCTCCAGAGAATAAACCTCCCATTGCCTGCAGCTGGTGAGGATGTACTTTCCTGACACTGGAGGCTGCTAGGAGAGATCTAGCATTTCAAGTTCTCTGCCTAGCTCCATTCTCCATCGAACCTACTGGCTGGACATTGAGTCTCATAAGAGTTCCTTGGGGAAGTCGCTCAATTCTTATCTCTCTCTGTGGGTGTTTAACGTATAACCTCCTTCATTTTGCTATGTCAGTGACAGTGTTTTCTGTCTTCTTTGTCCTTGTAGATTAATACCATTATAGCTTTACTGTGAACAATCTGCCATTTTTAATCAGAACTGTATCTTTTTGAGGGTGCCTGGCTGGCTCAATCTGTTAAGCATTCAACTCTTGATATCAAGCTCAGATCATGATCTCATGGTTTGAGAGTTCTAGCCCCACAACAGGCTCTGGGCTGGTGGTGCAGAGCCTGCTTGGGATTCTGTCTCTCCTTCTCTCTGCCCTTCCCCTGCTTGTGTGTATACATGTGTGCGCGCTCTCTCTCTCTCTCTCTCTCTCTCTCTCTCAAAATAAATAAATAAACTTTAAAAAAAAAGGAACTCTGTCTTTTTTGTTTCTGTGTTTTTAAATAATTCTTCACATGTTTAATTTTTAGCTAGCATGATTTTACATTAAGATAATAAGATATTTAATTACCTATTCTGTTATTGTTGAACATTTAGCTGAACTCTAGTGGGTTTTTTCTTCTTTTTTTGGGTCATTTTAAGTAAATATCTATAAACCCCATTTCAAAATCATTTGCATTATCTTTCTATTTAGTTTTTTATAACCAGAAGGCTTTGTGCAACCCATTTGATCCTGCTCCCTCACTTTACAGATGAGGAATGTGAGTTATCCCATGGTCAGACAATTCCTAAGTGGCACAGCTAGGCCTTGCACCCAGGCATTCTGGCTTAGCATCCGTGCTCTTGACCATTGCACTCTGCATCTCCATGGAATTAACCCTTAATAACTAGCAAGGTCGAACATTTTTCTATATGACGATGTGTTAACTAATGCCTTGTTTCCCTTTAGTTTGTAGTCTTTCATCTGGAAAATTTGGGACATTACTTAGTGGCTCCTGGGATACCACTGCTAAAGTGTGGCTGAATGACAAGTGCATGATGACCTTACAGGTACAGTAGTAGTTCTGTGTGAATGTTCTAGATAATAATTAAATATGATCATTCTGTGGCAACTTAATTTAAGTCCCATTTAACTCACAGGGTCATACAGCCGCAGTATGGGCAGTAAAGATCTTACCTGAACAGGGCTTAATGTTAACTGGATCAGCAGACAAGACTATTAAGCTGTGGAAAGCTGGAAGATGCGAGAGGACTTTTTCAGGTAAGATCGGAGTAGACAACTTTTATAATAAATCTCTTCATATTCACTCAGATGGTGTTTTCTCAAAAGTTTAGAAGCTTGAAAATGGTATTCAAAAACCATCAGTCTATAGTATAGAACATTGGGGTAAATGTAACTTTCTGACAATGTTTAAAATCTTTTTAAAAGATATAATGAAACTTCTCATAAAACATCCAGATGTGGACTAATACATGGCCACTTGAACTTATAACATGGTTTGCAATTGTTTTTGGCTGTCATTTTAACAAGTTTAGCCTGAAACTTCCAAGCATAAGCCTGGTGACTTGATGGTGGCTCAGTATTGTTAACTTTATATATGGAGGAAAGCATCATGAGTATTTTATGAATACTGAAGTACATTATTTAGTAATAACAAATTTAAACGTATATTGTGGTTTTAGGGGGGTAGTCTTTTTGAACCTTACCTATTAAATAGCTCCTACACTGAGGCATGTGCTAATACTACTATTGATGATTTATTTGTGGAGCACTTAAATTATTTTTAAGTTGCGTTCATTTAAGTAATATCTACATCTAGCATGGGACTTCAACTCCTGACCCACAATCCAGAGTCACATGCTGTTTGTCTGACTGAGCCAGCCAGGCACCCCTTTGGTATAAATTTTTATGTTGTTTTTCTTCTCTTTTATTTTCTCTTTTGAAGTTGATCACTACTCCGGATAATACTGCAAGAAGTCCCTTCATGAAGATAAAACTATTTGTAGATGGACGAGTTATAACTAAGCATCCCTATGTTACATACAATATATGTTATCAAGTTGTCATTAATCCTTGATAGCTAATCTAAATCAGCAAATACTGAGCATGGGAAATTTTTTAAGTTTTTGTTTATTTGAGAGAGAGCAGGTACATGTGCACTTGAGGGAGGGAAGAAAGAGAGAGAGAGAGAGAGAGAGAGAGAGAGAGGAAGAGAGAGAGAATTCCAAGCAGGCTCCATGCTGTCAGCTCAGAGCCCAATGCGGAGCTCAATCACACAAACCATAGATCGTGACCTGAGCCAAAATCAAGAGGAGGTTGCTTAGGCAACTGAGCCACTCAGGCACCCCAAGCATGGGAAATTCTTTGATTCCTGATCTCCTTTATTAGCGAATATTCTGTCCTTGAAAAAGAATGTAGTATCTTCTGTACTTCCTCAAGTAATATTGAAAGAAATTGAATTTTATGAAGGTTTAAAAAACATTTTACATCCTTTGATTAATGGAATATAGATGTTTTTCCAAGTACATAATTAAAAATATAATATAAGAAGTTTATTCCATAAAATCTTGCCTTTAAAAAACAAATCATTGGGGCGCCTGGGTGGCTCAGTCGGTTGAGTGTCTGACTTCAGCTCAGGTCATGATCTCGCGGTCTGTGAGTTCGAGCCCCGCATCGGGCTCTGTGCTGACAGCTCAGAGCCTGGAGCCTGCTTCGGATTCTGTGTCTCCCTCTCTCTCTGCCCCTCCACCGCTCATGCTCTGTCTCTCTCTCTCTCTCTCTGTCAAAAATAAATAAAACATTAAAAAAAATTTAAAAAAAAATCATTGAGACACCTTTGTGGCTCAGTCATTTGAGTATCCAACTCTTGATTTCAGCTCACAACCTGAATAAATAAAAATGAAAAATCAATCATTAATATTTACTGTATAATTTCAATGCCTGCATTTGTATATATTATGAACTGTTTCTATTGACAAAGCAGGGATGTTTGGTTTTATATTTGTTTTTTGGTTAAATCAGAGGGGAGAAGTTAGGATTTGTTGAATCAAAACAACTAGGATTATGAGGCAGGAAACATGAATTTTGTAGCTTTTCCATTAGTTGTGTGGTCCCAGATAAATTAATCTCTCTCAGCATATTCTAAAGTTTACTTTTTATGATGGTTTTTATTTCAAATTCTTAAATAACTGATCTTTTATAATTTAACTTCTCTTCATTTTTTTTTTTCTTGTTGTTTTGGGATTTTATTTTTATTTTTAAAGATTTTATTTTTTATTTTTTAAAATTTACATCCAAATTAGTTAGCGTATAGTGCAACAATGATTTCAGGAGTAGATTCCTTAGTGCCCCTTACCCATTTAGCCCATCCCCCCTCCCACAACCCCTCCAGTAACCCTCAGTTTGTTCTCTATATTTATGAGTCTCTTCTGTTTTGTCCCCCTCCCTGTTTTTATATTCTTTTTGTTTCCCTTTCCTTATGTTCATCTGTTTTGTCTCTTGAAGTCCTCATATGAGTGAAGTCATATGATTTGTGTCTTTCTCTGACTAATTTCACTTAGCATAATACCCTCCAGTTCCATCCATGTAGTTGCAAATGGCAAGATTTCATTCTTTTTGATTGCTGAGTAATACTCCATTGTATATATACCACATTTTCTTTATCCATTCATCCATCGATGGACATTTGGGCTCTTTACATACTTTGGCTATTGTGGATAGTGCTGCTATAAACATGGGGTGCATGTGTCCCTTCAAAACAGTACACCTGTATCCCGTGGATAAATCCCTAGTAGTGCAATTGCTGGGTCATAAGATAGTTCTATTTTTAGTTTTTTGAGGAACCTCCATACTGTTTTCCAGAGTGGCTACACCAGCTTGCATTCCCATTAACTTCTCTTAATTTTTTTAGTACTTTATAAATACTAGTCGCAGTTTTATGTGGTAAGAAATTTAGAGGCCATAACTTTTTGTCATATTTGAATATTTTATATGCTATGATGCTTACCAATTATTGTTACTGGGGATGAAAAATTGAAAATGAATTGCCAGATAAAAATGAAGAAGTGTTGGGATTAGAATCTTATTTCTGGAGAGTTGAGAAAATAATTTGGTGAAGATAGTGTAAAATAACTTCTGAAGACCGGTAATAAAAAATATTGCCAAATCTGAAATACAAAGTTTGGTTACCAGGCTTTTCTACAGAAAAAAAATGAATTGCTCTGCCTTGCAAATCAGTTATTACTATTCACTGATATGTTTTATTTATTTATTTATTTAGGGAGGACACAAGTGAGCCAGGGACAGAGAGAGAGAGAAGTGGGGCTCATGTTTTACATGAAGCGGGGCTTATGCTCACCTGAAGCGGGGCTCAAGCTCATCTGAAGGGGGTCTTGAGCTCACCCAATTTGGGACTCAAACTGTGAGATCGTGACCTGAGCTGAAGTCAGGTGCTTAACAACTGAGCCACCCAGGCACCCTGATGTGTTTTATAATGTTAGTTAAATACATAGATCCATCAGTCAAATCATCCATCTTATTGGTTCATATTATTTTTCTTTTCATATAGGGCATGAAGACTGTGTACGAGGTTTAGCAATTTTGAGTGAAACAGAATTTCTTTCCTGTGCAAATGATGCTAGTATTAGAAGGTGGCAAATCACTGGCGAGTGTCTTGAAGTATATTATGGACACACCAACTATATTTATAGCATATCTGTTTTTCCAAATTGTAAAGGTAAGATTAGCATATATCATGTATTTAAAATTCTGTATTGAACCTTGTTCCATCCCATTCTTGAGGTGGGGGTAGGAGGGCTCATTACGGAAATCAGTTTACTAACTGTACTTGAATAATTTAGTAGCTATGTTTCGTAAGGATCTTCTTGTAAAGGAAGAAATTGTGTGATCATCTTTATATCAATTCACACTTGATGGTTAATGTCAAATAGTTTTGGGTATTTGAGGAAACACTTTGTATAATTTATTGGTGCAAAGTGCATAATATGTAAGGTGTGAAATGTAGAAAATATGATTTTTGAAGTTTTTGTGGTATAAGTAACAAATAAATAAAATGTAAAACTATAATTTTAAAATATTTTGGGTTTAAAAAAGTCATTATGCCTCCCTAGAAAGGTGATATTTATAAATGTACTTAATTTTATTTGTTCAAACTAGTTTTTCCTATATTCATTGATTTTAGATTTTGTGACAACGGCAGAAGACAGATCTCTGAGAATCTGGAAACGTGGGGAATGTGCCCAGACAATCCGACTTCCAGCTCAGTCTATATGGTGCTGCTGTGTTCTAGCCAATGGTGACATTGTGGTTGGTGCGAGGTATTTATATTCTAGTCAGTCAATATCATGTGTCTAGGCCTTTGGTAGGTGTTAAGAGTGCACTGAGAAAAGCCATAAGGAACTTTAGGTGAATTGGGAGACATTTCAGTACATTTCTGTACTGAAAAAACAGCATTAGGCATAAGAGCTTTTATACATTAATGGTACATGATACAGTACAAAAGTATTGCTCTGCCAGTTGTGCAGTCAGAACATCGAATGCAAAAGAAACTGGAGAAGGTAGAGATTAGTGTGGGAAACCTTTATGAAGAAGAGGAAATTTGAATTGAATGTTGAAAAATAATGAGAAAGAAGGTAAATGAGAATTTCTGTCAGAAAAAAAAACAACAGTGTAAGTAAAGGTGTGGCAGGACCAGGAAAGTGATTTGTGTGGCAGATGAAGGAAAGTGGTGGAAGACTCATGCTAGGGAATAGTGGGGGATACTGGTAAGGTGGTAAAGGCAGTAGGGTGGAGCATAACCGTGGAGAGCCTTGAATGCCAGGTATCTTTTAGAGTCTGTGCTTGGAGTAAAGGGTTGTAGCTACTGAAGTGACATGAATAGAGCATAACATGTGAATTATTAACTATGTAGGTTGGATTTAACTAGTGGTGATGGCAGGAAAGCAACTTGGAAAGCAGTTCCGGTAGTAGGGGTGTGATGTTATGAAATACTGTCCCCACGGTGCCAATGGACAAGAGGCCAAAATATTAGATATTGCAAAGGAAAGATTGTCAAAAGGAGGATAAAAGAAAACCGTAAAGCTTCAAGCTTTTGGTGATTGCATTAATATAAATGGGGAAAGTGGGAGAATTGGTTAGGTGCAGAAGATGATGACCTCAGTTTTAGATTTCTGAGGTCCGAGTGGTGATGAACCACCCTCGAGCCGGTGGATCTAGCATGGAAGGCAGAAAAGAAAGAAAAGAAAACCTCTAAGGGGTGGTGGGTCTAATAAAGCGGAGGTAGTTTACATTTTGGCTGGGTCAAGGGTTGATTTGTTGATTTAATTATTTTCCCCCTAAGCATATTTAAAGTTAAAGAAAATAAACAATTTGAAAGGGTAAAGTTCCTGTCAGTCAAAGGTTACATAAGAAACAAAGTTCTCTGTAGAACGGGGCAGGATTAGTGCATTTGAAGGTGGCCAACTTGCCTCTTACCCAAGAATTTAGAAATGGTGGAAGTGAAGTCATGTGCCAAGACTAGAGGTTGGGATTGCCATCTAGTCTAAGGTGAGGCTTTTTTTTCTTGAGTGGGATTACATTGCTGGTTAAGGGCATAGGAAACACAGACTGTGTTTCCCAAATGAACAGATACTGAGCATCTGCTATTTTCTAAGCTTTATGTTGGTTATTTGAGCCCTTTGTAAATAAAATAACCCACTACCCTTCTTTATACTCTTGTATCTATGTAATATTGACTTAAATTGTATGTTATAGCTCCAGATTTTTATGGTGGTAAATATCTAACTTGGAATTCAAAATTGTGTTAGATACATATTTCTCTGTCTTTTCTCAGTGACTTTTCCCTTAAATAATCTTTTTCTACCCTATAGATGGCTTTAGAAAGCAGCATAGGATAGTGTGTGAAGTCAGCAGAGTGCTCTCTCTACTCAGCCATAAATACATAGTAATGTTTCTCATATTCACAAATACAGATTATTTTTGCTTTGGATCATTCAGGTGGGATAATGTTAATACAATATGGCAGTGACTTCAGATCACTTTGTTTTTCCTTATAGTGATGGTATTATTAGAGTGTTTACGGAATCAGAGGATCGGACAGCAAGTGCTGAGGAAATCAAGGCTTTTGAAAAAGAACTCTCTCAGGCAACCATTGATTCTAAAACCGGTGATTTGGGGGACATTAATGCTGAGCAGCTTCCTGGGAGGGAACATCTGAATGAACCTGGTAAATATTTCAGTGTATATAGTAGTAAAAAATACTACCCTGTTTGCCTTTGGGAATAATTAGAATGATAAGAAAAACAAGTTTGTTTTGCTAGTCATTAAGTGTTATTCTCATTGCCAGATAGGGATTTTTTAGAACTTTTACACTTAACCACTATGAGAAACCATATTCTTGCTTCTTTCTGTGTCACATTTTGAGCTTAACTCCTTAAAGAAGAATCATTTTTGTTTTAAATCCATCTCCTGATATCTAGCTCGTATATAATAGGTACACAAAAGTCACTTCTTTAATACCTTTTGGTTGATTGGGTTCCCTGAGACACACTGTATAGACTAAAAATAAAAATGAGTTCAAAGAAAGCGGTGTCTCCTTAATGAGTTGGGGATCATTTGAGTTTAAACCAGAGGACAGTAGTTATTTCAAATGAAATCTTATGTTTGATATATCCCTGATCCATTATATCATTGGTTCTTAGAACCTGGTACATGGACCCCTGGGAATATTGAGATTCCTTCAGGATGTCCTTAAGGTCCAACTAATTTAATAATACTAAGCTGTTATTTGACTTTTCCACTATGTTAACATGGTCTGTGTTAACTTATGGTCCAAAAGCAATTCTGGGTAAAACAAACAAACAAACAAACAAACACAGGCTTCTTAGTACACAAATCAAGGCAGTGACACCAGACTGTTCTGGTAGTTATTGTGCTCTTCACTGGCATGCAGTTGTAGTTAAAAAAAAATGAAAACCATTTGCCCATAAGAATGTGCTTGAGGAAGCATTAACAATTAATTTACTACCTCTCGAGCCTTTATTACATGTCTGTTTTAATATTCTGGTTGACAAAATGTCAACACATAAAGTACTCCCGAGTACCATGGTGTCTCTGGGATAAGTACAAACATTCATTTGCATTGCAGGCTGAACTTTTCATGGAGTGCCATATTTATTCATAGAAGAAGTACCTATGGTTATTTAAGCTTGGGTTTAGGCAAGACTTTTTTTGAAAATTAGCAAAATGACCATGTCACTTTAAGGAAAACAGCTGACAGTATTTATTGCCAAAGATGAAATTCAAAACTCTCAAATGAATATTGAAATTTTGGAAAATTTGTATTTATTACCAGGAGCTTGTAAGATAGATCCGTGCATTTTAGTATTTAATAGAGCCTGAAAAATGCATTGATGGTTGCAGATTCTAAATTGTAACCTTTAAAGACCTACTACTTTGTAGAATATTCACATTTTTCTGAAAAAGCTGTTAAACTAGTCTTTTCTTTTTCAACTATGTTATCTGTGTAAGGTTGGATTTTCTTTATATACTTCAAATAGAACAACAGATTACAACAGATTGAATGCAGAGGCAGGTATGGTAATCCAGCTGTCTTCTATTAAGAGAGACAATAAAGAGATTTATAAATACAAACAATGTCAGTCTTCTCAGTAGGTTTCTAAAGCTATTCTTATTTTTCATATTATTTATTCAATATGTAATAGATCTATTATTGTTTTCCATTAACTGAATTTTTTTTACTCTTTATTTTTAATTTCAAATCCAATAAGTCAATTCATATAACCTGCATTAAAAAAAGTTCTTTGGGCTTCTGAGTAACTTTCATGACTATTATAAGGAGATCTTAAAATCAAAAGTTTGAGAACTAATGTATTGTATTGTCATGTTTTTAATATTCTTACAATTCTTTGCAAAAATGTAGTCTTTTTGTCACTGTGTACACACACACACACACACACACACACATATTCAGTAAGTATTTCCTAAGTGCCCAATGTGTGCCAGGCATTGTTCTAAGCTTTGGGGAATACAGCAAATATAAAAGGTTACAAATACCTCTGTTCTTACAAATTTATACTCTATAGGAGACACATAATTAAAAAGTAAATAAGTAAATATATAAGTATGTCAGATAGTGATAAGTACTATGGGAAACAAAGCAGGAGTTGGGTGTTTTGTAATTTTAAATACAGTGTTCAGGAAATATATAATATTTGGTATAGCATTTGTTGCTATTATAGATAAACTAAAATCTCACTGACTTAATACAAGAGTTTATTTGTTGCACATTCAAAGTTCACTTGATGACACGGTATATTAGGTATGTTTGGGGAATTTTTATCTGTTTCTGGGGTTTGTTTTATTTTAGAGAGTGTGCACATGAGCAGAGGAGAGGAGCAGAGGGGAAAGAGAGAATCTTAAGTAGCCTCCACACTCTGTGGGAACCCAATGCAGGACTTGATCCCATGACCCTGGGATCGTGACCTGAGCCGAAATCAAGAGTTGGTTGCTCAACCAACTGAGCCACCCACACACCCCATCTTGAGCATGTTTGTAGAGCAGTTTTTCTCCTTGTGGTCATTTGGGGATGGAAACCACCATCACCATGTAGCTTCCAAGGGCTTCTTGGGTAGAGACATTCAGCCATCAGACAGGATAAAAGGGGAGGTTAGAGGAAGATTGACTAGGGCTAGAACTGGCACATAGCACACCCATTCAGATTCCACAGACCATTTCTCAGTAAGTGGCATCTAGACACTGCACCTGGCTGTAGCCACAGCTACATCTCTACCCTACGGAGTAGGATTGTGAATCTCTGGAGGACAGCTGCCTATTTCTGCCACTGAAGGCTTTGCTGAAAATGTGATGTTCAAGTAAAGTTCTTAAGGAGGCAAGGGAGTAAATCTTGCCAACATCTGTGTGAAGAGTGTCAGGGGCAGAATTAACAGCCAGTGTAAAGACTCCAGGGCTAAAGTCCGGAGATGGGTTGAGGGGAGAAGTGCAAAGTGAAGACAGAGGGGATGATATATTTGGCCTTGTACACTACTTCAAGGACTTAGGCCTTGATCAAGAGAGATGGGAAGTCATTGAAAGGTCTCGAACAGAGGAGTGTCAGGGACACTTTAACCTTTGAAAGAATTTTTATGGTTACTGGATTGAATGAATATAGACTGTAGGGAGCCCCAGGGCAGGAGTAGAAGGCCATTAAATCAGTCCAGCCGAGAAACTGTGGTGGCTTGTAGCATTGGGTAGCAATGGAGATAGAATAGATAGTTTTTTTGACCTTTTTTGAAGATGGAACCGATAGAGGGGCACCTGGTTGGCTCAGACAGTTAAGCATCCAACATCAGCTCAGGCAGTCATCAGGCAAACCATTAGTGGGTTCGAGCCCTGTGTCGGGCTCTGTGCTGACAGACAGCTCAGAGCCTGGAGACTGCTTCAGATTCTGTGTCCCGCTCTCTTTGGCCCTCCCCTGCTTGTGCTCTGTCTCTCTGTCTTTCAAAAATAAATGAATGTTAAAAAGCTAAAAAAAAAAAAAAAGACAGAACTGATAGAATTTGCTAAGGGTTTGGCCATGGGATTCAGAGAAAGATGAATCAGACTCTTCTATACTTTTTGGCCTGAGCAGCTGGAAAAATGGAGAGTCGTTTATTAAAATGAAAGTGTTGTCAGAAAATAGTAATAAAACTTATTTTTAGTGGGCCAGCTACTTTCTAATGGAAATACACCTTTTTTTCTTTCCTTTATTTAATAAAGGTTACTTTTAACCATTATTGTCTCTTGAGACACTTTCCAGTAGAGTAACTTTTTTTTTTTTAGTGTTTGTTTATATTTTGAGAGAGTGCACACATGAGTGGGGGAGGGGCAGAGAGAAAGGAAGAGAGAATCCCATGCAGGCTCTGTGCTGTCAGTGCAGAGCCCGACATGGGGCTCAAACTCACGAACCATGAGATCTTGATCTGAGGAGCAAAACCAAATCCCAGATGCTTAACTGATGGAGCCTTTTAATAAAATTTCCAGTTAAACCAAATACATAAAGTTAAGATTTTTTAATCTGTGTCTTTCATTTTTACTCTGCTTTTCTACTTTTGATTCTTAACATTTTTATTTTAAGGTACTAGAGAAGGACAGACTCGTCTAATCAAAGATGGGGAGAAAGTCGAAGCCTATCAGTGGAGTGTTAGCGAAGGGAGGTGGATAAAAATTGGCGATGTTGTTGGCTCATCTGGTGCTAATCAGCAAACATCTGGAAAAGTTTTATATGAAGGAAAAGTATGTCAATTTCTACTTTCTAATTACCATTATCTTAAAGCATTAGACAAAGGTTTTCTTTTCCCTTTTCCCCATGCTAATACAATTTTCTTTGGGGAGGCTTCTCTCTTTTCCCTGCCTTGAAATTGACTTTTAAAAAATCTTTTTCCGTATTTGATACATTAGACACTATTTGTCTTTTGGTACTTACTGTGTGTAAACTGTTCCCAACCCTTTTGGATTAGGAGCTTCTGTGCCACCTTCCAGCCAACGCTTTCTGCCTCGTTATATTTAACTTGGCAGGACATGAGGGCCCCTGTGTGGCAGTGCTTATAACGCCAGCATGTTTTGCTGAGTGGGGCATGGTAACAGCTAATACTTCTGGCCTTGAGACCAACCAGTTGGAAACCTTCCTTTGGCCTTAGAATTTATGTGTAGTTGTAATACATTCCCCTCCTCCATCCCCAGTGAAATACTGACCTTGCAGCATATGCAGATGGTTGCTATCAATCATCACATGCCAAGTGGAAGATTGTAACATTGCACTTTGGAGAAAGTTTAAGGATTATAATTTTATTATAAAATGTTTATATAAATATATTTGTTATAAATAAATATAATATTTATTATAACTTTATAAAATAAAGGACACATAAGATCTGTGATATATATGCCATTAATATGAACAGATAAGTTAGTAATCATTTATCTCCTTTTTGTATTCCTGTTGAAGGAGTTTGATTATGTTTTCTCAATTGATGTCAATGAAGGTGGACCATCGTATAAATTGCCATATAACGTCAGTGATGATCCTTGGTTAACTGCATACAACTTCTTACAGAAGAATGATTTGAATCCCATGTTTTTGGATCAAGTGGCTAAATTTATTATTGATAACACGAAAGGTCAAACCTTAGGACTTGGGAACACCAGTTTTTCAGATCCTTTTACAGGTAAGTTTATGGTTTATATTAAGTCTTCTGTACTTAATTCATTGGTTATTTTTTTTTAAGTGTATTTAAACATCTGTTATCATAAGCTGTTTAAATTAAAACGAAGATCCAAGATCTATAGCAGGTTTTTACTTTAAATCATATTTTAAACCTCAAATTATATAGTAATTCTGTGTTTATAGAAACAATTCTATATTGCTCACTTTCAAAAATATAGCCACACTGTAACTAAATAAAATTATGAAACTTCAGTCATTTGAAATGAAAATAAACCTGGAAGTTCCCTTATATAGTGACTCTTTTTAAAAATACCTGTTTTGGTGAACCTTAGTAAATAGAATTTTTTTTTTCCACACAAGGCTAAATTGGTTAGTTGGGCATAAATCTAGGACTGAACTATGGGTAGTTTTTTGTTTTGTGGGTTTTTTTTTTAATGTTTATTTATTTATTTATTTATTTTTGTTTGTTTATTTTTATTTTTGAGAGAGAAAGACAGAGCATGAGCAGGGGAGAGGCAGAGAGAGAGAGAGGGAGACACAGAATCCAAAGCAGCCTCCAGGCTCTGAGCTGTCAGCACAGCCTGACATGGGGATTGAACCCATGGACCACAAGATCATGATCTGAGCTGAAGTTGGATGCTTAACCAACTGAGCCACCCAGGCACCCCTATTTATTTATTTTTGAAAGAGAGAGTAAGCAAGGTAGGGACAGAGAAAGAGAGAGAGACAGAATCCCAAACAGGCTCCATGGTGTCAGCATAGAGCCTGACATGGGGCTCGAACTCACAAACCATGAGATCGTGATCTGAGCTGAAACCAAAGTCAGTCACCTAACTGACTGACCCACCTAGGCACCGCTGAACTGTGGGTAGTTTTAGTTTACATGTGATTTGTATTCCACATGTTGATTTTTAAGTCGGTTGTTCATAACATAGTATACAGTATCTAAAATGTTATAAATGATATTAGGTTCTCAGACCAGTCCATAAATGATAATCCTAGTAGTATTAGTCTGAGTCCTGATTCATAGGAAATGGATTATAATACTAATTGTACTCACCTTAGTTTTGGGTCCCAGGAACTGAGACCGTGGTACAGGAGACAATAAAATGCTTCCTTTTTTCTTAGGTACAAGGGCCAGCTCTAAATAAAATTCTGAAATTAGCACTTTATTGTTAATGTTTTCCTGTTGTCATTTTTCATGTGCTAGTGCTCTTGTTTTATAAAGATTCCATATCCCTTCCTGCACTAAGACCTTATGTAGATCTTTTTTTCTTCTTTCACATACTTGATGCTCCTAAACTATCTCCTCTCCTCGTTCTTTTGCCCACTCACCTAATAAAGCGAATGTCAACCTGCATGTTCACTTAAACAGAATTATCAGACTGACTTGCTACTGAATCTAAATAATGTAACCCCTCCCAGTAGTTGCACTTGACAGGAAAAAAAAAACCTGTGTTTATTATCTGGGTATTCTGTTGGTGGAATTTCAGACTGTAGTACAAAAGACTGAACACATAATTATGGTCCTGTGTAAGCTGTTTTGTGGAGCAGAAGGCAGAAATTAGAGCAGCTGGCTCCATTTGGAAATCTTAATAACTGTGGCTTTTTTTGCTCTTCTGAAACTATAAGCATCTTTTTATATATATCTTTCACATATACCTTTTTGTAGATGCCTCTGATTAGTTTCCTAGAGATACTAACAAAACATACACTCACACACACCACACATTTGTAAAAGTGTAAGTGGAAATCTCTTTCCTTTGTGTCACTCATCACCTTTCAGTTCTCTTCTCCAGTAGGTTGTAAGCTTCAGTGGATACAAGCAATCTTATTCTCTGCTGGATCCCCAGAACTGAGTGCGCTATTTGACACATGAGTTAATGAACTCAGGGGTTCTTTAAAAGATTACCATTTGATGACTGTGGTTCTGTTAGCAACAGGAACAGTGGGAATTCTAGTGAATTTGTATAGGAACAGCAACTGATTATATGTGTATATTATTTAGGTTAGAGACCACCTGTAATTTCTCATTTTATATTTGAATTTTTAGTGATTTTAATATTTAAGTGCACAAGCTAAAATATAATACAGCAATAAAGACAAAACTTAGAGAATCACTGAAATGTTAATTTCTTAGTAGTCTTTTCCTACTGTAAGAGTTCTAATTTCTGTTATTCTGTCATGTGATGGCTTTGCTCTTTTGTTTTTTCTCCAAGCTTAGAGTCCTCTAATGTAAGCACTGTGCCATTTTTGAGATTCAAAATTCTGGCTTGGAGAGCCTGAGTGGCTCAGTCGATTAAGCGTCCGACTTCAGCTCAGGTCATGATCTCACAGTTTATGAGTTAGAGCCCTGCATTGGGCTCTGTGCTAACAGCTCAGAGCCTTCATGAAGCCTTCTTCGGATTGTGCATCTCTCTGTCTCTCTGTCTCTCTCTCTCTCTGCCCCTCCCCTGCTCACACTCTGTCTCTCTCAAAAATGAATAAATGTTAATTTTTTTTTTTTTTTTAAATTCTGGCATACTTCAGCTTTTCCTTTGTTTGCACGCACAGGTGGTGGTCGGTATGTTCCAGGATCTTCATCAGGATCTGCTAACACGCTGCCTGCGGCAGATCCTTTTACAGGTGGGATGCAGTTTCAATAAGTACATCTTTTTTCACTTACTGTGTAACATTTTGCATTGTATGGCTTTACATTTTGGAGATATCATCCAATTATTAATAATTCCCTTATCTATATTTCTAATTTTGATGGATCTCCTTTTCTTTAACTTCTAATTTTTGCCTTTTCCTGGAGTATTTTGTAGTTTTCCTCATGACTTTTAAATAGCATATTATTAGAACTCATCGTTTTCTCCAGTGGTCCTTCCTGCAAGGAGAGCAAGAGTCAGTAAGGGCATAGGTTTTAGAGTCAGATAGACCTTGGTTCAAAATCTGGCTCTACCACTTACTTGCTATGAGAAGTTGGCAAGTTGCTTAACCTGTCTGAGCCTATTTTTTTTATCTGTGAAATTAGATAATAGGGGAACCCACCAACCAAGACACAGCATGATTGCTATTACTGGCGAGATCCTACCGATCACAAGCCAAGAAGGAGCCATGTGAGTCCCTGATATTGGATGGAGCGGTGCAGTCAAGAAGTCTGTCTGGGCTTATTTTGCCTTAGCAAATGAAGGAGACAGTCCACCCAGCTACCCAGGATTAGTCTTCTAATCTGTTATTAATGGCCTTCGTGATGCCCTGGAAGTGTTGGTGTATCTCTTCAAAGTGACTTTATTTACCAAGGTATGCATGCCTCAGCATCAACACTACTGGGAAAATAATTGCCAAACTTGGACTTAAGTGCAGCTGAAGAAGTCTCTGTTTTCAGAACAGCTTTTGATATATTTTATGAAGCTGTGGTTGGATCTTCAGCCAGAGTTCCTGGACAATAGACCAAATTTGGGAAGAGATCCTTGGCATTTATGGTATCCACTGGCCTTGCCAAGATACAATCCTGTCTAAACCATAAATTGGAGCAGCACACAACCTTTGGTCACTGTCATGAATTTGTGAATCGCTGTCAGTGAGCTTCTTCTCTCCAGTGAATGAATTGGTGGCCCAGTTGCACGTAGCTGCACCCTGTGCATTGATAACCAATATACTGCACTAACCACCTATCAAGATCAAGCTAAATGTTGTGATGGCACAGTGGCTGTTAAGGAAATCTTTGATGACATAATGCAATTTGAAAAAGTAGTAACGATCTGAAGCGTAGATAAGATGATGACTTATTCAGACATAGTGATGCCCTAAAACTTAGAACATCATAGTTCCCGGATCTCATTAGCAGCTTTTTCTTGGAACAGAAAGAACATACCAAGCTTCGAACAATACCAACAAAATCAAGAGAATTCCTGGGGCCATCATAGCTGGAGTATGTCTCACTGTTGCATAATGTCAGTAACTCAGAAGATGCAGTGATTATGGAAATGTGCAAGATAGCATACTAAACATCCAAGAGAATTATGGAATTAGGATAACTGAACCACACTATTATAAAAAATAGATAACCATATTGAGATGTTAGGGAAATGAAATGGTATGGTACATGTAAAGTGTTTAGCAGAATGCCTGGACTGTGTTTAAGCCCTCGGTAGATTTTAGTATACATTCCTCCAATTTTGCCAGTAGCACTGGGGCCAAGAGTTTTCCCCATCTAGCTTATGACTTAAGGTCAGTGTTGATTCTCTTTTTTTTTTTTTTCCCCTTATTTATGTGGTTCCCAAACTTCTAATGTCAATTAGAATCATCTGGGATGCTTGTTTAAAGTATCAAAAGGTCCTTCACACAGAGATATTCTGATATACTAGATTGGTGAGGAGGTTAAAAATACTCATGCCCTGATCCCTCACCCATGGATTCTGATTAAATGTTCTTTGCTGTGGTTTGCTATTAAGTAATTTCAAAAGCTCCCTGTCAGTTTCTACAGTGAAGCCAGTTTGGAGAACCACTAGGCTGTTATGGGTGGACCCTGAAAATCTACATATTGAATAGGTGACTCCTTCAGGTTGTTGGGAGAACCACATTTAGAAAAGTGTAGGATTGGGATGCCTGGGTGGCTCAGTCAGTTAAGCGTCTAACTTGTGATTTTGGCTCAGGTCATGATCTCAGGGTCGTGAAATTGAGCCCTGTGTTGGGCTCCACAGTGGATGTGGAGTCTGCTTGAGATTCTCTCACTCTCCCTCTACCCCCGCCCCCTACTTGCATACTCACTCTCTCTCTCTCTCTCTCAAAATAAATGAATAATAATAATAATAACAAGTGTAGATTTACTTTGCCTCATAAGTAATGCCTTGGGCAAGTTATTTAGCCTTTTTGTAAAATATTGTTAATAATAATAGTATCTAATTAATATTTAAATGCATATATAAACATAAGATGCTTAGCATGCTAGCTAGCATATTAGTAAAAACTCAAAGCCTCTTATTCTGTGTTCTTCATTATTTTAATTAATCTATTTACATCTGCAGTTTTTGTTTTTCATTTTTTGTTTTGTTTGCTTTTCTGTATGTATTACACCCATTGTACCAACTCCTAGATATTAAATTCGGAGGGGTTAGAACAGTAGCTTATCTTTATTCATCCTATAAAGGCTGACCCAGGACTCTGAACATCTTCAAATCCTGCTGATTCTTTCTCTACATTTGTTTCTCATGTTCCTTTCTTTGTATTTTCAATGAGACATCCACAAGTAGGATCTCAGATGTGTGACAGAGCTATTTTCATACCATCTCTAAATCTTATATAATCTGTTTTTTGCTTATGTGCTAGTTAATCCTCTGTCTCTATTTCAGTAGGATGGTGTTCACATTTATTTTTTTTTTTATTTTTGTTTTTTTAAGATTTTCTTTTTGAGTAATCTCTACATCCAATGTGGGGCTCAAATTTACAACCCAAGATCAAGAGTTGCATGCTCTACCAACTGAGCCAGCCAGGTGCCCCATGTTCACATTTCATTATGGAAACCTTGTAATTTCTTCTCTCCAATCCACTAATGCTTTTTCACTTCATTAGCTTCTGTAATTATAATGTATAAGGCATCTAATGTTTACTTTGTAACTTGAGAATTTTAAGTCTCACAATTATTGGCACCAACTATATGTCAGGTACTGTTCTCAACATTTTTCTGTATTAAATTTACAGCCCATTTATTATCTATATAAAGATACCATTCTGGGGTGCCTGGGTAGCTCAGTTGGTTAAGAGTCGGACTTTGGCTCAGGTCATGATCTCATGGTCCATGAGTTCAAGCCCTGCATCGGGCTCTGTGCTGACAGCTCAGAGTGTGGAGCCTGCTTCAAATTCTGTGTCTCCCTCTCTGCCCCTCCCCCACGCAAGCTCTGTCTCTCTTTCTCTCTCTCAAAAAAATAAACATTAAAAAATTTAAAAAGAAAGTGGCGCCTGGGTGGCTCAATTGGTTGAGTGTCCAACTTCAGCTCAGGTCATGATCTCACAGTCTCTGAGTTCGAGCCCCGCATCAGGCTCTGTGCTGACAGCTCAGAGCCTGGAGTCTGCTTCAGATTCTGTGTCTCCCTCTCTCTCTGATCCTCCCCCGTTCATGCTCTCTCTGTCTCAAAAATAAATAAACATTAAAAAAAAAATTTAAAAAAGATGCCATTCTAAGGTGTGACTCCTAATGACAGTAAGTTATCGTGTGTAGAGAGCAACATTTTGAACTTTATAATTTGCAGTTACCTTTGCTTACTAGATGTATTAATTGCATTTTAGGCAGTGGTCGTTATGTGCCAGGGTCTGCCACTATGGGGACTACCATGGCTGGAGCTGATCCATTTACAGGTACATACTTTTCATTTCCTTTTCTTCTTCCCCTTTGTTGCTAGAGAACTTTTCATATAGTAGATCAAGACCAAACTTCTTGACCTGGCTTTTAGAGCGTTCTCAGAATTGTGTCATAGTGCATATTTAACTCACGTAGGAAACTTTAAAAAAGTACTTCAACCTCATCCCCAGAGATGTTCACTTGGTCTGTTACTGCTGTGCGTTGGGGCCTTGGCAAGGGTAGTTTTTATAATCTTATAATGTGATTCTAATGTGTGGCCAGGATTGAAAACTGCTATTCTGCTCTTATACGTTGGGTTTTCTCACTACCCTTATAAAAACTGAGCTTATTCCTCTCTGTCCTTTGTTTGTTCTTAATGTATTGAGAATTTTAGTCACTATGCTAAATATTATTCTGCTTAACAGGACTTACAAAACAAATCTGATTTTGTGATTTAGGCCTATGCTATTTGGCCTTCTCCTAAGCAATTAATTTTTCTTTTTATTCTTAGTATCTAGCCCAGAGTCTGACACATCTTACTTGTTCATCATTGTTGAATATAGGCAGACCTGCTTTCCTTTGTAAGGGTTGCTAGCAAAATGCAGAACTAAATTGTAAACCGCTTGCAAGTTTGACAGCTCTCTTTGACATATATTTTCCCCTACTTGTTATTTTCTACAAGAGAATAATATATGTATGACACATATGTTCTTGACCATAATAAAATGTATACTTATAAACCCGGCACTCTACTTAAGAACTAACTTGGTATATGATTTTTGTAAACTATTTTTTCATTGCAAAAGTAACACTGGCTGGTAGTTTTGAAGTAGATCATAGTGGACGAGAATGCTTCAATTCAGATCTCAATTTCACTACTTTCTACCTGTTTTACTATGAGCCAATTACTCTGTTTCTGTGCCTCTGTTTTTCTCATTTGTAAAGTTGAAGTAATATCTACCTCTTGGAGTTGTTAAGAGCTTAAAATGACAATATATGTAAATCACTTTATACAGAATAAATGCTTAGTAATTGTCAGCTGTACCTATTGCATTATAAAAGAGTCTAAAGTTAACAGTGCTGGGTGGCTCAGTTAAGTGTCCGACTCTTGATTTAGGCTCAGGTCATGATCCCAGGGTCATGGGATCGAGCCCCATGTTGGGCTCCATGCTGAGTGTGGAGCCTGCTTGAGATTCTGTCTCTTTCCCCCTCTGCTCTTCTTTGTGCATGCTCTCTCTCTCTTTAAAAAAAAAAAAAAAAAAAATTAATTAAATTAAAAACTTTTAAAGTATGAGAGATGTAGAGAATATGAAATGGAGAGGCTTTGTTTTACATTTAAGCTCCCATTCCAGAAACTAAAATTTATTATATCAACAAATATAAATAGTATATAAAATCTTACGATTTTTCTTTCTTTTTTCTGAAGTGCTTGTTTTATTGCATGCACTGAATAGTTATGTATCTCAATAATTGTAAAAACAAAGTCGTAGAGTTAGAAAAAAATCTCATTTTTTATTCTTTATGTTTTTCATCATCGTTTGTTCTGTGAATAGGCAATAGTGCCTACCGATCAGCTGCATCTAAGACGGTGAATATTTATTTCCCTAAAAAAGAGGCTGTCACTTTTGACCAGGCAAACCCTACACAAATATTAGGTAAGTGCATTTTAATTAAAAAGTTTTTTCACATATCCATAGACTTCTGTGTAGTGCAGTCAAGGCTGTTCTCCTCACATGAGCTAGGAACTGGGTTCTTACGTGATAGAGACTTCTGTTATTACACAACTGTGTCTACTACAAATACGCAGTCTCATAATGGACGCTTAATACTTGCAAGATGCCTCATACAAATATGAGGTTAATGCTTTATGATGCTTTTATTGATAAAAAAAACTAAAGGGGAAATCTAAATCCCATCTCCTAAGTTCTTAATGTTTTCAGGAAAAGAAAGTAATGAAAATGAATGAGTAAAGCACTTAAAAATAAAGATTATGCCTTTAAAAAATTAGTGGCCTTTAGAAATCATAATAAAAGGCTGTTCAGATTGCCCATTAAAAATGAAACTGCCAGCTGACTTTGATAGCTTTTTCTGTTAACTCATTTCTCTCAAAATAAAATGGCAGGTGGCTTTGGACTAAATACTACTAGCTCTGTTTGCCATTACTACCTCATGAGAATTAATTGAGATAAGATAACATATACATCTCAGTATAAGATATGGGTGTTTTGGTCAGAATTAACTTTCATACTATCTGTATAAAAATCATTAGTAAGTACTTTCTTACTTATTTTGAACAATACACATTCTCTTCCTTTTGCATCCCTTAAATAAACTGTTTTCAATATTTTGTTAGTGTTAAAATTTTTAATGCCAAAGGAAAGTTAAAGAGGTCAAGTTTCCAGTTATGATTGATAAAAATCTGTAAATTTGGACAATTTAAGCTTTTTGTGATGGGAACTTGAGCTTTTTTATTCTTTATAAGATTTTTGATGGGATGCCTGGCTGGCTCAGTTGGTACAACATGAGACTCTTGATCTCATGGTGATGAGTTCAAGCCCTCTGTTGGGAATAGAAATTACCGAAAAAGAAAAAAAAAAAAAGATTCTTGAGGAAGCAGTGTTGGATGACTCAAAGTAGCATTAGTGATGACAAGGATGCTAATATTGAAGATGCAGGAAAAGGGCTTAAAAAAATTGTTTCATGAAATGTAAATATGGTGACAAAAGGCAGCATTTGCATTAAATAGGTTTTTAAAGTAATGTCAAATATGCATATGGAACTTAGTCAATAAATTAAATATTATACACAGACATTTAACTCTTCAGTTATTTCATTGACAATCATAGAAGTAACATAAGTTGGCCAAAAGTTGTTATAAATTTTTCTTTGAGAATATAGAGGATTGACTTATAGTTGGTTATAAGGATGATACTGCTTTGAAAGCCAAAATGATTACAAGTATCTATTTTAAAACTCACTTGAAGCAGAAAGCCTCATAAGATCTTAGAAAATAATAAGTAAAATAAAAATCACCACAGTAACCTTTCATTTTTCTATAATGGGCTCAACTTAAAAATACTCCCAGGCCTTACCCTTATTTGACGGTCTTTGATAACTGCCATGAAAAGTCTCACCTCCCCATGGTGTGTGGTAGAATTCTCTTATTGCAAATTTTGGCACTTTTGTATTACATCTGGCTAATTACAGTTAGAGAATTTTCAAAGTCTGGGTTTGTGTTCTAGGTAAACTGAAGGAACTTAATGGAGCTGCATCTGAAGAGAAGAAGTTAACGGAGGATGACTTGATACTTCTTGAAAAGATACTGTCTCTAATATGTAATAATTCTTCAGAAAAACCCACAGCCCAGCAACTTCAGATTCTGTGGAAAGCTATTTACTGGCCTGAAGGTATGGAAACAGTCTTTAAAATGTAATTAGAGGGGTGCCTGGGTGGCTTAGTCAGTTAAGCCTCCAACTTTGGCTCAGCTCATGATCTCACGGTCCGTGGGCTCGAGACCTGCATCGGGCTATGTGCTGACAGCTCAGAGCCTGCAGCCTGACTAAGATGCTGTGTCTCCCTCTCTCTCTGTTTCTCCCCCGCTCACGCTCTGTCTCTGTCTCTCAAAAATGAACAAAAAAGCACTAAAAACATTTTTTTAAATGTAATTAGAAAACAAAGTATGTCTGTTCATTTCTGTCAGTATTACTGGTGTTTCCAGATTGAGTAAAAGTTACCCTGGGTACTTGTTATTCACATTGTGAGAAACTTCACAAAAAGGACTCACCACACCCCTGTAATTCATAGTCTTGATTTGTCACATGCCTTATGAGAATCTGAAAGGAACGGCATGTACCATGGCATGTACCATTTCGTATACTATTTCAGAGCATCTGTGGATCCCGGCAAGCCATCCAAGAGATGTTTTGTGACCTATTAACCCCAGGCTACAAACCTTTGCTATAATTTTGTTTTAACTCACTTAATACCTTTTAAATTCCAAAAGTGTCCTCTCCCTTATTATTTTTTCATGCTGTTGATTAGAGAAGAAAAATAATTTGTCCCACAAAATATCCATATTTTGGATTTGGGGGCCACTTAATGTGTTCCACTATCTCCATAGTTCCTGCTAGACATAATTAGATCCTGGTTCAATAGATTTTTTTTTTTTAAGTGAATATCCTTTATAAATGATGCCACATACTATCTTTATATCATAGGGCATATAATTTCTGGATTCCTTATTTTTAGTGATGTTAAGAAGATTATTGAGTGGCTACATTCAGATGGTGTCTGCCCAGTCTTTTGAATGTAAAGCTCTCCACCAATCTGTAAGCATGCTATTAGCATTTGTCAACTGGATTTCTGTAAAAAGCTTTTCTTCTTCAACTCTTTGGTCTTGTAGGATTTTTTAAAGCATCCTACATTACACGATTCATTCCACAAGGATATATTGAGTACTCCATATGTGTCAGGCTGTTTGATAGCCCATTTAAATTATTTTTAAAGTGTACACGATCTCATAGCAATAAATCCAGTCCCTATAAAAATGAAAAATCAGTTAACACAAGTTTTAGAAATATATATATTACATAAAGCACGCACATGGCTTTTAACATTTTCTAAAATGAGCATGTGTTAATGAAATAAGATTCTGAAAATTGAGTAACAGTCATAGGAATTTTCTGGGGTTTTATAAACATTAATGAATTTTTCTTTTTAACAGATATTGTCTTTCCTGCACTTGACATTCTTCGGTTGTCAATTAAACATCCCAGCGTGAACGAGAACTTCTGCAACGAAAAGGAAGGGGCTCAGTTCAGCAGTCATCTTATCAGTCTTCTGAACCCTAAAGGAAAGCCGGCAAACCAGCTGCTTGCTCTGAGGACTTTTTGCAATTGTTTTGTTGGCCAGGCAGGACAAAAGCTCATGATGTCCCAAAGGGAATCTCTAATGTCACATGCAATAGAACTGAAATCAGGGAGCAATAAGAACATTCACATTGCTCTGGCTACATTGACCCTGAACTATTCTGTTTGTTTTCATAAAGACCATAACATTGAAGGGAAAGCTCAGTGCTTGTCAGTAATTAGCACAGTCTTGGAAGTTGTACAAGACCTCGAAGCCACTTTTAGACTCCTTGTGGCTCTTGGGACACTTATCAGTGACGATTTAAACGCTGTACAGTTAGCCAAGTCTTTAGGTGTTGATTCTCAAATAAAAAAGTATGCCTCGGTATCAGAACCAGCTAAAGTAAGTGAATGCTGTAGACTTATCCTAAATTTACTGTAACAATGGGGACGGGAACTGAGATTTTAAATTGATTAGTGGTTTTTTCCCTCACATTTTACATGACTGATTACAGATGTTAAAAAAAAAAAAAAAAGGATGCTGTGGAATAAGTAAAATTTCAGATCTTGTAAAGTGGGGGAGGGTAAGAGGAGACAAAGAAGAAATAAAATTTTTGCACTGATGAACTGTGAGATTTTCCTGTGTGATGTGGGTAAGTTTTCAGGAGTTTAGAAACAAATTAAGAATGAGCTAAAATCAACAACAATGCAACTATTACAGTGGCATAATGTACATACCTCTGCTGCATGAAAGAAGATAAGAGCTTTTATTTATATAATTTACTCTTGCTACTTATATAATACCCCCAAACTGTTTTACTTGTTGGTGATTGTCTTTTATTTAATTTCTCCTCTACTCACTTCCATTGCTGATTCTTTCAACAACCCCAATACAAAGTACGTTATAATTTTCAAAAATTAAGTTCTAAATTATTCCATATATCCAAAAGATATGATTTCTTCATTTAAGTTACTTGTAAATAGAAATTGTATTTGTTTGATGGCTTATTTTTTATTTTGAGACAGACAGAGTATGAGCGGGAGGAGGGGCAGAGAGAGGAGACAGAGTCCCAAGCAGGCTCCATCTCACAAACCACAAGATCACGACCTGAGCCAAAATCAAGAGTTGGATGCTTCACCTACTGAGCCACCCAGGCACCCTGATGGTTCATTTTTACATGAAGGAAAAGCAACCTACTAAGCTGTGTTAGGTTGTGTATCACTTCAGATAGATGAGGCCCCAAACAAATTAACTCCAGGCTTGTGCTCCAGTTTCTTTTGCCCCTCTCTATTGGAGGTAACTTCATTATTCATTCCAGTTTTGAAATTAGTTCATTTTTGGTCATTTCCTTTGTCTCAAAAGGAATTTGGAATATGTTGAGTTTTCGAAAGCATTTGTGCAAGCCAGAACCATGCTATTTACAAGTCCAGAGCCTATCATGTGAAACTTACTATTTTTGAGTTCTTAACACTGGCCAGGCACTGTGGTAACCACTTTGATATTTAATTCCCAAAACCTCTTAAATGGAGGGTGATGTTGTCTCTATTTTCAGAAGTAAAGATAATAGGATGAATCATGATAGGAGAAAAAAAGAAAAGTACTATACTTCCTACAGAGAAGCATCCATATTTGTCTCTAAACATCATAGGAACTAGCAGAAAGAAGGAACCAATGCACTAATTACATAATTTAATGTCTAAGAGAACTTCAGTTTCTTAAGCATAACTAGGAAAGATCTTTTCACAAAGAGGACTTTGCGTAAAATTGTGAATAGCATTCTCAACATGGATCGTATACAGAACCATCAATTTGCTGGCTTTATTGCAGTCAAAGAATAATCCTTCTCCAATAAGAGAGGAAAGGTTTCCCATCATCTGGATTAATTCAAGGAAAAACTTTTGGAATATCAAAAGGAAATGGGTAAAATAGAAATAGAAGGAATGTGTATTTTGCTGAGTATTAAGTTGCAGTTTTCTGATATGTACCCAGACTTTAAAAAACCTCCATTAGGAATCTGTGCTTTACTTTTTGTTAAGTTTGGATTTAAGTGGTTAAGTCAAACTTAAATGGTGAAGTTAAGAATTTAATCCAGGTCAGCCTGATTCCGTTCCAATACACTGCTTTTCTTGTTAACATTTCCAGTCTAGCATGCAGTCACAAGTACAAACAATTTATCTACAATATTTTTAAATACTAGGTAGGACCTTTCAATGATGGGAGGAACTAAGAACATGAGTTGACTCTTCAAAATAATAAGGGGTGGCAAATTGTAAACACTGTTTGCTTCTTTTACTGTACAAGTCTTTTTTCAACAACTTTTATAATATCAGTATTTCATGTTTATTGAAGAAAAATTACAAAAAACAGTTTAGCAAAAAAAAAAGATAATCCCATTTGAAAAATAAGTGTTGTATGATGGTTTTGTGATATTTTAAAGTCTTTTTCAGTTAAACTTTTTAAATGATTCCCTTATTATTTTTTTGTAAATATAAAAACATACATTCATTGAATAAAACACACACATCAAATAAAACTTGCCTGTAATCTGACTACCAGAGAAAACCATTAACGTCTTTTGGTGTATCAGTAGGTATGTAAACGTGTTGTTTTTTTCTGAAAGGATTGTGTGATACACATTGTTCAGTAACCTGATTTTTAAGCTTAATATAGTATACATCCACCCTAATAAATACAGTACATTATATGGATATATCCATTTCCTATTAGCCGATGTTTTCAATTTTCAACTGTCAGTGCTCAAATAAAAAAAAAAGTATCTTACTAGTTCCTTAGGCTACATTTTATACATAGAATTGGTGGGTCAAGTTATAACAATGTACGTGTTTAGACTTGATACATGCTGTCAAGTCACTTCCAGTGGTAAAAGTCTTGGAGTTAATGTCTTTCATGTTGCATTTAAAACACAGTTGCCTGCAAAAGAGATGTATCATTGTCTTGATTTCACAACTATTATCCTCCATCTGGCCTTACATTTTTTTTTTAAGTTTTTTTTTTTTAACTATTATTTCTTTTTGAGAGACAGAGACAGAGAGTGTGAGTGGGGTGGAGGGGCAGAGAGAGAGAGAGAAAGGATCCGAAGCAAGCTCCAGGCTCTGAGCTGTTGGCACAGAGCTGGATGCGGGGCTTGAACCCACAACCTTGAGATCATGACCCGAGCCAAAATCAGAGGCTCAACCAACGAAGCCACCCAGGCACCCCTGGCCTTATATTTTTTAAATGAGCATGCTTCTATTGTGGTTCTCCCCCCAAATTCCAATCCCCCCACCCCCAGCCCCTGATATTAGCAGAGTTTATAACTAAGTAGCAATACAATGAATTTTTTACCTACCTCATAATCCTTTGAAGTGATGGAAGAAGCATAGTGAAAAAGATTCTTCACAAATTCTGGGGATGAGACTGGGAAATAGCTTCCTTAACAGTTATCACTGTTTATCTTCTGGTTATTTTGTTAAGAAATGATAAAATGTATAGAGAATCATTTGTGATGTATCATACTTTGTAAAGGTCTTGAGATATAAATTGATTAGGAAATGTTACTCAATCTTAAAAAAAAATTCTAATCTAACTTCTAGTATATTTTTCTATAGAAAATGATATACTGTGTTTGGGCTGCTACAAAAAAAATCCAACAATAGATTGGATGGATTAAAAACAAACATTTATTTCTCAACATTCTGGAGGCCAGGAAGTCCAAGACGATGGTGCCAGCATATTTGGTGTTTGACAAGAGCCCATTCCTGTTTTTTGCATGGCAGAAGGAGAGAGATGGGGTCTCCCCATTCATGAGGACTCCACCCCCACTAATCATCTCCCAAAGGCCCCATCACATTGGGGATTAGGTTTCAATACAATGAATTGCGGGGGGGGGGGTGGTGTATAAATACAATTTTGAATATTTTTTCATTTAACAATATCTTTCCATGTGTTTTCCTTCAATTTTTTTTAAATGAACATGTTCATACATAGAAGTTCAAAGAGTACAGTGAACACTCATGGACTTGTCAACTAGGTTCTAAAGTTGTTAACATTGCTATATTGGCTTTATCTCTTTCTTTTGAAATTATTTAAAAGTAAATTACAGACATTACACTTATCAACCATATACTTCAATTTGTATCTTCTAAGAACAAGGACATTCTAAGGAATATTATTTGTAACCATAATATTGTATTTAAGAGAATCAGTAATTTCCTAATATCTAATAACTAGTCCACATCCAAGTTTCCTTGTTGTCTCATAATATCTTTTATCACTTTTTTTTTAATGTTTGTTTTTGAGAGAGACAGACAGACCATGAGCAGGGGTGGGGCAGAGAGAGGGAGACACAGAACTTGAAGCAGGCTCCAGGCTCTGCACTGTCAGCACAGAGCCCAACACAAGGCTCAGACTCATGAATTGTGAGATCACGACCTGAGCCGAAATTGGATGCTCAACTGACTGAGCGACCCAGGCACCCTTATCCCTTTTTTTAAAAGATCTAATATAAATAATCAAGGTTTATGTATGGTATTAATTTGGTTATGTCTCTTTGGTATCTTAATCTAGAACAGTTCCTCCATTTTTATTTTTAATATCATTGACTTTGAAGTGTTTAGGCAGTCCAGAACACAAGGTACCCCAATTTTATATTTTTAAAACATATTCCTGTAACTTCCATATTAAGTATTTACTGTTGCTTAATAGATTACCCCAATACTAAAGTGGCTTAGAACAACACACATTTATTATCTCAAATTTTCTGTGAGTGAGGAATCCTGGCCCAGCTTAGCTGGATCCTCTGTTTCACATGAAGCTGCCATCAAAGGTATCAGCCAAGGCTGAGGTCTTATCTGAAGGCTCCACTGGGGAAGGATGCAGTTTCATGCCCACTTACATGGTCAGTTTCAGTTCTTTTCAAGTCATTGGATTGAAGACTTAAATTCTTAGTTGGCTGTTGGCCAGAAGCTGCCCTCAGTTTTTCTGCTTTATAGTTTTCTCTGTCATGGTAAGTGGTTTTATCAAAGACAGCAAGGGAGAGAGTCTGCTAGCAGAACCAAAGTCAGAATATTTACAATCTAACCACAAACATGCCACCCCCTCAACATCAAGGTATTCTATTGGTTGAAAACAAGTTGCTCGAGGAGAGTGGATTACACAAGGCTGCGAATATCAGAAAAAGGGATCACTGGGTGGCTCAGTCAGTGGAGCATGAGACTTCGGCTCAGGTCATGATCTCATCGAGTTCGAGCCCCGTGTCGGGCTCTGTGCTGACAGCTCAGAGTCTGGAGCCTACTTCAGATTCTGTGTCTCCCTCTCTCTCTGCCCGTCCCCCACTCATGCTCTGTCTCTCTCTGTCTCAAAAATAAATATAAACACTAAAAAAATTTATTTTTTAAAAAAAGAAAAAGGGATCACTGGGAGCCTTCTTAAAATCTGCCTGCCATACTTATTTCTTATAAATTAAAAGCTAAATCCAAAGGCTCGGTTAGATTAAGCTTAAAGTACTGTGGCAAGAATACTTCATAGGTGCGTGCATTTTTTTTTTACTTGATTGCATCATATCTGTGCTTCTTTAAAGTTTATGTTTCCCTTACCATAACTAAAGGAGGTTAGGAAGACAAAACAAGGCATAATTGGCCTATTTGCCATATGCATAAGCATTTTTTTAAGATTTTTTTTTTAATGTTTATTTTTGACAGAGAGAGACAGAGCATGAGCGGGGAAGGGGCAGAGAGAGAGGGAGGCACAGGATCAGAAGCAGGCTCCAGGCTCCAAGCTGTCAGCACAGAGCCTGACACTGGGCTTGAACTCACAGACTGTGAGATCATGACCTGAGCCACAGTTGGACACTCAACTGACTGAGCCACCCAGGTGCCCGATGAATGTTTTTAAAAAGTTTTCTCATCTTTCTATATTTTCTTTTCCTTTTTTAATGTTTATTTTTGACAGATAGACAGAGCATGAACAGGGGGTGGGAGTGGGTGGGCAGAGACAGAGGGATACAGAATCTGAAGCAAGCTCCAGGCTCTGAGCTTCAGCACAGAGCCTGATGCAGGGCTTGAATCACGAACAGCAAGATCATAACCTGGGCTGAAGTCGGCACTTAACCGACTGAGCCACCCAGGCACCCCCTATATTTTATTTTTTTAAGTGATTATCATGTTTTTACTTGTTTAATGTTTAAAATTAGGGTACTTGTTTTCTGGAGGTACTAAGACAGGATCTTGACTTTGACGGCAACAAGTAAACCACTTTGGTGCCTCTCATGGAGGAAAAGGGTCTTGAGAATACAGTGAGTAATGGAAGTTTTAAAGAGGAGAGAGCTGGGGTGCCTGGGTGGCCCAGTTGGTTAAGCGCCCAACTTCGGCTCAGGTCATGATCTCAAGGTTTGTGAGTTCAAGCCCTGAGTTGGGCTCTGTGCTGACAGCCCAGAGCCTGCAGCCTGTGTCTCCCTCTCTCTCTGCCCCTCCCCCATTCACTCTCCCCACACCCCCAAAATAAATAAACATTAAAAAATTTTTAAAAATAAAATAGAGAGCTGACTAACGCCCTTCTGTAAAGCAGGTAGGCTGATACTGGTCCTAAGCCTTATATGATGAGGTCCTGGGACTTAAAGCTTGACCTTGGGGCTCCTGGACACATTATAATAAATCAGAAAAGTAAAAACGCACAAATGGCAATAATACTTTCATCAGATTTAAAGGCATATGATCTAGTAATACTTACAGGATAGATTGTAACTGACTTTAAAGCAAACCAGTTAAGTAACATTGCAAAAAAACAGAGAAATTTAAGTAGACTAGATAGCATGAATTAACTTTTTTTTTTTTTTTTTTTTTGACAGAAACAGAGAGAGCGTGAGCGGGGAGGGACAGAGACAGAAAGACAGAGAGGATCCCAAGCAGGCTCCACACTGTCAGCACAGAGCCTGACGTGGGGCTCCAACTCATGAAACTGAGATCCTGACCTGAGCCAAAATCAAGAGTCGGACGCTTAACCGACTGAGCCACCCAGGCACCCCAGTGTGCATTAAGCAATTACTTTATACTAGTTCTAAGTTTATCCTCATCATCCCTATGGGGAAATTACTGTTAGTAATTTTACTTTTACAAGTGAAGAAACTCAAAAGAGTCAAGTAAATCTTTCTGTAACAAGTCACTAGCAAGAAAACAATGGAGAAGAGAGTAATATTTAATAAATTTAATAAGTTTATTTAATAAATGATGTTGACAAAGCTGGATATCAAGATGAAGAGAAATATCAATTTGTGCTAGGCACTTCACTTTATCATAATAGCAACTATGGTGTTTGGTACTTGCTTACATGTTTGATACACAGAGCTGAAAGTCGCCTGAAACAAACTCTAAATCACATTTCTTTCATTCGTGTGTTTTCAAAGGAACTAATAAATTCAAGAAATGTTTGCTTATTTTTATGTCATTTAAATTTTTCAGTAGTAAAAGTGACCAGAGATGCAGTGTAATATAGTGAAAAAATACTGGTTTTGGGGTTTAAAGGCATACATTTCAATGACATTTCCACTTGCTATGGAGTTAAGTTGCTTGATCTCAGCCCCAGGTTAATCAAAGTTACATTAGGATTTCATAAAATAGAATAAAATATGTAAAATGTCTGCAACCTAATGAGTACTTACCAAGCATTGCTTGGTAAGATAATATAAGGCTACCACCATCTTTAACAATAAAAGTGACTGCTGTATACAAGGAACATTTAGACCGGGAAGAAAAGTATTTGATTTTATTGCTACTGTGAAAAAAATGCCCATTAGAGGGTATCCTGATGATATTTTGTAAAATTAGTTGTTTGGAACTCTGAACACACAGATATCCTTACACCTCATTTAAACTTCCTATAATACCACAGAACCTCACCACGAAATATAAAAATGTTTCTGTTGGAATATAAGAATCGTATCTACCCACACTATAGCCCTGGCATTGAATAGTGACTCATGCAATATCAAGCTAGTTTTGAAGACCCTTCTCATGGCTAGCAGAGAAATACAGGACAGGGGGCTTTAGAAAGTGTGCCTATGAGGTAACCATAGCCTCAATAATACTGTTCAACAACTAACAACAAAAACAATAGCATTTATTTTGCTAAGAAGTTACTGGGTTCTTCTTAGTATAGGGTTGGCTGATCTGACTGGACTCATTCACGTCTGCAGGTTGGCTGAGGACTCTGCTTTAGGCTAGACTTGACTGGATAGTTTAGCTTGGCAGCTCAGCTCTTTTTGTCTCTCATCTTTCTCTTGGGACCAGTGCGCTAACCTGAGTATATCATTTTCATGGTAATGGTGGAAGCACAAGAGTAAACCATCATTATTATAATTTTTTGGTTGTTTCTTTTGTTTTGTTGTTTTTGTTTGTTTGCTTTTTAAGTAGGCTCCATGCCCAAAGTGGGGCTTGAGCTCAAGACCCTGAGATCAAGAGTCATATGTTCTACCCACTGAGCCAGCCAGGTGCCCTTGTTTTGTTTTGTTTTGTTTTGTTTTGTTTTGAAACATTTATTTATTTTTGAGAGACAGAAAGAGCATAAGCAGGGGAAGGGCAAAGAGAGAGGGAGAGAGAGTTTCCAAAACAGGCTCAGTGCTGTCAGTGCAGAGCCCAATACCGGCTAGAACTCATGAGCCATGAGAACATGACCTGAGCTGAAGTTGGTTGCTTAACTGACTGAGCCACCCAGGTGCTCCTGTTTTTTGTTTTTTTTAAATGCTGCGCTTGCTATACATCTGCTAACATTCTTTTGGCCAGAGTAAGTCATATAGTCAACTCCAATGGCAGGGAATTACATGTCTTGCCTGTAGTGGAAGGACACTGCCAAATCACATGGCAAAGGGCATGAATACAGGGAGAGGTGAAGAAATGGTGCCCTTAAATGCAATTTACCACGGTGGTGATTTGGAAAAGAGCTCTGTATGGATCCTGAACTTCTCAGTTCAGAATTTAATATTGCATTCTTAGTATATGCCAGGCCCTGTATTAGGTGGTCAGACTACAAAGATACATAAGACACCGCCTCTGTTCATGAGAACTAACAGTATATTGAAGAAGATACTGAACAAATACCCGCAGTCAAGAGTTCTGGATGCTCTGTAGGAAAGACAATGTCTAACAAAGGTATTAGTATTTCATTTTAACAGGATTAAGAAATGAAGTGATTTGGAACGGTTTTAAACAAGAAGTGATACTTAAAAAGAATTTTAGATTTAACAAGATGTGTGGAGGTGGGGTCGTTGAACAGGCCTGGAGGGTATATTTCTGGGAAAGATATGAGCTACAGAGAAAAATGCTGTGCAGATCATGAAAGGTCTTCTTACATGTTGTATGTTGTTTTCATTAGGAATCTGGGTTGCAAGAGAAAGAAACCAATTCAAATGAGCTTAATGAAAAAAGAATTGTTTGTTCATTGATACGAAGATGACAGTATCAAGGACTCCCTGTGTCTTGTTTCAGCGTGTCTTTTGTTGGTCTCATTCACGTAGGATCCTTCATAAGACAGAGAATGTGACAACTAGAACCTATGAGGTAATTTATTCACTGTTCATTTAAGTGGAAGATTGAATTTCTTACCTAAGTGTTTTTACATAAAACTCAGAGAAGCACTGATTGGCCCTAGCATTAACACCTATATATGCCAGGCCGATCACTGTGATAAATGCTGAGTTGCTGAAGAGCAGCTATAAAAAAATGGCTTATAAATCCCAATCTCTGTCCACCCTCCCATATATTTGTTCCAGGACAGAAAAGCAGGCCTGCATTTGTTTGCCGAGCTGTAATTCCGTAACAATACATAGTGCTGAGTCTCTTAAACGCTATAATATTCTATTGAAGCATATGAAACTGTCAACATTCAATCAGTTTTGACCTCCAAAAAAGGCAATTTCATATGATTCAACCTAAATAGACAATGGCCTTTCTCTGGCTTTAAGCCAACCAACCTTGTGATGTGTCTATGACATGTTCATACCATGAATCAAAGTCCTGTCCCTGTTCTCTGCACAGCAAAACTCTATGCAGAATTATCTGGTTTCTGTTAGAAAGCTGTTTGTACCTATTGTTCCAAAGCCCGTGTGACGTCAGCGTCACAGCAGCAGCTAACTCCATATAGCTAAGTCTCTCTGCCCTGTGATGAGGAAGCACTGAACTATTCCCAGCAAAGCTCCTACTGACCTCCTTAATTAAAGACTAGTTTCTGGCCATTAATCTCACGAGGTGCTTTTACTCTCATAATATAATGAGTTCATATAATTCTGGATAAATCTGGTTCTCCATCTGAAACTATGCAATCATCCACTCATTTATTCAATAAATTTGTATTAGGAACCAACTATGCAGGGAATTGCGTGTGTGTGTGTGTGTGTGTGTGTGTGTGTGTGTGTGTGTGGAAATATTTTATTAAGGGTATTTGGGTAGTGGGCATACAAAAGTGAATAAAACAAAGTCCTTGCTTTCATGGAGCTTACATTCAACTGAAAGGAGACAGACAAATAAATGCATGTATAGCGGTGTTAAGAGCACTGAAGAAGGGGCCCCCGGGGTGGCTCAGTAGGTTAAGTGTCTGACACTTGATCTCGGCTCAGGTCATGACCTCATGGTTCATGGGCTCAAGCCCCATGTTGGGCTCTGAGGTGACAAGTGTGCAGCCTGCTTGGGATTCTCTCTCTTTCTCTCTCTCTGCCTCTTCCCTGCTCACATGCATATGCTCTCTCTCAAAATAAATAAATAAACTAAAAAAAAGCACTGAAAAAAAAATTAAGCAGAGTAAGAAGAATGTACAATGCCAGATTGAGTGAGGATGGAAGCACTTCCTGTTGTGTATTTCCTTTGGTTTGTTTCTCCCCACTAGAATATACACTAATGAAGGCATGGGTTTTGTCTATTTTGTACTTTTCCCTAGCACCAGTGATCAAAACAATGCCTTTGTATTCTAGAACCAAAATATGGGAGAGTGGACAAAAACTGGGATTCATCTGTCAAATTGGTAAGTTCCTCAGCCACCTAGCTGAAGTGCCCTGACTTCTGGTCCAGCCAAAGAAATATGGGAACTATTGTCAGGTTGCTGTAGAATGAGGTAAAAACCAAGAAGCTTTTCAACTGACTTTATTAAGGAATAATTTGCACCTAGTAATTAATAAACAACTAGCTTTATCCAGGCTGACACACTCCAGTTTAGGTTTATATCAGTCAGCTCAGGCTGCCATAATGAAGCACCGAGGACTGGGTGGCTTAAACAATAGGAATTTATTTTCTCTCAGTTCCAGAGGCTACAGGTACAAGATCAAGGTGTCGGCAGGATTGGTTTCTGGTGAGATCTCTCTTCCTGGTTTGTAGCTGGCCTGTTCCCTTCTCACACTAGCCTCTCCTCTGTGTGCTCACAGAAAGAGGGAGGTGGGGCTTGGAGGGGAGAGGGGAAAGGATAGAAGGGGACCAGGTGGGGGCCAGGGGGAGAGAAACCTTTAGTATCCATTCCTTTTATAAGGACACCAGTTTTATCTGATTAGGGATCCAACCCTCAGGACTTCATTTAACCTTAATTACTTCCTTAAAGGCCCCATTGCAGGGGCGTCTGGGTGGCTCAGTAAGTTAAGCGTCTGACTTTGGCTCAGGTCATGATCTTGTGGTTTGTGGGTTCGAGCCCCAATTCCAGCACGGTGCTGACAGCTCAGAGCCTGGAGCCTGCTTCAGATTCTCTGTGTCTCTCTCTGCCCCTCCCCTGCTTGCGTGCACGCTCTCTCTCTCTCTCAAAAATAAATAAAAACATAAAAAAAAAAAAGGCCCTATCTCCAAGTATAGATACATTTGGGGTCAGGATGTTAACATATACATTTTGGGGGGACACAATTCACCCCATAACAAGGTTACAAACATTATGTTATTATATGTTTTTATTTATGAGCATAATACTTTCAGTCCTTTCAGGTAAGATACTTAATGAGGCCAATATGGAACTCCTAAGAGCATAATATGCTCAACTTCAGCATTAAACTTACAAGGCAAAACTAAGGGTGGGGCCAGGGGGTGGAGCCAGCTGTTTCCCCAGGGCTGGAATCTCCCCAGCTTTGGAATTTTAGACACTTATTAAATAGCTGTTGAATGACAGAGATAGGGGATATGGTCAAAGGGAAGTTTCTTTTTTTTTTTTTTTAATTTTTTTGATGTTTTATTGTTTATTCTTGAGACAGAGAAAGCACGAGCTGGGGAGGGGCAGAGAGAGAGTCAGGAACCGTAGCAAGCTCCATGTTGACAGCAGAGAGATGTGGGGCTTGAACTCAGGAGCCCTGAGATCATGACCTGAGCCAGTCACTTGCTTAGCCAACTGAGCCACCCAGGTGCCCCAAAGTGAGGTTTTTTAAATTGCTTTCTGTCACTCAAGTGAAAGATACAGGATTACTATCACTTAGTTAGTGTTGCCTCAGGCCCTATCTTTATTCTTCTGTGGCCAAAAGCCCCTGCTGAGACAAATCAACCCTGCCAAATGAGGACACTTTTTAAAAAATGTATTTGTGATCCTGATTTTTTTTTTTAATTTTTATTTTTGAGAGGGAGAGAGCGAGAGCAGTGGAGGAGGAGGAGGAGGGAGAGAGAGAGAGAGAGAGAGAGAGAGAGAGAGAGAGAGAGAGAGAGGATCTGAAGCAGGCCCTGCAGTAACAGCAGAGAGCCCAGTGTGAAGGTGGAACTTATGAACCGTGAGTGAGATGACGACCTGAGTCAAAGTCAGACCATTAACCGACTGAGCTACTTGATCTTGATTTTAAAACCTGTCTTGTGTTTAGATCCAAAATCCTCCCCAGCAGCCCACAAAATCTAACCCTGACACAGCTGTGACACATACTCAGTTTTCAAAAACTCACTCAAATCCTTTACTTGTCCCTCATGCACTCAATGCAGAAAATATATAATCTTGAGAAATACTCCCTAAAGTCTCTTCAGTTGTCTTCCATTTGCTGCCCTCAGGCACTGCCGAAAATGCAAAATCTTTTGCGCATTTCTTGCCTCAAATTTTTTTAAAAAAAAATTTTTTTTTTTTTTAACGTTTATTTATTTTTGAGACAGAGAGAGACAGAGCATGAACAGGGGAGGGTCACAGAGAGAGGGAGACACAGAATCTGAAACAGGCTCCAGGCTCTGAGCTGTCAGCCCAGAGCCCGATGCGGGGCTCGAACCCACGGACCGTGAGATCATGACCTGAGCCGAAGTCGGACGCTTAACCGACGGAGCCACCCAGGCGCCCCTCAAATTCTTTTTGAGGGGAAGGGCAGAGAGAGAATTCCAAGCAGGCTCAGCACTGTCAGCGTGGGGCTTGAACTTGCAAACTGCAAGGTCATGACCTGAGCTGAAATCAAGATTCAGTAGCTTAAACGACTGAGCCACCCTTGCATCCCACCTCAGTTTCTTTCTAAACATGGCCTGGGATTTCCTGACCAATCCTGTGCACTCCTGAACTCTTCTTGTTTTCCTGTCCTTCAAAAACCAAGACCTACTCTGAAAAGGCAATTTTTGAGGAAGGGAGGGAGAGAGAAAAGATAGGAACACTGATATTCCAATAATATTTTTCCCTGTTCCTCTCTCCCATCTCACCAATATAAATAATTAACATACATTTATTAGGTCAACACACTGATTTCAGTAGATAAATGGTTAACCTTATTAGCACTTGATAATGAGGAAATAGTGTTCCAACCAATGGTGGTCAACATTGTAAATCAAAAGATATAAATATGTTTACTGTAGCATTATTTACAATAGCCAAGATATGGAAGCAACCCAAGTGTCAATTGAAAGATGAATGGGTAAGTGTATATACACACACATACACACATAGTGGAATATTATTCAGCCGTAAGAAGGAGATCTTGCCATATGCAACAAGATGGATGGATCTAGAGGGTATAATGCTAAGTAAAATAAGGCAGTCAGAGAAAGACAAATACCATATGATTTCACTCATATGTGGAATTTAAGAAAAAATGAGCAAAGAAAAAAGAGTCAAACAATCCCCCCTCAAAAAAAAAAAAAAAAAAAAAAAACCCACCAAAAAACCCAGACTCTCAGATCCAGAGAACAAACTGGTGGTTGTCAGAGGGGAGGTAGGTGGGGGTGCATATGAAATAAATAAAGGAAATTGAGAGAACATTTATTTATTTATTTTTAACAGAATCTCTTTAATGTTAATTTATTCTGAGAGAGCGAGAGGGAGCATGAGCAGGGGAGGGACAAAGAGAGAAGGAACAAGAGAATCCCCAGCAGGCTCCATGCTGTCAGCTCAAAGCCCACACAGGGTTCAATCTCATGAACTGTGAGACCATGACCTCTGTGGAAATCAAGGGTGGATGCTTAGCCGACTCAGCCATTCAGGCGCCCCGAGAGTACACTTACCTTAATTAGCATTGGGAAATGTATAGAATTGTTGAATCATTGTATTATACCCCTGAAACTAATATAACACTGTATGTCAATTATACTTGAATTAAAATAAAATAAAAAATGCAAGTTAATCTCTATTATATATTAGATTTAGGTTTCAGTGTATGGGTGACATTTTAAGTTGGACTAATCTTCAAAAGAATCTATTAGAACAAGAAAAATAAGGTGCTGATCAATTGTTTTGGCGGGACAAAATACGATAAGGAAAATCGTGTAAATTTTTTCCTTAAGCTGTTCAGAGCCGCATTATTGTAAAACGTAACAGACTGTCAACAACCTAAACACCAGCACTTGATTATCAGGTAAATAAATTGAGAAAGAATACGGCGAAGTACTAGACCCAAATAGTTTTAGAAGTGAAAAGGAAACATGCCTAACAATTACTGTTAATGGGGAAAAACAAGGAGGCACAAGACCCTAGGTACAATTCCCTAAAATACACTTCAAAAAAAGATTCCCCGCTGATGATAATGATGATGAGATTTTCCCTAAGTTCTCTATTCTTCTAACGTTTTAGTGTCATAAATAAAAATTGGAAGACAAATGAAAAACGAGAACAAAAACTACACCTTTACCTTACTGTGTATTTGTATACGACAACATTTGAAAGACGGTCTCAATAAGGCAAAGAGCTCTTGTAAAGCTCCACGTTCCGTCCTTTGCAGAGGCAAGGAAACCCGAACGTGACCCGACAACCTGCGAGTCTTTCAACAAACTCAAGCCAACCTTCACGGCTCGCCCTGGAAGCTCGGTGGGTCCCGGCACGCCTTCCAGAAACGCCTCCCGGCCTCTGCGACGAGGCCGGAAGTGACGCACAAGCTGCGACGCCCGTGCTGGCAGTCCGCTGCCGCCGCCGCCGCCGCCGCCGCCGCCGCAGCCGCCGGAGCGCGCTTTAGGTAGCTTCAGAGACGGCGGGCTTTCCCTGGATGGTTGCAGCAGGAGGATCATGACGGGGAAGAAGTCTTCCCGGGAGAAGCGGCGTAAACGAAGTGGTCAGGAGGCGGCCGCATCGCTCGCGGCACCGGACCTGGTGCCCGCCCTCGCCAGTAGCGGCAGTGGAAGCACCAGCGGCTGCGGGAGTACCAGCGGCTGCGGGAGCGTCACCTGCTGTGGGAACACCAGCTTCAGTGGAAGTGTCACCGGCGGTGGGAGCGGCGGCAGCTGCTGGGGCGGGAGCAGCGTGGAGCGCAGCGAGCGCCGGAAGCGGCGGAGCACTGACTCATCTTCCAGCGTCTCGGGGTCCCTGCAGCAGGTGCGTGCGCGTCCTTTTCGCTGCTGTCTGAGCGGCTGCATTCTCCCAGGAAGGCGGACGGACGGAAGGCTGGATGTGACGGCGGATGGAGGTCTCGTTGTAGCTCAGCGCTGCGACCGCGAGCTTCCACCCGGTCTTGAGGTTCATTTTCCTAAGTACCGGTGAACCTCATACTCCCAAGTCTTTAAAGTTTCTGATTTGCCGATTGTCTAGCTCTTTGCGTTTGGCCCCTTCCACTCCTGTGACAATCTGTCTGAAAAGTATGGGTCGAGGGCTAGCCTTCAATGCCCATGAGAGTCACGCTTTACTTCTCTCTTCATCTTCACCTTTTAATAGATAATGATTAACTTCACAATATAGAATGAGAAAATTGAGGCTCGAAGAGGTTTATGAACTTTACCCACAGTCATAGTTTATTAATAACACTTAAATTTGAATCCAAAATCTGATTATAAAAGCCATGTTCTTTATACTTTAGCTATCTATCAAGATATCGCCGTTTAAAAAAAAAATTGCTCAGGGACGCCTGGGTGGCTCAGTCGGTTAAGCGTCTGACTTCAGCTCAGGTCACGATCTCGCGGTTTGTGAGTTCCAGCCTCACATCGAGCTCTGTGCTGACAGCTCAGAGGCTGGAGCCTGCTTTGGATTCTGTGTCTCCCTCTCTCTCTGCCCCTCCCCCACTTGTGCTCTGTCTCTCTGTCTCAAAAATAAATTTAAAAAAATGGTTATAAGACAAAAGCCTGAATACCTAAACTTCATACAACACAGAAGTCAAGAAGTCAAATTGCTGGGTCAGATTTTATGCATTTAAAAAGATTTGGTAGAGGGGCGCCTGGTTGGCTCAGCCATTAAACCTTGGACTCTTGATTTCCTTTCAGGTCATGATCTGTTTGTGGGTTCCAACCCTGTGTTGGGGTCTGTGCTGACAGCCTGGAACCTGCTGGGGACTCTCTCTGTCCCTACCCCACCCACTGGCTTTCTGTCTCAAAATAAATAAACTTAAAAACAAAAACAATAAAAAGTTTTGGCAGGTACCACTAAATGCTTTCCAAAAAAGGCTTTACTGATATATAGTCTAAATATTACAAAAGAGTACCCATTTCTGCAAATATTCATTATATCCATTTTTGAAAAATTTGTCAGCTTAATGGGTGAAATTGATGTTTCATGTTTTATATACTCTTGATTAATAGTGAGATTGAACATATTAATATTTTATTTACCATTGGATTCCTTATTATGTAAATTGCATATACATATCCTTGGGCCATTTTTCTTTTTGGTTATTTTCAGCTTTTTTTTTTTTTTTTTTTTTTTTTTTTAATGCATTTTTGAGAGAGATCACAGTGGGTAGGCAGAAAGAGGGAGACACAGAGTTTGAAGTAGGCTCCAGGCTCTGAGCCATGGGCACAGAACCCCACACGGGGCTAGAACCTATTAAGTGTGAGATCATGACCTGAGCTGAAGTGGGCCCCTCAACCGACTCAGCCACCCAGGTGTCCCAGTTATTTTCAGCTCTCGACTGATAAGTTCTGAATCTACATAAACTCTTGGTTCTAATCTTCTGTGTAAAGTATACTGCAAAAGTTACTACAACTTTGTCTATGGTGTAACTGAAGTTTTTTTATTTCTTTGTGGTCAAGGCTAATACTTTCCTTTGCCTTCTGAATTTGTGTGTTTAGGAAGATCTTTCCAGGGGCGCCTGAGTGGCTCAGTAAGTTAAATATCCTTCTGACTTTGGCTCAGGTCCTGAGCTCATGGTTTGTGAGTTTGAGCCCCGTGTTGGGCTCTCTTGCTGTCAACACAGAACTTGCTTCAGAGCCACTGTCCACCACCCCCCCCACCCTTTCTCTCTGTGCTTCCCCCACTTGCACTCTTTCTCTCAAAAATACATAAACATTAAAAAAAAGAGGAAGATCTTTCCACATTCCCTTCCCAACCTGTCCTAAAACTATTCTTTATTTTAATATTTTTAAACATTACATCCTTATTTATTTTTTAAGTTTATTGTTTTGAGAGAGAGCGAGAGAGCGTGGAAGGAGCAGAGAGAGGGAGAGAGAGGGAATCCCAAGCAGACTTTGCATCGGCTGGAACCCATGAACTGTGAGATCATGACCTGAGCCTGAGTCAGACACTTAACCAACTGAGCCACTAGGTGCCCCTAAACATTACATCTTTAAATTGGGAGTTGTGGAAACACAGAAACCCATTTATTTTTATGCATTTTCTTGTATTTAGCCACATTATTATTAGTTTCAAATGACTTAGAAAAATTTGTGTTAACAGGGAGTTTTGTCTATTCTTTTTCAGCACTAATATATCTTGTTGTTTGTACTTTTTCATTATGTAAGACTTTTAGTGTAGTGTTTAGCAGAAGCAATGACAGTAGGCATTTTCTTTCCCATTTGTTTTTTTTAGTGGGAACATTTCTTTTTTTCTGGAACATTTCTAATGTTCACCCATAAGTATATTTGCCAAAGGTTGTGAAAGATACTTATCATCAAGTTAAGGAGATTTTCTCCAATTCCTAGTTCACTGAGGGTTGTAAAGTGTTATTAGATGCTTTTATGGCATTCTGTTTAGATAATCACATAGCTTTCCTCCTTTAATCTGAAAATGTAATTTTTGGTAAGTTGGTAAATTAATTCACGTTAAACTGTCTTGTAGTCTTGGAATAGATCCTATTTGGTTTGGTTATTGTACTCAGCTAGAATTTGATATTCTTTCTTTTGTGTTTTATGTTCCTAAGTTAAGTCAGCCTATGGTTTTTATTTGTGTAGATATCCTGTCTGCTTTTGGTATCAAGATTTTATTAGCCTCATGGATTGATTTGGGAAGCTTTGCATTTTGGGGATGTGTTCCAGAATAGTTTCTCTGTCTCTCTCTCTCTCTCTCTCTTTCTCTTTCTCTCTCTCTCTCTCTCCCTCTCCCTCTCCCTTTCCTTCCTTCCTTCCTTCCTTCCTTCCTTTCTCTCTTTCTTTCTGTTTATTTATTTTTGAGAGAGGGAGAGAGCGCAAGCCGGGAATGGACAGAGAGAGGGTGGGGACAGAAGATACAAAGCAGGCTCCGCACTAATAGCACCGAACCTGATGTGGGGCTCAATCTCACGAACTGTGAGATCATGACCTGAGCTGAAGTTAGATGCTCAACCGACTAAGCCACCCAGGTGCCCCAGTTTATATCTTTTTCTTGAAGATGTATCAGAACTGGACTATTGGACCATACAGCTGTGTGGGTCTGGTGAGTGTTTAGGGGCAGGTTTTATTTATTTATTTGTTTTTAGTTTTTTTTCCCTCCAATTATTTGATAGTTATAGATCTATCCAGTTTTTCCACACCTTGTAGATTTAATTTTGGATATCATCATTCTTATCTTAATTGTTTCCATATCTTTTATACTCTTTATCATGATGAGAGGCCAGTAAGCTACATATTGTAAACATTCGCATGCAGAACTAAACCCTAGTTTTAATTTATGAAGGAAAAAAGAGTCAGTATATATTAGGCATGTAGAGAAGACCTCAGAATTCTGAATGCCATTATATCTGTTGTACATTGCATTCCCTATTATTGTTGGTAACAGGTTTATAGAGATATAATTCATATACCATATAATTCACCTCTTTCAAGTATACAGTTCACTGGTTTTGAGCGTATTCATGGAGTTGTACAACCATCACTGTGGTCAGTTTTAAAATACTTTCATCACCCCCAAAAGAAACCCAATGTGAACCTTTCAGCTTTCATCCCTAATACTCACCGCTACCACATTCCATCGCTGGGCAGTCACTACTTCCTATCTCTATAGATCTATAGATTTTCCTGTTCTGGACATTTTATATGAATGGAATGATATTTCAGTGAATGGCTGTTCCACAATTGGTTTTTCCATTTTTCACTTGATGGACATTTGGATTGTTTCCACCTTTTGGCTATTACGAATAAAGCTGCTATGAACATTTGTGTACCAGTTTTTGTGCAGGCATGTGGTTACATTTCTCTTGGATGTATATCTAGGAATGGAATTGCTGGGTCATAAGGTAACTTTTTGAGGAGCTGCCAGACTGTTTTTCCAAGCAGCTGTACCACTTTCTATTCCTACTAGCAGTGTGTGAGAGCTCCAGTTTCTCTACATCCTCACTAACACTTGAATTATTTTGTGAGCCATTAAAACGAGCTAACGTTCTTTACTTTTTCAGTCTAATTATCATAGTAGTCTTTAAAATTAGTGTGTTTTTAAACAACTTTGAAACAATTCTATTAGAAAATATAATAAACAGGGGCGCCTGGGTGGCTCACAAAGTTGACGAAGCGTCCAACTTCGGCCCAGGTCATGATCTCACGGTTTGTAGGTTCGAGCCCCTCATTGGTCTCTGTGCTGACAGCTCAGAGCCTGAAGCCTGCTTCGGATTCTGTCTCCCTTTCTCTCTGCCCCTCCCCCCAACTTGTGCTCTGTCTCCCTCTGTCTCAAAAATAAACATTAAAAAAAATTAAAAAAAAAAATAATGATAAACATACCTGAACTATATAGTCAGGGAGAATTTTCTTGAAGAAATGCCTTTTGAATTGATATCTGAATTTGTTAATTTTAAGAGTATAAGATGGGGGAGGGGGGAGTGGGAGGAAAGACCGTTCAAGTGGGAACGGTACATACAAAAGCCCTGCGTATGTGAGGTGAAGGGAGAACAGGTTATATTTGAAGGCCCAGATAGGCTTTGTGATCCAAAGATCAGTGTGAATTCACTGGAAGGTTATAAATAAGGAGGATGAGTATATGTACATTTTATAGAATCTATTCTAATAACAGTATACAAAACAGATTGGAGAGACAGATTAGATGTAAGGCACCCAGTTTAGTAGCTGCTAAGGTAATCTAGGCAAAAGATGATGGTACCTTGGACCAGGATTATGGCAGTAGATTTGGAGAAACTGATAGATTTGGGAGATAAGAGGTAAAATTGGCAGAAATGTTTTAAATTACTTGGCTGCTTTGAATATGATTAAATTACATAGCATTTTTAAAATGAGCATAGCTCCTGATAAGCAGTAATACTTTATAATATTTATGATCTTTAACATTTTTGCTGCTGTGCCATTCTGTTTTATGAATTTAAGAATAACAATGCATACATAAAATTTTGAGTTGAGTGGCCTGCGAGAGTAATATCCTAATTCTTCAGAAGTCTAAAATTATAGTAGGTCACTCAATAGTGAGTATATTTTCTTTTTCTTTTTTTGATGTTGAGTATATTTCCTTTTTTATGTCCTAAGGTGGTATTTCTTCGCTTAATATCACCTTATCAAGTTAAGTGTAGTTTGGAGAGTAATATCAAGGAATATTGAACAATTCAAAGTCCTTGTTAATGGCTTTAGGTAAATAATCTGTGCAAGCAAAGAATTTGGAAATATTTAACGAAGTAGTTATTAAATATAAATGTATGACATCATATACATTCTCCTTTATTTAATGGTTCATTGTCTCTTTTAATTTTAGGATACCAGATACCTTCTGCCAACTTTGGAAAAAGAATTATTCTTGGCAGAGCACAGTGACCTTGAAGAAGGTGGACTGGACCTGACTGTGTCACTAAAACCAGTTAGTTTCTACATATCAGACAAAAAAGAAATGCTTCAGCAGTGTTTCTGTATCATAGGCGAGAAGAAGTTACAGAAGATGCTTCCTGATGTGTTAAAGGTATTTCATTACATATATTATTGGATTATACCCAATGTAGAAATATATACCTTTTTTGTAGCTGTCATTTTACTTAATGTAAATTATATAATTGGATGTTTTCAACTAAAACAGGCTACTTCAAAAAGATTAAAAAAAGGGATTTTGGAGAACTATAAATGGCTTTGTATATTGAAAAGTTTGCCAAGAGGGGCACCTGGGTGGCTCAGTCAGTGAGCATCCGACTTCGGTTCAGGTCATGATCTCCCAGTTCCTGAGAGGTTCCTGAGTTCAAGCCCCATATCAGGCTGCTGGCACAGAACAGTTTTTGAATCCTCTTCCACTCTTTCTGCCCTTACCCCGTGCACACGCCCTCTCTCTTTCTCTCACAAAAATGAAAAATAAATAAATAAAAATTTGGGTAAGGAATGTATTGACCTTTTGGAAATAATTCTATTAAATGCAGGCAATTTTAGTAACTAAATTAGAGGTATAATGATTCTTTCTGGTGCTTTAGGAAATAATAATTCTGCTGTGTAACAGTGCACAATATTGGTTGGCAAAAGCTTATATTTCATTAAATTCAGAAATATTTTCATATATTCATGGTATTCTAATTTTAGAGTTGTGGAAATAGGGCTTAGGATCAAAGATGTTTAGAACCAGCACTTGAGTATTTAAATCATTAGAGGAATTACCTAACAAATAGGCTGTTATTAAAAACATCCGGGTACCTGACTTACTCCTTAGTTTGTTCTTTCCTAACAAACTTGACTTTATTTTCATCAAGTGTCTGTAAGTTATAACGTTTACATATTAATTGGCCCGTTTTTCAGATTTCATCTCAATGAAAAGATTTATCTGGCTTTTAATTTGTTTTAATGTAAGATTTTGCTAACCAGACTTTTTTCTTTGTAATTGCTGTTTTCCAGTTTACATTGGTGCTATATTACATAAGTGTATTTCTTTTAATGTCATTTTCTTTAGAACTGTTCAATAGAAGAAATTAAAAAGCTGTGCCAGGAACAGTTAGAACTACTATCTGAAAAAAAAATCTTGAAGATTCTTGAGGGTAAGAACATATTTCTACACTCTGGTAACTTATTAGTTAATATAATATTTAGCATAAATCCTAGGTTATTCTTTTTTTAACTTGGATATTTAATTTCATTAAAGTAATGATAATCATTGGATAATCATTGAGTAATTTTACTTCTGTTTGTACTTTGAAATATAGTTTACATATCAGAATAGCATTTCAAGAATAGACTTTTTGTTATCATTTTCTGAAATCAACTGTGTAGGTAAGAGCATAAGTTTGTACACAATAATAAAATGAAATGAAAGATTTTACCCAAAACACTGTAAAAAATTATTATTGAGATAGCTTTTCTTGAAATAATTTCTTATTTTCTGCTTTATGTTCTTATGGCTTTTAATTGCCTGTTGTATACTGCTTTTGCTCTAATAAGACCTGGATGCAGAATGGGAAGAATTTCTTGGAGATTACCTACATTTATCTGTCTGCCTGAAGTATGACTCTGTGACATTATTAGCTGTAGAATTTTAGATTTTCAAGCTTTTTTTTTTTCTTTTGGAACTGTACAAGGATTTTAGCATTAATATTACAAGAGAAGAAGCAGAAAAATGGAGACACTGGATTCCCAGAGATAACATCTTTTTTAAATGTGAAATGGTTTAATGGGGTGATGTGGCTGGCTCAGCTGGTAGAGCATATGACTCAGCGTTGTGAGCTTGAGCCCCACGTTGGGTATAGAAATGACTTGAAAATAAAACCTGAAAAAAATATAAAATAAAAAATTTAAAATGGTTTAATGGAGTTTGTAACTTTGCTAATAGATGTATCCATCTGGTTATAGTCTGTAAGTATACACACACACACATACATCTATAAAATAGATAAAGGGAAGGCAATTAGAAATACCTAATAAAGCACCGAAAAACTCATTTTAAATGTAAGCAATTAAAAACGTCCTCTCATCAGTTACAAAGTTCTTTAATTTGCATCATTTTTCTGGATGACACTTTGTGTAATGATTAAATTGTTCTGACATTTTATAAGTATGCGTTCAATAGTTTATTTTATTTATAAGGTGACAATGGTATGGACTCTGATATGGAAGAGGAGGCAGATGATGGCCCTAAGATGGGATCTGATTTAGTCAGTCAGTAAGTTAAAAACTTTCATTTCCGTTTCAAAATTTCTTTGTTGTTCCTTCAGTGATTTCTTACCTCAAGAATGTGATTGTTTTTCTGTGTTGTATTTATATAAAATGATTCAACAGTGTAGATTTGTTTACTTATAATAATTGAGTTTGGATTAAGATGATTTTCTTAAACTACTAATCATAGATGTAAAACAGTGATGCCGGCCTGCAGCTGAATCACTTCTGTCATTTGGAATTTGAATTAACTACTAGTGATACCCACTATTTATTAAGTACTTTCTCTACCAGGTATTGTGTTAGTAGTTTAGAACACTTTAACTCACTGACTTCTTCTAGTACCTGTTAATATCAGGTGATAATTGTCACATTTCACAGATGAGATAGTAAGGTGGTTCATTTTATATAGGTACATAAAATTTGACTATTGTGATGATAAAAAACACCCAGAGTTTTGGGGATGCTAATATAAGCCTTTTTATTTTGGAAAATTTCAAACTTACATAAAAGTTGAAAGAATCATACAATGGAATCAGCAACATTAACATTTTGTTATTTTTGCTTTCTCTCTATCATTTTTTTTTTTTCTCTCAGAGCCATTGCATTAGTTTGTTAGGACTGCCATAGCAAAATATCATACACTGGTTGACTTAAAGAAAAGTTCATTTTCTTATAGTTCTGGAGGCTGGAAGTTCAAGATCAAGGTACTGGCAGGGTTGGTTTCCTCTGAGGCCTCTCTTCTTGGTTTGCAGATGGCCACTTTGTTGCTGCTTCTTGACTTGTTTGCCCTTCTCTCTGTGTGTCCCCTGGTGGCTCTCCCCGTGTCCTGATCTCTTCTTTATAAGGACACCAGTAAGATTGGATTAGGGTGCACCATAATAGCCTCATTTTAACTTAATTACCTCTTTATTTTTTTTAAATTTTTTAATATTTATATTTGAGAGAGAGAGGAAGAGAGAGAGCACGCTAATGGAGGGGCAGAGAGAGAAGGAGACACAGAATCTGAAGCAGCTTTTAGGCTCTGAGCTGTCAGCACAGAGCCGGATACAGGGCTCGAACTCATGCACTGCGAGATCATGACCTGAGCCGAAGTTGGACACTTAACCAACTGAGCCACCCAGGTGTTCCACTTAATTACCTCTTTTAAGGTCCTATCTCCAAAATAGTCCTATTCTTTTTTTTTTTTTTTTTTTAATTTTTAAGTTTATTTTTGAGAGAGAGATAGCAGGTGGGGAGGGACAGAGAGAGGGAGAGAGAGAATCCCAAACAGCTTCTGCACTGTCAGCGCAAAGCCCAGAGTGGGGCTTGAACTCACAAAATGAGATCATGGCCTGAGCCAAAACCAAAGCTGGACGCTTAACTGACTAAGCCCCCCAAGTGCCCCCAAAGTAGTCATATTCTGAGACACTGGGGTTGAGGCTTCAACCTATGAATTTTTTAGTAGAGGGAAACATAATTAAGCCCATAAATCTGGGTTTTTTTAATTGAGTTAAATTTTATTTTATTAATTTTTTTTATTATTTAAATCCAAGTTAGTTAACATATTGTATAGTAATGATTTCAGGAGAATTTAGTGATTCATCACTTACATATAATACCCAGTGTTCCTCCCAACAAGTGCCCTCCTTAATGCCCATCACCCATGTAGCCCATCCTCCCACCCATTAATTTTTATTTTAGAGAGAGAGAGAGTGAGAGAGCAAGCAGGGGAGAGGGGCAGAAAGAGAGAATCTTAAGCAGGCCCCATGCTTAGCATGGAGACTGGTGCAGGGCTGGATCCTACGACCTTGGGATTAGACCTGAGCCAAAATCAAGAGCTCTTTGCTCAACTGACTCAGCCACCCAGGGGCCCCACCCATAAATTATTTAAAAATAAGTTGCAGATGTCATAGCATGTCATGCTTAATTCGGTATGCGTTTCCTAAAAATAAGGACTACTACATAGCCACAATACAATATCACTTTAAAAAAATAAGCAGTAATTCAAATAATGTCCTCTAATATATTGCCCACATAAAATTTGCCCTATTACTAAAAAAATATTTTATAGTGTATTTATTTATTGTAATTAATGAACTGATTCTGATCCAGGATCCAGTTAGAATTCATGTGTTTCATTTGACTGTTAGCATATCAAAGCTGAGTTTAAAGGGAGGGTTTAGATGTGAGAAATAAAAGCTTAATGACTATCCTGGGAACTTAGTGCACATCTTAAAGGAATTTAAGAAATAACAAAGTAGGGGCACCTGGATGCCCCTACTCGGTTGAGCCTCTGGCTCTTGATTTAGGCTCAGGTTGTGATCTCAAGTGTGGAGCCTGCTCAGGATTCTCTCCCTCCCTCCCTCCCTCCCTCCCTCCCCCTCCTGTACTCTTGTGCATGAGTTTTCTTTCTCTCTCTCTCTCTCTCAAAATAAATAAACATAAAATAACTTTAAAAATAACAAGTTAAGCCAAAAGAAAGTTGGAAAAATGAAACAAACGAATGTAAACATTAAAACTAAAGAAATAGTAAGCAAACAAAAGGATGAGTAAGTTATAAACTTGGTCTTTGTAAAGACCAGAACATAGATTAACTCCTTGGGTTAAGGAAGGACATCAGTGGAGAACAGTTATAATTGAGATTAGGAAGAAAGAAGGAGATAATATCATAATTATAGATAGGTGTGAATTCATACACAGCATTGTATAAACAAAGTTGAAACTAGCAAATGGATGATTTTCTATCACAATACAAATAAACCAAGTAGACTTTCTGTAAAAGTAGAAAATTTGGAGATTAACAAAGAAGAAATTAGAAAGTGAATAGGGATCTACTGTTGAAAAAACTCCAAGACAAGGTGAATTCACAGCTGAATTATTACTTAATAAGTCAAAACATGTAAAGTGTTTACAGCTAATAAAATATTCAATAATGCCTTCTGTTGTTATTTTCAAACACGTTACACCTGTGTTATTTAAATTATTTAAGGCCGTAGGAAAAGGTGTAAAGGTCTTCAATTTACTTTAGGATTTCTGCATAGCTTTAGTACCCCAAATCTCATAAGTAGTGACGAAAAAGCATATGGGGGATTATAGGCCTTCTCACTTGTGAATATAGATGTAAAGATTGTAACTACATATTAGCATGTAGAATCCAGCGTTGTATGAAGTAAGTAGTTACACCACTGACCGTGTAGAATTTATTCCAGGAATAAATTTACAGGAAATTTAATTAGAAAGTCTGTTAGCATAATTCATATCAGCAAATTAAAGAAGAAAAATTATATGGTCTGATAAGTAGATACTAAAGAGGCCTTTGATAATATTCAGCAGTCATTTTCAATATAAGCTATAGGTAAAAAAGGTACCGTAGAAAACGATTCAGATACAATGAAGGCATTTGACCAAATTTAACTACCCACTTAGTGAATTAAAATGAGGACCTAGCCAGGAAGCCTGTTATGGCCATTAATTTTAAACATTTTCTAGCATTTCTAAACATTAAACATTTCTAGCAAATGCAGTTAGACCAAAAGAAAGATGGGTGGTGGAGAGTAATTAATTTTGATATGATAAACTTTGGAAGAAGAAATAACTGTATTTTTCTTTTCAGTTTATAAGATTATAAATCTAGAATAGCTGAGAGATTCTAGGTTCTTAAAAAAAGACTAGAGGGCCGCCTGGGTGGCTCAGTCGGTTAAGTGGCCGACTTCGGCTCAGGTCATGATCTCGCGGTCTTTGAGTTCGAGCCCCGAGTCGGGCTCTGTGCTGACAGCTCAGAGCCTGGAGCCTGTTTCAGATTCTGTGTGTCTCTCTCTCTGACCCTCCCCCATTCATGCTCTGTCTCTCTCTGTCTCAAAAATAAATAAACATTAAAAAAAAAAATTAATAAAAAAAAAAAGACTAGAACTTGATAAGATGGACTATATATAAGCATAAGAAAATCAACAACTGTTCCCTCTTATAGCAGAAGCATCTATAAAAAAGAATGCATTAAGCTTTTCCAGACAGATGTGTGTGTGTGTGCATGTGTGTGTGCGTATAGGGTATGTATAGTTACATAAAAGAGATTTATTATAGGAATTGGTTCATGTGCTTACGGATGCCGAGAAGTCCCATGATCGGCTGATCTGCTCTCTGTAAGATGGAGAACAAGAAAAACTGGTGGCAAAATACAGTCTTAGTCCAAAGGACTCCAGAAGCCCAGAAACCAGGAGTGCCCATGTTCTAGGGCAGATGAATGTCTGAACTCCAGCAGACGGAGCTAATTTGCCCTTCTGCCTTGTTTATTCTAGCCCTGAAAGGATTGGATGATGACAGCTCAGGACTATCTGCTTTATTCAGTTCACCAGTTCAAATGCTAATCTCTTCAGGAAGCATCCTCACAAACACCCAGAACTAATGTTTTACCGGCTATCAGGCATTCTTGTGCTGTCACAGGGAACTAAAAAAAAAAAAAAATTCTCTTCATACAAATTACAAAAACTAGGATGTGCTTTCCAAATACATTTTATAGGAAATTTATGAAGAATATCCTGACATTTTACTAAAAGACAAAAATCATCTGAAAAAAATAGCATAACGTTCTTAAATTGTGTAGTCTATGATGGTGGTGTGTGAAGTTCTTAAATTAGACTAAAAACCCAGATCCATGTGGGTAAAGATACCAAAATTTAGATACATTTAAAAAAAAAAATGCATCTGCGTGAGAATTTTTTGTTTTAAGTTTGGGTGTTAAATTATGTCATAAAAGAGTCAGTAACCAAACAGAAGATCTGGAAGAAATACTTGAAAGATACAACAATCCTAATAGTAGTGAAAGCTGGTTTCAGGACAAAAAGATTTATGCAAGACAGTTAAGGGCAGTTTATAATAATGTGAAATCCATAAAGATGATCTAACAGGAATATATGCCTTCCATATGCCACACATATGTGCATTTCCTGTATGTAGCTTTTATAAGGCAAAAACTACAGGAATCGTGATGTGAAACCAGAAGTGCAGGAGTAATAGGAACTTGATTTTATCTCTCTCATCTATCTAATGATAAATCAACTTGGTTAAAAAATAAATCAGGATATTGAACACCTAAATAAATTAATTGATATAGACCATATTCTGTATTCTGAAAACAGAACATATCTTCTGTGGACTATCCAGAAAAGTTGTTAATAAGTTTGGTCATAAAAGCTCAATAAAATTCTCAAAGAACTATTGTCCTGACTTTAGAGCAGTAAACTAAAATGAACAAAAAGGATGTGAAAACTCACTGCCTACATATTTTAAAACTCAACAGCTTTTAGGTTAAAGAGCAATTATAAACGGTCTAAAAACTAACAATAAATAAAAAACTAACCAGTTCTATGGGATACAGCTAAAGTAGTACTTGGAGGAAAATTTTGCCTTAAATATAGATAACTAATCCCCAAATTAAAATAAGTGAGCTAAGTATCAATTCAAGAAGTTAGGGGAAAAAAAAAGCCCACAGTGAAATAAACTTAAAAATAAATGCATACAGATAAAATGGCATACTTAATTGTGAAAATCTGCTTGGTTTCTTTCTAAGATTGGATCAAACAAAAATACCTACTCATTACTCCTTTTCAGCAATGTACTGGAAGTCCCAACATGTTCAGTGAAGCAATAAAAAGAAATAAAAGTCGCATAGATTAGAAGGAAAAAGTAAAACTCCCTATTTGCACAGGACTTAATGTGTTAATCTGTTGGGGTGCTATAACAAAATACCACAGACTGGATAGTTTATAAACAGAAATTTATTTTTTAGTTCTGTAGGCTAGAAGTCTGAGATCAGGGTGCCAGTATGATTGGGTGAGGGCTCATCTAGCCAGATTGCAGACTTCTTGTATTCTCACATGGTGGAAAGGGCTGTGAGATATGTGGAAAATGTTTTATAATCGATACAATCTGTGTCTGGCCGGCTTGGTTGGTAGAGCATGCAGCTCTTGATCTGGAGACATGAGTTTGACCATGAAGATTAATATTAAAAAAAAAGAGAGAGAGCCAGATAATCCCATTCAGGAGATCTCCAGTCTCATGACCTAACCACCTCCAAAAGGTTTCACCTACTAATACCCTCAATGTCGAGGATGAGGATTTCAGTATATGAATTTTGGAGGGGACACAAATCTTCAGACCATGACACAAAAGCGTCTGTGTAGAAACATCTCAAGAATTTACCAAAAAAACTCCCAGAACACAAATATGGTAGACAGAATAGTGACTTCTCTCCAGAGATGTCTATGTTCTCATCTCCAGAACATAAGGAATATGCTAATTTACATGCAGAAAGGAACTTTGCTGATATGATTAAATTAGGAATCGAGATAAGATTATCTTGGATTAACCAGTTGGGACAAGTGTGATCACAAGAATTCTTTTTTTTTTTTTTTTATGTTTTTATTTATTTTTGAGACAGAGACAGCATGAGTGGGGGAGGGGTAGAGAGAGAGGGAGACACAATTGGAAGCAGGCTCCAGCCTCCGAGCTGTCAGCACAGAGCCCCTCAGAGCCCGATTCGGGGCTCCAACTCACAAACTGTGAGATCGTGACCAGAGCCGAAGTCAGATGCTTAACAGACTGAGTCACCCGGGTGCCCCACAAGAATCCTTATAAGAGGGTAGTAAAAAGATCAAAGGCATCCAAAAGAGATGGGATGACATAAGCAGAGGTTTCAATGATGTGCTTGGAAAGGAGTCACAACCTAAGGCATGTAGGGCGGCTTCTTAGAAACTGGAAAAGACAAAGAAATAGATTCTTCCTTGGAACCTCCAGAAGGAAGCATCACTACCTACACCTTGATTCTCCTGTGCTAAGACTTCTTTGGGATTTCTGAATTCCGGAAGAGTAACAGAATAAGCTCATGTTGTCCTAAGCCACTAAATGGGTGGTAATTTGTTACAGTGGCAATAGAAAACTAATGCAAGGTACCTGATTAAAATGTAGATCGGGGCGCCTGGGTAGCTCAGTCAGTTAAGCGCCGACTTCGGCTCAGGTCATGATCTTGCGGTCCGTGAGTTCCAGCCCCGCATTGGGCTCTGTGCTGACAGCTCAGAGCCTGGAGCCTGTTTCAGATTCTGTCTCCCTCTCTCTGACCCTCCCCTGTTCATGCTCTGTCTCTCTCTGTCTCAAAAATAAATAAACGTTAAAAAAAAAAAATTAGGGGCGCCTGGGTGGCGCAGTCGGTTAAGCGTCCGACTTCAGCCAGGTCACGATCTCGCGGTCTGTGAGTTCGAGCCCCGCGTCAGGCTCTGGGCTGATGGCTCGGAGCCTGGAGCCTGTTTCCGATTGTGTCTCCCTCTCTCTCTGCCCCTCCCCCGTTCATGCTCTGTCTCTCTCTGTCCCAAAAATAAATAAAAAAAGTTGAAAAAAAAAAATTAAAAAAAAAAAATTAAAAGAAAATGTAGATAGGAGCCAGAATTATAGATTGTTGCCTGGAGCCATAGAGAGGTTTTGCTGATTTAAACATGTAAAAATTTCAAATCGTTTCTAACGTTTAAAAACCAAGTGATATCCCACAAAAAATCTGTATTTTTTGAAAAATCAGGTCAACAACTTTTCCTAGGAGCGCAGAAAATTATTTGGACCTGAGTGTAGCTATTGTCTTTTTGTCTGGTATGTATGTATTTCATTGTGCTGCACAGTACTTCATTTGCCTGAATGCTTAATGTACAAAATATCTATAAAATGAAACTCTGATTGAAGGAGAAATACAGGAGAGCCAAAAGGTTGACGTTGGAACCAATTATGTCAGTTTGTCAGTGTCTTATCAACTGAGACATATACCTTTTTTCATCCCAATTTTAATGAATAAAAATGATTTCAAATTGGTCCAGCTAAAGTAATCTATGTTACTAAAATATATGAAAATTTGATACTTTATTTTAATGGGCGACCTATGTGCTTTTATTACAGTTTTTATTGGAAGCTTCTTAGGATTGTCTAAGAAGCTATAAAGTTACAATTTTCAATATAAGGTGTATATGTATGGGTATGTGTATGTATATGGTATTTAATATGCCCTATGTAAATTAATCTTTTCTTAACTACCAGAAATAACAAGAAGGCAGAAGTAGTAGTTGTAAGAAATTTTTGACAGTGTGTTACTTTGAAATTTGAAACTAATGAGTGTTAACTTGTAGCAATTTTTATAGAAATGAGATTTAGGAACTGTAAAGATAAAACTTCTGTAGTTTCTAAATATCTTCATTTTCAAAAGGGTGAGGGATGGGGTTTTCACTTTAGTTCACCTTCACAAGTTTATGTTAACAGATAGTCCAAAAACCTCAGCATCTCTAGTTTTGCAGTGTTTTAGAACTGTTGGTATTATGACAAAATTTGTAAATGTTACAGATTATGACAGTTGCTTAACAATAACAATTTTAAGTAAATAAAGTAATAGAGAGGCCTGGCATTAGAGTGCTGTCTCCATTTGGAATGTGCTAGAAAAAGCTTTATAGCTAAAATAGCACTAAAAATGAGGACAGGTATTAGCTCAGCCTATAATGTAAGATGATTATGCTCTAAAGAATATGTTTGTAATGATATTTAAATCTTCAATAGTGCAATAAAATAATCAGGATTGAAGTTTTATATATAAAGAATAAAAATACAAACACTTTAGGGAGATCTTAGCAGTATTTTAGAATTGCTCTCATAAATAACTTTTCATGAGTCTTAGGTTAATGTGTTTTTAGTGAGTGATATTGAGGGAGGATTTGGTGGAAGTGAAACTATGTTTTCCTACAGATAATAAATATTGTTGAGATAATATCACAGTTCTAGAAGATAAAGAAATGAAAAAATCCAGGTTCTCAAAATAATGTATATCACAAAGTAGTTCCTATATGAGTGTTATGGAAATATTGTTCCTGGTCACTGCTACTTTCTTAGAGAATGGGCGTACTCTAAATTAGCTATTACTGGATTCCCATTTTGGATGATTAACTTAAAAAAAAAACACAAGATATTTCTAAATAGGCTTTAGAGATTTTAGGTAGCACATAAAAATTGGACCATTTTATGTTCACTAGAATATTTTTTTTTTTAATTTTTTTTTAACGTTTATTTATTTTTGGGACAGAGAGAGACAGAGCATGAACTGGGGAGGGGCAGAGAGAGAGGGAGACACAGAATCGGAAGCACGCTCCAGGCTCTGAGCCATCAGCCCAGAGCCTGACGCGGGGCTCGAACTCACAGACCGTGAGATCGTGACCTGAGCTGAAGTCGGATGCTTAACCGACTGAGCCACCCAGGCGCCCCTGTTCACTAGAATATTTAAAACAGTGAATAAAATTAACATGAAATTGTTTTTATAAAATGAATAATTATTGGTAGGAATTGTTTTAAATCTCCGTTTTTTTTATTACATCTGTTTTGTGCATCTCAAATGTGAATATTTTTTCGGGGGGGGGGGGTGGTGTCCCTGGGTGGCTCAGTCAGTTAAGTGTGTGACTCTTGATTTTAGCTCAGGTCATGGTGTTACACTTTGTGGGTTTGAGCCCCCACGTTGGACTCTGCCCTGACAGCGTGGAGCCTGTTTGGGATTCTCTCTCTCGGCCCCTTCCCCCTTAAAAATAAACGTAAAAAAATGGAATACATGGGTATTAAATATAAGTGGTTGAAAAGATCAAGTTGGCTGGTGGGAATGCAAACTGGTGCAGCCACTCTGAGAAACAATATGGAGCTTCCTCAAAAAATTAAAAATAGAACTACCCTACGATCCAGCAATTACACTACTAGGTGTTTACCCAAGGGATACAGAGATGCTGTTTCAAAGGGGCACATGCACCCCAATGTTTATAGCAGCACTATCAACAATAGCCAAAGTATGGAAAGAGCCCAAATGTCCACCGATGGATGAATGGATAAGATGTGGTATGTGCGTGTGTGTGTGTGTGTGCATGTGTGTGTGTGTATGTGTGTGTGTATGTATATATATATATATATATGTATGTATGTATATCCATATGTGTATATATGTATATATATATGTATACATATATATGTATATACATATGTATACATATATATATACATATATACACACACAATGGAGTATTAGCAATCAAAAAGTGAAATCTTTAAATCTTGCAACTATGTGGATGGAACTAGGGGGTATTATGTTAAGCAAAATTAGAGAAAGACAAATATCGTAGGACTTCATTCATACAAGGACTTAAAGACAGAACAGATGAACATAAGGGAAGGGAAAGCAAAAATAATATAAAAACAGGGAAGGGGACAAAACATAAGAGACTCTTACATATGGAGAACCAACAGAGGGTTACTGGAGGGCTTGTGGGAGGGGGCTGGGCTAAATGGGTTAGGGGCTTTAAGGAATCTGCCCCTGAAATCATTGTTGTACTATATGCTAACTAACTTGGATGTAAATTAAAAAAAAAAAAAAAAAAAAAAGATCAAATTGGTGTCATCTACTAGTTACAATGCACTGGTTACTATGTACAGTATACTAGATTTTAGTACATTGTAATAATTATATCTCTTAAATAGCTTTAAGCTATTCTACCCTTCAAAATAGCAGTAGCTTCCTGTTTACTGCTGTTAATGGTCACTTGAGGCTTAGGAACTTTAGTGAAGATAGAATGCAAGAAGAGTATAGTGCTTAGATGTAGGTGAGTTAAATGACTACTTTGCATTAATATATTTATTCTTGAAAATATTGAGCTATTCCTCTGGCTTGGTCAGTTGTCTTATTGAGAGCAGCAGCTAGAACTGTGCTGTGTGACCACTCTTCTGTTGCTGAACCTTAGCAGTGATGTGTGATAGAACTTTGATGCTGTATGTCAATTAGAGATTAACATCTGCTTTAGTTTTCCTACTGAGCTATCCTAACACAGCTACTACTGAGGATATTTGAAACAGGGCTCATGAGCAAATGGCTAAGAAAGAATTCTTGAGACATTTTTGCTGCAAAATGGTGGTTTGATTGTAGCACGAGGACAGGACCCAGGAGCAGAAAGAGCTGTTTTGGGATTGTGAAGAGTGACTGATTATATACTTTAAAGTTTGTGAAGAGAAGGGGGATAGAGATAAAGTAGGTTTCTAAGAAGTTTGGAAGTAAGGCTTTCAGGACCTTGAGGGGTTGACTGCTGTTAAGATAAGGTTACCTTTAGTCTTTAATAAAAGGTAAACATGAAGACACAAGATAGCCATGAGGTCCTTGAGGAAGGTCATGTCCTTCATGTTTCAGGTGTCTATCAGTGGGCTGCAGGCTGTAAGGAAATTTTTTTTAATACATTTTTTTTAATGTTTATTTACTTTTGAGAGAGAGACAGACAGACAGACAGGGTGTGGGCAGGGAAGGGGCAGAGAGAGAGGGAGACACAGAATCTGAAACAGGCTCCAGGCTCTGAGTTGTCAGCACAGAGCCCGACGCGGGGCTCGAACCCACGAATCGTGAAATCATGACCTGAGCTGAAATCGGACACTCAACTGACTGAGCCACCCAGGCCCCCAGGAAATTTAACTTAGACTACATTTCTCTTGCCTTTGTTTCCCTTATTGCTTACCACCTTTAGTTTTTAATGAGGGAAAAACATCCATGTCCTTTTTGATGAATTAGAGCTATCCAGTAGGTTCAGCTCATCAAACAGGCAATAGTATTCAGCCAAATGCTAGGTTTTCAGTAAATGTCAATAAAACTGAACTTGTTGGGAATAAAAGAATCTTCCACAAACTACTGTTACTAAACTTCAGAGAAGTAAAGTATTTGAGGTCTCCTGGGTGGTTCAGTCAGTTAAGTGTCCCACTCTTGATACTGGCTTAGGTCGTGATCTTGACATCATGGGATTGAGTCCTGCAGTGGTTTCTGTGCCCAACAGTGGAGCCTGCTTGGGATTCTCTCTACCCCTCATCCACTTTTTCTTTGTCTCAAAATAAATATTTAAAAAAAAAAAAAAGGAAAAGTATTTGAGCAAAATTTACGGTGCTCTGGAGCATTGGATTAATGGGCAAAATAATACATAAGTAAGCATTTAAAAAATTTTTTTTAAAAATGTTTTTATTTATTTTGAGACAGAGAGAGACAGAGCATGAGCAGGGGAGGGGCAGAGAGAGAGGGAGACACAGAATCCGAAGCAGGCTCCAGGCTCTGAGCTGTCAGCACAGAGCCCGATGCGGGGCTCGAACTCGCAAACCGCAAGATCATGACCTGAGCCCAAGTCGGACGCCTAACTGACTGAGCCACCCAGGCGCCCCATAAGTAAGCATTTTAATCAGTGAATAAAAAAAATAGGTCTCAGGTAGACCCAAGACTAGAGCCTTTTGGGAATGATGCTCTTCAGAAAATGACCTGTGATTCACCTGACTCACACGACCCATTTATGCTTTGTACCAATTACTTGTGTGTTTAGCTCTGTTGTGGAAAATTTTATTGTACAGTGAACCTTCGCATACCTAACCCATTTGTCCCCTTCCATATTATTTTAAAACCCCTCCTCCCAATTTCTTCCAATTTGATAACTGAAGCAGATCTTGACCCAGTTACCTTTTTTTGTGTGTGTGATTTTATAGTTTTTTTTTTTTTTTTTTTTTTTTTTTAAGTTAGATAACATATAGTGTAGTCTTGACTTCAGGAGTAGAATCAAATGATTCATCACTTTCATACAACACCCAGTGCTCACCACAACAAGTACCCTCCTTAATGCCATCACCCATTACCCTCCCCAGCCCCTAAGTTCTCTGTACTTAAGAATCTCTTATGGTTTGCCTCCCTCTCTGTTTCTGTCTTATTTTTCCTTTCCTTCCCTTCTGATCATCTGTTAAGTTTCTCAAATTCCACATATAAGTGAAGTGTGATATCTGTCTTTCTGTGACTGACTTAGTTTGCTTAGGATAACACCCTTGACTTCCGTCCACATTGTACAAATGGCATGATTACATTCTTTTGCATTGCCAAGTAGTATTCCATTGTATATATACACCACATCTTCTTAATCCATTCCTCAGTTGATGGACATTTGGGCTCTTTCCATAATTTGGCTATTGTTGCTGGTGCTGCTGTAAACATTGGGGTATATGTGCCCCTTCACATCAGCACTCCTGTGTCTTTTGGATAAATTCCTACTAGTGCAATTGCTGTTGACCCAGTTATTTTTAAATGTTAAGCAGATTGGCACCTCTCCAGAATCTCTAGAACATTCTTTAGAATGGGAGGAAGTGAACTTCTCACAGGTCTCAGATGGGATCTTCAGGTGAATTGCAACTTTATTTCCCCATAAAGAACTTTGAGGGACTTGGGAAGCATTGTTTGTGGTTTTGTAACTTCTCTCCACACAAGACAATGAGTATTCTTTGTGTTACAGAAACCTAATTTAAAAAAAAAGGTTTTTTTTAATGTTTATTTTTGAAGGAAAGACAAAGCATGAGTGGGGAAGGGGCAGAGAGAGAGGGAGACACAGAAACCTAGCAGGCTCTAAGCTCTGAGCTGTCAGCACAGAGCCCAACTCAGAGCTCAAACTCCCAACCATGGATCATGACCTGAGCTGAAGTCAGACCCCCAACCTACTGAGCCACCCAGGCGCCCCCAGAAACCTAATTTTTAAATTGTATCTGTTGTCATTTTTATTGTCTGTCAGTTTACTGCCTCATCTTGCTGCTCAAGGACTTGGTTAGATGTTAGCAGGTATTTTTCTTTTTTCTGCTATTTCCTTATCACTATTTTAAAGTTAAGTTTTTCTTAATCACTTAACTGATTCTCTTTGTATTAATTGCCCTTTCTAGTTCATTTGAAAAATAAATTCACTGATGTTCACAGTGTGCTAATCTCGTTGTTGATGACTGTCTCCTAATATCTCTAATACATGTGTGAACTTGTCTAATACACGTGTGAACTTCAAATACTCCATTTGAAGTGTTTGCTTACCAAGAGTCATTCATGTTTGTTTCCAGTTCAGTTATGGTAGTTGCATAATTTAGTTAAACATATAAACAGAGGAAATACTAATATGAAAAGAATAGTTGATAAGTTGATTGCTTTGAAAAACTCAGAGTGGAGTTATTAAAAAAGTTACCAGTTAGCTATGGGATAACAATTAAAAGTTTGGGGAACATTGAATAAATATAAAGGCTAATTTTTTTTTGCACTCAGATTTTTGCACCTTAAATAAGCCAAAAGTAGAAATAGTTTATGTGACTAGGATGAAACTGACCTGTGTTCTGTGAATTCACAATAAAGGTAAGGCTGTGGCCTTAGATGCAAAGATTGGTGAAGGAAGGTAACAGTTCTGTTTTATGTTAACCTAAAATGCTTCAATTATATATAACTTAAAGGTGCTTCCCTGTGTTAATAAGATTTTTTTTTCCAGGCAAATGACATTACTTGTCTGAGTTAGAAAAAAGGAATTACACTGTATTAGGTTTGTTTTTGTTTTTGTTTACTTTTATTATGAAAAGTTTCAAGGGTATAGAAAAGTACAGAGAGTAATAGTGTAATGACACTCCCATATACCTATTGGCTAGATTTAGTGATTATAGCAATTTTCAATTTTCCATTTTGCTTCCTCTTTTTTCTTGAAGTATTATAAAGTGAATTATAGTAATTTTGAATATTTGTGTGAATTTCCAGAAAATAAGGACATTTTCACACATAACCATGTATCTAGTGTCTCTTATTTAAGAGCTTATTTATTTGAATGCATGTACATAGTACAAAAGTTTTTAAAATATATAGTGAAAATAAATCTTTTTCCTTTTACCCATTTCATCCCTTCCTGTTCCTGCAGGAACAGTAAGCCAGGTTCTTGTGTATCCTCCCAGAAATATTCCATAGTTTACAAATATATGTGTGTATGTATTTTTTCTTTTCACACAAAATGGCAGCATATTGTGCAAACGATTCCATACCTTTCCCACTTAATTTTTTCCATATAATAGAATGTCTTTCCTTGGGTTTTGTTCTACCTAGTACATGTAAGGCTTCCTGTATATACCTGTATACTATTCCATTGTTGTACATAGCAAAAATTTAACGGTCTATTGGTGGACGTTTAAGTTGTTTACTCTTTTGTTACTACAAATGTTATAAATATTTCCGTATATAAGTAATGTTGTTCCTCTGTGTTTATGTGTAGCATAAACATCTAGAAGTTAATTATTGAGTCAGATGTTTGCACATTGGAAATCTTTAAAGATTTTGCCATAATTGACTCACAGAGTTTTAACTGATTTGTACCTCTACATGTGGAGTGTATGTGTTCCTACTCTTTAATTTTGATCTTTGTTCATTTGATAGATTAAAAAAATAGTATCTCTGGGCACCTGGGTGGCTAAGTTGGTTGAACATCTGACTTTGGCTCAGGGCATGATCTCGCAGTTCTTGAGTTTGAGCCCCATGTTGGGCTTGCTACTGTGAGTACAGAGCCTACTTGGGATTCTCTGTCCCTCTCTCTCTCTGCCTCTCCCACACTCATGCTCTCTCAAAAATAAAAATTAAAAAAAGATAGCATCTCATTGGAATTTTAATTTGTATTCTCTTATTATGAATGAATAACCATCTTTCGACACATAGAGCTGTTGGAGTTTTCTGTGAACTCTCATTTTTTTATCCTTTGTATGTAGTTGGAAGACTGGCCTTTTTAATATATTGTTGGTGATATGGGTTGCAATTACTTTTTGCTTGTTGCTTTTTTTAAAAATACTTTTAAGGCTTTTACTTTTTTTTGCATGCATAAATATTTCATGTTTATATAGTCTAATTTTGTTATTATATTTTCTGCTTTTTATTTTATATTTAGAAAAGGCCTCTATTCTGAAATTATAAAAAGTATTCTTCATATTTTCTTTTAGTACTTTATGGATTGTTAAATGTTTAAATCTTTGATTCATTTGAAATTTATTTTGGTCTAAGTTTTAAGGTAGGGCTCTGACGTACTCTTTTAATTTTCATTTTGCCATATTCCTCTTTATAGTCATCAAGAATTCCCTTAGAATATTGTTTTCACAATTCTTGATTAGACTGTTCTTACTCAGTAAATTTGGTCTGTATATTTATTTCCTTAATTTCTTTTTATTCCCTCCTTTGTTTTCTGTTACAAACTTGTGTGAATCTGTACTTCCATTAATTTTTTTAAAGTGAACAGTCAAATACATGGGTATGGTTTAAAAAATATAAATAGTACCATCCTTCCATGCCGCTGTGATGGTGTGCATGAATGCCTTGGCACATGCTTTCAAGAGCATTGGCAGCACCAAAAAATTGAAGTAAAAACAATGCCAAAAAGTGGGACAAACGCCATGTTCTAGGGTCTTTCTAGGCCATGCTCCAAAGTCATAGTCCGTTTTCCAACTGTGATGATGAAGCATGGTTACATTGGCAAACTTGAAATCATTGATAACAGAGCTGGGAAAATTGTTTGAATCTCACGGGCAGGTTAAACAAGTGGGCAGTGATCAGGCCCAGATTTGATATATGACTCAAAGATCTAGGAAAATGGCAGACTAGTCTGCTCCTGTCCCACCAGATTGCTTTCGTTGTACTGACAACCTCAGCTGGCATCATGGACGATAAAGAAGCAAGATATAAACCCACAGAAGGGACAATCCTGGGATTCTTTTTTCTGAGTGTGTAGTACATATGTGCAAATAAAATGCCTCGGTGGGGAATATAATTCAAACAGTACAAAATAGTACAAAAAGGTATACAGTTAGAAATGTTTCCTGCCTTTTCATTCCCATCTGTCTCAGATCTTCCCTTTCTTGTGGATTATGCGTCTTTTGTTGTCTGTCATGCTTGTCTTTTCATTGAAATTCCAATTTTTAAAATAATTCTGTCTTTATGCTTTAAAAGCATAAGTTTACCCAAGAAGAAGGAAGTATTTTTCTCTGGGGCCTTGAGATCAAATTCAGAGTGAAAACTGACTTTATGCTTTGAGATACATATTAGCCATATGAATATGTATATGGCTACGGCTACCTGTAATTTTTAGGTATTACTACGTGGAGAAGTATTTCTGCAGGTAGTAGCAAGTCTAAATAAATGCAGAGAGTCAAGGTTGTAGAATTAAACTGCCTGCATAATTTAAATTTAATAATGCCTGCCAGCATAACTCCACAGCTTGCTGTCTCTCTGATGTTTGGCATGTTACTTAAATCTGGAGAATACGGGTAATATCAGCACCTAACCTATAGGATTTTGATGGTGATTAAGTGAGAAAAAGATTGTAAGGTGGTTAGAATAGTACCTGTTACATGGTAAGCATTGATAAAAACACGTTGCTGTATTTGCTTTGGGATTTTTACTCTGAATCTGGAATAATAAGTATTCCTAAAATTCCACTTTACACTGCTGAGTATTGGGGATTTTCCCCACATTTTTTTAAATGAAAGCCTGAGGAATGTGAAATAATTCATTGTGATTTTTAATTATTTTTCTTTACTGTTGCTTTTTAAAAAACAATTTGTTGCTTACAAGTGTCTAAATTTTTAAGTAGTTACAAAAAATAGTTTAAGAGGAAGCTACTGTACATATATTTTCAAGCATAAAAGGATTTTTCTAACAAATGAGATCAATTTGTTATGTTGACATTACTCTTTATAAGCTCAATTCTCTTAGACATATATGAATATAAAGGATAGACTGTGCTTTTAGGCTAGTAAATGGTAATAAATTGGTTATCTTATTTTACCATTTATGTTCTCATATCCTTTATAAATTGCTGTTAGGCCATAATACTTAGGTGTAGACTATTCTACATAATAGGGTAAGTTTATCAGAAATGAAAGGATACGTTTTTCATGAAACCTTCACAAAAAGTATTACTAATCATTGACAGTGCTGTGACCTAATTCTTAGACTCTACAAAGTAGTAACATGTTTGTACATCTTATAAGTTTATACCTTTATTTTTTTGTATAAATTTTTTTTTTTAATGTCTATTTGAGAGAGAGACAGTGCACGAGCAGGGGAGGGTCAGAGAGACGAAGACAGAATCTGAAGCAGGCTCCAGGCTCTGAGCTGTCAGCACAGAGCCTGATGTGGGGTTCCAACTCATGAGTGGTGAGATTCTGACCTGAGACCAAGTCAGACCCTTACCCGATGATCGGAGCCACCCAGGCACTCCCACAAGTTTGTACCTTTAAATGCACTTACAAAGTAATCTCATGCTAATTCCTTGAAAACATAGAAATATAGGGATACAACAAAAAGGAAAACCTCTTTGATTTCCTTTAGTCAATTTTATATAGACTATAGCCCCCTATTTAGGGAATTGTCTCTTCACAAAAACAGAGTTGCAGGGGGCCAGTTATACCATGAATCCTTAGAGAATCATGGATCAGAGAAAAACTGGAGTTTACTGTGACTCTTTGCTTAATGTTACTTGGAGGGAGGAAATGGAGAAAAGAGTTAAATTTTGCTGTCTTTTGCTGAAGAAATTTGCTGAGGGACACAGTGGAGATATGGATTTACTTTGTGGAAAGGCCCTTTGAGAAAAATTAAGATTGTTTTGCCCCATTTCTTAGTTTTTGAAGGTGACAGTTTACCACTATATGATTCAATATTTTTGAGCCTGCTCTAAGACTTTTGTGGTATTTCAATTAAAAAAAATTTAAGGTATAATTTAGATATAGTACAATTCACTTTTTGCTATACAGTTCTGTAAATTTGGACAAATGGATGGTAATTTATCTACCACCATAATCACAATATAGAATAGTTCTATCACACTAACAATTTCCTCCATGCCTCTTTGTAGTCTTCTCCCTCCATCCCCAACCCCTGCAAACCCCTGATCTGATTTCTGTCCCCATACCTTTTCTTTTTCTAGAGTGTCATATGGATGGAATAATACAGTATATAGCCTTTTGAGTCTGGCTTCTCTCACTTAGCACAATGCATTTGAAATTCATTTGTGTTGTGTATATCAATTGTCCCTTCCTTTTTATTGCTAAGTAGTTAGTGTTATATTGTGTGGGCTTACTATAGTTTATTAATCCACTCCCATTTGAGGTAATCTTAAAAACCAAAATAATGACCCTCCAAAGGTGTTTATATTCTGACTTCAGAACCTGAGGACATGTTACTTTATTTGACAAAAGGAACTTTGCAGATTTCGTTTAGGTTAAGGACTTTGAGATGGAAAGCATATCCTGGATTATCCAGGTCATCCTAATTTAATTCTATGAGTTCCTAAAAGTTGAAGAGGAAGACAGAAGAGGTCAGAGACATCTAACATGAGACATCACTAGAATCTGGGCATGATCCTCAGCTTGCAGCCAGCAAGGAAGCAGGGACTTTGGTCCTGCAACCTCTGTGAACTGAATTCCGCCAACAGTCCAAAGGAGCATGAAATGAATTCTCCCCTAGAGCATCCAGAAAGGAATGCATCCTGTGGACACTTTGATTTGAGTCCAGTGAGACCCATACCAGATTTAGGACCTACAGAACTCTAACATGGTGCATAATGTTGTTTTAAGCTATCAGGTTTGTCGTAATTTGTTATGGCAGCAATAGAAAATTAATAAAGCGACATTTGAGCTGTTGACAATTTATGATGATTTCAAATAAAGCCACTATACATGTTCACACACAGGTTTTTGTGCGAACATAACAAGTTTTAATTGTCCTTGGTCAAGTACCTAGGAGTGGGGGTTGCTAGGGCATGTCGGCATCCTTGCTGATACTGTGTATGAGAGTTCCATTTGTCTGCTGTTTTGATTTTAGCCATTTTAATATATGTGTAGTGGTATGGCATTGTGGTTCCAAATTTGCATTTCCTTAATAACAAATGACATTGAACATATCTATTATTGTGTTTATTTGCATCTGTATATCTTCCTTGGTCAAGTGACTATTAATTTTTTAACCACTGATCTGATTTTTTATATTGGGTTCTTTATTTTTTATTTTCATTACTGTGATTTGAGAGGTTTTTGTTTGTTTGTTTTTTTCAGAACAGGAGTTGGGGAGAGGGGTGAAGGGTCAGGGGAGAGACTATCTTAAGCAGGCTCCATGCTCCACACGGAGCCTGATGCAGGGCTCAGTCTTGGGACACTGGGTTCATTACCTGAGCTGAAATTAAGAGTTTGACGCTCAGCCAAAAGAGCCAACGAGGCACCCCTTGAGAGTTCTTTATATACTCTGAATACAGTCCTTTATCAGATACGTGGCTTGCAAATATTTTCTGCCAGTCTTGCTTGTCGTATATTCTGTCACCATCGCCTTAGAAGAGTAGATTTGTTTAATCTGGGGGAAATCCAATTTATCAACTATTTTTATATATAGACCATGCTTTTGGTGAAATCTTTTCTTAACCCAAGGTCACAAAGGATTTTTTTCCTGCATCTTCTAAAGATTTTATAGGTTTACATTTTTTAAGTTTGTGATCATTTTGAGTTAGTATTTGTATATGATACAAGATATTGATTGAGAATTATATGCAGGGTGCCTGGGTGGCTCAAGTCAGTTAACTGTCCGACTTCAGCTCAGGTCATGATTTCATGGTTCATGGGTTTGAGCCCCACTTGGGGTTCTGTGGTGACAGCTCAGAGCCTGGAGCCTGCTTGGGATTCTGTTAACTCCCTCTCTCTGCCCCTCCCCCACTCATGCTCTGTCTCTCAAAAAAGAAACATTAAAAAAATTAAAAAGAAAATTATATCCGTATGGATATCCAGTTGTACTTGTACCATTCGTTCAGTTTGTTAATTGCCTTTGTACTTTTGTTGAAAATCAGTTGACGATGTATATGTGGGTTTATTTCTGGGCTCTCTTTTGTTCCATCAGTACATATGTTCATCTTTTTTCCAATATCATAGCGTCTTCATTACTGTAGCTTTGTAGTCTTGAAATCTGATAATGTACATCCTTCAACTTTTTTTTTTTTTTCTGTTTTGGCTACTCCAGTTTCTTTGCCTGTTTCTTATTTTTAATAGTAGGAAGCTCATAGAATGATAGGCTGGCTTCTTTTAGCCTCTGTTTCTATTCCCTGGAATCTGGAGAGAATCCAGAGTTACACCTTTTGTTATGCCAATTTGCCTGATGGTCAGCTTTTGCCAAAATGGGAAGACACTGGCTGGTTGGTCTGGTTTCTTTATCCTTGAGGTATCTTCCTTTTGTATTTTTTTTTTTAATGTTTATTTCTTTTTGAGAGAGAGAGAGGGAGAGCATGAGTGGGGGAGGGAGGGAGAGAGGAAGGGAGGGGGAAAAAGAGAGAGACAGAGACAGAGAAAGGGAGGGAGGAAATCCCAAGCAGGCCCCATGCTGTCTAGGCAGAGCCCATCCTGGGCTGTGAGGTCAGGACCTGAGCCGAAATCAAGAGTGGGACGTTTAACTGACTGACTCACCCAGGCACCCCCTGTGTATTTTTTATTTGGATAGAATTTGACTTTTTTCCCCTTTAAAAGTACCAAAAGTTGAAACTTTTGGTAATTCACATGTGTAGTGGTTCTTAAGTTCCACAGATCTCCCCAATGTATTACTCTGATTAAAAAAAAATATCCTTTGAGTGTTGAGTTTTATAAGTTCTTTGTATATTTTGAATATTTGAATATATCCTTTTATTGGATATGTCATTTGCAAATATCTTCTCTTATTTCATAGGTTGACTTTTATTTTTGTTGATAGTTTCCTTTGCTGTGCTGAAACCTTTTATTTTGATGCAATCCCAATAGTTTATTTTCTATTTTGTTGTAAAAAAAAAAAAAAAAAAAAAAAAAAAGGTCAAGAGTGGAATTGTATTTGGGGTAAAAGAAAGTAAGTTGGACTTATACTGGTTGGAGGACTTAAACCCCAGAGGTGGATATAAGGCTGTCTTATATTTCAAAGCCAAGATTGTAAATTAAGCTGCTTTAAGGAGGAGCACTGTGGATGTGAGAAAGGAAGTAGAAAAATAAAAACAGGCTTTTTTTCCCCCCCTAATGGAAAGGACTACAAAAGTCATCCTAAGATTATTAACCCAAACCAGATTAAGCATGAGTCCCCCTCCATCCCCCACTTTTTTCTCTTGCCATCTCTCTCTCTCCAGTTGTTACAAAATTCTTATCTAAAGGGTGTGACAGAAATATTTAAATGTCATTTAAATATAAATTGGAATTACTTTAGTTTTCCTAACTCTGACACCTAGTATTTCTTTTCTGGGAGTAGACATTTTTTATTTTCATAAAACTAGAAATAAAAAGACATCATATATACTTGTAGGTTTCTTATACTTTAAGACATTTCCTTTTTTGATATATCTTGCCTTCCATGCTCTTTGTTAAGGATCTTTAAATTGTATTGGAGAGCTCTGAATGTGTATGGTAATTTTAGTTGCAAAGTCTACATGTTGGAAAAATGAACTAGTATAGATTTTAAAATTCCAGGCTATTTTCTGGAATATTTTTTCAACTTCACATACTACTGAAGTAAAAGTATCTTGCATTTTATTTTTCAGCCACAAGGTGGTGCACTTGTACTGCGTCTACTTTTGAAATTCTGTTTGGTGACATTCTTTAATGGCGTGTTCAAGCCTAACTTAAGATAAAACAGAATGTTATAAAAGTTCACTTTAGGCACTAAAGCAATTCTTTATGGAAGCAGGTAATCTTTATAGAGATGTCCAGTTTTATTTGAAGGACAATCAAGGGGCTTTCACAGAGAAAATAAAATAATGCATAGAATAATGCATTTTACTGCATTATTATTAAAAATTTTTATTTGACAATAACTTCACAGTTATTAAAATGTTATAAGAATAAGAATAGTACAAGAAGCATCCATATATCTTTTATTTAGATTTCTCTATAATACATTAATAAAATTTTATCCCATTTGTACCCTCTTCTTACATAGATGTGTGTCTATTTTCTAAAACATTTGAGGCTGTAAGTTACATACATCATGACACTTTACCCCTAAATACTGCATTGTGATTTTTTTTAAGGATATCAGTAGTCTATACATAACCACAATACAGTGTCAACTTCAGTAAATTTAACAATGGTACAACACTTTTATTCAGTCTGCTTTCGGTATTTGTTTGTCATTTGACTCAGTAATGTCCTTTACAACATTTTTTTCCCCTCCAGTTCAGCAGTCTCAAGTGAATTATAACATTTAATTGTTATGGCTCTTTAGCCTCCTTTAACCTAGAATATTTCCACAACCTTTTTTTTTTTTTTTTTGCCTTTTATACATTGACATTTAACTCCCCACCCACTTTTAATTGAACATTACTTATTTCCTTTTTTGGGTCTGACTGAAGAATTCTTCATGAAATAGGTCATACACTGTCAGCTATAATATTGCATAGGTCATGTTGTGTCCTTCTTAGCGTATTACAGATGTCCATGGCTCTTTTAATGGTGATGTTGCATTATGTTTTTGTTCAAGTCTTCTAGATGTTATGTGTTTAGAAGAAGAATTGAGTGGTGCCCACTCAAGGATGTGTAAGAGCAAACATTTTATCTAAAGAAAGATATTTAGAAATAGATTAATGCTCCCAGTAGGTAAAATCTAATTTGACTGTAAGGCGTGAGGTAGCACATTTTAACTTTCTTCCTTGCAAAGCTCTTAATGTAGTATATTGGCATTTTATCTGTCCCTGGATTACCAAAGAATATTTGTTGATATCTTCCTTGGGATTCTTTCTGGTGAAAGAATAAATACTGAGTAGGTGATATTAGACAGAAAGAGGTATAAAATATATATTTCAACTTTAAATCTTTTATCTGTTATAATTAATATCAGATCCAAAGAATTTTATAGTCTCTATTTCACTTTGTGCTTGCATTAGTAAAATTTTAATGCAAAACACATAAGTACCAAATATGTTGACTGGAAAGAATATTGTAAACTTAAAGAAATGATCACAGGTCTTTATCTTTTGGTTATTTGAAGGATGTGTTATTAAGTGGATAGAAATCGTTTTGTGAGGGGTGCCTAGGTGGCTCAGTAGGTTGAGTGTCCAACTCTTGATTTTGGCTCAGTCTTGATCTCACAGATTGAGCCCCGTGTCCAGCTCTGCACTGACAGCATAAAGCATGCTTGGGATTCTCCCCACCCCCCGCCTCTGCCCTTCCCTCCTTCTTTCTCCCCCATCTCTCTCAAAATAAATAAATAAACTTTGTTTAAAATAAAGAAATAGATTTGTGAGCAGGAAAATTCCTGAAATATTTCTTGTATGTTAGTTTTAGGATGCATATAGAAATTCTCCAAAAGGTAATATTTATTTATAAAGAAAAGTCATTTTGAATGTTTGCAACTAATTTCTTTTGCCAAAAAGTATTTGTAATATTAATATCTAGATGGTATAATGCCCTCTAAGAAAGAACATTAATTAGTTTAGTTTGCAGCTCTGTTAGAGAACATGGTGGATCAAAACTTTTTTATGATCTTATACTTGAATCCATTTACTTTGATTACATATGTATATTTCATGTAAAATATGTATTTCCCACATCAAAGCACTTGAGGTATGAAATTAGATGAATATAAAATAATTTGAATGCCAAAGTGCTCATTAAATTTAACACTTGAAAAATTATTGGATTCCTCTTAAGTTTTGATTTCTCCCACCAGCTATCCTGCAAGGTATTGGAAGTGAGAAAAGTTACCTCCATATTTCTCCAGTTTTGCCCTTAATTTTTTTTCTTGTGTTTTTCTTTTATTTTTTTAATTTACGTTCAAGTTAGTTAGCACATGGTGCAACAATGATTTCAGGAGTAGATTCCTTAACGCCCCTTACCCATTTAGCCTATCCCCCCTCCCACAACCCCTCCAGTACCCTCTGTTCTCTTTTTAAAAAAAAAAAATTTTTTTAACGTTTATTTATTTTTGAGACAGAGAGAGACAAAGCATGAACGGGGGAGGGTCAGAGAGAGGGAGACACAGAATCTGAAACAGGCTCCAGGCTCTGAGCTGTCAGCACAGAGCCCGACGTGGGGCTCGAACTCACGGATCGCGAGATCATGATCTGGGCCGAAGTCGGCCGCTTAACCGACTGAGCCACCCAGGCGCCCCAATGTTCTCTATATTTAAGTAAGAGTCTCTTATATTTTTGTCCCCCTCCCTGTTTTCATAACTATTTTTGCTTCCTTTCCCTTGTGTTCATCTGTTCTGTCTTAAAGTCCTCATATGAGTGAAGTCATATGATATTAGTCTTTCTCTAATTTCGCTTAGCATAATACCCTCTAGCTCCACGTAGTTGCAAATGGCAAGATTTCATTCTTTTTGATTGCTGAGTAATACTCCATTGTGTGTGTGTGTGTATGTGTGTGTGTGTGTGTGTGTGTGTGTGTGTGTGTGTGTGTATACACACCACATCTTCTTTATCCATTCATCTATCGATGGACATTTTTGCCCCTTAATTTTTACAAAGATGTGTACTACCTAAATTGTTAGTGGTTTATAGCTGCTGCTTTTGACACTTGTATACACATGTTTCTGAGCTTCCAAAGTGTACTAAACGATATCCTGGGGGTTCAGAAGAATTCCATGTGTCTTCCCAAGTGTCTGATTTAATTCTGGGAACCTGAGCAGTAAGTATTATTTGACTGAATAGAGTTTTAAAAATTGTTTTTATTTATTTTTATTCCTCAGACAAGACATCTGTATAGATTCTACATCATCCGTGAGAGAGAACAAACAACCTGAAGGTTTGGAATTAAAACAAGGTATAAACCAAGTATTTAATTTTTATATAACATTTACCTGAAGATTATAAACACTTTACCAGTAATAAATTTTCAGTGTTCCAGCTTGCCCTCATTTTACAGATAGGGGAACAGAATAATTTATTTGGTCCAAAATCAAAAGAATAAAGAATATGTCCTTTCTTTATTTCATGACTCCTTTAGCCATTGGAAAGTTCTGCCTTAGTGATACATGCTTATAGTGCCACCAGAAAGCTATCATCTTGAATAGTTTTAATTTTATCATTAGCTGCAAGATATTGGAGATACATTAACTGGGTAGCTTTGGGTTATATGTAGGGAAAAAAAGCTTTATGGATAACTTTTTTGTCTTTTTTTTTTTTGCCGAGGTACATTGTTATTACTTTATTTTCTATGTATCAGTAGTGTTTGACATTGCCAGCTAGCAGAAGTGAAGTGGTAATTTGTAATTTATTCAAGCCAACTAGATGAGTAGGGCTAGTCTTTCATGTGTCTTTTTTTGTTTCCCCTCATCCTGGTAGGAAAAACTGAAAGTAAAATAAATTTTTATTAGTTACTCAAAGACTACCTCACATTTTTCCCATTTCCTGGTATAATTACTTCAGAGCAGCGACAATCTACTCTAGCCAAAATGGTTGTATTATTTATTATGTAAGCAACTAATATTTGATTGGCTTAGAATAATGTCTGTAAAACTTGAGTCATAAGAACTTATTTGGTAGAGAGAAGTAAGTCATCAATTTATTTAGGCAGAATTTCTTTTTTTACTTGGGGTCTGTGTTGCTAATGCTTAGTTAACACAGTGAAAAAAAAGTTGGATAACTAATTTTGTGATTCATTCATTATATATGTAGAGAGAACAAAATCAAGATTTTCTGTAATTCTAATTATGTACTTTGGGGTTTTAATAAATATTTTTGACAGTTTCAAGAAGTCCATTGTTTTTCAGAAGTCTTGTTATGTTAGCCTCTTAAATAGCCAGACAAAATTGTATCTTTTTATATTCTGACTTCTGAGCACCCACCAGAGACATAAACTGAGATTCAGTGTCATTTACATTTCTTTGTCATATATAAATAAATGTTAAGCATATTATCATTTTCACATAACTCTTAAACCCCGTGGGTAATTGGACATCTCTGCTATTGTTTCTTTCTTTGTTTCTGTTCTTTGCATCTAATGAGCAGGCAGTGTCGAGGGTATGCTTTTAGATCATCTATGGAGAGAAGAATGTCATGTAATTGACATGGTTGATTCCAGTTCCTAGGGAAAAAGGAATGGGGACCTCATTGTACAAATTAGCCATTGCTGCCTTCTAAGGGAAGGTGTTTTTCTGCTTTCATGTTCAGGTACCTGGAGCTCTTTAAACTCGCTTCCCAGTGCTAACAGCCTATTTTGCTGTAATTTTATATGGTAACTTCACTCTTTTAAAAACCAGACATGGAAGCAAAGAGGAAGAGAAAAAGAACTCAGAGTAGTCAGGTATCACAGAGCACAAGTCTTTTATGCTTAGGAGCCTATATAGACCACTCTCAGGTTCTCATCTAGTCATCAGAAACATCAAGAACACACTGTCATCAGTAAGTGACATCAAGCAGAGGTGAGAAAACATAAGATCAAAGCACAGCAGTACAGTTCATGTTATGACTAAATCTGTAGGAAAAGGTCAAATTAAGTTGCAACTCTTATTTTAAAGAATACAGGGAAATAGTAGGTAAAGTCTTCTAGAAAAATGTCTATAAAATAGTTAAAATATAAAATGTTGCATAATGGAATAAACATAAGTTATCTAGAAGATCGAATTATGTAGAACATTTTCCAGGTAAATATTAGTATACCTAAAATCTGAACCAGATAGTGAGTAACTTGCTTGGAGTAACCCAAGAAGCTGAGGTACGCCAGGAAATAGAAATTTTAGTAGTCTGAATAAATATTGTTACCTTTTTTCCTAAATGAACCAATGTTATCTTCTTTTAATATGCACAACTTGCAAAGTTGATTTAGTATTATCTCCAACTTTTCTTGCATAGCTAGTTGTTCTCTTTCACAGTGAGCTTAATAAAAACAATATAATGCGCCTTGTGGATGTATTGTCATTTTATTTAATGGCTTGACCATTTAAGAAAATTCATTGAAGCTTAGTTAGAACTAAATTCATTGAAGCTTAGTTAGAACCCTTTGTTCAGAAGAACAAAATCTAAAGCAGTGTTGAATTTTCTCTTCGCTTTTTTTCAAATACATCTTATTATATAACCTATTCATAGTATGTGATACTGACACATTACTTAAATTATATCTTCAGTTTTTTTTAGCTTCTCAGCTTCTAAAATACTCAAATATTGAGAAATATTAATGGTGAATTAGTTACTTGAAATTGGCATTTTTTGGGTCTAGTTCTGGTTTCACCCATTTCATTGATAAGAAATATCACTTATGAAACAAGCTGTGCTGAAGATGAGTATCTGATTGTGCTCTGACTTCGACCACGCTTTCATAATGGACTAATAACCAAGATCTGCCTTCACTGTGCAGACATTATTTAAATGTAAATACAATCAACTGGTTGATTGATTCGTAGTCGAATAAAATTGGAACTCTTCCATTGGGATTAGTTTCTTCACTCATTCATTTTTAGCAGGAGGGCAGCTGTATAAGAAACATTAGTTATAGTTTTGGTCTTTATCTGTAGCACAGCTGTGTTTGTGTACATGAGCACATATACATGTGCAAGCCTGAGATCCTTTATTAATTTCCTGGAGGATCTCAGGGCTTGTATTATTGAAATGGGTTTGCTCACTTTTTAAAATAATAATTATATAAATTTTCTATATTGGCCATTTTGTGCTAAAAATATTTAAAATTTTAACATTCAGTTTAAAAAAGTGAAAACTGCTATTCGTTGGAGGTATTTAATTTGTAGAAAATATTTTTAAAATATCAAATCTACTAATATTAGTGAATTCTGTTTATATATAGCTATAAATTTGCTTAAGACGTTCAGGAATATTAAAATAATGGTCTGTATTTAAATAGTTGCTTTAAAGTCGACAAGCAGGAGTATATGTAACTTTGCAAGTTTTTCTCCTTGGTAACTTAAGTATTAAGCTCCTTTGTGTTTCTTCTTGGAAGTGGCCATGAGAAATTTTTTTTAACTATACATGAGAAATAGCTAAGTCAAATTTGGATACTTAGGTTGAAGAGGTGGTGAGGTTTTCAGCCCTCACTTTAAAGTATTTGAAGAGCTGTCAAGTGGAAGAATGATTAGGCTTGTTCTGTATTGCCTCTGAGAATGAAAACAGGGCTGCTAGGTAGAATTATCACTTGACAGATTTTGGTTCAATTTATTGATCTCTAATCGGAAGTCTCAGAAAATGAAGTGGGCTGCCTTCTGTATTGCTAAAGGGTGTTTGAACACAGGCTACAAAAACTGCCACTTGGTGGCTCTGTTGTAGAGCTAATTGAAGCAGTGTTTGGATGTTTGGCCTTGATTTGAAGTTCCTTTCTAGCTGTCAGATTTTGTAAAGACCAGTGCCGGGTGCAGTGTCTGGACTTGAGAAGAGTGCTTAATGACTGGGTTTTGTTTTCTTTTTTAATTGCTTAATGGAAGCAGAATAAAATATACGGTGTTTTTTTTCTCTATATTTTTTATTCCATTAGAAAATCATTCTTCCTTTCTATTAGAGAAAGACAGGCAAACACACACAAAATATGCAAACTGAATTTTGCTGTGGTGAGGCTCAAATTCTGCTACTGTTGTGTGTGTGTGTGTGTGTGTGTGTGTTTTAAAATAATGTCGTTGCCTCATGCAATTATATTTTGACCTTCCAGTTCATGAATTAGTGAATGATAGACAGTTTTAAGAATTGTCTTGTTAACAAGAGCTTCAAAAAGTTGAAAGGTAGACTTTAATAGGGGGAAAATGTTTATCAGTGGTTAAACTGTCTGATGGAAGTTTAGATATTTTCTCTGGGCTTCTCTGACCAATTTTAGACGGGTGGTCACCACAGTGTTATCATACACACTTCCAGAGAATGCAGGAAAAAGAATACCTGTACTTCTAAAGTAAGTAAAATGTATAAATTTATATATTTGTCTCTCCACTGTAAAACTTCTGGTTGCATGTGTTGTTGTATTAGTACATACTAATTTATAGGAATAATACATACTATTTTTTAAGTAAATAATATATACTGGAGCAGGTACTTAAAAACATTTTCACTGATAGGTTTATGTAAATAATGCAGTTGAGAGACCACTTTTAGACTATCATGAAGAATTGATGATGGTCGCAGCTTATTCACCTATTACTTACAAAAATTAAATGTGGTAGAAGAGATTTTTGCCATCATTTAGCAAAGGTATTAAATATAAAAGTATATGAGACCATTTGAATCCTTAAGGTGAGGGATTAATGGAAAACCCCAACTGATTTTTGCTCTTCTTGTTGTTATTGTTATTGCCGTTATTCTAAGATAGTACTGCACCAGGAGAAGCAAAGGTGAGTAAGTAGAGGGCCTAGAATAAAAAAAGAACGAAGAAGTGAATTTGCAGTAGAAAAGGAGTTGAGTTTTGCCAAAAAGAACTCTATAACCATAGCTGAAGGACTACATGCAAGTTAGGAGAAGTTACAAAGTTAATGAGAAAAATGCCTTCAATGATTTGTGTTGCTTTGGGAAGAAAGAGAGAATGAAGACCATCGGTTAATTAAGCCTGTTTGGAGCAGTTTGACACGTATGTATTGCTGTAGAAACCTCTGCATTGTCAAGTGAGGTCTTGTGGTGCCTCGTCCTTTGAGGAGCTGAACTGGAGGCATGAGTGTGGGGAGACCAAAATAAAAGCGTCCCAGGCTGTTCGGAGTTGGAAACAGAAGCAGATGTACAACTGATTTGTTCTCAAAGTTTGAGTCTGATTTCTTTTTTCCTCGCCCTTGATTGTCTCCCTGACTGGCTGTAACAAGTAAGTATTCACACAATGCAGCTTCTTAACATGAGTTAACTTTTCAGCAATTGGTGAAGTAAAAAGAGATGGTGGTGTAACCTTCAGTGTGACTTAAGAACTTAATTTCTCTTCTCGTTCCTTTGAGCTTTTTCACAAGTTATTACCAGCAATGACAGCAGACAGGACCCTCCCACTTTTTCATTTGTCTCTTTCTGTGTGTAGTAATTGAACAAAAGGGTGAAAATTACATTTTGTGTGGCACATTAGCCCATACTGTTTCTGTACCTTTTGAAGACCCCTCTGTTGCATTTAATTGTGCAACTTTTCTGTATTAAAAAACAAAGTACACTGGCAGGGTTTTTGGATGCATAATGCCTTGTGTGTGTTTTTCAAGAATGACATTATGAAGGGTTTGATTTAGTACCTGAGAAAAATGTTGATTGCCATGTTTCTTTAAATTTTACCCATTCTCGGGGCGCCTGGGTGGCTCAGTCGGTTAAGTGTCCAACTTCGGCTCAGGCCACGATCTCACGGTCCGTGAGTTCGAGCCCCGTGTCGGGCTCTGGGCTGATGGCTCAGAGCCTGAAGCCTGCTTCCGATTCTGTGTCTCCCTCTCTCTGCCCCTCCCCCATTCATGCTCTGTCTCTCTCTGTCTCAAAAATAAATAAATGTTAAAAAAAATTTTTTTTAAAAATAAATTTCACCCATTCTCTCTTGTGGTTTCATAGGATCGTAAACATACTGTTAGGGCAGCCACTTCAGAGGTTATATAGTCTAAACCTTTAACATGTTTGGATCTCCTTTGGATCCATGGTGCTATTCAGTAATTATGTTCTTGTCCAATCGTTGGCAAAAGTACCTCCTTATATAGCAGTAACTCCTACCACAGGAAAGATGGTAAACATTAGATTTGAAATCAGATTTTGTTACCAGTTAACGAACTTTTTACTCATCTTACACCATAGTCTATGATTTAATTAGAAGTTTTGGTTGTAACATTATATGTAGTATGTAGTCTTTTGAGATTGACTTCTTTCACTTAGCAGGTATGTATTTGAGGCTCTTCATGTCTTTTTGTAGCTTGATATTGCCGGACAGTCTTCCATTGTATAGATTTACAACAGTTTGCTTATCCATTTACCTATTTACCTATTAGAGGACATCTTAGTTGCCTCTAGATTTTGGTAATCATGAGTAAAGCTACTATAATCATTTGTATGCAGGAGTTTGTGGACATAAGTTTTCAAACTCTGGGTAAACACCAAGTTTAGTTTTGTAAGAAACTGCCAAGCTGTCCTTCAGAGTGCTGTACCATTTTATGTCCTGCCAGCAGTGAATGAGATTTTCTGTTGTTCCATCTTCTTGCTAACATTTGGTGCTATCAGTGATTTAGATTTCGACTGTTCTAATAGACGTGTAAGTGGTATCTTACTGTTTTACTTTGCAGTGCCCTAATGATATATGACGTTAAGCATCTTTCCATGTGCTTCTTTGCCATTTGTATATCTTCTTTGGTGACTTGGCTCTTCAGATCTTTTGCCCATTTTTTATTTGGGTGGTTTTCTAATTGTTGAGTTTTAAGAGTTCTTTATGTATTTTGGACACCAGTCTTTTATCCAGGTGTGTTTTGCGAATATTTACTCCTAGTCTGTGGCTTGTCATTTCCTTAATAATTTTTCATATTTAATACATACTTTTTAGCTCCGTGCCTCATATATTTTATTCATTCATGTGGACTTAAGGCACCTTGTACAAGAAGAAGATAAATTCAGTCTGAACCAACATTCTCATCAGTTATGCTTCAGTGGTCATTCTGATTCTGTTAAGATCTGGGAGGCACTATAGAATATTTAAATGCATAGATCTGTGAAATATACTTGGGCTTGAATTTTGGTTTTGCCACTTCAGTTGTGTGAACTATAGGGCAAGTTACTTAAACTCTGTTCCTCAGATTCATCATTTATAAAATGGGGATAATAAATATGAATGTCTATTCCATTATGGTTAGCATAAGGATTAAATGAGTTAATACATGTTCAGTGCTTTAGAGAAGTGATTAGTACCTGGTAAATGCTCAGTAAATATCCACTCTTGTTATAATTATTTCTGCCATCATTATTGTTGTCATTAGAATTTTCTGCTTCATCCCCCCAATATCACCCTGGCTGTCTCTAATTGGCAAAAGTGTCTCCGTATTGAATCATAGTCTGTATTGAATACATAGTATGTATTTTCTGCTCATTTATCCTTGTGTGTCCTTTGGATTATAGAAAATGAATTTAATGCTTTTTCTAAATGATGTCCCTTCAGATTTTGAAGCTGATCCCTTCTTCCAACAAACAAATTGTGGTTTTGTGCTAGGCACCAGAAAGGTAAATAAAATATGGCCTGGCTTGGAAAGAACTTCTCTAATAAAGGAAAGTAGATGTATAAATTAATTTTTCATATTTACCTGTTTCTGAATTTATATAGTCCCTGTCTCTCCTCTTAAAAATGGGTGAACTCTTTGTGTTGCTGCGACCAGCCCCTGTATTTGTATAGTGAACACATTCTCTTTTGGTATCTGCAGGTGTTTTTTTCTCTGTCCCTAATTATTGCCCCCCTCTGTAGTAAACAGTTGTCAGCAACTATTTCACTGATGTGGCTGAGTCCTTATCTTGGCCTGTCAGCCATGTGTAACACCGTTGATTATCCATCCTTCCCTGACACTTTCTTCTCTGTTTCTTTTGTGTCTTGCTCTCCTCTACTTGACTTCTAAAGGGTGAGTGCCCCAGCACTTACTCTTTGGACATTTTCTCTTTTCTACATCCTAACGTAATTCTAGGACTGGCAACTACGAATTTATTTCTCCAATTCAGACTTCTTTCCAACCCTTAATATCTAGCTTCCTTATTAGATGTTCAGTAAGCATCTTAATATGTTCCAGAGTAAATTCTAGATTCTTCTCTGACCCCTCCCCAAAAGCAACAAAGAAGAAAACAGTACCACTCCCCCTCCAAACCTTGCTTCTCCTACAGTCTTCTCCATCTCAATCAATAGCATTTGCATTCTTCTGAGTGTCTAGGCCAAGAACCTGGGAATCATTCTTGAGTGCTTTCTTTCATCTTTGTCAACAAATCCTGTCAGCTCTACTTTCACAAAGATCAGAATCCCACCACTTCACGCCTCTTCTTGGCCAAATTATTCTGGTGTTGATTCTTATAGCATGTTGATCCCCTCTGTTTCTATCTATGCCCCCCTGTAGTCTCTTCCCTATAGCAGTCTGAATGACTGTAAAAATTAAAACCAAAAGTCGTCACGTCACTGTCTTATCAGAGCCTTCTGGTAGCTTCCCATCTCGAAAGTCCTTGAAGTCCTTCCTTCCTGTGGTGGTACAAGCCATAATGTGATACAGCCTGTCACTCTCCCCCTTGTTCTTTCTAGTCCTTTCTCCTCACTTTCCTCCAGCGTTATAAGCGCTGTTGTGTCAGAGACCTGACTTTTGCTGTTCCCTCTGCCTGCATGTTCCTCCTGAGGTAACCAGCAGTCTACAGCGTGTCATTTAGATCCACTGTCAGATGTTACCTTTTCTGTCTAAACTAACTAGCAGTACTTTTTTTCAGAGCTAATTAACCTCTTAGTAAACCTGGAATTTTACTGAGCCTTGGTATCAGGTTTACTGTACTGTAGTTTTGTAGAAGTTATTTTTCGAACCCAAAACCCTGATGCTTTGTCATGAGTCTGGTTCACAGTGTATCTCAGAACAGAAATGTTAAGCTGTCCTTTGTGACTACAAGTTTTTGTTTTTTTTTTTTTTTTTTTTTTTTTTAATTTTTTTTTTCAACGTTTTTTTATTTATTTTTGGGACAGAAAGAGACAGAGCATGAACGGGGGAGGGGCAGAGAGAGAGGGAGACACAGAATCGGAAACAGGCTCCAGGCTCCGAGCCATCGGCCCAGAGCCTGACGCGGGGCTCGAACTCACGGACCGCGAGATCGTGACCTGGCTGAAGTCGGAGGCTTAACCGACTGCGCCACCCAGGCGCCCCTGTGACTACAAGTTTTACTGCTTGTCATGCACTTTGTCCAAATCTGAGAATTAAACTCATTCACACCAGTGGTGTACTCTTATTTAGGTCAACTACTTGTTCTGTAAGATCACACCTTTCCAAATCTGTGGTTTTCCCTAACTTGTGTTTACCTCACCTCTTCTCTCGTACTGAGTAATTATCACCTAGTTCATACTACTGTTGCCTGTTTAATTGCTTATCTGATCCATTGTAAAGGCTGGCAAGAGGTCCCTGTTGTGCTTTTTCTCCTCCAATGGTGATGTCTTGTTTGCAGAGGCAAAATTTTTGGATACTGTCCTTTTCTATGTTCTCATGTGTACATTTTATCTGAAAGGCTCACATACTTCTGTATTGTTTAGCTCTAGCACCTATTTTTCCATTCTGTCCCTTACACTTGGAGTTTTCTCCTCTGTCAACATCACTTATTAGATTTTGAGACCTACTTCATATCACATCTGTAGATCTCCTTGACGTTTCCCTATTGCCTTATATACTCGAAAATTCTGTTATGCTTTATACCACAGAATTTAGCATTTTAAAGTATCATGTCCATATTTTAAGCATACCTAATTACCATAAAGGCAAAATCTGTGCCTTAGTTATGCTACAAATATTTAGTTTACCCTACCTGTAGGATTTTGTAAGGCCCACCTCTTCTGTGGTCTTTATAGCACCATTGTAGCATAGGTAATAAACACTGAGTGAAGATTTGTTGATTCTTGGAGTAATCTCTGAATTTGTCATTCACAAAAGTTAGGTTTATAGGCCTATGGACACTCAGTTATCCAGAAATTGAGTGTGGGCTTGGTAGTATACTAGATAGCTTTTCTGTATTAAATTGTTTGCATATTCTTCTTTATCTCAGTAACCATCAGATAATGTCATGATTAAATTTTGAATATCGTGGTTAACATGATACACTTAAATTTAAATCAGTAGTTTAAAATACTACATGAGAAAAAATAGCCAAGTTCTGTCAGTTTTGCTGAGAGGAAGATTAAAGTCCTCTACAAAAGATTATTTTTACATATTAAAAAAAAGTTGTTTCTTTTTCAGAAAATAAAGTTTTGATTTCTTTCTTGAAAAGGCTAGAACTTACTAGAACTGTTATAAATTGACTTTCTACAGTTACACTATAGAATTGTCTTCCTTATAACTTAAAATTTAGTAAAACTGAAGTTTTCTGTTGTCTCAGAAAGGAAATCCACAGAGGCATAGCATTGCTTTCCAGTGAACTCTGGACTTTGTTACTAATGAGATTGTAGCAGGTTGATAACACTTAGAAGCCTTAGAGAGTTGAGATTCTAGAGGGAAGGACCTAGAGGGAAGGATGGTGAAATGTGCTGTTCTAAATGGCATAACCACTGAATGCGATTAACTGAAAATCTGATGAGAAAAACTAAAAGAGAAAACAAAGTAAGATAGTTTAACCCTTTTGATAACCAGGTCTATGGTTGCCTAATAGGAATATTGGGATTCTGATTTTCTTGTGTTCTCCTCCAGGATATATATATGTTTTAAGGTATTTTCAAAATTGTTACTGTAGGTTTCTGAATAGAAATCACCATAAACAGACTTTTTATCTTGGAAATTGTCAGACAAAAATAAGTAAAAAAAATAGCATTAACTCCCATGTACCTCTCTCCATATTCAGTTATCCACCTATGGCTAATTCTTTCATGCATACCCCTACCTGCTCATACTGCTAGATTATTTTAAAGCAGATTCTAAACCTCTTTTCAGTTCATCTATAAATATTTCAATATGTTTGTATCTCAAAGACTAGAGATCTCTTTTTAAGCATAATCACAATGCCTTAAAAAGTTAACGTTGCTTAATATCATATATTCAGAAAGTGTTCAGGTTTAACCTACCGCTTGTATTCATTGGTAGTGTGATGTTAAGATTGATTGGTACAGGTGTTATCAGACTACCACCTAATGGTTTTAGTAGCTATTAATGTTTAGATCCAGTATTTCATTAGGGGTTACAGAATAGTGATGTTTTTAATCCTCAAATAATCCAGTAGTTAGTTTTCTCAGGTTGTCTTATAATAGTTTTAAACTATATTTGTATGAATGGACATCCAGATAAGTACTCTATGTTACAATTGTTTGGATTCTAAGTCTCTTTTTAATCTGTATGCTCCTCCTTCCCATCCTTCCCTCTCACCCTCCTTTGCTCCCCCCTTCTCTTCGAAGTTTCTTAAACCAGATTGTCAGAGTTTCTCAGTTCGAATTTTGCTGATTGCATACCATTGTTCTATTTAATGTTATTTTTCTGTAAATTGGTAGTTGGATACAGAACCTTGATCAGATTCATGTTCAATATTTGACAGTATTTTAGAAGCAATGCTGTATCCTTGAGGCACATAATATACCGTTACTTCTCTTTTTTGTGATCATGTTCATAGCCATAGGGATATCTTGTCCACAGGGCTGATAGAAGTGGTCTTGATTTCTTGAGGCTAGCTTTTGTTGGTAATCTAGTTTTTTTCTTCTGGGAATTTTTAGTAATTTTTTTTTCCCCCCTGGGTTCTGATTTTTTTACAGGATGTGTCTTAGGTATGATACACTGCAGTTGGCAAGCCTTTTCACTCTGAAGACCTTCTTCACCTCAGATCACCTTTTTTGTCATAATTTTCCCTCTCTACCCCTATTTCTGTTTTCTGACTTATTCTATCACTTTATTCACTTCTCTGCTCAGTTTCCTTATCAAATCACATCGATCACTCTCTGAAAGCATCCTGCTAGTGTCTTCTTATCATGCTTTATTTTTCTTCATAACCCCTGACATTTATTTATAGTGTCTCCTATGATTTAAATATAGCACAAGGACTTTTTTTTTATTCACTGTTTCCTTAATGTTTAAAACAGTGTCTTGTACATAGTAGGTGCTCAGTAATATTTGCTGAGTTAATTATATTAAGTTGTTGGACTCATGGGTCATTCATCTCTTAACTTTTATTGCATATTTTAAATATATTTTTATTTCTTTTCTACATGGGAGGTTTTTTTCTTTCACTGTCTTCCAGCAACCACTGAATGTTTGCTTTTGATAACTGTATTTTAAAATTCTAACATTTCTTGTTCTCTGTTCTTCTTTCACTGCATCATGTACTTACTTTATGGCTCCAGAGTCTACTTGAGTCTCTCTAAGGATACTAATTAGACTCCTCTGCCCTTCCTTCTCCCCCATTAGGTTATCTTTTGATCCCTAGATTTTCTTTATTTCGTCCTTTGTTCATCTTGGTTCTTTACTTACTGTGGCTGGGTTTTTCTGAAAGCTGGTTTGGGTTTCATCAGTAGCTGTTTAGATATATCTCAGACTCTAGGAGAGCTCTTTAAGTGGATGAGGTAGGCCTCCCACTAGAGTGCTTGGGCATATGGTAGGGAAGGGAAGAGAAAGAAGGAAGTGTTCAATTGGCCCAACTATTCTGAATGGATTTAATTTAATTATCTTGCTGTGTTTCACAGCCAACTCTTCGTTGCTTCCAAGATTCTCTAAGAAAGAGTTACGCTTATCTGTGGTGTCTTTGGCTGTGGTTTTGCTCTGCTTTTATTTTCTGTCAATTTCATCCTGCCTGCTTACATTTTGTAAAAATCCTGCAAAATGTCTTTTTAGATGATACCCTTCTGTGTTATCTAATATTATGGTTTCGTTTTTTCTTTTTAAACTTTTTATAAGGATTATATTCTTAGAACTGGTTGAAGAAATACATATGTTCATAGGGCAAAATTGGAAAGCTCATTTTCTTCTCTTTTCTACATTAACTTTCCTCCCCAGAAGTAACCACTATTAATAATTTACTGTTATTTTGCATATAAATATAGTTATTACTCTTTAGTTTTCTTTGTTCACTTAATCATGTCTTAATCATTTTTCCATCTTATAAATTTATTAATTTTTTTACAGATGGGTAAAATTCCTTTTTGTAACTAATGAGTTAAAAGTAATATTTTAATTTGCGTTGCATGGTTAGAAATTAAGTTGAGCATTTTTATGTATTGATGCTTTTTGTATTTCATAGTTTTTGAAATGCTTGACTTGTTTCTACCCTTTGCCCTTATTTTTAGTTATCTCTTAATGATACCTGGACATTGCATGTATTATATTTCATTAATATTTTCTTATAGAGTGCTTCTATCTTATTTATGATGTCCCCCGCCCAGAGGTCCTACTATTTATTTAGCTAAATTTGTTGATTTTCCCCCTTTATGGATTCTCCATTTTGTATTTTACTTATAAAGGACTGATGTTAGTTTTATTCTCAGTTAATTTATAGTATTTATGCTATTATTGTATTTTTAAGTATCGGCCTTCTGTCACTTCAGTGGCTTCTTGGTAGAGAAGGGAATTAGATATGTGTGCTCAATTTGCCATCTTCGGCAGGAATTCAGACAGATAATTAATTATTCTATGTTCTAAGGTTTGTCTCCTGGCTTAATTTAATAATTCACTATCAGGAAGTTTCATGAGCATACAGTCACTCATAACATTAGATATGCCTCCGTTTTGTGCATTAAAACTACTCTTAAGTTGAATTATTAGCAAGTAGAATATAGGCTCTATTGAGGTTTAAATATGCTAGCATAACTTTAAAATCCTTTAAAATTTTTATCCCTCAAAATCTTTGTGATTAATAATTCTTGTACATTTGTGTACTTCCAATTGGGTATTTAAAACTTTTAACAAAAAGCAAACCTAAGGTAACACACACATACATTTAAAATTTTTATTTTAACAAAAAGCAAACCTGAGATATACGTGCTCACGCACACACACGCACACACACACAGACACACGCATGCAGACTGGTGGAAGGACAGAACAGACAACAATGATATTGTAAGGACTTATGAATGAAGCATTTTGATGTAAGGTTACTTTTTTAGAAAAAATGTACAAGTTTCACCGCTTCTACCTTGAGGATCATAACTGACAAGAAAAAACTATAAATTCCTAATACCAAGGATGAGAATAAATTATCTTTGGAAGTGTATTCATGTGTTTGCAAATGATACTTTAAAAAGCAAGTCAGTAGAATGATGAAAATTAAGCAATAGTGAAGTACGATCCTAAATCTTTAAATAATTTGCCATGTTACGTTGTCCAAGTCACCTTGTTTTCACATTTGTGAGATGAAGTGTTACGCTAAGTTGTTTCAGACACAGATTCTACAAAGCTTTGGCATCCGTGGTGCAGGTGTAGTGGGCAGATGGAATCTATGAATGTATTCACCAGTACTGTGTTATGGAGAACTCAGGCACTTAGACTTTGGATAATTTTTTTTTTCAAGTTTATTTATTTATCTTGAGAGAGAGAGTGAGAGTGAGCAGGGAAGGAACAGAGAGAATCCGAAGCAGGCCCTGCGCTTCACAAACCGTGAGATCGTGACCTAAGCTGAAATCAAGACTTGGGTGATTAACTGACTGAGCCACCCAGGCGCTCATGGATCTTTTTTTTTTTTTTTTTTTTTTTTTAAGATTTTATTTTTAAGTAATCTCTACATCCAATATGGGGCTTGAACTTACAACCCCAAGATCAAGAGTCACGTGCTCTACCAACAGCCAGCCAGGTGCCCCAACTTTGGATAATTTTAAATGTAAACAGAGAACACCAAATTCATGGAGCACCATTTCTTCAGTGATAGGATATGTATAGCTGTTTAAAGAAATAAAGCAAAGCCCACCTTCTGCCTGCTGAAAACTTTGAAACAAACCCATAGAATATATAAAGAACTTTCTTGTCAAGATTTACCTCCTTTGAAACATGGGAAGTGTGCGTATAAACACTTTGACTCTGAATCTCTTGTGCTGATAACTTTATAAAAAAAAGGATTTTATTATTTTAAGCTTGGGGCAAAGAGGCTCTTTAGCTGTGGTTGCTTCTTAAGCTTATATAAATAGGCTTGAAAAATTGTCTGAATTAGGTGAGAATATATATAGCTCTGGTTCTTAGCCATTTGAAGTGTTTGATAAAACACAGTAATAAGATGAACATAATGTACATTCCATTAAAAAATATTTATATACACTCATATATATTCTTGTAGTCTTTTGGTCAGAAATATAAGCTGATGGTATATGACAGTGATACTCAGCTGGAAAGTTTGCCATGTATGTCTTCAGGATCTACGAGTGTAGATTCTCCACTTATTTAATGAAAATATCTCTAAGATTTGCTATTATCATTTACTCACATATAAACTCAAAGCAAATTAATTTCATAAAAATACAGCTACTTCAGAATTTGTTATTTAGCACATAAGGGATTCGATAGTTATAATATTACACATTGAACCCTGTACCCAAGATAATAAGTGAGCTTCATTTATATTGCCTGGATATTGTAAATGTACTTCTTTTCTCTAGAAAATCTTTTGTCCTTTTAAAAGGTTATTTGGGGGCACCTGGCTGGCTCAGTCAGTGTAGCATGTGACTTTTGATCTCAGGGTTGTGAGTTTGAGCCCCATGTTGGCTCTAGAGACTGCTTAAAAAAAGCAACAAAAGAACCCCTAAAAACCCCACAGGTTGTTGCGTGAAAAAAAGTAGATTTACTGATGTTACTTACCTTTCATTGGCTACTGCTGTCAATGGGAAATTCTTTTGGATGATTATCCCAAGTGATCAATATATTAAATGAAAGATAAGTGGTAATCATATCTTGGGAAAACAAAATAGCCGAAATATTGCCATTTTATAAACATTTATATAGACTTAACTTAGGGTAGTATTAGACCTTGCACTTTAGAGATGTCCTAGGACAATTTGCCTTAATTTCAGGAAATTCTGGGAAGTTAAGGGATTTGCTCAAATCACATACTTTATAGCAGAGTAAAGTTTTAGAACTCAGGTATCCCAAATTTCAGACCTTTCCTCTCTCCCCACCCACCATTATATTCTTCTGCTCTTAATTCATTATCAGGCAACAACTTATAGTTTGAAAAACAGATTACATTTTTTCAAAAACTTATGTTTTAAAATCTTTTAAACAGACCGCAGATTTTCACTCAGAATCAGTGAGAACAGATTTAGAATTTTAGATTAAAGATGGCTAAGCATGAAAGTGAACTTTTTGAGGCTATGGACAACTTAGCGCTTCATTTCTTAAATTTGTTTTTGTCTCAAGTTGCAATACTTATATAAAGCATTATTTCTTCACATAAACGGCTGTATTTTTATTTATTTATTTTTTTTAGCTATTTGGGAATATTTGTTTCTTTGGGGAAGATATGTAAAATATTCTTTGGCATCAAATAATTAAAATTTGCAACCTTTTTTTTAAAACAATTTTGTGGACATGTATAATTTATCAATTTATTTTTCCACTTTGATTTTAGAATAGGGAGTAGTTTTTTAATTATTAGGATGTAGGAGGATCAGTCAAGGTCAGTAAATTGTTATTACAAAACCAGTGGAGTAGAATTGTTTATGGCCTAACCCTATAACATTGTATTATCAGAATTTTCCATCTGTTGGTAAATAAGTTTTTCCTACTATAAGAAGACTTAACAAAGGTAACCTTTGGGGGGGGATCATGACTTAAAAAAATTTTTTTTTAAAGATAAATAAATTGGAGGTGTAAGTGAGCACTCAAAGTTTAAACAACACCTGGACTTCAGTAATGTCCAAGGCCAAGGTAGTTGAGAGCCATAATCTGTATGTGTATTGAAAGTTTTAGTATCAGTTATAAAAGTTTTATATTTTTTAAAATTATAGTGTACTAACTTTATTAATTAAAATCCTCATGATGAAAATTTATTTTATATTAGAAAATGGCCTTAGGCATTCTCCTTTAATTTATTGATTGATAACAACATGTTTGAAAAAGCAAATGAAAAGATGTAGGTAATTGCATTGCACATGGTGTCCAGCTTGCCAGTGATATTTTTTCTTTTTTGTAGTAAAGTTTTTTAAACTGTTTCTAGAATGGAATTTTACTTTTTTGTTAATAAGCCATGCTCTACTCAGACAATATCTAGCATCACCTTTAATTTTGTAATGTAGAAGCTTCACTGTGGTATAAAGTGGTGTGACATTTTAATTAGGAAAAGAGATCATGTGATGGTATACATTTCCTACTGCTTCCATGTTCTGCTAAATTGGAATGAAAAATTCATTAAAATTTACATTAAATTATATCTGTTTTCATAGTTGAGGAATCAGGGGAAAAAGGGATGGGACAGAGATTATGGAATGCATTTGGGACTTCATGGTGGGAGGTGGGGTCAAGGTAGTCCATTAATCATAAATAGAAAGGACATTTTGACCAGGGCATTTAGGTTACGTGGTTCTTTCCCCTTTTTTGTTTGTTACAGGCAAAGGGGAAGATAGTGATGTACTCAGTATAAATGCAGATGCTTATGACAGCGACATAGAAGGCCCATGCACCGAGGAAGCTGCTGCTCCTGAGGTCCCAGACAATACAGTCCAGAGCGAAGCTGGTCAGATAGAGGACCTGGAGAAAGACATTGAGAAAAGTGTGAATGAGATTCTGGGGCTGGCAGAGGGTAGCCCCAAGGAGCCCAAAGCAGCCACCCTGACTGCTCCTCCACCCGAAGACGTTCAGCCTTCCGCACAGCAGCTGGAGCTGCTAGAACTGGAGATGAGGGCGAGAGCTATTAAAGCCCTCATGAAAGCTGGTGACATAAAAAAGCCAGCCTAGTTACTTGAATCTGAATTCTAGTTGTGTTTGAACAAAGCCACATCGTATAGTTTTGTATATGAAGTTTATTTTGGGTCTTATGTGATAGTTTTCATGTAACCCTTATTAGATAAACTCATCTTAGGCCTAAAATACCTGTGGTTTTTTTTGGTTGTTGTTATTTTTATATTATATATGTGTCATTGCTGTATGAATTCATGCCAAATATCATTGGATAGCCTGGATACTTTGTTGGATGAGTCTTTATGTCTGCAAATTGATATCTGAAAAGCCATTAGCAAAGAGTCACTGTATTGTTCCCCTTCATTTTTAAATGTTTTGGCTTCAGACCTAAAAGCTTAAGAAAGATTGACCAAGCATGTTGCTCTTAAGGTTACCTATATTTTTGTGGTAGAAAATTAAATTATTGCTCTTAGATTTATCAACAATTTAAGTTTAGTCATGCTTATATGCACTTTTAAAATAAGTCCATCTTGAACACACCTTCTCTGGGTGTGGATTTAACTAGTAAAAACTGAAGAGCATTTTTTGTTATAAAGTTTAGAGGGTCTGAAATGGCTGAGAAAAATGTTTTCTATAAAAGAAAAAACGGACTTAATTTAAGGCCATTTTTTAAAATGTGGAAGTAATTGCCCAACTTTAATTCTAGCAGACAAGCCATTCTAACAGGTATTTGATATTATTGGACACTTGGTTCAAGTTTTTTCCTTCGGTAAAAAGGGAACATATTTTCATTTACATTCCAAGCTATCAAGAAAAGAATATTTTATTGTACAGGCTTTTATCTTGTGTTTTCGCTTGAAGATATGATGTGCTATAATTCCATGAATTAAAAATAATAAAGACTATCATTCTGGATCTGAAGACTTTTGATACATTTCCAAAAGCAGAATTAATTTCAGGAAGCTTTGATAAGTTGGTGTTATAATTAATCTAATTTTGTATAGTTTTTGTAAATAAATTAACATCCTGCCACAATAACAGATGCTTTTTGCCCTATAACTAGTTGTAGTTGTTTGATACAAAAAAAATTTAGGTAGAGACTCTTAAATTAATTTTTTTCTTAAAATATAAATGTGAAACCATTGCTTTTATATTTGCTTACAAATATATATTATTTGTAAGTCCTGCTCTCCTAGTGTTGTGTGAGGATTTTCCTCATAGATAAGACTTGCAGGGATTGCATTTTATTAATTACATGTAAATCTTAGTTTCTTCCGGAAATAGAGTGTGTTACGAAACATTAGAGTTGCAAAGTTACAAATTTATTTTTTTGTTGTTTTTGAACATGACTTTAAATAATCCTGTCATTTTTTTCCCCCCCTTGAATCTTTCTAATGTAACACAGGCCTATATCATTTGAGGTACTTCTCTTAGGTAAATGTGGGTGTGATTTCATTTCTTTTTTTTCTTTTTTTTTTTTTAATGTTTATTTTTGTGAGAGTGACACACAGATTATGAGCGGGGAGGGACAGAGAGAGAGGGAGAGACACAGAATCTGAAGCAGGCTCCAGGCTCTGACAGCTCAGACCCCGATGTGGGGCTTGAACCCACGAATGGTGAGATGGTGACCTGAGCCGAAATCATACGCTTAACCAACTTAGCCACCCAGGTGCCCCAATACGGGTGTGATTCCACTAGTGAGTTCTCACAGTTACTGCTTCAAGATGAGAAAGCAATGATTACAGTAAAATTTTTAAATTCCAACTTGAACTAAAAATTGCAATAAGAACACAGCAATACGGAACAAGCTGTCTTGCTGCTTACTAATTATAAAATGCAGTAGATGACCTGTAGCTGTAGACCAGGGTGTGAGCGCTCTGTAGCTGACGCGTCACCCCCTTTGTGCAGCATGGTGTGTCTGCTCTGTTCAGTGTGCAGAACGGTATACAGGGCATTGGACCAGAGTGGTATGTGGGAGATAGAATAAGCTTCACAAATTAGAAGCTGTTTAGTTTCCTGCCTTGGAAAATCGGCTTTTCCTCTCACTCCTTTTTATTTTTTTAACGTTGAAAGACATGAGGACTTTTTGAAAAATAAATGGCTTTAGAGAATAGGAATACGTTTGTTTTAGAAAATACCATATATTGATCTAATGCTGCCATTTAAGTCACCAGCTCACAGGTAGTTATTAAATGCCTCTGAGGTGTTTGGTCTTGTTCCGAATCTCAGACTCAGGGATGTTACAGGATAGATTTGAGCACAGAATAGACCGAGTAATAATAGAGATGTGGGTGCTGCTGCTTTTCATGCCTCATTTCCCGTTTGGCCAAGGTAAGGAGAATTTTGAGGTGGTGTATAATTAGTAAAAGAGCAAAGAAATTTTTAAGTTTGTTTATTTATTTAGAGAGAGCCGGGGACAGACAGACAGACAGAATCCCAAGCAGGCTCTGTGCTGTCAGTGCAGAGCCCAATGTGGGGCTTGAACTCATGACCTGTGAGATCGTGACCTGAGTAGAAGAGTCAGACGCTTAACCAACTGAGCCACCGAGGCGCCCCAGCAAAAAAAATTTTTGGCAGCCTTACTTTTTTTATCCAAATTGAAGTATCCTGATATTTGAGGAGGAACTTGACCCAAATCTTGAAACATAGGTGTTAATTGATAATAAGGGGTCCTATGCATTAGGCCTTGAGCCAGTTTTCGATATTCCTACTAATTCACATGCACTCAGGTATAGATCTTAAAAACCTATTAGGGGGCACCTGGGTGGCTCAGTTGGTTAAGCTCAGTTCATGATCTCATGGTTTCTGAGTTCGAGCCCCGCATTGGGCTCTGTGCTGTGAGCTCGGATTCTGTTTCCCTCTCTCTCTGCCCCTCCCCTGCTAATGCTCTGTCCCCCTCTCTGTCAAAAATAAACATTAAAAAAAATTCAAAACAAAAAGTGGTTAATGAGCATATCAGTAGGCATGCAAATATATTGACTTGATATTTGTTATTTTGAAATGCACTGTGATGCAAAGAGTTGAGAAGAGCAGAGCAGTCTTATTTTGCACAAGTAACTGTAAAAATGAGGGACATAAATTGTTAGCCAATATATAAGATTTCCTTCTGCTGTTATACTCTGTGATTTCAGTACAGAATACTATACAATTTGGTAAACTTATTTCTTAACTCTTCCCTTCCCCTTTCTACTGATTCAAAAATGAAGCAATCTGTTTAATCTTTTTTGTACTACAGTGTTGCTGCATATGAACAACAGTCCAGTTTTTGTGTTTTTTTTCCCCTTTTTTCCTTTTGCCTATTAGAGTCTTTATTGTCAGGATCTTTGGTAAGTATACTGTCTAGAATTATTCAAATTGGTGCATAAACTTAAGTTATCCTTAATTTACTGTTTTATTTAATTTCAAGATAATAAGATGATTTTTAAGTTGATAAAGGTTTTTCTCCCTCAAGGCTTAATAATGGAAAAACAGAGCCCTCCTTTCCTATTCTTTTTACCAGCTTTTGCTACTAAGAGATAACCACTTTCAAATCTTTTAGCTATTTTTCTATTAATCTCTGTGTTTCTAAGTAACATAATTATTATGCTATTTCTTGATATTTCAGTTTTAAGTTTTACTGACCTGTTTTGGAATATGAAGACGAAGATCCATACCTTCTACCTCTTCCCTAAACACATACCTTCCTCCTTCTTCCTCCTAATACAGTGCAGTTACATCACACTTCTTGGCTAACATTCACTATTTATACTATTTTGATATGTAAATACTATTCACAAATGGGTTGTGTGGTATCTATAATTATATTTTCTTTTTTGGTCTAATTTCTGTTCTAAGTTTTTTGGTATTATAATTACCCTATTACTTCATTTGCTCAGTGTTCTTAGTAGCACACATAAACTTACACCCTAACTGTCCTCAAGGGGTGTAAATCTCTTCTCAGGAGATTCAAATATATAATCTCCCATCCCCCCCCCAAGACATTTCTCCTGGAACTCTCTGTTCTATGTTAATCTGGATTGGTTGGGCTTCACCTCTAAGTTCCTGAATCTTCTGTTTTTATCTTTTAGTTTATTCCCTTATTTTGGTGGTGTGCCTCTTCCAACAGTTTCCTTTGAAAGAATTCATGAACAATACATTGTTTTGATTCATTAGTGTGACTCAGCATGGCTCAGTTCTGTCCATACACTGAATTGAAACATTTTGTGAGTGTTGATGTCTAGGCTAGAAATCACTGTCCTGAATTTTATAACATTACACCTGTGCCTTCCGGCTTCCACTGAAGCTGTTGAGAAGTCATTTGTCATTTTGATTCTTGATACTTACGTGTGTCCTGTTTGTTTCTCTTCAGAAGCTGTTAGGCTCTTTATTCTTGGTATTCTGAAATTTCTTGATGATGTGTCAGAGAATGAATCTTTTTCAACCTTTGAGTTAATCACTGGTGAACTTTTTTAGTGGGGAAATTCAGGTCATTTAGTTTAGGGAAAATTTTATTTTATTTTATTTTAGTTTTTTGACTTTCTATAATTTATTTTTTATAATTTACATCCAAGTTAGTATATGGTGCAACGATGATTTCAGGAGTAGATTCCTTAATGCCCCTACCCATTTAGCCCATCCCCCCTCCCACAACCCCTCCAGCCACCCTATTTGTTATATTTAACAGTCTCTTATGTTTGTCCCCCTCCCTGTTTTTATATTATTTTTGCTTCCCTTCCCTTACATTCATCTGTTTTGTATCTTATTCATATGAGTGAAGTCATATGATATTTGTCTTTCTCTGACAAATTTTTCTAATTTTGCTTTGCATAATACCCTCTAGTTCCATCCACATATTTGCAAATGGCAAGAATTCATTCTTTTTGATTGCCAAGTAATATTCCATTGTATATATATACCACATCTTCTTTATCCATTCATCCATTGATGGACATTTGGGCTCTTTCCATACTTTGGCTATTGTTGATTATGCTGCTATAAACATTGGGGTGCATGTGCCCCTTCAAAACAGCATACCTGTATCCCTTTGATAAATCTCTAGTAGTACAACTGCTGGGTCATAGGGTAGTTCTATTTTTAATGTTTTGAGGAACCTCCATACTGTTTTCCAGAGTGGCTGCACCAGTTTGCATTCCCACGAACAGTGCAAAAGAGATTCTCTTTCTCCACATCCTTGCCAACATCTGTTATTGCCTGTGGTGTTAATGTTAGCCATTCTGACAGGGGGGAAGTGGTATCTCAATGTAGTTTTGATTTGTATTTCCCTGATGATGAGTGATGAGCATTTTTTCATGTGTCGGTTGGCCATCTGGATATCGTCTTTGGAGAAGTGTCTATTCATGTCTTTTGCCCATTTTTTCACTGGATTCTTTGTGTTTTGGGTGTTGAGTTTGATAAGTTCTTTATAGATTTTGGATATTAGCCCTTTATCTGATATGTCGTTTGCAAATACCTTCTCCCATTCCGTTGGTTGCCTTTTAGTTTTGCTGATTGTTTCCTTTGCTTTGCAGAAAATTTTTATTTTGGTGAGGTCCCAATAGTTCATTTTTGCTTTTGTTTCCCTTGCTTCTGGAGACGTGTTGAGTAAGAAGTTGCTGCGGCCGAGGTCAAAGAGGTTTTTGCCTGCTTTTTCCTCTAGGATTTTGATGGCTTCCTGTCTTACATTTAGGTCTTCCATCCATTTTGAGTTTATTTTGTGTATGGTGTAAGAAAGTGGTCCAGGTTCATTTTTGTTCATGTCACTGTCCAGTTTCCCCATCACCACTTGCTGAAGAGACTGTCTTTATTCCATTGGATATTCTTTCCTGTTTTGTCAAAGATTAGTTGGCCATACATTTGTGAGTCCATTTCTGGGTTCTCTATTGTGTTCCATTGATCTGAGTGTCTGTTTTTGTGCCATGGGAAAATTAAAAAAAATTTTTTGTTTATTTTTGAGAGAAAGAGAGAGAGGGACAGAGCACAAGTGGGGGAGGAGTAGAGAGAGGGACACACAGAATCTGAAACAGGCTCCAGGCTCTGAGCTGTCAGCACAGAGTCTGACGCAGGGCTCGAACTCACAAACCGCGAGATCATGACCTGAGCCAGATGCTCAACTGACTGAGCCACCCATGTGCCCCAGTGCCATGGGAAAATTTTAAATATTACTTCTTAGATACTGAGTTCCTTCCCTCTATTCTTTTTTTCTCTATTCTCTGTTTTTGGAACTCCTTTTATTAAGATACTGACATCTAGCCTGATCATTAAATTTTTTACTTCTCATTTTCTGGTTTTCATCTTTTTCTTGTACTTTCATGTTTTCTCAATATTCTTTTCTAGTTCTTCCATTGATTTTAAAGCTTTTTCTATCATTTTTAATATCTCAAAGATCTTTAAATTTTTTATTCTCCAAATATTTCCTTTTAAAGGTAGCATTATGCTCATGTGTCTGTAGGGCAGTGGCTCCACCCTGGTGTCCAGGTGACCTTGCACGTATCCTGGTAGGTCATGCAGGCAGAGTTTGTACCTCTGACCAGCCTACAACACAGGTGCAACAACCTGTGATCCTCTTACGAACATGGTGGTCTTGTGAAGAGTAGTCATAAGAACATTTTATTTGCCTTTCTTTCATGAGGAAGCCTCCCTGTCTTGCAGAAAGATGTCTTGAAGCAGTTTTCCCATCTGCCTCCTTGGTTTCTTTGAAACTTGAGACTTTCTGTCATGCTCCACTTAGGACATAGCTGCAGGCTAGACAGTCGCTTAGCTACAGCATGGCATTAGCTCTTCAGCAGTAGAGTGTCCGGTTAGTCCTCTTCCATCTGGTCCCTTTTTCTTTGGTGTCACCCTGCATAAGGGCCATGAGGAATTGGCACCTTTTGGCCACTGTTTTCTCACTGTAAGTAATAACCTGCCTGAATCTAAAAAGAGCTCATTGTTTTTCTTAACTGCCTAAATTTGCCAGGTCTTATTTGGCCATTGCCTTGGCCCTTGGTGGACGTAACATTTAAAAAATTGTTTTAATGTTCATTCATTTTTGGGAGAGAGAGACCGAGCACAAGTGGGCGAGGGGCATAAAGAGAGGGAGACACAGAATCTGAAGCAGGCTCCAGGCTCTGAGCTGTCAGCACAGAGCCCAGTGTGGGGCCTGAACCCATGAACTGTGACGTAATGACTTGAGCTGAAGTCAGATGATTAAACCAACTGAACCACCCAGGCGCCCCAGTGGATGTAACATTTTACCTGACGATGTTAATGTTAGTATTGGTTGTTTTCAAGTCGTCTTCTGTTTTTTGTCTTGTATTTTCTCCAAATTCATGTTTTTCTTGTTCTGTTCTCTGTCTGATGTTTTCTCTAATTTTCTTAAGTCTTTGGTAACGTTTGGCTACTCTTAAGACCCTAAAAAGCTGATTGGAAGTTCTCTTTATGGACGAGGCCCTTTAATGAGTGCAGTTCACTTTTTTGGTGGGTTGCCTAAGGATAATCCACAGTTTACTCTTAAGACTCTTTATTTAATCCCCCAATTTCGATAGGCTAGCCCTGTTCTTAACTGCTCGGTATGTCTTGAGTTTAGATTTCGTACTTCAGCTTTGCTCATATATTCTGTGAAGTTGGTGAATCATTGGTTGCCTTTTGTGAGAAGATCAACATTCATGTTTCATCCTGTGCTCTGTCTTTGGGTCTTTGTTACTGAGCTTTACTTGCGTTTGTATTTAGAATCAAGTTGCTCCTCAGTTTCATCTCTCGATAGGCTCTTAAGTTGCAACCTTCACCAGCAAGATCGGTGCCACTCATCTATTTGTGCTCCAGCTTCCCAGATTTTTTGACCCATCTCTGTCTTCTCTGCCACTGTCTATCTGAATATGCTAGTGCTTTTAATCTCTGTACTTGTCATTTTAGTGGACTTTCATAAAGGAGTAATGGCAAATGTGGTTTTTAGTAAATTTGTTTAAGCAGTTACTACTTGGTTTTTTTATCTAGTGTTTCTTTTGTCAATCTTAAGGTTTTTGTTTTTTTTTTTTCTAAATTCCGTGTTTAGATTAATGTAGAATCTGAATTGATTGTAAGTGGGAAGGCATGAGAAAGAGAATAGACAACGATGAAAGCTGATTAGCATCAGTGATAAGGACTGAGGCTGGTAAGGACACTATTGCCTAAAGGTGGCCATATTTTCTTTCACTCCAGTAGTTTTTTACTAGAACATGTGTGGGTGTTATTCAGTGTTCATGTTCTCAGACATGCAATGTGCTCTTCTGTTAAGTAATTTCACATCATTTCTTTTTCATTTCAAGAACATTTACTTGAAGTATTGTTGTGTTTGTCCTTTTGCCCTGCCTTGGTTTTCTGCATTTCCTATGATTTGCATTGAGTCTTGTATATCTTCAATATATGTCACTTTTTTGTGAATTGTTTTTAATCTTCATCTTGAGTTTAAAATCTCCCTTTTCACCTATTTCTTTAAGGCATTATCTGTTGTGTTTATGCAGTCCTGTGTTCTTTAGTTTTCATATCTTAAATTTTTTTTTAATTTCTAATTTTTCCCTGAATTCTGTTACCTCATATCTAATGTTTTTTTTTTACTATTTATTTCATTTTGAGAGAGAGAGAGAGAAAGCATGAGCAGGGGAGGGGCAGAGAGAGAGGGAGAGGGAATCCCAAGCCGACTCCACTCTTAGTGTAGACTGGATCCCACCATCATGAGATCATGACCTGAGCCAAAATCAAGAGTTGTTGCCTAACCAACTAAGCCACCCAGGCGCCTCACCTCATATCTAATTCTGATTCAGAGTTGTTCTTTTATGGCTTTTGTCATTTTTTAAATGACTGTCATTTTAAATACAAGTAATGGTTTTAATATGTTTTGTGTGTCTTTCTGGTGAACTTTTATTTCTATATGCGTGTTATTCTGCTTATTCTGTCTCTCTTTTAATTTATAACACTATTGCATAGGATATGACCTTGATGTTTTTGTTTCCCCTTTTTTTAATTAAAAATTTTTTTCTAATCATTTTCTTTATGTTTTTATTTTATTTTTGAAAGAGAGAAAGAGAGGAAGGGAGAGAGAGAGAGCATGAGCAGGGGAAGGGCAGAGAGAAAAGGAGACACAATCTGAAGCAGGCTCCAGGCTCTAAGCTATCAGCACATAGCCCAACATGGGGCCTGAACCCACAAACCGTGGTGGGATCATGACCTGAGCTGAAGTCAGATGCTTAACTGACTGAGCCACCCAGGTGCCCCTGTTTCCCATTCTTTTATGTGAAGCTCACTTTTCTGAACTTTAGAAAGAACCTGGTTCAGATTAGCTTTTCTACCTTCGTGGCCCTTTGACTTTTTCTTGTTCCCTAATGTTCACTTATGGTGGCTTGTTTTTTGACATTTCCTGGTTCTGTTTTCTTCCTCCACTTTTACCTGGACTTCTCTTTCCATCCTGTTGATATTCTCTATCCTGCTCATTTTGACTCCATAACCAGTTTATTTATTCTCCTTAGTGTGGAGTTCTGTCCTGGAAGGGAGCCCTGGCTGATCATTTTCAAGAGTTCTTGGGGATGAGACTTTTCCAGGTTCTTTAGACCTTCTTACATTTTGCCGTCACCTGCTATTATTAGAGGCAAAACCTCTTCCAATTTCAGTTGCTGTGTCAAATTGATTTGCCATGATTTCTACTAATTTTGAATTTCTCCTTTTATCAGGTCTATTAGATTCCCAACTGGCCTCCCTTCTCTTTCTCCCACGGAAATGCTGATATTATGTTTTTATGACTTGTTAGTGGTTTGTTCTCACCTGCTTCTATTTTGGGGTTGTGAGGATACCTATACTTAGTTGGTATATATCTATACCATGGTATATACCTATACCATATACCTATACCTTACCTGTACCATGTTGTCTGTGGTTTTTGGTTTTTCTTTCTTTTGGTGAGCCTGGTATTATGTAGGGACTTGAAGACAAATAGAAACTGTATTTCATACTAAGGAAAACTAATTTATATGTAAAATATCTTACTGAATTATTTGCAAAGTATTCATATTCTTAAAATTATTTGATTAATTTTGACAGGTCTGTTTTTTAAAATATAAAATGATACGAGAGTTTTTATTTTAATTAGTTAAACGTACAGTGTTATATTAGTTTCGGGAGTACAATGTAGTAAATAAACACTTTAAAAGAATGAATTAAGTTTGACAAGTCTTTTAAGATTTTGAAGTTATTCTAAAACTACCGCCTGTTTATCTTACTGGATTGAAGCAGTTGTTAACCTGAAAGTAAATCAGTGTTGCTCTTTAGTAGTAGAGGAATTTAGGTTTATTAGGTGTATTTTCATACTTGATAGTTATTGTCAGTTGAAAGATTTTTTTAAATCTGTTAAGGTTAAAAGTAATTTATATAAAAATAAAAAGACATGACATTATAGAGTTAAAGGACCAATATTTTGATGTTTTTTTTTTTTTTTTTTTTTTTTTTTTTAAATTTTTTTTTTTCAATGGTTTTTATTTATTTTTGGGACAGAGAGAGACAGAGCATGAACGGGGGAGGGGCAGAGAGAGAGGGAGACACAGAATTGGAATCAGGCTCCAGGCTCTGAGCCATCAGCCCAGAGCCTGACGCGGGGCTCGAACTCACGGACCGCGAGATCGTGACCTGGCTGAAGTCGGACGCTTAACCGACTGCGCCACCCAGGCGCCCCTTTGATGTTTTAAATTTGGGGGGAATAGAAGAATTCACTGTGTGACCTTTATTTTTTTTATTATTTTTTTTAAGTTTATTTCTTTTGAGAGTGAGAGAGTATGCACGTGCGAGTGGGGGAGGGGCAGAGAGAGGGGGACAGAGAATCTGAAGTGGGCTCTGTTGAGAGAGCAGAGAGCCCAATGCGGGGCTCAAACTCACAAAACTGTGAGATCATGACCTGAGCCAAAGCTGGGCACTTAACCAACTGAGCCATCCAGGTGCCCCAACTGTGTGACTTTTAAAAAGTAGTTTGTTGGGGCGCCTGGGTGGCTCAGTCAGTTGAGCATCCGACTGTGGCTCAGGTCATGGTCTCGCGTCCGTGAGTTCGAGCCCCACATCGGGCTCTGTGCTGACAGCTCAGAGCCTGGAGCCTGTTTCAGATTCGTGTCTCCTTCTCTCTCTGACCCTTCCCCATTCATGCTCTGTCTCTCTCTGTCTCAAAAATAAACGTTAAAAAAAATTAAAAAATAAAATAAAATAAATAAAAAGTAGTTTGTTCCTTTGAACAATTTATATTTTTTTCACTACTCTTCTGTTCTAGTGTATTTTCTTTGCTTGGAACACATTTTCTCAAAGTCCAAAAGAGAACTGCAAGTTTTGGCAACCAATTTTTTTCCCTCCAAATACATTTGATATAAAATTAAAAATTTTTTTTTAATGTTTATATATTTTTGAGACAGAGAGAGAGAGAGGGAGACTGAGCGTGAGTTGGGGAACGGCAGAGAGAGAGGGAGACACAGAATCCCAAGCAGTCTCCAGGCTCTGAGCTGTCAGAGCCCGACACAGGGCTCAAACTCAAAACCAGGGGATCATGACCAGAGCAGAAGTCGGATGCTTAACTGACTGAGCCACCCAGGCACCCCTGATATAAAATTTTTAATCAGATTCTATCCTTAAGTGTGATATTTAAAATCACTAAATTAATGGAAATTTGGTATTGTTGCCTATCATGTGTATCAGTCTATCACAACAGGATCACAAACAAACAACCTGTCTGCTGGAGATGAGATTCAGAAAGTATCTGTATACACTCTCATACAAAGTTTTTCTCTCTCTCCCCTAGTGGAAACGATATAGTTGATAGCTATGAAACAGTTTTGGTATTGAACACCTATGTGATAAATAGATTATGTATTGTGGGATTTTTTTGTGTTAGTAAACAAGGAAGAGGAGAATATAATATCAAGAACACCAAGATGCCAAATTAAAATGTGATTAGGAAATCCTTTGGCTTATCCATGCTTATTTCAACCTTTGTGGTTATTTCTAGGACATCGCAGTGTGTAAAAAGGAAAAAGTATGTGTTATGTTTATCTTATTTACAGCCAAACTTAAATGTTAAAATGCCACATTTTTTTTTCCTGTTCAAGTTGCATGTTTTATAGTTCTTTATTGCCATTAACATTAAAATATGTAAACAATGCTTTCACATTCTGAAGCTTGCAAACAGGTTTTTGCTGCACACGAGTTAATCAGACTGCTGCTGTAGTCACCGGAGAAGGAACTGAGACAGCCACTGTAAATACAGCATGGTTATGAGACTTGAGGACAAGCAAGTTATCCCTGTGTTTTTGTGTTTTTAAAAAATATAATCATACCATCAGCTATTCTCTTTTAAATCTACCCTAAGGTATCTTTTTTGACCTAGGACAAAAATCAGTCTTACATAACTTAGTGTTTTCTATGCTGAGTTAAGTGAAATCAATTCCACTTGTAGAACATGTTTGTATCAACATAGGACAACTGTAAGAACTCAGTATTTGTATTTCCCTTTCTATATTAATGTCAATTGATTTTTTAAAATGTTTATGTACTTTTGAGAGAGACAGAGTGTGAGCAGGGGAGGGGCAGAGAGAGAGGGAGACCCAGAATCCGAAGCAGGCTCCAGGCTCTGAGCTGTCAGCACAGAGCCCGACGTGGGGCTGGAACTCACGAACCTGAGCCGAAGTTGGCCGCTTAACCAACTGAGCCACCCAGGCGCCCCTTAATTGATTTTTTGTTAAAAGCCTGCCAGCCATTAGTGAAGGATAGGAATTTCATTGATAGTTATTTTTTTAATACCCCAAATGAGCCTTTATTCAGTGCATTGATTTGGAATTCAGGAACCTTTAAATTGTAGCTCTTCCTCAAAGTATTTAAACACTGTGAGTTTTCTCTCTTAAGCGCATTTTCTTGTGAATTAGTTTGAAATTATGTGCCTTTAGAGGCTAGATGTTAATGGAAAATAGCGTTTTGGTTGGTAGAAAAGTGAAGTCTATATTTGGAGCTTATGGAACCATGACACGGAGAGGAGGCAGAGTGATGCAGGTACCCATATTAGCTTGGTTGGCGTGTCTGCCTTGAACCAGTCCTACCTGACCTACGTTTTTAGTCAGTCTCTTTTGCTTCTTTTCTCCCCATTTGCCCTTCCAACTCACTATTAATTATTTCCTTTGCTCTTCTGCCATTTCCCTATCCTGCACTTTCTTCCTTAATCGTTATTTGACACAAAAGCTTTTTTATTCTTTGTTGTATTCTCAACAAATATGCTTTAAAAAAAAGAAAAATACATGTCAAAAAACATTGCTTAAAAACATGTTTTTCATTTTTAAAGTAGATAATGGAGAATTTTATAATCCTAGAAAGCTGGAGAAACAATTTTCAGGTGGATGGAATAGTAAAGATCTAGTTCAAAACACTAACAATTAGAATGTTTATTACATAGGATTGTCAAGATTTATTTTTTGATTACTGTCTTTTTCTGTTACAAGAAAAGATTAAAGTTTTTGGTCATGCCGCTTCCTTCCCCCATTTCCCACAAATATTTCAATGCATATGTGACTCAATACTAATTCTCTTCCTCCTATCTTTCTCTTACAACTTCACTTTATATTATCAAAAGTACATGAACACTAGGCAATTTTGAGTTCAAAGGATTTTTTAAAATTTTGTTTCCTAATTTCTCATTTTCAGTTTTATTGCATTTGTAGATTTATTGCAAATAACTTACATAGAAGAGGAAAGTATAGAGAGAAATGCTATAGATGTAATCTAGATGTAGCCTGTTAGCTGTTTCGCTTTGTTCTCCAATATTTAAAATCACCCGTTGATCAAATTAGCAGTAAACAGACACATACACTATATGAACTACACAGTGTTGCCAAGAATATAGGGGTATAAAAGGATGAAAGGCACCCAATCTGGGGGAAAAGCATTTGCACAAATATGAAAGACATGGTTTTGATATCCTTAAGATATCAAGATCTAATACATATAATCAAGAAATCACAAAGTGTTAGTATCCTAGAATTATGGGTTAGCTCTCTATGGTTGCTGATTCTTCAAGGTCAGAAGGGAAAGGTGGGTGTGTCAGAGCCTGGAGTTGTGTGGGGGAGCATATATAACAGGGGGAAACAGCTCGCAGTGAAAGAATTTTGAGCTATGTGTATGTGGTCCTTGAAGACCGTTAGTGCAAGGACAAATAGCATCACACTCAGGAGTTTTTGTGTAAGAATCGCATTACAATATGATAATTGATGTTTCTTTTATTTTTTAATGTACTGATTTTGAGAGAGAACATGTGTGCAAGTGGGGGAGGGGTAGAGAGAAAGAGAGAGAGAGAGAGGGAGAGAGATCCCAAGCAGGCTCCTGCACTGCACTGTCAGCAAGCACTGTCAGTGTGGAGCCCATCGAGGGGCTCAAACCCATTTGGAGATCATGACCTAAGCCGAAATCAAGAGTCAGATGTTCAACTGATTGAGCCACCCAGGTGTCCCCCGATAATGGATGTTTCTAATGAATCTGAGCCTGCAAGACTTAGAGTTCATGTGCAAATAAGGTTTGTTTTAAAAGTGTATAAAAAAAAATGTTTTGGTGTAAGAACACTAGATACGCACTTCTTTTCTTGATTTACTGGATAAGTGAGGCATCATCTTCAGGCAACTATTTGAAAACACCCTAGTGTGTCCATGTATATTTAGCTTTGAGTCCTACCTGTATTCAGACTCTTTAAGATTGCTGGAAAATACATAATTTCTATTCACTGAAACAATAGAATAAAGCAAATGTACTTGTGTACTTTGTGGTAGATGGCTAGTTACTGTCATTGGAAGCATAAGATATGTATATCACAAGAAGCTGAAATTAGCCCCAGAACTCGTAGGCTGTGTTTGACACTTTAAAGATATAAACTCAATGAGGAACATAATTAGAGATAATGGGCTTTTATGCTTGACAGGGGTAGGTGGCACATTTACTTAACATACATTGCCTAATATTACTCTCTTGACAGGTCTCCAAATATCATTTTTTTCCCCATGGCAACATGTGCCCCTATATGTCTGGTACTTAATATGAACAAGATTGTTTTTCACGGTTGATTGCAGTTAAATGATGAGACTCCTGTGCTGTGGTCAAAGTGACATACATATACTTTGTATGTAACAAGTATGAGCATTATAACTTATCTGAAACAGTTCAATTATACTAAAATAAAAAATAAAATCAGACTTATTAGCTGTGAGTTCGCCGTCTCTGGCTTCCTCACAATTCAGGGCAGTGTTGCAATGAACACTTTCTCTGAGTGCCTTGTTTTAAATTTTTGTGTGTTTGTAGCATCCTGAAAGGACAGCTTCCAAACTATATTTTCACATCTAGTCTCTGTAAACTTTTAAATTTAACTAGCAAAGTGATGAATAATCTTTGTTGCAGAATGTTTAATAAACAAAGCCCAAGTAAAAGAATAGTAGGAACACAATAAACTGAAAATGTTCTTTTAATGTTTTAAATCTGTGTTATTTCTTTCTTTCTTTCTTTTAAAGATGGGGGTGGGGAAGAAAAGAGAACTTCAGATTTTATATTTAATTGAACTAACAGCATGTGCTGACAAGTATAAATAACAGCCGTTGGAAGTGACTAAATAAATTGGTTTTCACCAGCAATGATTCATCTTCTGTCTTTCATTGCCATCAGGCTAAGAGACAGCTTCTTTTTGTCAGCTTATAGGAAAAATAGTTGATAGTATAACAATTCTGTTTCTATTCCTGCAATAGAAGCTCATCATTTGCTATACCAGTTGCATTTTAAAATATTTAAATACAATAATCAAGTTTACATTTGGTCGTTTCCCTAAAACTTTGCGAAGCTATAATTATATTGCTCAGTCTTCGTGGTGTTTTACAATATTCTAGTAGGTTCATTTCCCTTTTGAGTTTTTCCTTGACTCATGGGTTATTGAGAAACGTGTTACTTAGTTTGCTAACATTAGGGGATTTTCTAAAGATATTACTATTATTGATTTTTAGCTTAATTGGATTGTGCTCATAGGACATATTTTGGATGACTTGAATCCTTTGACATTTATTGAGATTTGTGTTATGGCCCAATATATGGTCTATGTTGGTAAGTATTCCTTGCACAGTTAACATGCATATTCTGCTGTTGTATGGTGGGATGTTATATAAATGTCAATTAGGTCAAGTTGGTTAATAGTGTTCAAACCTTCTGTACTCTTACTGATTTTTCATCTGTGTGTTTTTTACTTACTGAGGGAGAGCACATTAGTTTTGTATTGCCGCATAACAGATTACAACAAATTGGGCTTAAGGCAGCACACATTTATTACCTCACAGTTTCCACGAGTCAAGATTCTGGGGATAACTCAGCTGGATTCTTTGCTGAGGGCCTCAGGAGACTGCAGTCGAAGTGTCGGCTGCAGCTGTGGTGTCATCTGAGGCCTGGGGGCCGGTTCCAAGCTCATGTAGTTGTTGACAAAATTCACTTCCTTGTAGCTGTAGAACTTGCGGCCGCCGTTTTTTTTGTTTGTTTGTTTGTTTGTTTTGTTTTTTTGTTTTTTTCAAGTCCAGTAGGGTAGAGTCCCCTGGCTTCCATGTCTTACCTCTAGACTTTACTTTAAAGCTCCCACATGATTAGGTCAGTCCCACCCAGGATAATCTCTCTTCTAATTAACTCAAGGTTAATTGATAAGTGACCTTAATTACATCTTTAAAATCTCATCATTGGTGTCATATAGTATAACGTAATCAAGGGAGTGAAATTCCATTATGTTTACACGTCTCTGCCAGGAATTATACAAGGCGTCTGTAGCAGGGGGTGGGAATCTTGGGGATGGATTTGGACTTGTCTACCACAGAGGGGCATTAAAATCTCTAACAGTAGCTGTGGATTTGTCTATTTCTCCTCGTAATTCTATAGTTTCTGCTGCAGGTAATTTGAAGCTCCGTGGTTAGGTAGATAAATGTTTAGGATCATTATGCCCTCTTTAAAAATGTATCTCTTTATGAAATAACATTATTGTCCCTGGTAATGCTTTTTGCTCTGAAATCTGTTTTAACTGTTAGTAATTTAACCACTTCTGCTTTCTTTTGAGTAGTGTTAGTATAGTACATCTTTTCCAACCTTTTAGTCTATTAGTGTCTTTATACTCAAATTTTGTTTCTTATGGGTAGCATATGGTTGGGTCTTCCTTTTTCCAATATGACAGTCTCTACTTTTTAATAGGATTATTCTGGCCATTTGCACTTTTTAAAATGTGTTTACGGTTTATTTTTTAAGCATAGTGTTTGTACGTAGCATATCATTTGTAACACTCTCTCACCTTTTAGGTATCTTCCACAATATTTCTGTCATTTATTTTGATAGCTTTGTTGATATGTCATTCAGTTACCATAAAGCTCGCCCTTTTAAAGAACACAGTTCTGAGGTTTTTAGAATTGTACACCCATCAACACTATCTTAGTTCCAGAACATTTTTGTCACTTCAGAGAGAAGCTTGATACCCATTAGCGGCACCCACCATGCCCGCGTTTCCTTGGCCTCTGACAACCAACCACTGATATAGTTTCTGTCTAGGGACTTGCCTATTCTAGACATTTCCTATAAGTGGAATTATACAATAGGTGACTTTTTGTAGCTGGGTTCTTTGTTTTGAAGTTTCATCCGATGTGTAGCATATGTCAGTATTTCACTCCTTTTTGTGGCCAAATAATTTTTCTGTTGTGTGGATACATCACATTTTGTTTATCTGTTCTTCGGCTGGTTGACTGTTCAGTTGTTTCTGCTTCTGGCTATTGTAAATAATGCTGCTATAAATATTTATGTACAGTTTTTTGTGTAGATGTATGTTTTCACTTCTCTTGGATACTTAGGAGTGGAATGACTAGGTCATGATGGGAACTTTATGTTTAATTTTTTAAGGAACTTGCAGACTTCTTCCCAAATGAATGCACCATTTGGCATTCCTATCAGCAATGTATGAAGGTTCCAGTGTCCTTGACAACACGTGTTATTGTCTGCCTTCTTTCTTTTACTATTTTAAAGATGTTGCTTCACTGTGTTCTTGTTTTCCACTGAGCTATCTCCTGTCTTCATTGTTCCTCTGTTCATTCTTTCTCTGCTTTTAGGGATTTCTTTATTACTAGATTTTTATTTACTCTATTACTAGCTCCAGTGTGGCTTAATGTAGTTTTCTTCATGTCTTTTGTGCATGGAGTTCATGGTATTCTTAGATTTGTGAGTTTTTAATTTTTATCAAATGTAGAAAATTTTAAGCCATCATTTATTCAAATATTTATTACCCTTTTATCCCTTTGGGGTTTCCAGTTACACGTAATAGCATACTTCAAGTTTTTACCCTAGCTCGTTGAACCTCTGTTCATTTTTCTTAGTTCCCTTCCTTCTCTTTCAAGTTCACTGTTCTTTTATTCTCTTAATATCTAACTTGCTATTAATCCCATCTAATACATTTATCATAATATATATTGTAATTTTCTTTTTTATTTTTATTACTATTTTTAAAATTTACATCAACGTTAGTTAGCATATAGTGCAGATTGTAATTTTCAATTTAAGAAATTTGGTTTGCATCTTTATTATGTCTTCCATGTCTTTGCTTAACATTTTGAACATGCAGAAATAGTTATAATAACTTTTTAAAGTCCTTGTCTACTTATTCTGTGTCGATTACAGGTAAGTCTCACTTGATGAGTTTTTGTCCTACTGATGGATTGTATTTTCCAGTTTTCTTATAGGCCTGGTAATTTTTGATTGAATGCCAGACATTGTGAATTTTACTTTGTTGGGCGCTGGATATTTTTGTTCATATGAATAGTCTGGAGTCTTTTTTACTGAGACATAGTTAAGTTACTTGCAACTAGTGCGACCATTTCCATTCTGGCTTTTAAGATTTGTTAGACCCAAATGGAACATGCTCATTCTAGGGCTGAGTAGTCCCAACAACTGATGAAATACCCTTCTGTGTACTTAACGACCTGAGAATCCTGAGGCTTTCCAGTCTGGTTGTTGTGAATAGGCACTACTCCTAGCCTTGTGTGGGCGCTGGGCGCTGTCACCTCCTGTCCTTACCATGATTCTTTCCCTGCCTGGTAGTTTCCCCACATACGTGCCTTGTTCACTTCTTGCCTGAATACTGGAGAGGCACCCAGCAGCTCCCTAGAGTTCTCTCCCTCTGTTGCTTTCTCATCTCTGGTCGAGAGTGTACCTCAGAGTTTGTCTTCAGTGCAGACTTTTCTTTGGCTGGTTTATTCTGTCTTCTGCTCTTTACGGTGTTTCTCTAATCTTGATAAATTTGGGTCACAACATACTCTGTTCAGGAGATCCTTAGCCTGTCTCTCTCCTTCTGCTTACCTCTATTTTCCTCCATTCCTGCCTACATAGGAAAGAACTGTCTTTCTGTGTATCTTATATGATGTATTACTTGATTCTGGAGGCATATTCTTTTCTGTGTTTTGAAGAAGTAGAGAACTAAAATGCTAATTTGTTTATTTATGGTCTGTTATTCCGCAAGAGGATCCTTGCCTGTGTGAGAGTGTTTGTTAGTGGAACTGGCAATTGGTAGTTGCTCCTGTCATCCTAATTTATTTTAACAGTGTCAATTGTGAGTTGGAACATCAGCTTTTCCTCTAAACTATTTCCTCGAAAGGCGGTAATTGATGTTGCTAGTAAACTTTTAAAAATCTCTTTAAGACCTTCTTCATTTACAATGAAATACTGTATTTTCATCTGTTTTTCTTAATATTGTAGGTAATGAACTTTAATTTTTTAAAATACTTTTATTTTATTTTTGAGAGAGACAGAGTGCAAGTGGGGGAGGGGCAGAGAGAGAGGGAGACACAGAATCTGAAGCAGGCTCCGGGCTCTCAGCTGTCAGTGTAGAGCCTGATGTGGGGCTCAAACTTACGGACCACGAGATCATGACCTGAGCTGAAGTCGGACACTTCACCAACTGAGCCACCCAGGTTGCCTCTAGGTAATGAACTTTAAAAAAAGAATTGAAGAGATGGTAACTTTAGGCCCTTATTAAAGTGGCAAAGAAGAATTTTTGGGGAATAAATGTACAATTCTATGAGTCATTGCTTTCTGGTTGTAAAATAATGTTTATTTGTATGATGTTTAAATAATTCAAAGGCAGATGGTTAGTAATTCCTATCTGAAGCCATGAAAGTAAAATAAATTTGTTTAATTTTTTTTTTTTTTTTTTTTTTTTTTTATCAAATGACATGTGGGGAATTAATCTGTTGCTATCTTTCATTGGGAACAAATTTAAAATGGTATAAAATATTTAGAAAAATTTCAATTGTGGAACATAGTTTCTTATTTTGCTTCTCTTTCATACCTCTTTGTTCTTGTTGGAAATGCTGAAGTACTGAAATACTTCTTTTCTATAGAGGATGGTCCTCCCTCTTATCCAAGAATAGGTTTTGTAGCAAATCACTGCGTCAGCAATGATTTTGACTCTAACTGAAAGAGATAAAGTTCCTAAGAATTTATTATATATGTGTCTTGCCACTGAGTGAGCAAGAAAAATACATACCCATCAGTGCTGACTGGTTGGTAATTTCTGAAACACGATGCCACGGTTCCTCATAAATAACCGAGTAACAGAATCACGGAGAATTTGGCAGAGATCAATCTCTAGATGGATGAGTTAGTCTATAAGCAAATAGCTACTCAACTTCTTTTGACTTTTAAGAATGTTCTATGCATTTTCTGATCCAGATCCTTGGATCTCACTGAGTCCCTAGAGATCAAGTAATTTTTATAGACCAGCAAAGACTTAACAAGTCAGCAACTGTGCATTGGTGTATGGAGGTACATTTTTATTTCAGTGGGAGACCTCCAGATGCTGCTTTTAGAAACTCTCCTCCTTAACTTGATATCACGTCTATCTGCTGTGACTGGCCAGTGCACTGATTTGACCCTGATGTCATGGGCTGAGAAAGTATAGACTTCATCAATGATCAGCAAAGACCTGCCAGTAAAATATTTGTACTGCCTGGTTGTTTTATTTTTAGCATATTTGTGAGACTGAGTTAGATGCTGCATTTTCCATTTTGTCAAATGTCAATTAACATTTATAGAAGCATAACCTTGGTAGCCAAAGACATTTCAAGTCCTTGCCATATTTCTCCAGTCACTGTGCCCAGGGACTGTAAACTTGGAGGTGTCTGATAGGCATGTGGCTTAATACCCCTGCTTCCCTGTTTTGAATGTTTCCTGACTCCATAAATGAACAAGGAGATGATCTAAAAGCAAGCGAATATGCTTTGAACTTTCAAGTGAGATACGAGCCCAAGCACTCCTTTATCCTTCTCTATAGACAAGGGAAGTGGTAACAGGAGGTGCCTGGAAATGGCCTCCGAGGCCCCATCAGCCATCATCTCAGGTGTCTGGCAGGTGCAGCAGGCAGGGCGGTTACAAGTCTGAAGATGGCTTCAAAAATGATGTTACATTTTAAATAGTCTTTATACAGTGTTTGCTTCACTGTACTGCTTCTTCTAGCCTTTCTACAGTAGGACAAACTGAGGTATTTTTAAAAGGGTTTTCAAAAAAAGAAAAAAAGGGTTTTCATCTCAGTAGGTCATTTCGCAAAACTGTTGCATGGGGAGCGTTAACTAATTTGGGGATGGATGACCTTAGAAATAAGCCAAGTGCCTTCCAGGCAACCCACTGCCTCTTTCAAAGTATTTGTCCTGCTGTCAGGACTTGTGGTATCTCTACTGGCCCCCAAAAGGGAAGAAATTCATTTATACAAAGGTAATAGGGACTTCATGTGTTGCTCATATAAAGAGTGACGTTTTAAGACACAACCAAGGGAAATGGCAATGCTAGCAATAAAGGTAACAGTAGTAATAATAATAATAATAATAATAATAAATATGATGATGACGATGATGAATTCCCCGCTGTGCATCAAGCACTGTGTAAGAACTTTCTATACATTGTCTTCCCCTCTGGAAGCAACCTTATGACCAGTGATTGTTGTCTCTGTCTCATAGATGCCACACCCACAGTAACACTGGGAAATAGAGCCATGTGCGATGCCAGAGCCAGGCTCTTGCCTTTGTGTGACGATTTTCCATTATGAATGGCTGACAACTGGAATTTTGGACATCCCAAAAGGACATAATTTTAGAGTAGGAACTCTTTTCAGCTCCCTCAAATTATGGAGTGACAAAGTTAATTCTGGAATCAGCAGTGCTTTCACACACCATACAAATGTTTTGCTGGCTCTGAAGCTGTGGATAGATTCCAATGTATAATAGAGCTGTGAGCCAGTGACAGAAAATAAACAAACTAAATACCTTAACAGTGATAGGAGGTTTGGTCTGACCACAGGGAAGCATGGCACCCATGAGCCGCTGACGGTTTTGCCCCCTTGTACCTGAAAGCCCTCAGTGCCTCTCTGTGAGTATCAAGGGAACAGCATCTCCCTGCTCGAGTATCTTATACCAAGCATCTTATGCCAAGAGTGGTAAAATCATCTCTAATCATCGATAAAGGCAGTATTTTCTAGCTCTTCTGATCCTGTAACATAAAGGTCACTCATCATAGGTTGTCCATAAGGAGGTTCCAAGTGGGTATTCTCATGTACTTGGGAAGTAAAGCAACAGTAGGGAATTGACAGCTGTATACAGGTCTCCTTTTAGTCCCTTGTCAGTTTTTACCAAATAATGGTAAGGCTTGCTCTGAGCACTACCTAAAAATGGATTCTGAGCCCCCCACCTGGAGAGCCATGAACAATGAATGATTTGGCCAAAGGTGCAGGTAGGGGTAGTGAGTCATGAATTTGCCTTCTCTTGTTAGGTCATTAAAATACATTCGAGAAAGACCCTCAGATACCAGGTGGTTTTCTCAGAATACTAATTCTGAGAACTGAGAAACCAAATACTAATAACCAAATACTAATTCTGCTCTGACTACTTGGGTTCTAATCCTGGCTGTGCCACTTTTGTGACCTTTGGCCTCAAATTTCTCTGTGCCTCAGTTTCCTCAGCTATAACGTGGGGAGTAATAATAGCATTTACCTCAAAGAGTTGTTAGTTTAAGTAAGTTAATACATGTAAAGTTTTTAAAACAATGCTTGACACATTATAAATATTCAATATATATTAATTATGATTAATGAAAAAGACAGTTTTGAGTGGGTATTATGTATAGGCATATTCTGGGTTTATGCAACCCCTTGACCTTAACCCTCTGCCCAACTTAGGATAGTATTTATTGAAAGTGCTTTTTTTAAAAAAAATTTCTTTTTAAGTTTATTTATTTAGAGAGAGAAAGAGAGAGCACAAGTGGGGTAGGGACAGAGAGAGAGGGAAGAGAGAGAATCCCAAGCAGGCTCCGCACTGTCAGTGCAGAGCCCGACGCGGGCTCGAACTCAAGAACTGCGAGATCATGACCTGAGCTGAAGTCAGACACTTAACCGACTGAGCCACCCAGGTGCCTCTTTCTTAAACTTTTTTTAAAAATGTTTTTTATTTTTGAGAGAGAGTGTGAGTGGGGGAGGGGCAGAGAGAGGGGGACAGAGGGTCTGAAGCCGGCTCTGTGCTGACAGCAGAGAGCCCAATGTGGGGTTCAAATTCATGAACCATGAGACCATGACCTGAGCCAAAGTCAGATGCTCAACCGACTGAGCCACCCAGGTGCCCCCCCATTCTTCTTTTTAGGCAGCTAGGCAGATGACAGTATGCCTAAGATGTGTTTTAACCGTCAAGTACTAGAGACTGTTTATTTATTTATTTATTTATTTATTTATTTATTTATTTATTTTAAGTGGGAAAAGCAGTATTTAATTTGGGACGCTTACTTGGAGAACTCTGAAGATCTGAAGTCCTGAAGTAGAGCAATCTAGGTGTAGAAAGCATAAGGGAACAAAGAACTCTCTCTATGTTTTCATCTCTGTCTGTCTCTGTCTCTCTTTCTCTCTGTCAGAAGATTTTCCAGGAACTTTCCCCCTTATCTTTTGTGAAAAGGTCTGTGATAGTGTGATAGCTTTGTAGACCCATCTGGCTTCAAATCTTGGTTCCTCTACTGTTTGCTATAATGAATTTGGACATAGTCACTTAATGTTGCCTGGGGCCGATTTTCCAGACTATAAAGTGGGGTTTATAACACCCACTTGGCGGAGTTGTCATGAACTCTAAATGAGATAACATGAATAGTACCTCATATGTAGAAGCAGGAAAATAAAAGTTACTTCCCTCGCCACCTTTTTGGAAGATCTGTTTGAAGTAGTTGAAAATTGAACAGGATCATAGATTCCCAAACCCTAGTTTGCTCTGAAATTACATGAGGACCATTTTAAAAACTACTGACCTACTGAATCAGAATCTCTCAAGGGTAGCCAAGAAACCTGTATTTTTTAGGCAACTCTCAGATAATTCTGCTGCCTAACCAGGTTTTAGATCAATAAAGTATATGAACTCTCGTTCTTTTTAAAAATGTTACTTTTTTAACATTTTTAACATTTAAAAACATTTATTGAAGTTTATTTATTTATTAGAGAGAGAGAGGAGAGAGAGAGAGAGAGAGAGAGAGAGAGAGAATGAGTGGGGGAGGGGCAGAGAGAGAGGGAGAGAGAGAATCCCAAGCAGGCTCTGAGATGACAGGGCAGAGCCCAATCTGGGGCTTGAACTCAGGAACCATGAGATCATGACCTGAGCCAAAACCAAGAGTCGGATGCTCAATTGACTGAGCCACCCAGGTGCTGCTGAACTCTCATTCTTTTGTGTTGCCAGTGTCATTGCTCAACACTGTTTAATTATCTTTTCTCCAATTTGTGGACACTGGGACTGTTTCTAGTTTTGGGCTGTATGAATAAAGCGGCTATAAACATCACAAGTCTTGTGGATGTGTTTTCTTTTATATTGTGTAAATACTTGTGTGGGGGCTGCTGGCCATAGGGAAGGTGTGTGGCTCATTTTAGAAGAAACCTACAGACATCGTCCCAGTGTGGTTGTGTCATTTTACCCTGTCATTGATAGCCTTGCTCCAAGTCTGTCACCTCATCCTTGATTGGAGTCAGTCTCTCTAAATATAGCCATTCTGGTGGTTGTGTAATGTTGTCTCCTTGTGGATTTATTTATTTTTATTTTTATTTTCATTTATTTTTTTCTAAGTGGGCTGCATGCCCAGCATGCAACCCAATGCAGGGCTTGAATTCAAGACCCTGAGATCAAGACCCAAGGTGAGATTAAGAGTCTGCTGTTCAACTGACTGAGCCACCTAGGCGCCCCTCCTTGTGGTTTTAATTTGCATTTCCTTGATGACAAATGACACTGAGCAGTTTTTAATGTGCTTGTGGGCCATTCATTTATGTATACTTTTTGACTCTTCAAATCTTTTCCCCGTTTTTTTTTAAGTTTATTTCTTTTGAGAGAGAGAGAGAGAGAGAATGAGCCAGGGAGGGGCAGAGAGAGAGAAGGAGAGAGAGAATCCTCAGCAGGCTCTGTGCTGACAGTGAACACCCTGAAACGGGGCTTGAACCCACAAATTGTGAGATAGTGACCTGAGCCGAAACTGACAATTGGACGCTTAACTGACTGAGCCACCCAGGTGCCCCTTTTGCCCATTTTTAATATGCTTGTTTGCCTTTCTGTTGTTAAATTGTCACAGTTCTTTGTAGATCCTGAATAACAGTCTTTGGTCAGATATATGTTTTCCCAGTGTTTCCTTCAAGTGTATAGCTTGCCTGTTTATTTTCTTAATGGTGTCTTTTGATGAGTAGAAGTTTTTAGTTTTTTTTTTTAATTTTTTTAAACATTTATTTATTTTTGAGACAGAGAGAGAGCATGAACAGGGGAGGGTCAGAGAAAGAGGGAGACGCAGGATCTGCAACAGGCTCCAGGCTCTGAGTTGTCAGCACAGAGCCCAACGCGGGGCTTGAACCCACGGACCACGAGATCATGACCTGAGCCGAAGTCGGACGCTTAACCGACTGAGCCACCCAGGCGCCCCTAGAAGTTTTTAGTTTTATGATGAAACCTAATTATTTTGTATGGTTATTACTTTCTATGACCTAAGAAATCTTGACTATCTTTAGTCATGAATACATTCTCCTACACATTCTCTTTAAAAAGTGTTTAGAGTTTTACCTTTTGTATTTGGGATATTTATTTTGCCTTTCACAACTTTGCACAACTTCTCAAGGCTAGACCTTCTAAAAATGTGAAGTAATACACAGTTAAAATCACTTTTATATATAAAAAATAAATGAGGCTTAATCATGTTAGGAGAAACCTATTATAATGGCTTTCCTGCGAAAATATGTGCAAATGTGGAATTATTCAAAACAGCAGACCATCTTCCATATTCATGTTTTGTTTCCAAACATATAATTTAAGAAGAAGAATGGATTCTCTGATTATAAAGCAGCCTTGACTTAAAGAGGTGTTTTTTTTTCCTAATATTTATTTTATTTTTGGGAGAGTGCAAGCAGGGTTGGGACAGAGAGAGGGGACAGAGGATCTGAAGCAGGCTCTGTGCTGATAGCAGAGTCCAGTGCAGGGCTCGAACTCACAAACCGCAAGATCATGACCTAAGCTGAAGTCCAATGTTCAACTGACCAAACTACCCAGGTGCCCTTAAAGAAATTATGGAAAGAGACTAAATGTCCATCAACTGACGAATGGATAAAGAAATTGTGGTTTATATATAAAATGGAATACTACTTGGCAATGAGAAAGAATGAAATATGGCCTTTTGTAGCAACGTGGATGGAACTGGAGAGTGTGATGCTAAGTGAAATAAGCCATACAGAGAAAGACAGATACCATACGGTTTCACTCTTATGTGGATCCTGAGAAACTTAACAGAAGACTATGGGGGAGAGGAAGGAAAAAAAAAAGTTAGAGAGGGAGAGAGCCAAACCATAAGAGACTCTTAAAAACTGAGCATAAACTGAGGGTTGATGGGGGGTGGGAGGGAGGGGAGGGTAGGAGATGGGCATTGAGGAGGGCATCTGTTGGGATGAGCACTGGGTGTTGTATGGAAACAATTTGACAATAAATTTCATATCAAAAAAAAATTTAATGTTCATTTATTTTTGAGAGGGTGGAGAGGGGCAAAGAATGAGGGAGACACAGAATCCAAGGCAGGCTCCAGCCTCCACACTGTCAGCACAGAGCCTGACAGGGGCTTGAACTTATGAACTGGGAGATCATGACCTGAGCCAAAGTCAGACTGTTAACCGACTGAGCCACCCAGGAGCCCCTAAGAAGTGTTTTAAATATACATTTGTTGAGTTCAAAGAAAATTGGTCGCTATATGCATTTGTACCTACTGGTAAATGGCAGGGAGAGAGGAGTAACCTTACACCCCCACACACGGAATTTGACAAGAAAGTGAAAGCAGAAACCGTTTCCTCCTTGATAACATGGGAGAGAGAACCTTACTCTGCTTGTTCCCAGTTGCTTCCACCCATAGTTGTTCTCTTCTGTCCCACATGTTCAGATCTGATTGTCAGAAGATGACTCTGGCCATACTGCTTCAGGCAGAGAATAACTTGCGTTCTTTTGCAGGGCCTGGCTCCCAGCTATTACCTCCATAGCAGAATCTGACACACTGATAGATGACAGGCCATCTGATACTCTATCCAACAGAGGACAGTGGCTCATTTCCGCTCTCACATAACATTTGCTCCAGAAATGGATTTTCTGAAACTTTCCACTTAAAAAGCTGTGGATTAACTTTAGTGAGGCCAACATAGTGGAAACTAAGCAGAGCATATAACCTCAGACCGTTGGGCAGGCGCACTTTGTCACGGCTCTGCCTTAATTCACTGCGTATTACTTTCTTTGGAATTCGCAACCAGATTCTACACCATTCACTTTTAACATCTGGAAATATGCAAAGCATTTGGCTATTTGTTCACCTTGTTTAAGGTGTCCACCTACGTCAGGTAAGAATATATTTGCCAAAGCAAAGTGTACTTTACTAAAATATTAGACTGCTTCTCCTAACTTAGATAAGCCATAGAATGTTAGTGATCGTGTTTTTATGCAATCCTATGAGTGATAACATTACATGTTATCATGCCTTCCCCCAAAGTTTTATTTTTTTGTGTGAACTTAGAAAAGTTTCTAATACAAAGGTTATATTATCAATGAATGCTAGTTTGAAAGAACCAAATAGGATTTTGAAGATTACCCTTCTTTAACAATGCCTTAAATTTTTATCTCCTCATCCATTCCTCATTGCTTTCTTTCTCAAGACATTATGGTTTATTGTGTCTCCACTAGGTACCTTGCATGTGATTTACACAGTGAATGGCCCTGCTTTCGGAGCAAGTTAATGATATAATATCCCCATTTATATTCAGAGCAGTCAACACTTTCCAGCTCTCAGAATAATAAAAGCACCTGCATTTAATATACATGGAAGAATGGAAAGGCAAATAGCAGATAAGGCACAATCAGGTAAGTGTAATCAGATAAAATATCACAATATTATAGTAGATCAGCATCTGGTAATGACTTGAATTTTGAAAGACTGACAAACAGCCTGGCCTAAAGCAGCCAGGCATACCTCATTCAGAGCAACTCTTTCCAGAGCTGATTGCTCCTCTCATGTGTTTTCTGGCAGATTAAGCAGGTAGGGTGTCTTATTTTAACTCTTCTGGAACTGTTTTGTGCCACTGGAAAAACACTGGCAATCTTCCTTTTGAGCCCAGATCAGAAACAAAAACAAATGACGTGTCCAAAAATAAAGCCTTGCGTCTCCTGGCAGTTATCTCAAATTGATCCAAATCAATTGTATTAAAAATAAAAATAAAGCCTGCGGTGATAGGAAGAGTTTTCATTTCCATCTCTGTGCTTGCCTGCATGGCGTTGACATTTTGTTCTATTTTTTTTTTTTTTTTTTTTTTTTTAAACAGGGAAGACAGTTTATCAGAAACTGATGTCTCCGAGAACTTCCTCACTTTTGGCCACTGGCAGCTGGAAACCTAACTGTGTATCTTAGCCTTGTGTGGACCCTAACGCAACACAACCATATGGAGTCAAATGGAAAGCTTCGTATTCGCAAGTCAGAACTGAACAGACCTGGTTTGTAGAGTGGGATTTAGCACGCTTTCTCTCCTTTTAAGTTACTCTTTGTTGGAGGCCAGTGATCTCTTCACTGAACTCACTGGGCCTCACCAGAGACCACGAAGACATGGGGAATATAAGGGACAAGGCACAGGGAGGGCCCAGGTGCGGAGGGGCTGTTGCACAAGCTTGGGCTGGCCCGCAGTTGGCCCTGGTGTTGACCTCTTTGGTGGCAGGGCTCCAGCTCCTTCCCAGAGGGATCACAAAGTGCCTTTGCTCTTCCCTGCTGCAATTGGAGTAGGATATCATGTGTAGAAAATGCAATGGACTGCCCCATCTTCTGAGAAGAGCTGTAGTCACTCTCTTGTTCCTCTATTCTGATGCTTTCGTTTGCTTTTCTAGAGTAGTAGCCCTGGGCACTGGTCAACAGGTGTGTATTTAAATGAAATTTTCCTAAGTATGAGCATGAGGGAGATGAAATAACTGTCCACTGCATTTAGAGCCCCTCTATTTTTATGGAAACAACTCTTCCCAAAATATCTCTGTCTCTTCAGCTGGTTTAGTCAGCTCAGACTGTGATAACAAAATAACGTGGGTGAGGTGGCTTAAAGAACAGAAATTTATTTTCTCTCAGTTCTGAAGGCTGTACGTCTGAGACCAGGGTGCCAGCACGGTCGGGTTCTGGTGAGAGTTCTCCAGATGGTTTGCAGACGGTGGGTATCTCAGTGTGTGCTCACATGACCTCTTCTTTGGAAAGAGGGAAAGCAAGCTTTGTGGTCTAAGATGTCTTCTTACAATGACACTAATCCATGAGACTCTCCCCTCATGAGCTCATCTAAGCCTGTTTACCTCTCAAAGGTCCCATCTCTAGGCACCATCACACTGTGGGTTAGGGCTTCACCATAGGAACTGGGGGGGCTACGGGGTACAATTCACTCCATAGCATTACCCAGTAGTATCATTGTGGCAATGGTAGTAAGGCAGAGACAAAGAGAGTGACTGCCTGGCAAAAAAAAAAAAAAAAAAAAAAAGGTTGACATGAAGAGTATTAGTAGTTCACTCCATGATGGAACAAATGTGAATTATTATCCATTCTTTTCACACACGCCACCCCTCACTGGCCCACTCACCTACATATCCACTTGAGACTTAAAGAGATCACAGGAGAAGGCATTGTGTCAGGGATTAAGTGGAAAAGTAACAACTTTCAGGATGTTTATGATGTCAACATTCTCTTGTCTTTTCTACTATACTTTCTACCTTCCCCGTAACGGGGACCAATAACTGGTTTCAGAATGATGGATTAACCCGCAAGGGGGCTTCATTCACCAAGACGGTTCAGTTATGTTCTAAATACCAAAGATGACAGAACTAATTTTCAGAAGATTTTTAATAACAGGAGTGAAAGTAAGGAGTTTGTGAGGAAACATGGGTTAATTGTAAGCCCCTCTTTTCAGAGTGTCCCATTTCATATAATGTTCTCTTTAACGGAATTCATCATTGAATGCTTTTGGGCAAGTGGGCTGAGATTTACATTTTACAACTGGAAAACTGGAAGCTTCTTCAAGGTCATTAGAAGAGATCTGGATTCTCAATTTAAGCATGAACTACACAAGACTAAAAATTGAAAACACCTTCCCCAGAGGTTTGTTCGTTTATTTGTTTGGGTTATTTTTTTGTTTTGTTTTCTTTTACTTTTTAGTTGTGGCCTCAGAGGAGTAAGACTGTTTTAACTTGTCACTTTGTGAGTCTGGGCCATGAAAAGCCCGGCTAGTTGTGTTCAAAAGAGGTGTATCACTATCTGATTTGTGATAGAGAGAGCCTTAGATAAAGAACAACTGGGGATATTTCAGACACTACACTGAAAGCATTTCTACTTCTGCCTGAAGTCCCCTTAAGAGGTATTTAATAAATAGTAATGGTGATAATGCAACCAGATTATTTTCAGGTCCCATCTGCATTTCTCACCCTTTCTTTCCTCAGCCCTCTTCGTGGAGGGTGCACTACAGTAAGTAAGTAGTAACACAATATCTGAAGGATGGCATAAGCATTGACTCACCTGGAGCCTTTTGATATAGATTGTGCTGTATGTAATGGGGTATGATGCATAAGTCTTTCTTTAAAAAATTTTTTTTAAATGTTTATTCATTTTTTGAGAGACAGAGAGAGCACAAGCAGGGGAGGGGTAGAGAGAGAGGGAGACACAGAATCCTAAGCAGGATCCAGGCCCTGAGCCAACAGCACAGAGCCCAATGCAGGGCTCAAACTCACGGACCGCGAGATCATGACCTGAGCTGAAGTCGGTTGCTTAACCAACTGAGCCACCCAGGCGCCCCTGCATAAGCCTTTCTAATTTAAGACTGTGGTCAATACATTTTGCCCCCACCATCCCATTTGGGGGCAGTTCATGTACTGATCTCTTAGAAATGATAGTGGAAATAGATCGAGGAGAATAGAAAGGCTGGAGAGACACGTGTGTGATGGCAGTCACTCATGAAGAAAGATACGAATCGTTCCCTGAAGAAGGGATTTGCAATTACTTCTTAAGGACTACATGATTTGTTCTTTTCCTCTATACATAATTTGTGTTGAAGGTTTTGAGTGACAAGAAAAAGACTTCTTAGTTACCTTTGCAATTCTACGTAAGTCATATGCTCTAAGGGGAATACCTGAGTCTGCCTTTGTTCAATGCACACCCCAAGTGTAAATCTCAAGCTTCTGAAATGAGAAAAGATTAGATCTTCATACATGTTAGTTGTTAGAAAGTCGATTAACTCTTTGCTTCAGCTTTCTCATTTCAAAAGCGGGCACATATTATTTTCTGCCAGATTTAATAATCTATTCATTTTCTTAGCTGAACTCTCTAGATATTTGTCAGAAGATTTTGTCATTACGTGATGGGGCCCCACAATTGTTTAATAAATTGTTGCTATAAAAGACATTATAAAAAATACATATATAAATAGACTTCTAAGAAATAAGGGTGCATCGTTGGAGATGATACATTGTTAAATATCAGAAATGATTAGTGGAGAAAAAGCATCTGAAAAAATAATAACTTAGCTGAGTAATGAGTGCTATGATTAACATATTCTACAAATCTATCAATAGTATGGCTCAGCATGTCCTTGTTAGTCTCTAAAATTAATAATGACAGATACCAAGACCCTATTAATATTTTAATAGTCTAATAGGCACAGGCAGGCATGTAGCAGAGAAGAATGTGAATCAGTGGGCAGGGTTGCAGGGCCGTCTCGAGAGAGTCTGTCAGGTGGGAGAGTGAAGTCCTCATGTGGCTTTCTTCTTCCTGTGTTCATTCTCCTATCAGCACCCAGGTTCAGAAAATGCACTAATTTTCAGCAGAGGGATGTGCCAGTTCAGGGCAAAATCCACAGAGTATTTAGTAGTCTTTATGCCCACTCTGTATTTTAAGAAATCCTAATGTTCCTGTCAGTGTGTATCCTGAAATGCCCTGTCATCTGAAAAATAGTAGGAATTCTTACAAAGAATATATATTCTGGGAATTTGAAGAGATAGGTTTTGAGATAGGTCTTTCCCGGATTCTGGCATCATCAGTCTCCTTGCTCGAATCATCTCCAAATTCATCCTCAGTAGAAATGATAGAATGTGCACAGACTACTCTGAGGTACTTAAAAGAATAAATCTGAGTGAAATAAGGAACAGAGGAAAGCAAAACATTAGATAACACATGTAAAGTTCTTATGGTGGTGCCTAGCACGAAGGAGGTCCGCAAGCAATGTTGGCTTCCTGCTCTTTTTCCTTCCTCTTTGGATTGAGGGCCCCATCTCTAGAGCGACCTTTACCTGACCTTCCTGTGTGGCTCACAACGTATTTTGCAGCACTCATAAACTTTTCCTCAGAGCTGACTTTGGATTTGAAAATGTAATGATATCTCCCTCTTGTAACAACATGTCCCTACAATTTGACACCCATAGAGAGGTGGTTCTTCAGAGAAGGAAGGTCTGCTTCTCGAAGGCTGTCTGTCAGTGCCTCATCACTGGGCAGTTTTGAAGGATCATTTCTTAGAGGCTATAGAGGACCAGCAAGATCACATCACAAGAGACTGAGTATTTTCCAGTTGAAATTTCTAATCTAGGTACCACAACTGATTTCTAAAGCAAGAAAGAAAAAGTCAGAAGAAAAGAGGCATGATTCCAAAAAAGGGGGAAGAAAAAGCAATTTTTTTTTGGCCAGGAATTTGTACGCTCGCCCCAGGATTAACACCCTCAAAAAGTAGGTTTGGTAGCAGCTGCCAGAATCTGTACGAGACCAGTACCAGTCTTGTTCTTAGAGTTTTCTTACAGCTCAGCTGGCAATAATTCACTTTTTCTTTTATTTTTTCTTTTTTTATTTGTGATGATTCAGGTTTTTTTTGAATGTTTATTTATTTTTGAGACAGAGAGGGACAGAGCATGAATGGGGGAGGGGCAGACAGAGAGGGAGACACAGAATCCAAAGCAGGCCCCAGACTCCGAGCTGTCAGCACAGAGCCCGACACGGGGCTCGAACTCACAGACCGTGAGATCATGACCTGAGCTGAAGTCGGACGCTCAACCGACTGAGCCACCCAGGCGCTCCCTCGATGACTCACTTTTAATCATCTGATTCTAGTTAGAGCGCAGAGACAAATTCATTTCTTCTTTCTCTCTCTTTTTAAAAATATCTCCTTACAACTTAAAAGAGGTTGGTTTGTACTTTGGTGTTGACTCTGCTGCCAGCTTGCCCGACTGGTTTTTCTCTGCAGAAGTCCAGCCCAACTTCCTCTTCTACCGAGTGCTTGCCATGTTTTCTGGTAATTTTCCCTAAGCGATTGTGCCTGGCACAGACTGGAACTGGCCACCTTTTGTCTCTGCCTGTTGACCAGCTATTCTGTCTCCGGCTCTCTTCCCACATCACCTGGCAGTGAAGTTTCCTTTTCCTAACCTCCCTCTCTAGGTCTAAAGAGTTTTATTCTCTTTAATATCACAGCACATCGACCATGACAGAGTGTACTTAGAGGATTATGCTTATTTGTAAGCATGTTTGTCTTCTTTGGATTGTCGGCTCCTTGACCACAATCCAAAGGGTTGTGTGCCGTTCATCTTTATATGCCTGGCCATAGTGGGTGCCGACAGAGCATTTACTGGACAAATGTTCAATACATTCTCTTTTGTTACATGCAACAAGATAATTTGAAGTTAGTAGGGAGCTTTTGATGTGAAAGAGATTAGTGAAAAGAATAAGAGCTTGTATTTTACTGTTCATTCTAAGACATGGAGAGCAACATATATTTAAGAAATATGGGTAGGGGGTGCCTAGGTGGCTCAGTCAAGCGTCAGAGTCAGATCATGATTTCAGCTCAGATCATGATCCCCGGGTCATGATATCAAGCCCTGTGTCAGGCTCTGTGCTGACAGTGCTAAGTCTGCTTGGGATTCTCTCTCTTTCCATCTCTCTCTGCCCCTTTCCTTGGTTATGCTCTCTCTCTCTTTCTAACAGAAAGAAAGGAAGAAAAAGAGAAAGAAAGAAAGAAAGAAAGAAAGAAAGAAAGAAAGAAAGAGAGAAAGAAAGGGAGGAAGGAAGAAAAGGAAGGGAGGGAGGGAGAAAATAAGAAAGAAATATGGATGAAAAGAATTGATTTGGTGATCATGGGACAAAACATCTTGGAGGATGGCATAATGAGGTACAACCAGTTCTCTGGCAGAGTTCTAGACAGAGTTTTCCATAGAACCTGACTATAGTACCTGGAGCCTCCCCTTTCTGGATGTAATTTTCTCTTTTTGTAGAATGGAGACAGGGGAGGAGATCATTTTACATGAATTTCAGGTCATTCAATCTCTGAAACCCTGTCATCCATCATACAATTACAATTGATTTATGGCCCATCTCTCTAGCCCCATAAAAAGGCACCTAAACATTTCTTATACCCTATCAGTCCTCTAGGTCCTTTTTCTTAGTTTCCTCCATTCATGCTCTTCTTCCCCTTCCTCTAGACCTGGTAAGTTTTGCCCTGAAGCTGCAGGATTCTTTGAACACGGTATTACATGGCTCTCCCATTTTTCTAGAGGGGGACCCTATTCACCTCGCCCCTGCCCACCTCCACTTCATGACACCAGACAAGCCTTAGCACCTCTCCAGCTAGCCCTTACCTCCAGCTGGCCCAAGTAAGGTTTGACGGCCTCTTTGCATTTTGCCCTGTCTTCATTTTTTTTTGTGAAGAAGCCATATTACCATAAAAATCTGCAGCTGCTTCCCCATCAGCACACCTCCTTTCTTCTCTTTTTCAGAATGCCCCCACCTTTAATATGACAATAGTGATAAGTGCTGATTATAGAAGGTTTACTGCTGCCAGGTAGTTGTGATAGATATTTAATCACATCACTGTCCTTGCAGCGTTCCCGAGGGTAGACATTTTATGTTAATTTTGGAGGTGAGGAAACCAATTCTCAGATTGTTTAAATAACTCGCCCAGATTGTCCATTTCCAAAGCCGGTGCTATTTCTGCTGCACTGTGTTACATTTCAGCATATGGAGGCCCAGATCAATTTTTGTTGTTTTGTTCACATCAGCTCTTTATGTGTCTATGTGTTTCAGAAACAATGTTGTATCGCCAAAAAGAAAAACACTCCACCACACTTTACAACATATCAACTTGCTATTTTATTTTTTATTATATACTTTTCTACTCCGTTTATCTTCACACATATTTTAAAGAGTTAGGATCATAATATGAATATAGTCCTTTTTCTAAAAATAATCCTATAGGCACTTTCTTTGTTGCTTTTGTCCTCATTGTCATCTTTTTTTTTTTAATGTTTATTTTTGAGAGAGAGTGAGAGAGAGTGTGAGCAGGGGAGGGGGGAGAGAGAGGGAGACACAGAATCCAAAGCAGGCTCCAGGCTCTGATCTGTCAGCACAGAGCCTGATGTGGGGCTCGAACTCACGGTTCATGAGATCATGACTTGAGCCAAAGCCGGATGCTCAACCGACTGAGCCACCCAGGTGCCCCTCGTCCTAATTGTCATCTTAAAGGCTGCATAATTTTTGTCAGATTGGCTTATCATAGTTTTTAAAGAGTGTTTTTCTGATGCAGAGCATTGAGGTTATTTCCATTTTGAGCTGTGATCAATTGTGTTATAATAATGATATTTATGGGGGCGCCTGGGTGGCTCAGTCTGTTGAGTGTCGGACTTCAGCTCAGGTCATGATCTCACACTCCGTGGGTTCAAGCCCCGTGTCGGGCTCTGTGCTGACAGCTTGGAACCTGGAGCCTGCTTCAGATTCTGTGTCTCCCCCTCTCTCTGCCCCTCCCCTGCTCATGCTCTGTCTCTCTCTGTCTCAAAAATAAATAAAAAAATAAATAAATAAAAAAATAATGATATTTGTATACTTTTTAAGATTAATGGTAATACATTGGCTTTTAAAAACTATTTTATCGTGGAAATTTTGAAATACTCACAAGAGACTAGAAGGGACCTGCCTTTATCTGTTATGCTGCTTCAATAATAATTAACGTTTTGCTCATGGTGTCTCAGTTACTCCCCCACTTTTTTCTTGAGAACATTAAATTTGTCATTTTGTGTCAGGATAGACTTGTAACTGATGAGGACTTTCCCCAGTGTCATCTAGAAGTCTATGTTTAAACTTCCCTGATTATCATCAGAGTGACTTTTCACACTTGGTTTGTGCAAGTTAGGATCCAAATACAGTCCAGTTGGTTGTTACATCATTAAAGTTTTATTCATTCTAAATGACACACACACACACACACACACACACACACACACACGCACACACACATTTAATGCCATCAGTTTGTTGGAGAGATGATGTCAGAATTTCTGTAGAATGTCCAATGATCTAAGGTTGGTTCTTTCTTCAAGGTAGCTTTTAACTACCAAAAAATCTACTATATTTGTTTTAACTGATAGATGTGAGAGCTTAATAAGATGGTGGTTCAATTCTATTTTATTTTATTTTTTTGTTTTTTAAAATTTACATCCAAATTAGCTAGCATATAGTGCAACAATGATTTCAGGAGTAGATTCCTTAGTGCCCTTTACCCGTGTAGCCCATACCCCCTCCCACAACCCCTCCAGTAACCCTCAGTTTATTCTCCATATTTATGAGTTTCTTCTGTTTTGTCCCCCTCCCTGTTTTTATATTATTTTTGTTTCCCTTCTCTTATGTTCATCTGTTTTGTCTCTTAAAGTCCTCATATGAGTGAAGTCATATGATTTTTTTCTTTCTCTGACTAATTTCACTTAGCATAATACCCTCCAGTTCCATCCAAGTAGTGGCAAATGGCAAGATTTCATTCTTTTTGATTGGTGAGTAATACTCCATCGTACATATATGCTACATCTTCTTTATCCATCCAAACACTGATGGACATTTGGGCTCTTGCCATACTTAGGCTATTGTTGATAGTGCTGCTATAAACACGGGGGTGCACACCTTCGAAACAGCACACCTGTATCCCTTGGATAAATGCCTAGTAGTGCAACTGCTGGGTCGTAGGGTCTATTTTTAGTTTTTTTGAGGAACCTCCATACTGTTTTCCAGAGTGGCTGCACCACCTTGCATTCCCAGATGGTGGTTCAATTCTTAAGAAAGAATACTTTGTAAGTGCGGTCCTTTTCACTTTGAGGTCAAACTTAGCATACCTCTTAGAACATTTTACTACATCATAAGCTTCTTCTCTTTCTTGTTCTGCCAAAAAGCCTCTTGTAACATGCAGTTTATTCATATACAAGCCCATTCATGTCAGGTACATATAACTGGATCCCTGCTAATCCCAGTCTCTTCTGCCCCAGGTACTGGACCCAGTGTTAACATTAACCAATTTCCTTATAGTCCTTTCAACCTTACTAGAAAACTAGGAATTGCCTGAGATACTTTTGAAAGCAGTTAGTGGTCCAAGAAAAACCTGGATTTGAAAGAGAAATAATTGAGAATTGAGGAAGGATGCCTCAACTGTAGACACTGAACGTTCTGTTTCACAGATTAAGTCCAAGTAGATCAGGCATGACTATCATAATGATGCCTTTACATGTTAGAGAAGGGTTGAGACCTACACCTGTCTTTATGCCTCTATCCTCTTTGAGCTTAGGGTAGTTTGAGGTTTCTTTTTCTTAAGAGTGTTAATGTGAAACACCATCATCATAAATCACTAAGTTCTAATGAGTTTGCTTCCATCATACTGAATCCCTGGTCTAGAAGAGAGGAGTAGGACACTTGCTCTTCTCCCTAGAACACATTTCTCCTTGTTTTATTTATTTATTTATTTATTTATTTATTTATTTATTTATAGTGTGGGGGAGGGGCGGAGAGAGAATCTTAAGCAGGCTCTACACCCAGTGCAGAGCCTGACATGGGGCTTGATCTCACGACCATGATATCATGACCTGAGCTGAAATCAAGAGGTAGATGCTTAACTGGTTGAGCCACCCAGGCACTCCTCCTCCTTCTATTTTTAGATAGTGTTTGAGGGCCTCTTCAGGGCCACACATAATAAATACCCAGAGTGCCACCAAACAGAACAAAGACATGTCCAAGGTCTGAGATTCCCATAATTGTTCAGGAATTGGGAGAGGCAGAGTGATTTCTCCTTCCTTTCTGGTCCCAGGAAATTATAAGGCATGTGTAGCTTACCCTTTAGGTCATTAGGCAAAGTGAGATCTTCCACATCCTGGTTTGCCCAACTGTTCCAACCAACTACATCTTTACACTCCATAGGTAAAGCCATAGCATTACTGGGCAAGAAGACGTAAGGTCCCACAGCAACCCTCTCTATCATCCCTGCAACTAGAAATGCAGACGAGGTGCTATTACATTTCTCAAACATATGCCAAAGGCAGTTATGTTACTGTGTTAATGGAAACATGGGTGGAAACGGCTCATGACAATAGCCTCAGAGAGAGGAGGGCTGTGTGGTGCTTTATCTAATGGGGTGACTTTTCTTTGGGGATTAAATTCAAGGATCTGAATGTTTTTCTTTTATCTTATCAGGCAGGCTGTGGACTGGAGACTGAATTTTGAACTTGAGTTGTAGGAATACATAGCCTTTCTTCATTCTTTTAGCTTCTCGTTGCTCATTTGTTTTATTCACTAGCACTGTATGATCCAGGGAGCTTCACTGGAAGGTCAGTCGCAGAAATTGAGAATCTGAAAATGGGGGGAGAAAGGATTCAACATTAGGTCATCTAATCCTGTAAATCATTGTTTAAAATTATTTTTGGCAACTTGGTCTTTCCCCTGTTAAGTTTAAGCATTAACTGTTTTTTCCTATTTTAGGTTTCTTAAGAAATGACTCTGCTGTGTATTAGGTATTACTGAGAATCCTCTTCTTTCTTTTTCTTAATTGTCACCACATGTGCCTCTTTGGGCATAGCAAACAATCCTTTCTCTTTCTTAATTAACCTTTAAAATATTTAGAGCTTTAAAAATGGACACTTGGGTACTCTGCAGTCTATTTCCAGCATCTGTTCTTTGACTATATGATTCTTATTACTCTTTGATAGTTCCATAATGTGTGTGCAAATAGTAGTGTGAGTACAGTGAGTAATGTGTGTGCCCTGTTGGAAAATTGCCATCAATGAGAGGAGAAAACAGTGTCCTACCTCTTTTGGTTCTGAACAAATCACGTAAGGAAAAGAAGTAAAATTGAAAGGAAGATGTTGCTCTAATCTTGAGTTTATATAAATAACTAATCTATGGATCCCTTTAAATGTATTTAGTATCTCTCAGGGGTAGCAAGACCTAGGCTAGAAAGGGTACTGTTTTCTTAGACAAGCCAGTAATTTGTCAGTTAAGCATACTTGGAAGTTGGAAATCTATTTTAAGGATCTGAACTCAATGGAAGACCATAGTATCACGGCGGGTGGAGTCAATCATAGTATGCCCTAAGAGATCATACTGTTTAATACTCTTACCTTGTACATGATAAAACTGAATGAAGCTCCTGAGTTTTTCTAGAGCAAATGGCTGTTAGTTGCTGAGCATAGTCAAGTTTTTTCCCCTGATATAGTCAAGTTTCCCCTCCCCAGTTGTTACGTCTAGTCAACACTAAGAAGGAATGACCTTACGAATTACTATCTCTCTTTTGCATTTTTATTTTATTAAAAAAATTTTTTTTTGTTTATTCATTTTCTGAGAGAGAGAGACAGAGTGTGAGTAGGGGAGGTGCAGAGAGAGAGGGAGGCGCAGAATCTGAAGCAGGCTCCAGGCTCTGAGCTGTCAGCACAGAGCCTGATGCAGCACAGAGCCACGAACCGCAACATCATGACCTGAACTGAAGTTGGATGCTCAACTGACCACCCAGGCGCCCTGACTCTTTTGCATTTTTTTAAAAAAAACTTCTTATCATGGATTATTTCTCATTTTACAATAAATGTTAGTTTTATGTTCAACATTGTCACTTAGTAGTATTATTTGGCAAATACCAAAGAATCAGTGTGGTAAGGCCCTCCAAGATGATGTCAGATATGTGTAAATCCTTTTTCTGGTCATTTTGAAATTGCAAAAACAGTGACCAGCTCCATTATATCGTTCTGCCTGACTTTCCGTCAGCATCGAAACTATATGTGTTCACTAATGCAGGGAGGACAAAAATCATTCAAGTAGTAAATGAAGGATGCTGGTAACTATTTCCAAGGTCAACAACAAAAATTTGCCCCTCACACTTTCCAGTGGGAAATATAAATAAGTTGGCACCAAACATGTATAATCCATTTTTGCCTTGAGATCAGGTGTGGACATAAGTCTTTGCTAGAAAAGGAACATCTCCCTTCCATTCTTCTTCTGTGTGCTTATCCAAATTTTGTCTTTTCCTTTCAGTGCCTTCCACTTATTTAATTCTCTTGCTTCTTTGTTGTTGTTACAAAAACACTTTATTGTAGAATGATTGACATGTAAAAAAAACTGTACATATTTAATGTACGCAACTTGAGTTTGGAGATAAGTGTCTACCTGTGAAACCATCACCACAATCTATGCCATAAAGCTGTTGATCACCTCCAAAAGTTTTCTGCTCCCCTCTTCACTTATTTTTTTCTCATCTATTTAATTCTTATCTTCTGGCAGTCTACTTTTGAAAAGAACCTTTCTGTTATCCATGGATATCATTTGCTCTCTGTTTTATCATGTTAACTTGCTGTCTCCTACTCTTTCCTTGTGAATATATACAACTAGTAATCTGGGGAACTGGAGTGTCCTACCCAGGAGTGCCCAGTCTATATTCATTTTCTCCTATTGCATAAGCAATTCTGGCTTCTAAGCAAACAAAGGAGTAAACTTCTGTGTATATGGATGCAACTAAAATAAAAAAGCTTGACTATCAGACATGAATCAAATGTGCTATACAGACTAATCCATTATTTGAGTATATCTGGGACTGCAGGAATTAATCTTAATCATGTTTATTCTTTTAAAAACATCAGCAGTTAAAAATTGCATATCTCATTATTAAAAATGGTTTTGGAGCTGAGATGTAATCTCCTAAATTAAAGAATTAAAATAAGAGCAGGATGATCCAGCTAACCATTTTTCTTCTTAAAACTTGAAATAAATGGAGATCAAGAATGTTAGACATCTTTAAATAAATCAGAGGTCTTATGACACTTCTAATATTTTATTAACAAAGTTTTGGTTTGATTTATTGGTGTAAAATAACTAGCAAGGTATTCTCTAAGTGCTGAAACGTAAATTACAAACACGAAACCTTGATTTATGTTAATGGCGGATAATATGTGGGACATGGCAACTTAGCACAGATTTTCCACTATTCCCTGAGTTGGGGGATGGAATCTGAGAAAAGAGCTGGAGAAAGGGCTGCCTTAGGCTCCATTTGTTGATATATGGGTGATGGCTGTCTTCTAAGAAATGATATAATCCTGATGATGGGAACTTTCACTTCTATTCCAGCCACCTCCAGATTTTAGTGAAATCTGCTCGACATTTCCGAGTCACTAGGAAGGGTCAGAGGCATTCAGATCTCTGCAAGAATGGCAGAGTTCTGAGAAAAAAACAAAAAAGTGTCTGCATTGGTAAATATTGGGTCTCTCTGATCTCTTGCAGGATGTTAACATTTTCATATTTCTCAAAGTACTTTCATCTCCCCCACCTCCTAGACCCTCAGTGACACCCACTGCCAATTTCCAATTCTGTGTCATTCCAAAATAGGCCCTCTGTGTTGTTCACCTGGACTGCTCGTCATTGCCAGGGAGAAATTGCACGGTTCTGCAAATCGGCATCAGTCCACATTTTCGTTTGCCAACCTCAAAACTGTTGTCTGCCTCACGCTCCGTCTCCCTGTTCCTTGCCTGGCTAGCCTCTCCTCATCTTTTAGGTGTCAGCTTAAACTTAACAGCCTCAGAGAAATGCTCCATGATCTCCTCATCTGATTAGACTCCCCCCTTGCCCGATGTCCTGCTCATCTATTTCATGACACTTTGGACTTTATAATTCTTTATGTAAGTCTTTGCCTGACTGATTGTTTGTCTCCACAACTAATTTCTTGTGCATGGAGACAGCATCTGTTTTATTAATTCCTGTAGTGTAGCTCTTCTGGCATACCATAGGTACTCAGGATGAATTTTTGTATAAATGAATAAATTGTAAGATTGTGCTTGAAGGAAAAGCATTCCCTAATTAAAAAAAACAACAAAAAAACAAGTTTAGGGGCGCCTGGGTGACTCAGTCGGTTAAGCATCCAACTTCGGCTCAGGTCATGATCTTGGGGTTTGCAGGTTCGAGCTCCACGTCAGGCTGTGTGCTGACAGCTCAGACCCTGGAGCCTGCTTCAGATTTTGTGTCTCCCTCTCTATGCCCCTCCCCCACTTGTGCTCTGTCTCTCTCTCTCTTTCAAAAATAAATGAAACATTAAAAAAAAAAATTAAAAAAAAAAAACAAGTTTGAAGAGCATCACTTTCAATGAATGTGGCCATAGCACGAGAGATATCCTTACCGATGTCAGGTTGCGTATACGTGCCACATAAACTTCTTATTTGTGGTGACACAAATGGACTCTTGTGTTCTGACTTTGGAACATGCGGCAGTTGCTAAGCCTTTGTGACAGTGGTTGTCAGCCTCCTTTTGTCTGCAGGCACACACGAGCTGATGCTCTGTGGCTGTGTGCCACGAGAACCCAAACAGCCAGTGAACGTGGCTCCCAGGACCCTGCCTCTCCCTGCACTTCTTTCTCCCTGACTTGAGAAACTGTTTGGGGATGCAAGTGAGTGGGTGAATGTGAGTGCAAGGCTGTTAGAAGGATTATCTCAAATCTGTTCTAATTTATATTAAAAAGCAAAAGATAAACCAATTATAGATTTGGAGTTTTTTAAAAAAAATAGTAATGAGTCACTTGCTACATATCTCACAGCCAATCAGGGCACATCAGTGTGGCATGACATGTGTTGGCATTTTAGAAATTAATCCCAAGCCACTGGGGAGAATTTTATCACTCGTAACTTTTGGGGAAGAAGAAAGCACATGAGTTGAGATCATAAGATAGCCAGCCCTATTAGGAGAGGAGCTCATGGAAATAAAAATTGCATAAAAGTGTATAGTGTTACTTATAAGGTATTACCCCTGATGCCCTCCCTCAGTGACTAATGTAAAATACTTATTATTTAAGTTGAACCATATGAATGGAGATATGGGACATCTTTAGCTAAAAATGCAATTTCATATGGTTTGAACTAATTAGTTTGTTAATGTTTTCTATTCATCTAAAATGCACTTGGAAATGAGCTATAAGCACTTGCAAAAATGAGAAAAGCAGCATAACGCTGTTTTTTTGTGTGTGTGTCCCTTTTAGTGACTTTTTTCTCAGAACAAGTATGCTCATCAATGAGCCTGTTGATCTTGTTTGCACATCCTTAGCCCAGCACTGGTCTAAGAGCTCTCCTGGGGATACGGAGACGCCTGGGGTAGCACTGGGCAGTGCTACAGTCCAGATGCAAGAATAAGATACACCTGGAAAAGAAAACATTTGATACTTACTAAATTATGCATTCCTGCCCAAAAAGAATGGCTTGTCTGTCACTGTTGTTCCTCTTGTCTGGCCATATATGTATTTTGAAAAGCTTTGTATTTCAAAAAATAATTTTATATTTATAAAAGAGTTGCAATGATTGTACAAAGATACACTCAGCTTTCTGTGATGTTAACATCTTACATAATTATGGTACAACTATCGACCTAAGATATTACCGCTGGTACATTTACTATTAACTAAACTACAGATTTTATTCCAATTTCATAAGTTTTTCCATTAATATGCTTTTTCTGTTTCAGGGTCCAATCTGTTGACAGTACAACATTACATTTAGCATATATGTGTTTTAATAATGATACTATATAAAAGTAAGAAGGAAAGCATTTTACCCATACTCAGATATCACTGCTGTTAATATTTTGGTACATTTCTTGCTGACAGCGTGCACATAACCACACACATCAGGATCAAACTACATACCTGTTTTGGTACTCTAGTTTTATCATTTAACAAATCATAAATATTGCTCTATGTTATTAGTTACTGTTTGAAAATATGTTTAATGTGTATATAATTTTTTATCATATTGATATGATAACAAAAGCTATGTTCACATTACCAGGTTATTGAATGCTCGTGTCCATTTTGCTCTTACAAATGTCTCTGTGATGATTTGCAGTGCACATGAGCTCTGGGCAGTTTTCATATTTCTGCAGGGTGATGACAAGGAAGAATATATAATGTGAATATCTATGGATTTTCCCCTTTTATTATTTTTTTTATTGAGACATCTTTTATTGTATTTTTAAATTCAAGAGCAGCACATTTAAACTATACTGAAATCTCTAAAATTGAAAATGAAAATCTTCTCTTACTCTGGTAGACTGCCTTCCCTGAGGAAAACAAAGTATCATGAGGTCTCTGGCTTTAACTTGAACCTGTGTGCCCAAAATTATTAGGGGTGTTTCCGGCAACGGTGTAAAAATGCAGCTTCAAACCTGAGCTTTTCGTAAGTGTGCAAAGTTCCCATGGGCTCTCAGGAAGAATATCCTAGCCCCATTATCTTTTGATTTGTGGCCAAAGGCACCTTGCGTTGGACATCCCCTGTAGTTCTGGAGGACCATTTTTATTTTCAGGATTTTGCTGCTTATTTGTTGCTGAGGAGTCAGTTTCATTACTCGGTAACAGAATGCAACACCAGGGAAAAAGGATCCCCTGACTGTCCCTGCCTTCTGGAATAGATAATTCATCCGTTCCCAGGACACTACGGCTTGCAGAGGGGACGAGGCCCAGAGCGGTCATCAGCTGACACTGTTGTTGGCCACGAGAGTATCAGGGAAGCATATTGGGACCCCTGGCTCCTACAGGCACTAGCCATGGTGACTGGACACTGGAGCACATTGTTGATGTCAGGGCTTACTACAACCAGGGAACAGAGCACAGGTAATGAAAAGGATGGCCTCTGAAGTTAGACAGCCTGGGCTCAAATCCTAGCAGGTAGGATCTAATGCCTACTAGGGATTCTCAGCTTTAAGCAAGTAACTGAGCCCCTCTGAACCTGAGCTTCTCAACTGTAAAGATGAGATCGTTATACAGGCTGTTATATAATTTGAACAAGATGTGAAAATGTTTGGTGCAGTGCACTGGGCACATAGTATGCCATCAAATAAAAGCTTGTTAAATGAAGAGATGAATGAATGACTCATGGAGCCAGTTGAACACCCTACTTTTAAAATAGCGTTGTGGTTGGGGCACCTGGGTGGCTCATCTGTTAAATGTCCGACTTCAACTCAGGTCATGGTCTCGCGGTCTGTGAGTTTGAGCCCTGCACCGGGCAATGCGCTGACAGCTTAGAGCCTGGATCCTGCTTCAGATTCTGTGTTTCCCTCTCTCTCTGCCCCTCCCCCACTCGTGCTCTGTTTCTCTCATTCTCAAAAATAAATAATAAAACATAAAAAATTTCTTAAAAATTAAAATAAAAACAATAGCACTGTGGCTATTTGTGATAGAGAGCATAAGAAATATCAATGCGATGAGTTAAGTGTCAATTTCTTTTCTTCCCCAGGGTTGCAGAAAACAGAAACCAACTCCAGCTAGCTCCCATGAAAGGAATTAATTGATAGGACACCCGGGTCCTGACATCTAAGAGTTAAAATAACCAGTCTTTGGATGAGCCAGAGCCAGGCAACTCCAGGGCCCTCAGAAAAGGACAATTATGGACTTCTCTAGAACACTGACATCCATATTTCTCATTTTTAGTGACCTGTAGTGTCAGATGAATGAGCTCTGGCCAGGAAGGTAGGGTCCATGATTGCTAGAGGACCCTTGTCTGTATCAGGGGCAATTCCCAAGGCAAGGGGAATATTAGGAGCTAGTAAATTTTTAAGGCTTTAGTGAGGTGTAATTGTCATATAATAAACTATACCTATTTAGAATGTACAAATGGATGCATTTTCATATATACACAAAATTATATACAATTATATTTATGTTATATATTATATCTATTTATCAGGAAAACTATAACTGTGATGAAAATAATGAATATATCCATCATCCTTGAAAGTTTCTTTGTGCTCCTCTGTATTCCCCCTCTCCTACCTCTCTGTGCTCCTCTACCTGTTCCCAGCCAATCACTGATCTGCTTCTGTCGCTATAGATTAATTTGCATTTTCCAGAATTGTGTATAAATGGGATCATATAATATGCTCCTTCTTGTCTGGTTTTTTTCACTTGGTATAATTATTTTGAGATTCACCTATGTTGTAGCTTGCATCAGTGCTTCATTCTTTTTCAAGGCATGTAATATTCCATTGTATGGATATACCACAGTTTGTTTATCCATTCACTTCTTCATGGGCATTTATGTTGCTTCTGGTTTGGAGCTCTTACCAATAAACTTGCTATGAAAATTCAGGCCAAGTCTTTGCTTAGGTATGTGTTTTCACTTTTCTTGGGTAAAAACCTAGGACTAGAATGGCTGGGTCATATTCTAAGTGTATATTTAATTTTTTCAGAATCTGCCAAGCAGTTTTCCAAAGTGGTTGTTGCATGTGTTACATTCCCACCAGCAATGTAGGAGAGTTCCAGCAGTTCCATATCCTCACCTCCACTTGGTATGTATCCAGAACTTATTTTTAGAAAACTCTCAAAACTTAATACTAAGAAGACCAATAACCCAATTTTTAAAAATGAGTAAAAGATTTCAATAGATAATTTGCTAAGGAAGATATACAGTGGCAAACAAACACATGAAAAGATATTTAACATCATCAGTCATTAGAGAAATGAAAATTAAAAGCACAGTGGCAAGCTTATTCAAATAGCTAACATTCAAAGGAAGCTAATAATTTTACATTATTCTGCTGCCCATTTTATAGATGAGAAAACTGAGGCTCCAGGAATTAAGTGACTTGACCAAGCTATCCAGTGATAGAATTTGAATTTGAACCTGGGTCTGCTAACCCCTGCTTAATCTTGATGCTCTGCCAGCAGTAGTCCTTTAAAGTAGGCTTCACAAGCAAGATTGAAAACGGGGGAACTCACTTACTACTCAGGAGTAAAATTTCCATTTCCTCTCCTGATGAGACAGGCTACCACCACTCATAGTGAACTTTATGGAACTTCAAGTTTTGGTGTCTGTTTTGCCTAAATGATAGATTTTGTTTTTCTAACATCCAGCTTCGTCTAGGTGCCTCTGAGAGAAGTACTCAAAGTATGGGGATGCCCACCAAAGCTTCTTTGGTCCAATGAAGACAGAGGTCTGTTTAACCATGATCATTACGAGTATAAGTTTTGTTTTGTTTTGTTTTGTTTTGTTTTGGGGGGGTGAATTCAGACAGATCTTAGTTTGAACCATAGATCTACTGTTTCTTAACTATGTGATCCCAAACAAGTTACTAAATACTTCGAGTTTGATTTCTTTGTCTGTAGACTGGGAATGATACTGACCTTACAGTGTTTTAAAGGTTAGAGGAGCCCATGTGTATACAGAGTTTGCCACAGTGTCCTGCACTTAACAGATGCCCAAAACACTATTACCATGTCACAAATAATAATATATAACCCCACTAAGAATAGGTGTGTTAAGCTTCTCACTCACTACGAAACCTACCTAAACCACAAGCTCATCACTAGCTTATGTCTCACATTTCTCTGTAGACTTGCTCCTTTCTTTAGGAAATGCTAATCCACCATTAGAGAGGATGGTATTTAATTCTATAGGAATCACTAAGTCTTAAGAAATAGTTATTCTTTAATTGTAAATGTATCCTTCAGTTAGAAATATTCTTTGAAGGGAGTATCTGTGGTTGCCGTTGGGCCACATCAGCGGAGTACGTGCATGGATGCTCTAGAGTTCAATGATCAGATATGCAGGAATTGTGTGGTGTAAAGAAATCAAAGTAAATGTAATAAAGAGCTCCGCAGAGCACCGTTACTCACGCTCAGGTTGCTTGGCTTACAAACCTTATCAGGCACTCACACTCTGTACACTTCCTTCATCCTTTACCTACTCTGACGCCACCAGCTCTTTTTCCAGGCGCCTGGAGGTGCTGCTTTAGCTACCAATGATCTGTTTTCCTCTGTCCTGTTATTTTGTTTCTGAAATGCAATCAGTGTTTTCAGTCTGTACTTGGGGACTACAGGGAGCTTCCTCCAAGCGCCTGGATGTAAAATTATGAGGGGAGACAAGCCAGTTTCTCTGGTGGACACCTCCAGCCACTTTCTCTCAGGTAGTCCAGTAACGAGCTGGCCCTGCAGAGAGAGCCAGAGATTGTACTGGTTGGCACCAATGCGCGTAATGTGAACTTCGCAGATGATGGCCTCTGAGTGTACAGGATTTTTCACACTGGCAAGGCTCTTGTGGTATGGGGTGGCAGAGCACTGGGGAGGTCTTTATCCTAGAACACGACTTAAATGGTCTCCAGCTGTGCCGGTTTAAGCGGGACACACCTACCTTAAATCTTGGGATGGCCGGAGACTAGGGGACTGCCTCCAACATGTTCCTTGAGCCCAAATGTTGATACTTTCATCATTGTGTGTCATTGTGGTGTTTGACCCTCTCTCTTTTGCAACAGAAAAATACTTTATACTTTTTTTTTTTTTTATAATTTGACTTAAAAACAAGCTTATAACACTTTAGAGTGGAGATGCTTAGATTCAACCCCAAGGCCTGCAAGATATACTCATAACTCATCTGGTAGATCCATTTATTCCTTTTTTAAAAAAAATTGTGTAAAATACAGGCAACATCAAGTTTACATCTTTCCCATTTTTGAGTGTGTGGTTCAGTGGTACTAGATACATTCATACTGTTGTGCAACCATCACCACCATCTGTCTCCAGAATTATTTTCATCTTGCAAACTGAAACTCTATACCCATTAAAGAATAGCTCCCCATTCCCTTTTATCCGCCCCTGACAGCCACTGTTCTTTCTGTCTCTGTGATTGTGCTTACTCTAGGTACCTCATGTCACTGGAGTCATACAATATTTGTCTCTTTGTTCCATTCATTCTTAAGGTATGTTGATAGACTCAGAAGGTAGGAGATTTTCTAGAATGCTTGGCAAGGAAATCCATGTAGAAAGTTGGGTAAATCGTGCTATCTACCTTGATACCATTAAGCACTTGTGTATCTGGTTTTCTTCATTCCAATTCCATGTTCACAAAGAAATCCTCTGATTATGTTATGGTTTCTCAGAGTAGATCCAATTAGTTGCCTCCTCTCCCAGCATCCATCCCATCCCATTTACACTGTACAGCATTGTGTCACAGTTTGGGGGGTATTGACCTCCCTAAACTCCAGAGGTGAACCATAAACCAATTCTCAGGAACCCATATGCTTTTTTAAACATTTAATTAATTAATTGTTTAATTTACATCCAAGTTAGTTAGCATATGATTTCAGGAGTAGATTCCTTAATGCTCCTTACATATTTAGCTCATCCCTCCTCCCACAACCCCTCCAGTAACCGTCTGTTTGTTCTCTATATTTAAGAGTCTCTTATGTTTTGCCCCCTCCCTGTTTTTGTATTATTTTTGCTTCCCTTTCTTTATGTTCATCTGTTTAGTATCTTAAATTCCTCATATGAGTGAAGTCATATGGTATTTGTCTTTCTCTGACTGACTAATTTCATGTAGCATAATACCCTCCAGTTCCATCCACGTAGTTGCAAATGGCAAGATTTCATTCTTTCTGATTGCTGAGTAATGCTCCATTGTATACATATACCACATATTCTTTATCCATTCATCCGTTGATGGACATTTGGGCTCTTTCCATACTTTGGCTATTGTCCATAGCATTGCTATCAACATTGGGGTGCATGTGTCCCTTTGAAACAGCACACCAGTATCTCTTGGGTAAATACCTAGTAGTGTAATTGCTTGGTCATAGGGTAGTTCAATTTTTAATTTTTTGAGGAACCTCCACACTGTTTTCCGGACTGGCTGCACCAGTTGGCATTCCCACCAGCATGACAAAAGTGTTCCTCTTTCTCTGCATCCTCGCCAACATCTGTCGTTGCCTGGGTTGTTAATTTTAGCCATTCTGACAGGTGTAAGGTGGTATCTCATTGCGGTTTTGATTTGTATTTGCCTGATGATGAGTGATATTGAACATTTTTTCATGTGTCGGTTGGCCATCTGGATGTCTTCTTTGGATAAGTGTCTATTCATGTCTTGTGCCCATTTCTTCACTGGATTACCATTTTTGAGGGTGTTGAGTTTGATAAGTTCTTTATGGATTTTAGATACTAACCCTTTATCTGATATGTCATTTGAAAATATTTTCTACCATTCTGTCAATTGCCTTTCAGTTTTGCCAATTGTTTCCTTCACTGTGCAGAAGCTTTTTATTTTGATGAGGTCCCAGTAGTTCATTTTTGCTTTTGTTTCTCTTGCCTCCAAGGACACGTTGAGTAAGCAGTTGCTGTGGCCGAGGTCAAAAAGGTTTTTGCCTGCTTTCTCCTCTGAGAATTTGATGGCTTCCTGTCTTACATTTAGGTCTTTCATCCATTTTGAGTTTATTTTTGTGTATGGTGTAAGAAAGTGGTCCAGCTTCATTTTTCTGCATGTTGCTGCCCAGTTTACCCAGCACCACTTGCTGAAGAGACTGTCTTTATTCCATTGGATATTCTTTCCTGCTTTGTCAAAGATTAGTTGGCCATACATTTGTGGGTCCATTTCTGGGTTCTCTATTGTGTTCCATTGATCTGAGTGTCTGTTCTTGTGCCAATACCATACTGTCTTGATGATTACAGCTTTGTAATATGCCTTGAAGTCTGGGATTGCGATGCCTCCAGCTTTGTTTTTCTTTTTCAAGATTGCTTTGGCTGTTCTGGGTCTTTTCTGGTTCCATACAAATTTTAGGATTGTTTGTTCTAGCTCTGTGAACAATGCTATTTTAAATAACAATGTTATTTTAATAGGCCCATACTCTTTGTCACAGCCATTGACTTGGCTATGGACACTGACCTAGGCCTAAACCAATCCTCTGGCTATAGTAATTAATTAATGGACAGGTACCTACCTAAGTTGGCCCAATCAAAGTGAAGTTTAAGAACTTTGATAGTTAGACAGAAAGAAGCCATCCTTATTTTACTGAAGTTGAATTAAAAAAAAATGTGCATACATCTTATTGCTGTAAGCAGCCACTTTGTAACCATGAGAAGAAGTAATCCTAGAAGGGTCTCAATATTATGGAAAATAGAGTGAATATATGGAAAGAAACTTAATCTTTGGTGACAGCCTTAAACTGCTGGATCAGGCCTTACCTGAAACACTCCCTACCACAGACCTTTTGAGCTCTTGAGTTAATAAATTCTCTTTTTGTTTAACCAAATGAGCTGGGTTTTACTTGTTTTTAGGTACACTTTAATAGATTATCCATAAAAATCTGTGTACAGGGTCAGAAAACAATGATTAGATGGACTTTATACATTCCCTTTGGTACTAATTTCTCATTGTGAAAAAATAAAGTGTTATTTCAATTTGACACATTATTTTCTTCAGCTTGTTTAATGTGATATATGGATTCTTCCCCAGGAGGCTGACAAATTTTAATTTCTGGCTTTGTCCTACAAGGGACCACAGTAATACTGTCAAGGTAAGGAATAGTATATTAAGGGGGTGTCTTGGGAGAAGACCTTAATGACCATATATGGTCTGCCTTGAAAGCTCTACTTGAATTTGAGCTTCCATTTCATCCCTTTGAACTTCTGTAGCCACTGGAAATTCTTCTGAATATCTGTGATTGCTCTAAATTAGCGACCAATGCCAGCTGTGCTGTTGGCTACCTGGTCTCTCACACTTGGTTCCCCAATCCTGAGAGTCTCTTACCTTAGGTCCTGTTGCGTTCTCTAGTTACCAAAGGGTAGCCAAGTCTGCTTTCTACAAAGCTGTGAGCCCTTTGCACGTGGCCACGATGGAAGTGATAACATCCAGCACAACGCCTAGTATATAGTGCGTTGACTCTGCATCTGAGGGCCCCCCCCTCGTTCTGTCTTTGGCAGCCCTGAGAAGGTTAGAAGATACCAAGTTCAGTGAAGGCTCAAACTTTTTCCCCATCTTGTTGGACACTCTTCCCAGTTATCCAGAGGTACTGGATGAGAATTTTTGTGTGTGGTAAAATTGTGTGTTCTCAGTGTTTCCCTCCTTCCTACTCCTCTTAAAGAGATCTGTGTATCATTTCCTCTTTTGCTGGCCCTGGGTAAAAATATACTACACATAGAACAGGAGGGTTGTTTCCAAATGGTGTACTCATGAAACATTTCTTTCTAAAAGGACTCAAGATTAAAAAAAAGAAAAAAAAAAGGTGGTACTGTAATTATACAGAAAATCTGAGTGTTTTTTGCTTTTAATTTTACTCTAGAAGTTAAGGGCTCTTTGAATGAAGGGAGAGTTGTGGATGAAATTCTGTTCAGCCTTCCTTTAGGAAATGTTCATGGACATACGCTCCATCAGTTTTAGCTAAATGCAGAGAGGCTTGTCCTGTCACCATCAAGACAAGACATACTTGGAATTCCAGTCCATAAACATTTAAATGCGGTCACTCTAAACCTATTGTGGCCCTGACTTGTATTTTCTCATTTCTAGTGACGGGACCATTTTTTAACAGAGCATTCTGTGTGAACTGGTTGAATGGAGTGCCATGAAAGTCTTTAATAAATTATAGGTGGATTTATGGGTTCTGCTCTGGGCCAAGGTAGGTTGGCTGAGTTGAAGTGAATTGGGACATATTCATCCAGAAGGTCCAGTGGGGCCTTAGGGAAAAGAGATTCACGAATGGATGTGATGTTTTTCACCTCATAGGCTTCCTATTGTACATGGGCAACCGTTTCTAGGATTGAATAATCCCATCACATTAATGTGACACATTGTCTAGTTGGTTATTTAGAACAACTTCTTCAGAGTAACCCAAGTTACCTTTTGTACAATCATAGGAGTGAGCAAACTCTCAAAATCAGCCCCATGGTTAAAACAGCAAAGCATCAAAGCAATCCAAGATGGATGGTCCTCATTTATAGGCTTCACATCTTTAAGAACAGATACTTCACATCCTCTCTGTGACTAGTGTTTCCCAGTGTGTATTATATTTTCTACCTCCTGTGCTCCCATTAGGAGGAAGAGATGACTATAGATGATGGGTCAGAGCTTTGCTGAGCTCGGCCACTTGGAGGGATGTCATTGGCTGTGTCAGTCTACTTGATTGTCCATACTTGTTTATAAGTAAACCTCCGGGGCACCTGGGTGGCTTGGCCGGTTAAGCGTCCGACTTCGGCTCAGGTCATGATCTCACCGTCTGTGAGTTCGAGCCCCGCATCGGGCTCTGTGCTGACAGCTCAGAGCCTGGAGCCTGTTTCAGATTCTGTGTCTCCCTCTCTCTCTGCCCCTCCCCTGTTCATGCTCTGTCTCTCTCTGTCTCAAAAATAAATAAACGTTAAAAAAAAAAAATTAAAAAAAATATAAGTAAACCTCCTGTGAACTGTGCTTGTGAGAAAAATGTGAAGATGAGAGGGAGCTAGGTTCTAAATTAGACAGCAGTGTTTCCCTAAAAGTGGGGCCAAAGTGGTAGCAGAAGCTGTGTGTTTGGACATACTTGCTGGAATAACTGGGATTTTTGAAGGAAAGTTCAGAAATCCTGAAGGTTATGTATGTTGAACATGCATATTGAAAAGGAGAAGGTGCCTGGGTGGCTCAGTTGGTTAAGTGGCTGTCTTCGGTTCAGGTCATGATCTCGAGGTCCATTAGTTTGAGCCCCACGTCGGGCTCAGTGCTGACAGCTCAGAGCCTGGAGCCTGCTTTGGATTCTGTGTCTCCCCCTTCTCTGCTCCTTCCCAGCTCACACTCTGTCTCTGTCTCTCTCAAAAATAAGTGTTTAAAAAAAAATTAAAAGAAAAGGAGAGAGCTGTTCCATTTCCTGCCGAAAACAATCACATGGACTTAATTCCTACCTGAATAAAGGTGTGCATTGTGCCTCCCCTTTTCTTGACATGAGTTTCTCTTCATCTCTTTGGGATGGTTGATAATAAGAGGGGATGTCTGGTATCTGTCTTCACTGAACTTGTGTGGTCACTTTCTGCTGCTCAGGACAGCGATACAGCCAAGTGACACCGCTCAGCTAATGACTGATGTTTCTAAAGCAAAACAAGGGCAGTTTTATCTAAAAGAAAATTTTCTTCCCTTATTTTCCTCTTTCAGAAGATCCCTGGGAAGGCTAGAATTTATATGCTGTGTGTGCACTTTAAGAGCTCCTGGTGGATGGTGCAAAGGACAAGATAAAAATAAAGAAGGGAAGATAATGAGCAAACTCCTCTTTGTTGGCAAAAATCTCTGTTTTTCTGCCTCCAAAGTTTTCTGTAACATTTCCATTGACCTAGAAGCTATTGTGCTTTCTGGTGAGTTTCTGTGAAGGCCCTACTCTATGTGGAGAAAGGCCAACAAAAGAGCAATTCCTGATGCATGGGATGGAATTGTCTCTTCTATAGAATCAAGTTGTAAAATGAATCTGGACATTTGTCTGGGGGTGTCTTAACACTGGAAGCAGCTTTACGCAAGTAAGAAAGAAATGGAACTAGTGATCAAAGTGTATTGATATTTTTAGGATCTTGGTACATATTGCCAGTGTGAACCCAAGAGAGGTCACAGTAGTTAATACACACACTAGCTGGGTCGGAGCACTCAGCAACATTATTACTACCTTTTACATCTTTACTAATGTGGTAGACTGAAAAAGACGTTGAGCCCGATTCAAAAGTCTGCTTACTGTATGGTTCTATTTATGTGATATCCTGGAGAAGGAAAAGCTATTGGGGGAAAAATGTTGGATCAGGGTTTGGGTGTGAGAAGGATCGTGACAGGAGAGAGATCGGAGGGAATTTCTTGGGGGTAATGGAAATGTTCCGTATCTCGATTTTGCTGGTGTTTTCATGACTATATGTATTTGTCAAGACTCACTGAACTATACACTTGAAAAGGGTGAATTTTGCTGTACATAAATTATACGTCAATAAACCTGACTTTTAAAAAATGACATTGCCTTGTGGTTTTAAGTCACAGCTCTTTGGCTTTGCAGTGAAATTGAGCAGCTTTATATTTATTTGCCATTTATAGTCCTTCTTTGGAGAATTGTCTTTTCATCCCATTGCAGAATTGTCTGCAGGGTCTGAGACTTTTTCCTACTAATGGGGATAATCTTTTAATATTGCCTGTCAAACTTGCTATTTTTTTTTCCTGAATTTCTTTTACCTTTATTTGTGACTATTTTATTTGATCTAGCCTAATTTATTGACTTTTACTCTAGTGGTTGCTTTACTTTTCTAGCAGAACTTGCTGATAGAAACTCTTGAAACACTGAAATGTTTCAGTACATGCTACTTCAGTTTCCCTTGGGAATTCATCAGGTATGGTGTGGGGAGTCTTTTCAAAATAAAAGAGGAAAACAGGGGCGCCTGGATGTCTCATTCCGTTAAGCGACAGACTCTTGATTTCGGCTCAGGCCACGATCTCATGGTTGTTGAGATCTAGCCCTAAATCTCCGTGAGTGACATCTGCACCGAGTATGGAGGCTGCCTAAGAGTTTTTTTTTTCTCTCTCTCTACTGCCCCATCCCCTCTCGTGCTCTGTCTCTTAAAAAACAAAACAAAACAAACAACAAAACCTCCAACAAAACCAGAAGAAAGAAACGAAAAGAAGAAAACAACTCCTCCATGCATCACTGTAATAGTTGCCCTCCTTCAAAGTCACTCACTGGGCTCATCCTGTCCTCCTGGCTCCACTGGGCTGAGCCCTGAGCCACAGCCATGGCCTCCCAGCCTCATGCTCTCCCCATGGCGTCAGCAACAGCAGCTTGGGCACAGGGCACTGCAAAGCGATTTATACTGACAGAAATCGACCAAAGCCTCAATCAGTCGAAAACCTCATTTAACACTTCCCTCTGCTCTCTGGTTTTTGGAAGTTCTGCTTTGTCCTGATTTGCTCCGTAATGGGATTGAGGGAAAAAAATAGTACCTCGCTTTTACATTTCAGTAACTACTGAATGCTCACTGTGTGCCTGGAGCTCTGCTGGGTGCTAGACACACAACGGTGGGTGAGACAGACGAAGTTTCTGTCCTGATAGAAGTTACAAGCTGATTACGCCATCGCCAATGGATGAGTACCAAATTGTGACAAAATAGTCGGAAGTTAGGGGCACCTACGTGGCTCAGTCAGTTGAGGCTCCGACTCTCGGTTTCGGCTCAGGTCATGATCTCACAGTTCTTGGGTTCGAGCTTCTCATCAGGCTCTATGCTGACAGCGAGGAACCTGCTTGGGATTCTCTCTCTCCCTCTTTCTCTCTGCCCCTCCCCCTCTCGTGCCTAAGCATGTGCTCTCGCTCTCTCTCTCTCTAAATAAATAAGTAAACTTAAGACAAACCAGAAATTATGATAGGTGCTGTGATAGGTACAAAGATGTCCCCCTGTCACAAGTGGGTGTGTAGAGAGTGTCAGGGCTCCCTGTCTTCTCCGGTCTGAAAAGATTTATTTGGCCCCAGGCTTACTATATTTTCACATGTAGGAAGACTTCAGCACAAGAAAACTGTCTGCAAAGCCAGTGCCCTGTGGAATTATAAACAAATGTGACAAGCTGAGTGAGCTTGGTCAAGGCCAAATTTCTTCATCGTGGATAATCTAGATGATGTTACCTGTCCTGGGGACTGCTGTGAGAATTAGCAAAAATAAACGTAAAAGAGGCAGAAGGGATGTGGCTGGAGGCTCTGGAGGCAGACAGCCAGGGTTCAAATCCTGGTTCCTCCATCTAATAGCTATCTCAGCTTCGTTATCTCACCTCTCTGTGCCTCAGTTTCCTCATGAAGAGAACGGGGGTAGTAATAGTGTCTCCTCATAGGGCTGATCTGAGAATTAAATGGGAGAGAAAATATATGGCTTGTACAGCAGTGCTTGCCGGATGGAAAACATTTAATCAGAGCCAGCTTCCACCATTACCATCCTATCATCATCGCCACCTTCGTCACCAAGCTCAGGTCCCAACACGAGAATGAACAAATCCCCTCATGTACTGTAACCGTGTAGTTAGGTTGCTCTGGAACCACCATGCCCTGGGACTATAAGGAATAGACACACAGAATAAAGAGAATTGTGAGGAGCACAGTGGCTATAGACTCTGTGTGAAAAGGGTCAGGGATCTTATCTCACTTCCAACCCCATCTCCTTTTCCCTGCTTTACTGGGGAAATGACCTTGAAGGAGGAACAAGTGCACTCTGATAGATAGAACGGCTTTGGCCACAGCCCAGCCCCACCACCCAGGCACAGAGGAGAGCTCTCTGATGTCTCTTGAATGATTTAGCTTTATTGGCTCTTGTGTCTCTCTCCAAATTGCCTTCAGGATGAATGTCGTGGCCAGAACCCATAGAGGACACCAGCTTCCCAAGCAGCTCCCAAGATGCGGATACTCTCTCCGTTTATGAAACAGGCTTCAAATTGGCCATTAGTGGAGGTTGTATTTTGCATCTCGTGAAGAGGAAATGATACTGCGTTAGAAGTTCTGCATTGTGGCTTAGGCAGTGCATTAGAGGTGGGCTACAGGCCGGGTGGTTTCCTACTGGGCATAATACCCAACTTATTTTCATTTACATTACTTTCTCTACATCACTGACTGCACGAGGCATGAAACTGTTAAATGCACACAATTCCCAATTGCTTGACACAAATAGAAATGTTTAATGAATAATAATAAAGAAGGAGCCTATGGATGAAACCAATATGCAAAAACTGTGAGTGCGTGTTAACCAATTTTTCTCACTGCACAGAACTCAACAAACTTTCTCTTTTTCTCCCTCCCTCTCTCCCTTCCTCTCTCTCTCCTCCCCTCCCTGCCCCCTGCTCCTTCTTCCTTTCTACATTCTTTTTGAAAAGGCAAAGCAAATACATTTAAGTGGAACAGAATAGAGTAGTGTGGTATTGTTGACACAACAAACAGAATTCATGAATGTGAAAGGCTTTATCTGGAGGATTTTAAGGTGAAAGAAAGAAAGAAAGAGGGAAAGAAAGAGAAAGCAAAAGAAAGAAGGAAAGAAAAGAGATTTCATTTCCCTTCAGCTCTAAGGATGGGGGCAGTTTGGTTGCTGGTATGAAAGGGGATTTTAATTTACACATCTCATCTCAGTATCAGTTACATCTAACTAATGTTTTCCCAGCCCCACTGGCCCGTTAGGAGAGTCAGAGTGGGAAAAAGGAAGCCTGGCTTTGATGGGGAGTTTCATCGGCACCACATTCCAAGGCTTCTGCTTCTCTTGTGGATTGCCTTGAGCAGGACTGGATTCTTAAAGCCTCCATCGAAGTTGATGGATCTTCCCCTCCATCCCCATAGTTTTACTGTCATCTCATAACTTCGCTGTGGTGGAAGAGGTGTGTTGTTAACCGAGACCTGGATTGGAATCCAGACTCTGTCTTTCACAAGCAGTATGACTGGGCAAAATGATTTTAACCTCTTGGGTCCTCAAATTCCTCGTTTACAAGAGGAGCAACAAATATCTGTTTCTCATGGTTATTTCCCACATTCTGATAATAGAAGCTCAAGTATATAGACATATACACAGAAAAGAGACTGGAAGGAAGAACAACACCATGTCAACAATGACTGTTGATTTTTCCTCTTTGTTCAGCATTTTTCGACTTTCTGTGTAGGCAAGCATTGTCTTCCAATAGGAAAATCATAGTTTACAAAAGCACTTATTTTCTTGTTTGAGCAAACATGGACTATAACAATATTTATTGATTTTCCTTTCTCTTTTTTCTTTGTTCCATACAATCTGCTTCTCTCTTTCTCTTTTGAAAGGAAAACAGATATGGGGTGTATTGGTTTCCAATTGCTGCTGAAACAAGTTACAAGCTTAGTGGCTCAAAACTACCCAAATGCATTCTTTTCCAGTTCTGGAGATCAGAAGTCTTGAAATGAGTCTTAACGGGCTAAGTGGGAATGTAGGAAGGGCTGGCTCTTTGGAGGGTGTGAAGAGAGAATCTATTTCTTTGCTTTTTTCAGCTTTTTGTAGCTGCCTGTATTCCTTGCCTTGTGGCTTCTTCTCCATCTTCAAAGCACATGACTGCAGTCCGTCTGCTTCTCCCTATACAAGGAGACATCCTCCGGATAATCCAGCATTATCTCCTCATCTCAAGATCCTTTGTGCAAAGGATCCTTTTTGTCATCTAAGGTAAATACATGGAGATCTTGTGGGAGGCTGTCATTCCACCTAACACACAGGGTTGATGTAAGAGGTGAAGGATTAAATGAAAACTGAGCAAGAAAAAAAAAAAGCAACAAAGTTTCTGATAATGTGAAATAACAAACCAAGTACTTTTTCTAGAACATCCACTCAATTCTTACAGCGTTTAACTGTACTGGACCAAGTGCCCTGGCAGGAAATACAGGGCATTTGGATCTGGTATGAACACAGAAGCTGATATATTCCATTAGAAAAACAAAATTATGGCACACAACAATAAAAAAGTATCAAATCCCTTGTCCCCCAATCTCCAAGGGGCCAGAAATTCAGTCTAAAATCATTATTGTTGTTATTATTATTGTTATTGTTTCTTTGAAATGTCAGTTCTTCCTGTTGAAAGGCATCAGAAAGACCCAGGTCAGGGATTACTCCTTGATTCCAAAGCAGCCTGTTTTCTTCAGCTTGGTACCCAGATGTGCCAAGAATGATTTTGTTTTTAAAAGGCAAAAAAGTTCAAATTATTATTTGTTGTTGCAAAAATGCCACAGGTTATTAAACTAACATCAAGAATAGATATAATCAGATCTCATCTATTATTAATGAGGTTCTGTCTTAATGTGATCATTATAGGTATGTGCCTCATACCTAGCAGCTACCATCTAACATAATAACAACCTGAAATAATGAGTTGCCAGCATGATATTTTTCTTCTGTGAAGGGTTATACCTATAGGGTTGCCTTTTTCTTTTCTTATAACAACAACAACAATAATAAACTGTAACATTTTAGACAGAGACAGGTGTAAGTTTTATTTGAAATATAATGGTTACTGCTTAACATCTTTACAGTTAAGATTTGTTACACAGCCAACACAAAAATGTTTTGAAACCCATGTTATTACTACTTATAATGATGATCCAAGAGCCAGAAAAGCTCCTATAACTTTTTATAACGTCTACTGTGTGTGTGCCTGGGTGTGAAAGAGACAGAGACAGAGACAGAGAAAGAGAGACACATACACACACACACATACACACACACACACACACACACAGAGTTCCAAGATATGACTGTACTTATAGGCCAATGTACTAAAAAATTTAAATTTTTTTCTCATATACAAGCCTTTCAACTGCAATCCTTTCCTTTCTCTAAGGCATAGGCTCAGAAAAGACATAAATTAAGTCTTTGTGAACAGAGGCAGAGCCAGACCACATCCTGAATAGTTTAGCTTCCTGTGCAGCAGGTTATTACAAATAGTTGTGCTGAGGCTTGCTCACAAAATCCTATTTAATCCTTAATGCAGTTGAATTCTATGGGGTGCAGTTACCTAGAGACCAGATTAGGCAAACTTAAGCATCAGGAATGAGAGTGAATGCAGAAATAAGGGGCTGAGACCCAAGAATCTGAGCACCTGACAACAGCAAAATCTGCTGAGAAAAACTCAAGGTTGGCCAATTCTGACTTCCCTATCTCCGATGGTTATTCCACAGTCCTACCGCTCTCTCCCTTTACTGCTAGACTCTGCTTCCTCACAGTCTGCTCTCTTCCAGCTCTGCAGAATGACTTTTGCTCTTCCGGCCTGGCTTTGGGGCAGCCTCCAGGATCTCCCCACGTTAATCCTCAGACTTGAGCTCCCTGCAGCGTTAGTGCTACAGCCCAGTTGTGGCAAAATCTGGAAGCTCTCTTTGTCTCTGCTTCCTCAGCACCAGGCTTTCCTGGTTCTTCCCTGGCTCTTTGTCCCCCTGTGCTCTGCCGGCTCCCATGGCTCATCTGCCCTGGAAACATTGTCATTCCCCTGGAAACATTGTCATTCCCCAGGCTTATTTTCTTGCCCAGGTGCCATGATCGGATCTTTAGTGGTAACTTCTAAGTCTGTATCTCTAGCCTTGTCTCTTGCTAATGAGATCCGGACTGGAGTTTTCACCCACTCACCACGTGGCTCCACACCAATGTTCCAACAGCCTCACAAACCATACGAGTCCAGCTTTGCTCATTAGCTACAGTTGTCTCTCCATCTTCTGTCCTCACCTACCCTGTTCTTACTGACCCTTTTGGTTAAAAGCCTCACCTGCCTCTGACTCCTTGTTTCTTCCTTTGCTAGATTCCCTCATTCCTCAGTTCTGAACTTTCTTGTTTGGTGAGAAAACATGTCTCCCCTCATTCCCAATTCCTGCCTGGATGATTATAGAAATGACTTAACTGATCTCTCTGCTTCCAAACCAGCTTTCATTCTCCTGTTAGAACTAACTTAAAAAAAATTTTTTTTTGATGTTTATTTATTTTTGAGACAATGCAAGAGACAGAGTGCAAGCAGCGGAGGGGCAGACAGAGGGAGACACAGAATCTGAGGCAGGCTCCAGGCTCTGAACTGTCAGCTCAGAGCCCGACGTGGGGCTCAAACTCATGAAGCGTGAGATCATGACCTGAGCTGAAGTCGGACGCTTAACTGACTGAGCTACTTAGGCGCCTCTGTTAGAACTAACTTTTTAAAACACTGGTGGACTCATGATACTGCTAGCAGTACTAATATACATAGTAGTTGCTCAATAAATGCTATTTCATTGCTTCCTTGGCTTCAGTGACTTTATCTGGTAAATTGAAAGATTTAGATTAGATAGCTCTAAATCTAGCCTTCCTCAGATATTGTACATGCCTCTAAGAAATAAAGGATGGGGTTTTCATCTGACTTCTGCCTGAAAATCTTATCATGGATGAATCTGGGCCTGTACCTGAAGAGTGATCCCAACATTTGAGAGCTTTTTTTCATTTCTTTTCTTTTCTTTCTCTCTCTCTCTCTCTCTTTTTTTAACTTGGAACCTCTTTCTCTCTGCTCATGGTTTTAACCAATGTCAGAATACCTCAAGCTCTAAAACCAGTGATACTTAGAATATAAGAAGTAGTCTGCTGAGAAATAGGACACTGGGCCATTTTCTATAGGGTGGACTATTTAAAATACCTCTTCATATCTATAAAATAAAGAGGTTGAATTAGTGAGCTCTCATTCTGCTTCCAAAAAGTCAGTGTCTCTTTGGAACCTCATTTATATGCTGAATTGGCATTTTTAAAAATGTTTATTCATTTTTTGAGAGAGAGAGAGAGAGAGAGAGAGAGAAAACACAAGTCAGTGAGGGGCAGAGAGAGAGAGAATCCATGACAGGCTGCGGACTCGGAGAAGTCAGCACAGAGCCTGACGTGGGGCTCGAATTCACAAACTGTGAGATCATGACCTTAGCTGAAGTCAGATGCTTAAGCAACTGAGCCCCTGAATTGGCATGTTTAAAATGACTTACCTCATAGGATCACCACTTTCATGTGTGTATTCTTTATGATTTTCTTTGGGGTGACCATATGAGGACACATCTGTCGGACCTCCAACTGTAAGGTGTGTAATGGCTCAAGGCCCCATCTGCTGGCCTTGGAAACCCATCCCCGCATTTTCGTGAGGCCACGTGTCCCCTGGACTGCTGCCAGTCAGTGGCTGCGTGTGGCTGGGACACAAAGCACACCTGTCGCTGGGAGATGCCAGGCTCTGCTCCTGAGCACCTGACTCAAGAGCTCCCCCACCTGCCTCACCGATCTTTTTTCGGAACTGCAAGGCATGCCTCCTTTGTGTTTCTCCTCCACTTAGGGTCATACCTGTAGAACCAGCCTCTCACCCCCCTCCTTTTCATTTTCTCTCACTAGCGTGACCCACGTCTTGGCTACTGCTTCTTGATGACCCAGATTGATACACAGCCTATTTTTGGTATCATAAGAAATTCAGCCTCCATCCATGGAAGAAAATAGAAAGTTGGGTCTGGTTTACTATCACCCAGACAACTGCAACCAGCCCCATAGACTGTTTTCTCCATAGCAAAAACATTCATTCACCTATTTCTTTAAAAAAGTTTTCTCCCCTAAATTACAACCCCCCCCCACCTAGGATTTGCAGGAGATACACATATATAAAAAGAAGAAAATGAAACTATCCATAATTTTTCCATCCCCCAAATAACTACTGCTTTCAGGTCTTGTCTGTAATATACAAGTAATTCTTAGAAAACAATAACAAACAAATGTTGATACAAAGAACGGTTTAGTGGAGGAGTTGGCAAACGTTTTCTGGAAAGAGCCAGATTGGTGAATGTGTCCAATTTTATTAGCCATACAGACTCGGTTGCCTGATGCCTCTTGACTCTGCCAGATTGGATGAAAGGGGCCATAGACAATATGTAAATGAGAGTGTGGCTGTATTCCAATAAAACTTTATTTAAAAGTCGGGGGGGGGGGGGCTGAATTTGGCCTTGGGGCCATCGTTTGCTGAGCCATGATTTAGTGAAAGACAAGATCTTGTAGGAAGACCGAATCTATGGCTGAATGGGGCTATTCAGACCTTACTTAAAATGACCCATCAGAGCCAATAGAAGAAATCTGCTGGAGACTTTTCTGAAGTGGCAGCTGTAGCAGAGGATCCCAGCAGAGCCTGGACAGGAGTGTGCGGCTGTGGGTGTGGCCAGCTTACCTCTGTCCGGGGGGCTCCCCCCAGGCAGGCTCCAGGATGTGTGAGAAGCTGCTACTTGTGTGGAACTTTCCCAGAAGGACGAGCCATGGCTTAAAGCAGGACGGGACGAACTACTGATCTGACAGCTACATTGTGGTCTTTTGCTGTTGTCAGGCATGAGTTAAGTAGGTTTCAAACCTTTCTTAACGCACTTCTCTCATTTATTTTTGTGGCTGCATAAACTTTCATAGCAAATAATGAGTCGGGGCTGCAGCCCAAATGTTATGGACTCTTGATGTATCTGGAGAGGCTGTGGAGTGTGGCTCTGCATTCTAATGGCGTGCTTAACCCTGCGCCGGCTGGGCCCCCCCTGGGCTTGTTTTGGCTGGAAGAGGGATTCTGCAGAATGTGAGGGAAACCCACCAGAGAGCCCCTTGGCTTCACTGTCTCCATCCCCTCTCCACGGAAGTGTTTTTCCCTAAGACTTGACAGCTGTTCCTCTTGGGTCAGAGTGAATTTGTCCCTCAGCTAGAATTCTGACTGTGTCTGTCTTGATTTGAGTGTTGAAGGATAAATTCCTACCTAGGAGTCCTGTTTTCAACATCCACACTTGCTACTCCTATTTGTCCACGGAAATCAACACTGACTGCCTATTCTCCAGTCCATCTGCTGGGATGGCAGGGTGCCTGATTCTTGGCAGGGTGGGAAGTGCTCCAAAGGGCTGGGGTTTCAGGGCACTGTATTTGGAGGGATGGCCTTGAGGGATGGGGAAGCGAGTGAGGTGGAAGGAGAAGAGCTGTGGGAAGCTGCTTTTTTCTTGCGTTGCCTCCCGTCTCAGGCTTCTGGCCCCTTATATCGACAGAACTTGGCTTACCCTCTAGGGATCAGGCCCTATAGAAAACCTAGACATGCTTTGCTTGTCTGCATGGGGAAGGTGTAGGAATCTGGCTTCAACACTGTCCCCAACCACAAACGTCTAGAGGAGTCATCCCCCAAGATAGATCATAGTGAAGTGGAAAAAGCAGATTACAAAATCATAGCAGAGTGTTACCCTAGACAATGTGTGTGTGTGTGTATGTGTGGGTGTGTGTTTGCAGCATGCATGTACACACACTGTTAGCGTTTCTCTGGGTGGGTGGTAGGATTATGTGTGATTTTTATTTTTCATTTCTTTTTTTAATCTGCTTTTGTATTTTTCTGTATTATAGATATATGGATGACTTTTTTAAAGGAAAGCAGAACAAAAATAGCTTCAGAATATTCTGTTTAGGAAAAAGACCTTCATGAAAAGACCTAACTGCTCGCTGAGAAAGAATTTCTAAGCCCTCTGTAAAATGACAGTCAACTGGTGCTGGTAAAATTCCAGTTGGGACTTTAGGACACAAGACAAAAGACCTGAAAACAGACGGAATCGTGCGGTGGCTGGAGTGGGGGCGTCAGGTGTGGGTGCATGTGTTGTGAATTCTCGAAAAGCTGGGGAGGAGGTCTGGAGAAGGAGAGCCAGCCCTTTGGAGGACACTCATGGTGTCTGTGTTACCTTCCCTGAGAGGTCTTCAGTTGTCCCCCACCGTCCCCGTCCCCAGGCTTCTCTGGAGGACTTGAAGGCTCCCTTTTTTCTGTACCACAGAAGGCTATGCAGGCTGCTCTTGGAGTAGTTTTTCCACTTAGGTGGGTTTCATCCATACATTCCAATCCCTTTCTCACTAAAGCATCAAGGGCATATGCAACTCGCCTTCAGTCACATGGTAATGTACACCTATCTGTATGTATGTAATGACATATCAGACATTTAGGGTTTAAAGGAAATCCAACCCAATGCCCTCATTTTCCATAGAGGCTAAGAGGTGAAATGTCTAGCAGAGGACCCATGCTGGACAGAACTGGGATCACAAGTCATATATCTTCACTGACTCTCTCATGTGTCTGTAGAGATTCACTCCCTTGAAATTTTTTTATGTTTTTTTCCCAGCTAGGCTGTGAGTTTCTCATAGGAATGACCTCATTTTATACCTCAGCATCCAATTGTGCGTAGGAAGGGACTAGGCCTGTAACAGGGGTGATTGGGTGAGAGGAAGACGCATGTGACATGCAGAAGATTTCCCCCAAACGCTATAATTTATATCCAATTCCTATTCATTATCTACGTAGTGGGAGAGGTACGTGGGATTCAAAAGACTTGGATTTTAATCTCATTTCACTGTTTACTACTGAAAAGGATCAGAACATGCCACGCCCAAATATACCACTTTTGTGTAAAGATTATTTTGAGTTGAAGTTAATGGAGAATCAACAGATGCAGGAGGAGTTCTCTGTCCTCTTCTTTTTTTTTTTTTTTTTAATTTTATTTATTTTTGAGAGAGAGAGAGAGACAGAGTGTGAGCAGGGAAGGGGCAGAAGGAGAGGGAGACACAGAATCGGAAGCAGGCTCCAGGCTCTGAGCTGTCAGCACAGAGCCCGACGAGGGGCCTGACGAGGGGTTCGAACTCACGAACTACGAGACCCTGACCTGAGTTGAAGTCGGATGCTCAACTGACTGAGCCACCCAGATGCCCCTCTGCCGGCTCCTTAAATTGTCTAAAAGCAGGGTGTAAATTTCCCTTTGTGACAGTGTTCCCCTTCTACACAGAAGAGGAGAGCACTCTTATTACCAGAGATGGAGGGTCGACACTGAGACAAGTCTGTGTAAACAGACCTTACTAAAATAACCCTGATCTTCCATTAGTTCCTCCATACATTTCCTAATCACTTCCCCACAATTTATTGTCTCTTGAAGCCCCTTTCTTTTGTTAACATGGTATATAAAACCCAGAGTCTCACTTCTGTGAACTCCTGTGCATGTACATATTGATAAAAATGATGTGCCTGTTCTCCTGCTAATCTATCTTTTGTTTAATTTGTAGGCTCTTATACATTCACTTTAGAAGACGGAGGAAAAGCTTTTCCTCTCTGATACTTTGCGATCGTGGACAAATTGTTAAACCCTCAGCCTCAGTTTCTATCTGTAAAATGGAGAGATTAATATCTACTTGAAGGTTTATTAGAAATAGAAGTAAAAGCACACTTCACAGAGCCTGACACATATTGGACACAGTACTTATTAGATCTTTCTCAACCTCTTTCTAGGAGAAAGCACATCCGTCCTAAGAAGAAGGCTGGTTCATAATCACGAGGGTATGCATTGCCTATGCAATTGAAGCAATTGGAAGTTGAAGGAAGGGTCAAGTTTTTGACCCTGAAAATGTGTCTGTGTATAGCAAATCAACAGAGGAGTTCATGTTCACAGAGCAGTGTTCACATATCCAAAAGGTGGAAGCAATTCAAGTGTCCATAGACAGACACATAGATAAGCAAAATGGGGGATATGTCTACAATGGAATATGTTTCAGTCATAAAAAGGAGGGGAATTCTGACACTTGCTACAACATGGATGAACCTTGAGGATATCATGCTAAGTGAAATAAACCAGTAACAAAAGGCAAATACTATGCAATTCTACTCACATGAAGTAATTAGACTAGTCAAAACTACAGAAACAGAAAGCTGACTGATTTGACAGAGGCTGGGGGCAGAAAGAACAAGGAGTTGTTGTTTAATGAATGCAGACTTTCAGTTTTGCGAGGTGAAAAAATTCTGGAGATTGCTGCACAACAACGTGAATATACTTAACACTACTGAACTATACACTCAAAAATGGTTAACATGGTAAATTTTATATGTGTATGACAATTACAAATAAAAAAGAGTCCAGGAACAGTAAATATTATTTTATTGCAGCAGCACATAAAACCACATCTTTTCTTTCTGAGTCCAACTTGCAAATCGGAAGCCATTTCTGTGGAGGCAGAACTCCATCCATGATGCAACAGGTGAGGAATAGCTTCATAATTTTCAGATTAGCAGACTTTCTCTGCTAATGTCTCACTAATTACCATGTAGACTTAGCATTGAACCATAATTATTATCAGTTAATTAGACCTTAAAATGTATCTTTGATAACACCTCTGGCATTTAATTATGTAACTGGTAACTTATGAATGTTATTAAGGGGATATATGACTACACTAACGTGTAATTAGATCTCGTTTTTGTTTCTTGATATCATATTGATTCTGATAATAGGGTTGGAGTTTTTACAGCTTATATGAAAATGGTCATATTAAATTGATAGTCTATAAAACAAATGCACATGTTAGCAAATATTTAATAAGCATATTAAAAGAAAGAGTCTGTGGGAGAAAGAAAAGTGGAGATTATTCTTGGTATCATTTTAAAAAGTTCATAGCAAATACATTGCCTGTTTTCAAGGCCACTTTCTGCCTAAAAACAAATAGCATTCAAGAATTTATGTAATAAAAGAAATTAGTTCCTACTGTTGGAAAACAGAAAAAAAAAACCTACCAAACTGTTTTCAATATTGTGAGAGTAACAAATACGTGTCCCCAAAGCTTTATGCACCTCGACTCATTTTTTGAATGTCCTATTGTCATTTAGGAAATGTTCAGCAATCTTTTTGTAAAATGAAGAATCTCTTTTTAAAATAATGTGGCTAATTTCCTCTCTTTGTGGGAGAATTAAAGTCAGCTAAAAATCAGATTGTCTAGTTAGATTTTCTGGTAGATTCCAAGCCCCTTGAGGGCCATGTTCTGTCCCTTTTACATCTTATTATCATTTACAATTCCTAATGTGGTGGTTTGCACAGCATAGGTATTTTTTTCAGCTTTATTGAGGTATAGCTGACAAATAAAATTGTTAGATATTTAAAGTATACATCGTGATGATTTGAGATACATACACGTCGTGAGAGGGTTCCTCTCATCTAGTTAATTAACACATCCACTTCCTCACATATTTATCTTGTTTTGTTTGTGTGTGAGAACACTTAAGGTTTACTCTCTTAGCAAATTTCAATTAGACAATACAATGTTAATGAACTTTTGTCATCATGTTATCCATTAGATCTTCAGAGATGTTATTCACCTTATAGCTGAAAGTTTGTACCCTTTTGCCAACCTCTTCCTATTTCCCCATCCCGGCAGGCCCTGGCAACCACTTTTCTACTCTCTATGTCTTTGAGTTTGGCTCTACATACGAGTTTGATTCTACGTATCAATGATACCATGCAGTATTTGTCTTTGTGTTATCTCACTTAGCATAATGTTCTTAAAGTTCATTCATGCTGTCATAAATGGCAGGCTGTCCTTCTTTCTCAAGGCTGAATAATATTCCATTGTGTGTATATACCACATGTACTTTTCCCATTCACCTGTTGTTGGACACTTAGGTTGTTTCTATATCCTGGCTATTGTGAATAGTGCTGCCATGAACACGAGAGTGAGATATTACAATATTCTGTTTTCATTTCCTTTGGATATATACCAGAAGTGGGATTGCTGGATCATATGGTATGAATATTCATTGCCTGTTGAGTAAGAGAAATTGGAGGGAATTAAAGAAACTCTGCTATATCTGCTTTCTCTCCAAAATGTGGATGATGAAACATGCCTTAGGAAAACAAGTAAAGATTCTGATGTGGAAAGGGTACTCAGAGCCTGGTGAACTGATGGATACTTAGTCACAGAGGAGATTGTGGGATTTAGAATAAATCTAAAACAAATAGATGGATTGGTTGATTTATATAGTTTTAACTCCATATCCTGATTTGTAATAAAAATGTAATAAATTAGCTGGGATTGTGGGTACTATTTGACATGTAACATAGAGTAAAAGTTATTATCAGAGATAAAGTTTTCTCCAAGTGACCCATCTGTATGAACAAACTTCTAATTACCAAACATTTGCTCTTCGTATTGCCCTGTGAATTGCCCTCTTCTTCTTTCATGCCCCAAGCCTCTATCCAATTCCTTAGCTCAGGATAGTATATATAATTCCTTTGATCTTTCTGTCTTTGAACCTCTCATGCATGTGGGGTTCCCACGCACACAAAATTAAATTTGGTTTTCTCCTGTTAATCTGTCTTATGTTAATTTGATTATTAAACCATCCAAAGAATCATGAAGAGTAAAAGAGAAAATTCTCCTCCCCAACATCTCCAAACCAAACATCCGTGTGCATGATCTAGACAGGAAATGTGAAGTTTCAATCTAGAGACCATCTGAGCATGTTAATTTGTAGCAGAATGACTTTACTGTTTAATAGCAAGCAATCCATTTCTGAGAAACCATTGCAGGCAATTGGTCCAATTGAACTTCGCCTTTAACATTTTACTATGATTTGTGTGATTAGGCCACTGGAGGAAGTGGTTTTCAATAGCATGATTAAAGCACTTTGAGGAAATAATTTCTGTCTTCAAGCACCTTGCGTACATTTTTGTTTTCAAGTGTTTGTCCTTTCTCATTAAGAGGGAGAGGCAGGAAATGGAGAAATATTGACTTTTAAACATTGTCTTGGATTGGAAAAGAAAGATCAAAAAATAGCAGAGTCAAAGTCAGGTAGCATAGTTTCTTGTCTGATGAATCCTGGAACTTGAGGTATAATTAATTCAGCATTCTGCAGATTTGAGAATTTCACCCCTTTACCAAGGATTTTTTTTTTTTAACTTGAGGACACTGATTAACTTTTAAATTTACTAAGCAAGGACATATTAAAATACAAACAAACATAACCACCACCTACTAAGAATCAGTTTTATAAAAGAAGAGACATTTTAATGTCAGAAATAGAGGAAGGAGTTAATTTTATAATAATGGACTATTTTATCCAAGAAAATACCGTTGTTGCATTAGTCTCAAATTGCCAGGAGGTGAAATTGGGTCACGGACGAGGGACAGAGTTCCCGGTTCAGATGACTTTCTCAAATCCAGCTCAGACTAATTTTACGCCAAAAATATTCGACTCTCTTTCTGTATGTGCCACGGTGCCTGAAATTATGTCCGAAGGTCCCCAAATAGTGTCCAAAATCAATAAAATTTATAGCCAGTATGGATTGTTCCACATTTTGGGGAGTAGGAAGGAGTGTTGTCAAAATGTAGTAGACGTGGTGAGATTTGCAAACCTCAGAGTCATCATTCTGAACTCTTCCTGCCCTTTCCAATTTATTTTGAGAAACAGAATCTTGTGCCCCTTCCCCACGGTGCTTTACATCTCAACCAAAAGGAAAAGAAGAAAAGTTTTTTATGGAGAGAGTAGGTTGTGGGTGACCTATCTGAGTTCACCGGCTCACTGAACAGTGATTAACATTTAAAATGTATGCAAACTAGACTCCTAATTAAAGTCCAATAATGTAAGACTTTGAACCTATTCACTGCCTTTGGAAATAATCACAGATGCTGGCTGCTTATCATGAAAAAGTCATTATTGTAAATGACCAACTCCCCCACCTTCTCCTTTCCATCAAGTGCAAAAGTGATTCTCTATTGCAGGGATTTGCAAATGGTGCATGTTGCAGAGTCAAATGTCTCCTGGTGGCTGTAATTGTGATGCAAATTATCTTGGTTACAGGAAGAATGAAATTTATAGAGCTCCTGTCATATGTGAATTTGCAAGCATGTACCAAATTTGAAGAGGGTGGACACTCATGTTGATCTGAGGGGACCTCGAGAACTCTTGATGGCAATTTGGACATGGCAGTGATGAAGAATGAATGACCTTCCTCCCACTCTCTATTCTTCCTCGCTTGCTTTGCTGATTCTTTTGTGGGAGGATGGATAGGAGACACAGAGAGGGAATTGAAAAAGAATGATGAAATCAAAAATAGGTCAGAAGAAAGAAATACTCAGGAACCAAATATTAGTTGCAGATCTGAAGAACTAAAGTTGATTTGTTTGTCAAAGGTAAGGAATGCAGGTAAGAATCAAACTCAGCCGCAGAAGAGAAAAAAGGGAAAAGTGAGAATCAACATTTATTGTGCACTTGCTATTGGCCGGAGATGCCAGTGGGTGTTAACCGTTTTTTCATTTGACTTGTATGATAGCCTGATGAACTAGGCTGTATGATTTTACAGGTGAGGAGTCTGGGGTTCAGAAAGTTGGTGTACATGACGAATAAGGTTCTAATGCCTCAGAGCTAAACCTCAACTCTAAGTCCATCTGATTTGAAAAATTCCTGGCCTTCCCCAGGTCCATGTTGCCTCTCAAAATTACTGAAAAATACACCTTCAGAAATGAAATTCCAGGAAATGTGATTTCAGAGCTGCGGTTTCACTCTCTTATTCACCTGGCCTTCAATACCACAGAGACAATGTGGCTCCTGTAACTGTTTGTGGCAGATGCAGTTGCTGCTGTGACCAATGCACTGTGGTCCTGGGATGGAATGTGATAGAATGTGTAACTACTGAAGGAGCTCTGGGGAGCTCTTCCGTTTGCTTCGTCAAGCCCTCTTACCGTACTCTGTGTGGTAGATGTGGGTGGGTAATTTAATGTTTACTTGCTTGAAGCAAATATTGATATGTAGTCGGCAAATGAAATCATTTTCACCTTTAGTAAATCATTTATTTGATGGAGACATTTAGAGAATACAAGTTGTCTCTTTGAAGATTTATGAATAGGAAAAGTGATGACGAGCTGTGAAAGAATAAATTTTTCCCTCTATTCTTCTCTTTTTCTTTGGTCTGGCAGGCTTTCCCAAATATTTGTGAGGCTCAGGACTGAGTACAAATAGAGGCCTAGATACCATATGTCTATTTATTTATTTATTTATTTATTTATTTATTATTTTAGAGAGAGAAAGAGTGTGTGTGTGTATGTATGAGCAGGGAAGAGAGGCAAAGGGAGAGAGAGAGAATCTTAAGCAGATGTCAGGCTTGATCCCATGACCCTGGGATCATGACCTGAGCTGAAATCAAGAGTCAGACGCTGAACCGACTGAGCCACTCAGGTGCCCCCACGTGGCTAAATATTTAAGGCTGTAGGGGCATCTGGGTGGCTCAGTCGGTTGAGTGTCTGATTCTTGATTTTGCCTTGGGTCATGATCTTACCGTTTGTGAGTTGGAACATCTAATCGGCCTCTGCACTGACAGCGCAGAGCCTTCTCGGGATTCTGTCCCTTTGTCTCTGCCCCTTTCCTGCTTGAGCTCTCTCTCTCTCTCTCTCTCAAGATAAACAAACATAAAAAAGATAAATATTTTAAATTTTCAATCTATCTCGCAAACGATTAAATATGTTCCAGCATCCTATTTTACAAATATGCCTATGACACGGAAGACTCTGCGGTGCTCCACTGTAGAGTGGGTGAGTACAAGGAGGGCAGGCCCCGATCTTGGACAGCAGTCCACCCTCTTCTCCCACGCTCACGTGTTCCTGCACCGTAACAGGCCTGAGAGGCACCCGTGAGGACATCCCGGGCTACATGTGCGAGCTCTTCCACAAGCTCCAGAACAGTTACCCTGTCTGTATTCACCCCGGAGGCTTAGGACTGTGCATCCTGGGGGCGCAATAAGAGGGAAGGCATCTGGCTTTGGTGGGCGTGTCTTCTCCGCCTTAAAGACTTCTCATCTCAGGGAAAGGGTGTGGCTGGAGAAGGACCCTGGGGTGGTGTCTTTTAAGCCTGGGACCCATGGCAGGCACCTCTCGCTGGGTCTAAGAGTGAATGGGAGACAGGAGTTGCAATTTGTCCCAGGGAAAACATTCTTCAACGTTAACATAGATTTTTATGTATTTTTAGCGTATCAATTCTTCAATATTAAAATAGTTTCCGTTTAGCAATTTTTTTTTTTTTTTTTTTTTACACAAAACTAAACGAGCTAGTATTACCTGAATATGACTATAGAGCTCTTTGCACTCACAAGAAGTGGAAAGATCACCAACTGGCTTTTCCAGATCTTATGTCTTATTTGTAGAAGAGTCTGCCAGAGAGAAAATTGTTGATGTGTGTACCCAACAACTTTAATCTTGAAGGTATTGGAAGAAAATGAGCACAGAATCCATGAAGGCCATTTTCAGAGAGACACTTTTCTGATTCCAGCCGCATTCTAATTAATATCACAGAGCGTCAGCAAACTAAGTAAGGAGCAATTATTAGCTATCAGATTCTGGGTTTGGGAGAGAAATGATGGTATATTGTGCATAATTTTTGCATCATTAAAAATTAAATCCCATAAGCATAATGACTCAAACATCAGGGCCTGACAGTATCTGCAGATGATAAACTATGGTATGTAAAAAAACAATTTACTAGGTAATGGTGCAATATTTTCTGTATTTAGACAGACTTACCCCCCTCTCCCCCAAAAAAGAGGCAAATGGTATTTTATATCAAATTATTTCTGAGCAGAAGTTAGGAAAAGAATAAGGATAGTTTCTGAACAATATTTTCTTTTACATACAAATCCATGGACGTATACGATAGGCTGTTGGATAGGAAACATTCAGTTTTTCTATTTTATAGAAGCTAATTTAAGGAAGAACACGGATTTCATTGACAAATAGACCCATGTCTGAATCTTAGGTTCACAACCTTACTTACTGTGAACTTGAGTAGGTTTCTTAATCTCACACATCTTCAGTTTCAATGCCTACCAAATTAGATGCTCATCTTACCTAATGGGGTTTTTGTGGAAATTAAATAAGATAACATAGTTAAAACTTCAGGCTGGGTCCAGTACATAGTAGACATTTAATAAACGTTAGTTCATTTCTTCCTTCTTTTTTTTCTATGTTGTTGAGTTCTTTCTCAAAGGAGAGTATCTTAAAATAAGAATGTGTTATGACAGCAGAAAGTCATGCTCACGGGCTGAATCACAATAGGGGGAAAACTGCAGATTGAAATCTCCCAGGACCTCCTGAAGGCCCATCTGTGAGATCTCTGCGTGCGAAGCCAGTGACCAATGCATGCACAGCCAACTCTATGGAGGCTGCTAAGATTTCCAGGAGGTGGGAGAATGACTGGCATTTGTGTCTCTTGGTTTGCTTTTCCCAGTGGCCTTGTCATGGTTCCCTCAGTGATGATTTTAAGACTTCAAGGAAATAACATGTAGCTTATGTCTGAGAGCACCCAGAGTGTTAGGGCATGTGCTCTTGAGAACAAGACCATGGATTTGATCTTGTTTCAGTCCCAGCCCACCTTTCTTATCTCTGATCGGCCATCTCACAAATGTGCACTCTGGATCCAAGCTGGGACTAGAAGAGAGACTGTGGGTAGTCACTATATTAACTGGCAAGAAGATGGCTTCCATTCTTGAATGGCACCTGTGGCTTCTGTGACCCAAGGAACTGATGTGTCCTCTACCTTCTTCAGGGTTTCTTACTGTAAATTGGGTTAGACATCTTTGTCTTACTCAAATTCTTCCTGTAAATTCCCTACTCAACTCAAACTACCTGCACAGTGCAGTGTCACTAATAATTTTGCACCTGGTCCCCACCTGTCATATGGTAGTATGTAAAAAGCGCCTGTCTTCCCACTCTGTGGGGACATGCCTTGGTGTAGTGGAAATTACTGAGGCCATTCCTATTCTGTCACTAATTAACTATGAGGACTTGGGTTATTCAACTTCTCTGGAGCTCAATTTCCTCATCTGCAAAATGGGGATAATAACTCCAAATTTATAGTTATTGTGAGGATTAAAATGAAACAGTATATAAATATTATTTTCTTTTTCTTTCCTTTTAGCTACAACCTAAAGTTCAAATATTGTTTAAAAAATGTTTTAATGTTTATTTATTTTTGAGAGAGAGAGAGAGAGACAGAGTGTGGGCATGGGAGGGGCAGAGAGAGAGGGAGACACCGAATCTGAAGCAGGGTCCAGACTCTGAGCTGTCAGCACAGAGCCTGACGCAGGGCTCAAACTCACAAATCATGAGATCATGACCTGAGCCAAAGTCAGATGCTTAACCGACTGAGCCACCCAGACACCCCTAAAGGTCAAATAATATAAAGAAGTGTGCTGTGGTTTAGTCATGAGGTAATTAAAGAAGTTTTGTAATGGGTATACAGAATTTCTCTGTAGCTTCCCAGACACTTTATATATTTGAATGATTTCCTACATTTTTTTGTGGTCTGTTGAAAGGTCCTCTAATCTTTTCAAGCAATCTATATACATTCATTCTGTGTTTATTTTAAAAACATTTCTTCTTGGGTCCCTGGGTGGCTCAGTCGTTAAACATCTGAACTGGGCTCAGGTCATGATCTGTTTGTGAGTTTGAGTCCCATATTGGGTGAGCCCCCCATAGGGTGAGCTGGAGCCCCTCTTCAGGTGACCTCAAGCCCCTCTCTGGGTGAACAGGAGCCCCACTTTGGGTGAGTCCTGCTTCTGTCTCTCTCTTTCTCTCTCTCTCTCTCTCTCTCTCTCTCTTCCTCCTGGGATTCCCTCTTTCTCTCTCTGCCCCTCGCTCACTTATGCCCTCTCTTTCTCAAAAAAATTTTTTTCTTCTTTTGATT